>NC_136750.1:3225000-4425000 GCF_936440315.1 Barbus barbus
AGAACTCATTATAATTAGTGATGCTGTCTACACTGGATGCTGTGTGGCGCGACACGACAAATCCCCGACAGAGAACTGCTGCCGCCTTCTATTTATGACATACTAACACAAATTTCAAATGATTTTCAACGGTCGCTTTGTCACGTCCAGTGTAAACAGACTTTAGCTGTTGCGGCGCGCCGTGTCCGGTGTAGACACGTTGTTACTCACCTATCGAGAAGAACCAAAGCAACCTCTGTGTCCGATTGCAGGCCTTCCCGCTCCTTGAGTTCTCTCCAGCGCTGGAAAGCTGATCCGATACACGGGCCCTACTTCTTGCCTTATCGTTCTGTAAACGTTTTCCGCTTTTGTTTGTTTTTATCCGCCATCTCTATCTTTTTGTCACTCGGCTCGGCTGTTCACTGAACGCTCTCTCCTCCACATCATGAGTAAACACACCCCTTACTGCTGATTGGCTACAAGTTTGTTTTGGTACTCTGCCCTGACTCAGTTTTCTAAAGTGTTTTTGAAAAATTACATACCCCACCTTTAAAGTTACTCCTTCTGTTGTGCAGAATGCTTTCTCACCACTAAATATTAATACCAGAATAAATAAGTATTTATTACCAGTAAATAAGTATTGCTGTTTTATCAGAACTGGAGTTAGGAAAGATGGAGGACGCTCTAATGGAAAGCCACAGACTGTCTCCTAAAGCTAAAGCAGTCAAGAACTCCACCCTAAGGCGGAGAAAAAGACCCCCCGCCCACCTGCGCACAGCCCATCTAGATGAAACCCTCAGTCCTGTGACCACACCAACAGACGAGGAGGTCATCCACCGCATCAAACATGTGGCAGGTGAGTTCATGCACATCCAAATATTATCAAACTCAAAAGATATTAGGTTTAAATTCATATGGCTGGTTGCAATTTCATGTACTCCACCCACAGGTTCCACTCAGACAAGACACATTCCTGAGCACTCGCCAGGGGGCGGGATTTTCTGCAACCTCTCTAAACCACTACTCATCATCAGCTTTGTGTAAGTAGTGCAATATTGTCTATACTCTATTAATTTATACTGATAAAGTTTTGTTTACTTTTATATATGTTTTTAAATATGACTTAGTGATTTTTTTTCTTTTTATTTTCTTTTTTTGGCTTTGTCTGTTGTGGTTGGCCCTAGGATCTGTATAAGGTACATTCCTTTACTGATGTCAAATATATATCTGTTCAGAAAATCCCATCTCTATACTGCCATCTAGTACATTTTTCTCAGTGCACCTCTATCAGTCTTATGCTGCGCTTCATTCAACGCAACGAGTCTGAATTTCCAAATTAATACTTGCATAAAGTTTCTGTGGACAATAGTAGGAATATCTCATATTTAAATTTGACTGGAATGCAGCAAATGTGGCACATTTCCTAGACTTCCTCATCTAATCTCATCGCATCACATTCACTCTACTCATCACAAGTGCAGCGTTTGTAATTGTTTTTCTTCACTGAATGTGTCCATGTGCTCTGTTTTTTAATGTGTCTGTTTGTCGTCTCTCTGCAGTCTGGTGCTACTGGTGTTTTTGAATGTGATGCTGTTCTACAAACTCTGGATGCTGGAGTATTCTGCACAAAGCCTCACCAGCTGGCAGGGCTTACACCTACATGAAAGGTACAACACATACTACAACTTCTTCACACCTACAACAATATTGAGCCAAGACCCACCCACCAACATCAAAACCCAGCCAAATGGTATTAAACTCCACCCAGAATAGTATTGAGCCACACCCACAATTGTGATCTCTTTCCACAACACCAAGACCCACCACAATAATAATGACCTCCACCCAAAGCAATATAGAGCTCCACTGACAAAGCCAAGCCACATCCACAACAGTATTGAGCCATGCCCATAATTATGAGCTCCTCCCACAGCACCAAGACCCACCCACAATGGTAATGATCTGCACCCACAACGTCAAATCACACCTATAACAATATTTCGCCATGCCCACAGTTTTGTGAGTTCCTCCCACAATATCAAGACCCACTCACTATAGATGTGTTCGACTTGAAGTGGCACTGCACAAATCGATCAAAGTTTCGATTTACAATATTATGAAACTCCACCTAGGCAAGGCAAGGCAACACTGTAAAAAAAAAAAAAAGTTGAACATTTTAAGGCAACCAACTTCCGCAGATTTTTAAGTTGGCTCAACTTTTTTTTTTTTTTTTTACAGTGAAGGCAAGTTTATTTATATAGCACATTTCCTACACTATGGTAATTGAAAGTGATTTACATAAAAGGAAGTACAATAATCATAAAAGAATAATCACAACAATAAAATGGAACTTAACTTTTTAAATGATTTAGAAATTGATTTAAAATGAATTTAAAACAGTTAAAAATAGAAAATGATTATACATAAAATACAGTGCAATCAGTTTGGACATAGCACAGTGCTCATTCAACAAATGCACAGCTAAACAGATGAGTTTTGAGTCTGCATTTAAATGTGGCTAATGTTTTAGCACATCTGATCTCTCCTGAAAGCTGATTCCAACTGTGCGCGGCATAATAGCTAAAAGCGGACTCCCCTTGTTTTTTGTGAAACCTTGGTATTTCTAAGTCAATCGATCCTAATGATCTGAGTGGTCTGTTAGTTTTATATTCAGTGAGCATATCTGCAATGTAGGTCCTATGCCATTGAGTGATTTATAAACGAGTAAAAGTACTTTACAATCCTAAATGTAACTGGAAGCCAGTGTGAGTACCTGAGGACTGGTGTGATATGCTCAGATTGTCTGGTTCTAGTCAGAATCCTGGCAGCAGTGTTCTGGATGAGCTGCAGTTGTCTAATGGTCTTCTTGGGAAGGCCGGTGAGGAGACCATTACAGTAATCCAACCTGCTGGTGATAAAGGCATGAACAAGTTTCTCCAAGTCTTGACTGGAAACAAAACATTTAATTCTTGCAATGTTTTTGAGATGATAGTATGCTGATTTAGTTACTGCTTTGACATGACTACTGAAACTAAGGTCTGTCTCCAGAATCACACCAAGATTTCTGACTTGATTTTTAGTTGTTTGACCCCTAGAGTCAAGGTATGCATTCACCTTGAGGACTTCATCTTTGTTTCCAAATGCAATGCGTTTTCTCCTTGTTTAACTGAAGAAAGTTCTGGCACATCCAACTGTTAATTTCATCAGTGCATTGGCAGAGGGAGTCAATGGGGCTGTAGTCATTTGGAGATAAGGCTAGGTAAATCTGCTTATCATCAGCATAGCTATGATAGACAATTTGGTTCTTTCTCATTATTTGACTTAGTGGGAGCATATACAGGCTAAACAGGAGCGGTGCAAGAATCGAGCCTTGTGGGACTCTGCATGTCATAGACGTCCACTTAGACTTATGCTCTCCTATACTCACATAATAACCACTCTCTTTTAAGAATGGCCTGAACCATTTAAGTACCATTCCAGAAAGCCCGACCCAGTTTTCTAGTCTCTCTAGAAGTATGTTTTGATCTACAGTGTCAAACGCAGCTCTAAGATCTAGTAGTACCAGCACTGAGATTTTGCCAGAATCAGAATTAAAGTGAATATCATTTATTATCTTAATGAGTGCAGTCTCTGTGCTGCAGTGGCGGCGCTAGGGCGGGGCTTGACAGGGCTATAGCCCCGTCAGAAACTTGTTTAGTTTCACAAGGATGATCGCCCCCCCCCCAAGGATTTCCAAATGATTTTCCTGTTTTTTTAACTCTCGGTGTCACACTCATTAACATTGAAAAATAAACATTAAAAACCTTAAAAAAGTGCCTAATATGTGGCCTATAAACAATTGATATTATGGGGGAGGGGTCAAGCAACTCAAGCAAGCAACGCACAAACTTTGCGCAAGACGGTGAACACTTAACCCCCTAGTTATTCCAGAGGCGTGCGACCTCTGACATATATAGCAATTGTAAGTCGCTTTGGATAAAAGCGTCAGCTAAATTAATAAATGTAAATGTAAATTTAATACAACAGAAAAAAAAGTAAAATATGCCTTTTTTCAAAGCTGCTGTATATAAAAAAACTGATAGCTAAAGTTTAGGCGTTCATTACTTTCTCTCAATTTAATTAGTTTTTTTTTAGCACCCCCTCTGAACTGTTAAGCCCCCCCTTAGCACCCCCAACAAAAAAATCCTAGAGCCGTCACTGCTGTGCTGTGATGCGGTCGGAAACCAGATTGAAAATTGTCCAGGTATCCATTTGAGTTTAAGTAGTTGTTCAGCTGATTAAAAACAACCTTTTCAATAATCTTGCCTATTAAAGAAAGATTTTATATTGGTCTATAGTTGCTCAATATGGTGCTATCAAGATTGCTCTTTTTCAGAAGGGGCTTAACAACTGCAGTTTTCAGGGATTTTGGGAACATCCCAGAAAGAAGTGAGGTGTTCACCACTTCTTAGAGATCTGCTTCTAAACAGTTAAGCACACTTTTGAAAAAGACGTGGGAAGTGTGTCAAGCTGGCAAGTTGACAATTTAAGGAGCTGTACTATTTCTTCCAAAACTTTGCTATCAATTGCTTCAAAAACAGACATGGTAACTTATTTTTGAAATTGCGGTCGAATCTGTCTGACCGCTGCATAACTTGAGGATGTGCTAATTGCCTTTCTGATATTATTGATTTTCTCAGAAAAGAATGAAGCAAAGTCATTGCATTTGCTGTTGGAGAGCATTTCACTGGGAATCTGACATGGGGGGTTGTTAGTCTCTCAACAGTTGCAAAAAGAGTGTGTGCGTTGTTTAAGTTACGGTTTATAAGGTTTGAGAAGGAGGTCTGTCTAGCTGTGGCTAGTTCCACATTGAAAGCATGAAGGCTGTGTTTATAGATGCTATAGTGAATTTCTAGTTTCGTCTTCCGCCACATTCGCTCAGCTTTTCTGCATTGTCTTTTCATACTCTGAACTGCTGTTGATTTTCTCCAAGGTGATTTTCTACAACAATACCAAGCCACACCCACAACAATATTAAGTCATGCCCACAATAATTTAGTCACACAAGTCACACCCACAGTTGTGATCTCCTCACAAACACCAAGACAACAATTAAGAGCTCCACCCGCAACACCAAGACCCACCCACAATAGTATTGAGCTCCACCCACAATAAGATCATGTTCCACTCACAACAACGTTTAGTCCTGCCCATAGTTATGGGCTCCTCCCACAACTTCAAAACCAAATCACAATAATTTTGAGCTCCACCCACAGCAATCAAGTCCCACCCACAATCATTAAGAATCACACAAGTCACACCCACAGTTGTGAGCTCCTCCCACAATATCCCAAGCACATGTTTGGACTGCACTCTACCCTACTGATTTTGAAATGTATTATAAGTGTCCATATAAATTCCTAAACTCACTTGACAGACCTGTGTAGATCACTGAGTAGTGGTGTTTTCGTTACCGTGCGTTTTAGCAGTAAACTGCCGCAGACACAGATGGAATGGGCACAGCTCCTGGAGTCCCAGCAGCGCTACCACGACGCTGAGCTGCAGAAATGGAGAGAGATCATTAAATCTTCAGTACTGTTATTGGATCAGGTATATTATAAGTCCACATGTACACGCTGAAGTGAGTTGATTGAGCTTGATTGTTAAATGACCGCATCTGTGTCTTCACATAGATGAAGGATTCCTTACTGAGCCTACAGAAAGGTGTGGGTCTGCGAGATTACAACTCGGACTCGGACGAGAAGAGGAGTCGATATTACTGACACTTACCCTCCAGGCCACCAGGGGGCACTGTGCAATGTAGATCCACTTATGAGAACGAAAGGCAAAAAACAAAGGGCCCAAATGTGCATGTATAACTATGCATACTAAACAAAAGAGACACTTGATAGAGACCAGAAGAAGAAGAGATGGACCACAAACTGCCATGGGTCAATCCAAGTGGACAGCAAGCCGAACAGGAAGTGGGGCCACATCTGTCCCATGGAATTGTGGGATGGCTAGAGTCCAAATGGGCTCATCACTGTTCCAGCTTTCTTTCAGGTTTTCTTTCAGAAGATGTTACTGTTTGCAGAGGAATGGAACGGACCTGAGGAAGAAAACGAGGAGCATGCTTTTTTTTTTAGCCCTCCTTTCTTTTGAAGTGTTTTTATTGGCACAAAGAATGAGGAAAATGATCTTTTAGCTTGGTTTTGACCTGTAACAGCACAGCTGCCCTGTCCCTTTTCCCGTTTGTGGGAGTTTTGCACAGAAAGCATTATGAAATCCAGTTGACTCATGCTCTAGTATCAAGGCTGGTTTCCTTGACAATTCTGCGTTAGAAAGTGTAACTAGTTTCCGCAAAAGGGCCACTTGCGCTAAAAACAGAGACCTTCAATTTCTGTGAAGCGTTAACCATTATGCTAAAGAGTTTTTGCACCAGAGAAAGACTGAAAAGGGACACCGCAGCCAGGAAGATGGATAAACATTGTTAGTTTTTGATTACTAAACTGTGATATCTCCTGATTTATTTGAAGATGAAGTAAAATATATGAATATGTTTGAAATATATACTTTATTCAAGATTTAATATATATTTCAATATATAGAGAGGTCATTGCAGATATTTATTGTTAATTTATGTACATAGAACACTTATCAAAGCTCTAGAAGGAAAGAGTTTATAATTATTAAACTGCGTTTTATTCAGTGACACGCACAAGCACGTTTGAGACGTGTTCATGTGAGCGCGTGTGTATGTCGTAAGTTGATCTGTGTCCATTTTGGCGCATGTAAGCGTGTTCGTGTGACGTTTTAAATCATTCCACTTGTACGTCTTGTGTCTTCCTCCCGGCACATGAAGCCAAACTGCCTTTTTCTTGCCCAGCAGCTCAGTCCACTGGGCATCTGTTTACACATCCGCCTGGCTTCAGAAACCGAGCGGTCAGAAAATGACCATCTAGCTCGGCCCGAACCCACACACGCATGCTTTCTCTGCTGTGGCACCATTCCTGTTTTTATTTAGCATGAGGTGAGAGTCTGGACCAGGAAGCACTGCAGGAAACGGCACTGGACTCACGTCACGTTTTAATTGAACCGATAGCCCATATTTTGCCATTTTTAAATCAGTCAAATAAAAGGAAAGTTATGTGAGGTGGCAATGACATATATATATATATATATATATATATATATTTTTTTTTTTTTTACAGAGCATAAGTGCTCTAGCCTATAAACCAAATATAGTATTTATATATGGTAGAATTTATTTATATATAACATAAAATGCAACGATTCCCTTTTATGCAGACAGAGGACAATGTAAAAAAAAAAATAAAAAAAAATCATGTGAGACGACATGAAGAGAAGCGGCACTTTACGTCCAGCCATTGTAGGACAAAGTCTGATATATGAAATATATGTTTGCTGGCACATTGCTGGTAGAATATATGATAATATTCCAGCTACAAACCACATGGTATTGTACTGAATGTATGTTTTTTTATTTTTCCCAGAAAGGAATCTGCTGTAATGTAATTTGGCGTTTTGGGGTTGGATCTTTGGAAGCCATCTTTAGTGTTGCTCTGTGCAGTGTTTGAAGCTGGCATTTTATTCCAGGATGCAGTTGAACTACTGAGATTTTAAGTTTGACAGTTTCTCCTACTGGTTTATTCACTGTTAAAAAACTTCGCTCAGTTCTAAGACTTTTATTTTGGCATTAGAGTGCATATGTATATGTTGGGTGTGTATTCTGCAATATGGATTTGATTTCTCTTTTTTCATTATGTGTGTTTTTAGAAAAGAAGAATTGCTCATGGTTTGGTATTTTAGAACTGAAAATGAAATCACTGTCACAATCATGTTCACTGTACTGTATGTGTGTAAGTGTGTGTGAACGCCACATGTGAAATTAAATTTGTTTTCTTTGTGGACCACCCATTTTCTTCTGCTACACAAGTAAACTTATACTGACTCCACCAGAGCAAAAAAAAAAAAGATAATTAACCCTCAGCCTGATTGTTTTGCTCATATACAGTGACTTCTCGTGATGTATCTGACCAAAGATTTGAGTTTGCATTTTGCAACTGAGAAATGTGTTGCCATTATTAGAGATTTGGCTTTTGAAATTATGTTGAGCATTTGTGATCAAGTATTCAGACAAAAGACACACTGTTCTAAATTCTATTTCAAATTGTCATATCATACTCCATTCATTAGACTGTGCTATGGGGGTGTAGTGTCCACTGATGTCATTTCCACTGTAGCTGTGCTGTAGTTCCATGATCGAAAAGACAACTGTATCCAGCGACAAACCGTCTCACAAATCAACTGTTTTATTTTCTTGAAAGTGTACTGATTGATTTCTGTTGATGTCCATTTATGACATCCCATAACTTGGTGTAGCAGTGACTTACTGTATTTTTTCTTCTTCTTTTTAGAGCTGTTTTTTTATCTCTAGACCAGGCTGATTTGTACATGTTTCCATATGCACTGTATGTATAAGACACTATGTGCAGTGTTCACTGAAATAGGAAGCAGAACTGTGCTGTGCACAGTTTTCCCTTTTTCCAACAAATTTGTCTAATCGAGACTCAGTGGCTCTCTGATCTATGTGAAGTAGACAGATTACAAATAATAAGACGAATAAAAAACAACACTGGGAAAATGCTTTGTGATTTTTATGACTTTGTGATCTCAAATTACAGTGATTCCGCAGTATGCTGATATCACAGGCAATTGCATTATGCTTTTGGGAGTTTGCCTGTAGCGGAGACGAAGCGTTTAACAACTCATTAAAAAGAAATTTCAATATGTTCAATACAACAGAGAACTATCACGCTAAGGTGCACTATCCTGTCTAACCACCAGATAGAGACATAACCCAGTTATTTCATTACGTAATGTCCAGATGCATAAATATATCTAGACGTATCCAGCTTGCACCAGCCTTGCGTTTTAAAAAGATTAAATACAGATTTGTTTTGTTGAAATATCAATATTAGGTTTATGCGGTGCTTACTGAGAAAAACGCATTCACGTAAAAAAAAAACAAGGCTATATAATTCCTATAAAACTATTTTTTATATATATATTTCAATAATATATAATATTTCAAAAATAATGTGGTGGAAATGAATGACGGCTTCAATCGCGCTCCAGTTCAAACACTAGGAAAGCCTAGGCTATATCTTATGTCACAGCCAACAAACCCGACATATTTGCCAAGTATTCATTAATTATCCTTATTAAGTCACCCACGCGTGAATGTTCGCGTCTTCTGAGCTGTCAGTCGGTCGCACCAGACAAATTAATATTCTCAGCGTCCATTCATCCGTCTATGGTTGAGCGCACGATGACCCGCTATGGTCTGCATGCAAATGAAGCTACGGGGGTCTGACCAATTAGAGTGTGGGAAATCTACGAGAGGGCGGTGACTGAGAGCTTTCAACCAATCACAACGGACAGGGTGGAATATTCTAATGAGCAGGGAACACTCGATGTAGAGCAATGTGAGGGGCGTGAGGGGAAGATTCAAAACTGAGATACCCAAATATTGTCCGCCCGCAGCAATATGCGTAACAGAGACGCGCGTTAGGGGAAAACGCTCCAAACTAAATGGGAATTGTCTCTTTTGAACGTGATAAACGTCCACAGCTGTAGCAGAAGCAGGCTGACGCAGATCATATTGAAAGATTGATTGCTTTTGTTCTGCTGGGAAAGGTGACGAGCATCCTGCTGGACCTCTGGATTCCTCTGAAGATGGAAGAAGAGCGCAGTCGGAATAAAGAGCGTCTGGAGGCCAGTTTGGCGTGGCTGTGTGAGCTGGAGATACTGAAGCAGCGGCAGGAGAGTCTGGTCCTCGGCGCCCTGTCCCTCGGGGACTCCGTGCCGGGATGCCCCGCTTGGGGTGATGTGGGTCCGGCCCGCAGCAGCAGAGCGCAGGAGCAGCTCACTTTAAGACGACAGCTGGTAGGTGCGACATGTTCACTGATGAAAACCATGCTTTTAAAAAGTGTGGATATTCGGAAAGTGTTGTGAAAAGTTTATAAATGACGAGGAATAACGTGCCAGTCAGCCCTGTTATTATTGTTCAAGTCATGTGTGCAAGAGCGCACAAACACAAGAAGCTTGTTACTTTTTGGTGTTACATAATTGACACGAAAACTGCAGTGTGCCGTTATATATTTTATAACACCAATATGCCGTTATAATGCCATTAACGCAAGCAGTTGTGCAGCATAATTAAAGGCTATTTCCTTCCACAGCAAGTGTATGTTTTTTGACTGTGATTGATGTGCACTTGGAAAAAGGGGCGGGGTCTGCAGACATTTAACTATCCATTGTTCGTTTCGCGTGGATTTACCAATTCCTACTTTATCTAACGAAATATCAAGCCTTTCATTTCTTTAACTGCAATTTTTTTTTTATTAATGTTTCTTTGTCTATAATTATATTATATTATATTATATTATATTATATTATATTATATTATATTATATTATATTATATTATATTATGCATGACCCTGGGCCACAAAACAAGTCATAAGTCGCTGGGGTATATTTGTAGCAATAGCCAAAAATACATTGTATGGGTCAAAATGATCGATCTTTCTATTATTCCAAAAAACATTAGGATATTAAGTAAAGATCCTGTTCCATGAAGATATTTTGTAAATTCCCTGCCGTAAATATATCAAAACTTAACTTTTGATTAGTGATATGCATTGCTCAGAACTTCATTTGGACAACTTTAAAGGCTTTTTTTTTTTTTTTTTTGCACCCTCAGATTCCAGATTTTCAAATTGTTGTATCTCAGCCAAATATTGTCCTATCATAACAAACCATACATGAATGGAAAGCTTATTTATTCATGGAGTATAAATCTCAATTTTTTTTAAAAAATGGCCCTTATCACTGGTTTTGTGGTCCAGGGTCACAATATTATCTTATATTATATTACTGTTGTTTTTTGGTTTTAATTATTATTACAGTTATAGCTTTAAACAAGTCTTGTATATCGCTGATGAACACCAGGAGATTTTTTTTAATTTGTTTTTATTTTATCTGTATTCCGTGTTCATATCTAGCTGGGGAGGCATAGTGTTTATCAAAGTAATACAGTATTTATAAACTAACAGAGCGCGTGGTCCCTCCTGTGCTTTTATTGCCTGTCCATCAGTATGTGTGCCTCAGGGTCAGGACCTCACTCTAACTCAGTTTTCCACGAAGGCCCCGTGAAAAGGCGGTGAGAGAAATCAAATAAGCAGCAGTCTCTCTCTCCCCAGAGTTTCTCCCCCCATAGATGGATCAGACAAAAGGCGCATGGAGCGGAATATTAATGAGTCAGACTCTCTTGGGACGGGCGGGTGAGCTCGAGACGCATCACCCAAATGAGCTGTCAGCGGCCACCGGAAAACATTCTTCAATCTGCAGACTGACGAGAGATTCTCATGTAGCCTTTCACTCAGGCTCTGTTAGGGGTGGGAATCTGATTTCGATTCTGGTATCATGATGCGATTCCAAAACGATTCTACTTTTTGTTTCAATGGATGAATGAATATACTGACTATGAATACCACATTTATTTTATTCATCTATCTATCCATCTATCAGCCAGTTTTGTGTTCCTGACTGATTTAAACTGCAGCTGTTAATTAACCAGTTATAGAAAGACAATCAGATTTGATCTCTTCAGGCTGTAGTGATTATGGAGTTCGGTGCAGTGTTCACACAGCCCTGTGGGTAACATGTAATTACATATGCACCCTATAATTATATAATTAGCAATGTAACCGGGTGAAATCCAACATCTCATCCCAGCTGTTTCATGTCAATCTGTGTGCTTTAAACCAGTTTGCCACACTATAGATCTGTTTGTAGTTCAGCTTTGTAGTTGAGAACCCAGCAGTGTTTGCATTATAGTAGCTCATTTGTACATACAACATCTGTTCAAACGAACTACATCAACCCTCAAGGCCAAAGTTTCCCTGCTGTACTATTGGATGTGTGCTTCAGAAATTAATTAGTGCAGTTTAGTGATGTATTTTGTACTTTAGGAGTGTTAGACTGATGTGATGATATAGTGGGGGCAGGGTGATGTGTGTGTGTGTGTGTGTGTGTGTGTGTGTGATGGGGGTGCTGGGTGTGTCCCATTTTGGCACATTAAAGGCAAGGCATTCACGGCAGCCAGATAATGAGAGTACACATGCAGCCTGATCTCCCTCAGGTCCTGTCTGTTTCTCTGATAATCAAATAGACTACTGCCTTCTGCGTGCTTTTGTGCATCAGGCCTTTGAGTGTGAGACACAGAAGCAGGTGATCCATCACGCCGTCTCACGATGGTTAATCGTGAAGCTGAATCAAAGATCTCCAAGGGAACATGAGACGAGGTTGAGTTATAGGCTTCACAGAGAATAGCCAATATTAGCTTTAAAATCATCACGACTGGATCATGTTTTCAGTGTGGTGTTTGCTTGTGGTCTTTGTTCACATCTGGCAGTCCTGCTCCACTCTCACTGTCCTCCTCCTCTGTTTTCCAGTTCTATACTTGTCATTTTTCTCATGTGCTTGAGCTTTGACCTCAGCTAAACCACGTTGCCATGGTTTTGTATGAGCGATTCTAAGAACAATTATAATTTGTTGCAGGAAAAACACAAGAATTGGTCTCAAATCTCAGAACATTTTAACTTAGCTCTGATGCAGTCGTCCAATGTCGCAAATAGAATTTCAGAGAGGCTTCTGCTTTTTGAAATCCAATTTGCTGTAATTGATTTTAAACTGCATTAGGTTCATTTTAAGTATGTGGAAAGAGCCAAATCAGTCGTATCATCAAATGCTCTGCTTTCTCTAGTGAGTAGGTGCCTTAGGCCTAAGAATACCTTCACAAGGTAATTTGATTCTAAACTTTATTTATTTGTTTGTTTGTTTAAACAATACAACTGAAAAATAAAGTAAAATAAAAATTAATTTACACACTTAAAGGATTAGTTCAACCTTGTAAAGTCTGAAATATTATATAATAGTAAAAAAAATATATGTATATATATATATATTTAGATGGAATAGTTCATTGAACTTTTAGAAAACATATTTTTAAAAAGTATTTTAAAAACATTTTACATTAAATTATGCTTTTATGGCTTTTGAATAATGACAATATGGATTTCACCCTCAAGGAGAGGAAAAAAACAACAATTTTATTCAAAGACCTGATATTTTTTTATGACCAAAAATTAAGATGAAATTTTGATAGCTTGTAATGTTAATCAGATTTTTAAAACAATATAACAGACTACTTACATAGAATGCATATACATTTTAGGTGACACTCCCAATAATATGTCTTAGTAAAATTATCTACAAATGCTTAGTTTTTTCTCTGTAGTTTTTATTGTAGGGTGCAAAGCATATGGGCTCATCCAATGCACTACAACGATGAGTGAGAGATGAACACATTAACATTCCTCAAAAGCCTTATGGATCGTATTTGTTGCTTTGATTTTAACCTGATCTTTCAAAAAGAAGAAAAAAAGAGGTATAATCAAGTAAACCTGTATTACCGTACACCATGGCAAGCCTCCATGTTACATTAACCCAAACTATTCCATACATATCTTAAACATCGCCTGACTCAACCGAAATTGTTGTAAATCCATTGAAAAATTGTATGCTGAATATGAAATGCATTAGCGTGTACCTAAAATCTTCTCATTCTTGCCAGTCTGTTTCTCACATCTGTCTTGGATCTGTGCACCCAAACATTGGTTTTGTCATCATTATACCCTTTGTTATGGAAAATAATAAGTAGAGAAAAACACTGAACTGTAAATAGAGAAAGCGGTTAAAATAATGAGCCAAGCTAAACCACCTTTGCGTCATTCACCAGCAAAATATAACAAAAAAAACAAAATACACTCTGAGTGGTGATTCAGGCCAGGTGTAGAACATTTGGACAAAATCTGGACAAACTAAACCATGAATAAAACTAAAATAAACCCCAGACTCAGACGTCATTAAACACAGGTTCACTTGCAACATGGTGCCAACCACAGTGTGTTTTGATAGTTGAATTATTAGCTGCCGAGAGCATGAAACTAGGTCCTGAAACAAAACCAGAACCACAGGATCAAAAAATAGCATGTGCAACAGTATCTCTCCCATCTTTGGTAAATTATTGATGTTCCAGGTTTGGTGCATTTGGCGTTGACTTACATAACTACTGGCAGTGGTGCGCACGAGCACACACTACACGGGTTATGTGCACGCAAAAAACACATGTGCTGCTACATGCTTGAAGCTGTCTATCCAAGCCACCTTACATCTGTTTGTTGTCACACAAAATCTGATTATTCTAATGTAAATGTATGACATATCATTACTGTTTTATGTCTGTTTTTTTTATTTATGCAAAAAAAAAGAAAACAGTTCATGGGGCTGTAAAATCACTGATTTCCAACCTTTTCAAATATTAAAGGTTCAATCGTGTTTTATGCAGTGAGGCTGAGGAGGAGTAACGGCAATCTGGGACAGAGGTTAATATGGACCCCTAAGTGCAAAATGTCCCATATTATACTGATGCACCCTCAGCTAATATAGTATATGTATGCATGTATTTGTATGCCCGTTATTGTATTTGTATTGTGTTATTGCATTCCTGTAGCTCGGACAGTAACACATTAGCGCTCCCAATTCCAAGCTCACAGGTTTGATTCTTAGGAAGTGCATGAACTGATAAATGTATACCGTGATTGCAAAAGTGTCTGCCAAATGCATTAATGTAAATCCAGTTGCCTTCAGTATTGACTGTTGTGTCCTACCCTGCAGAACCGACTCCAGGGTGCCCCCAGCCTGCTGATGCTGGCTCTGCGACAGCAGCTCAGTGAGTTCAGGTTGGATACAGGACTCACGTGTGAGCAGAATAAAGAGGAGGATTTGGACAGTCCCAGTGCTTCAAGCTCAGGTACTCCACCACTCTATGAATAATTTATTCCTAATAGTGTTCTACAAAACTGTTGGCCAATACTGATGTCAGATACTTATTTTATTTTATTTTTTGTTATAGTTGATTATATAATAGATAAGATGGCCAACATTAAAAATATACAGGCTCCTATATTTTGTTTTGTGTTCCTATTAAAGTTCTGATCTCTTTATCTACTTCCAGCACCAACATAATCGGGATTATACTGATCATTTACCAGTTTAGTCACTGATATATTGTGCACACCTAGTTATGCAACGATCTGGCATTTGTGTTAGAAAATGTGTTGCCATCATGTAAAGTTATTTAGTAATAGTTGGCAAATTGATTATGTTAACATACATCAGTGAAAACAGTGAAAGCTAATAAATGATAAATGGATATAATTTTTCGACTTATCTCGATCCCTCAGGGTTTTATGAGCAAAGTGAAAGTCTGTCTCCTACACTTCGTTCCTATTCCTCACCAAACCTCAGTGTCTCCTGTCACAGGCCCAGATCTGTGGGTTAGTGTTTCCTTTAATCATATTTTACATCTAAACTTGTGGTCTTGATAATATAATTCTTACTTTCTTTCCTTTACAGTATAAAAGTTCCTGCAATAAAACATAAGCCAGGGTTGCCAGGTCTGGTAATCGAAACACCCCAATGGCTACCCCAATAGCCATATAGCCAATAGCCAATAAATAAAAGCCCAAAACTAGCCCAATGACCCAATCCCAAATATCAAAATTCTAAATATGCCAGATCCCAGCCTAAAATACATATTTTACAGTCAGTGTTATCACTATAGTACAACATTTGCTTTTATCTCGCATTTGATTACTTATTTTTTGGTAGAGGGTGCAGACTTTCTTCAAGTGTTCTACCTTTTGGATTTTTTTTTGTCTGCGCACCTCTTTTGGACTGATTTGAAGGCGCTGTGAGTTCTTGGCTATTATTCAGTTATTCTAATCACAGTAATCATAAACAATCTGTTTTCATAATAGAGCTCTCAGGAGCTTAAAGGCTTCCTACCAGTGCCCCTCGTTCACAAAACCCATCATCTGGCACAGTTTTATCATTAGTATAATATAAAATGGGTGAAAATATTTAAATACAAGTCTTTTAGGCAAATATAATTTATGCAATATGTCAAACCTTTAACCCTCGGGAAAACAATCCACTCATAGCAACAGTTTAAAAGTACCCCAGTTTCACTGGAAAACCGCAGACGTGGCAACCCTGATATTACCCTATAGCTGCCTTTAAAGAAGGCTGTCTTTTGCAAGTGGATCATCATACTTGACTAACCTTGGTATCATAAAGTTTGAAAACTGCTGTTGTTAAGAAATAGTTTTATTTCTTATAAGTCATTTATTTCTCACAGATGCCTACATGCTGGACTGGGAGGGTCATATGGAGCCCACAGTACATGCCACCATGCCCCGCTCATTTTCTGCCCCGTACCCCCCACTGGAGGGTATTGCCGAGGGAATAGAGGAGGATGAAGAAGACGAAGAAAGCCCTCAGTGGGCTACAGATCAGATAGCTGATGAAAGCCTGACTCCAGAGATGAGCCTCACTTCTGATACTGAGGCAGATCCTGCATTGAAGATAGAAGATGGCCCTATGGAAGAAGATATCCAGCAGGCAATGCGTGTGGAGACCTACATCCTGGGACTCCTGCAGCGACGACACCTCAGATCTCCAGCAGAACTCAACTGTGATCCCGATCAGTGGCATGACTTACACACATATCAACCCAGTTACCCACAGCTTGACCAATCGGAATGGCATGAATGGGCAACTCTCTCTGAGGAAGAGATTGAGCGTGAATCCCAAGATGGATATTACATGAACCTTCCCAGTGCCCAAGCTGGACCAACTTCCCTTAGCAGTGAGGAGCCAGAATCCTCCTTGGAAATGGATCAGTATGGAGTCGAAGAAGTCTACACCAGCAGCAACGACTCCCCTCGGCATCAACCGGTTTACATCAAACGCCGTCCCACAATGTCAAACACCATGAAACCCCACATTCACACCTGCTGCAATCACACCTGCATACCTACGTTGTCAACTCCCGAATCCTGTGAACAACACCACCCCATTCCATCCCAAAAGTGGGCCCTTCTTCGATCCCTAGCCAGAAGGAGTCCAGAGGAAAGGTGGACAACTCTAGGAGAAAGACAAACCAAGTCGACCATCCACTCTCGGTCAGAGGACTGTTGCGTTTCTCAAGGATGGACCGCCCAACCGGAGCACAAATACTATACGGTGGGACAGGACATTGGCAGGCATCATAGTGACGAATTTTATCCATCTAATCAGCGGCTGTGGTGCTCCTCGGCAGATCTCAGCCCAGAAGAAGATGAGGCGATATTCAGAGAAGATGTGCATGAATTCAGACTAAATCAGTTACCCGCCAAACGCACAAGTGTTCAGTTCGTGGAGCAGGAACAGAGGGTGCAAGAGTCCACTACTGCACTGACCGATGGGTCCGACTCCAGTCTGAGCGAGACTTTCTCTCCGGGAACCAGTTCGGTGTCCAGTGACTCAGATGAGAGCGGAGGGCTGGTCTGGCCTCAGCAACTACCCCCTCGCTTGCCCCCGTCCCCCTCTTCTTCGCAGAATCCCTCCAGTGCTGTGGTCAAGATTAAAGCCTCGCATGCGCTCAAAAAGAAGATCATGCGATTTCGTTCAGGCTCTCTCAAACTCATGACCACGGTCTGAGTCTGGCCATGAACATCTCTGCCTATTTATATTTTAAATTCATTTTAGAGCTTTACGTAATACGCTTACATTATACGTGACACATACTGAATACTGTTTCCAGGTCCAAGCCTTTACTCAAATTTACTCAAGCCTTTGTTTCAAATGAGAATACTGTCCCAACAGCTATTTATGAGTACTCATTTATAGTACACCTTTAAGCTAAGCTTTTAAAAACTCACAGTGTACAATCTCCGGCCTCAAATTATGGCTATCAATATTTTAATTATTTAGAAAAAAGGTTTGAGGTTAGGATCATGGGTTTTCTGTAGTTCTACAGCACACTGTGGGTGTATATTAGCACCGTTTGTTGCAAGCTTTTGGGATCTGATAGAGAGTTTGGACTTGGAAACTGTGACGTAATGTCAGACTCCAGATTTACACCTGTTTATTAAAGGGGTCATTGGATGCAAAATTCACTTTACAAGTTTTTTGAACATAAATTTGTGTTGGAAGTGTGTGTACACATGCATCCTATAATGATAAAAATCCACCCAGTGTTTTTTTAAAAATCTCTATTTTAAAATTCCCTTTCTCAAATCAGGCTGTTCTGAGACTCCTGCCAGAATGATGTAGTTCTGTACAGTCCACTCCCACGATAGATGATTGACGGCCGTCTTACCTTAGACCCACCCTGAGTGAGCTGAGAGCTGTCCGCCTCCGGTGCAGGGGAAGACAAGATGTCTCTGATTAAGCGATTGAGGCGTTTTGTTGTTGAATGTAATAATGAATAAAGCAGTCGTCATTTACTCCCGACATCTGAGCCTCTGAAGGCGCAGAGAGTTAACGTTACTTTCGCTTTGAAGTGAATGCACCGATCCCGATCTACATAAATGCTTCTATATCCGTGCGGATCATTCTTGATCCAGCTTCATCTACAGAGGAAGTGAGTATAAGGGTTTTTATGAATCTTTGCAAATCGCCTTTCCTAATAATGTGCTAGTTAGCCAGTTTCATGGCTAAAGTCTCTTTTTACTGCTGGTCACCCCAGGGAAGAGATGGGGCGTGGTCAGCAGAGCTCATTAGCATTTAAAGTAACATGGACTAAAAAAGAGCGTGCTGAAAACAGAGCTTATTTTGACAGAAGGTGTTTTTTTACACTACCATTGAGAAATTTTAACCAAAGTTTGTTATAAACTTTTCATTAAGACCCTAAAGAATCATATCAATTTGTGGAAAATGGGCATCCGATGACCACTTTAATCCATCCTCAGTTTTATTTATTTTTTTCAGAAGCATCTTGCTTTCCTGATTTTCACCTCTGGGATTTTTGCATCTTTCTTCTTGTTAATAAAAGATTTGATGTGACGCAACGACAAGATACAAAGCAAACCCACTAAGGTGAAACCCACCAACCTAATATGACTACTGTATTTGTTCATGGATTAGTTTGTCCAAAAATGAAGATTCTGGCATAATTTACTCACCCTCATGTCATGCCAAACCTGTATGACTTTCTTATATGGAGCACAAAAGGATCACATTGTATTTTGTCCATACAACTTTGTCCAAAGTCAATGGTCACCAAAACTGTTTGATCACCAACATTCTTTAAAATATTTCTTCTGCATTAATTATCATGAAAGTCATACAGGTTTGGAACGACATGAAGGTGAGTAAATGACAGAATTTACATTTTTGGGTGAACTATTGACATTTTTGCGTGAACTATACCTTTAAGAAGGACTGTGGGCCTGTAATGTTTTTAAATCACTTCCTTCAGCTTCAAGTTCTCAGGCATGCTCATAAATCTCTATCTTTTCAACAATACTGCTATATATTTTAGCTTTTCCCTACTAAATAAAGCCATTTTAAGATCACTGTTTTCTTAATTAGAGAAAAGACAATGAAATGGAGGGAGGAGGCAATGTGAGAAGAGAGAGTTAAACAGGATCAGGAAATGACCTTGAGCCAGGACTTGAACTCAGGTCACCTGAAGAGTGTGGTCCACAAGGCCGTTTTAACACTACGCTGCTAATGATGACGTCTTGTTGTCCACTATGTAATGCAGAATGAGAATATTTTGTCTGGGAATATTTTCTCTTTCAACAAGCAAACAGGAATTACTAGGAACTCAGAGCAATCTGCAGCATGAAGAGAGATGTTTGTTCACCTGGAATTGATTCTCATTAGCTTAGCATTTTAAAGGGGCAATTTTCACGACTGATCTCACACACACACACACACACACACACACACACACACACGGCAGGATGTGCCTGGGCTAATGGAGGCATCCTTATCAGTACTACGTACCACTTTGCCTGCCATGTCCCAGGTGTTGTCTCTAGTTTGCACATGCGTTATCCATTTATAAGAATGAAGTAAGCTTGATGAATATTTTGTAGCATGTTTGTTAAAACGCATTTGTAGTGTACTGAAAAATTTTCAACATTTATAGTAATTGGTTAGTATTTATATTTTATGAATTTTGATATCACATAGCTTCTTTACTGGCGCCACCTAGTGCATTGGAGGACTTGGGATATTTCATTTTCTTGCTGCTACACAGCCAAAGCCCCTTACCTGTGTTGTACAGTGGAAAAACATTCCAGTGTGGAGTGTATTAAAATATGCCTTGCCTGAACCTTTTCTGATTTCATGCTCACAGTGTATTTTAGAGATTTTCATGTGGTCTTGAAAATGTGCCTGCTCATTGCATGTTGTAAATAAACTCTTATTCATAGTCGTCTTATTCATAGTGTGATTTGAAATGATGTAGCAAAAGTATTTATTTTTTAAATACATCTACTATACAGGCCTTGTCAGAAATGATGTAAAGATGGCATATTTGTTCCCCCTGTTTTTGAATGGAAAATACAATTATACTAGACAGGTCCTTCAAGCAGAAAATAAAGTAAACACCAGAAAAAAAGTTCATCGTCTCCACATACATAGAAATACAGAAATGGTTAAAATATGGACAAAAAGCAGATTATATCTACAAATAACTTCTGATATGCAGTGAGATACAAATGCTACAGTAACACAAACTTACAATCCAGAATGATTAAGCAGGAGAAGTTAAAGCATGTGAATTCTGTTCATTGCTCAGCTTTCTGTATTGTTCTCAGTTGCCATGGAGTGCTGTTATATTTAGCTGCCTTGTACTGCAGTTAGAAAGTTTGCAAAACCATATTCAAACAACATTTTGGCTTTAAAATAATTTAACAATGGCTTTCAGAATCACTTTCAAAATGACATGCAGTGCCCTCCATAAGTATAGGAACAGTAAAGACAAAATTGCTCTGTTGGCTGTGGAGTCAAGACATTTGGAAATATGATTAAAAGATGAATATGAGACAAAACTACAGAATGTCACATTTTATTATTAGCCGTTTCAACACATACATGTTTTACCAAATAAAAAGAACAGCACTTTTAGAGTTCATCCCACTCATTGATGTGAGCATAAGTATTGGTACAGTTGATCATAAGGCAGATATAAAAGATTAAAAGCTATTATTTAGTTGCAGATCCCTTGCACACAATCACAGCAGTGAGTCTGTGACCCATAGACATCACCAGACTCTTGGTCTCATCCTTTGAAATACTTTTCCCAGCCTTTAATGCAGACAATTCCAATTGTTGCTTGTTTTGGGGAGTTTCTGCCTTTACTCTCCTCTCCAGCTGGTGAAATTCATGTTCAATCAGATTTAAATCTGGAGATTGACTTGGGCAATCTAAGACTTTCCATTTCTTTGTCCTTGACTGAACTGGCAGGGTGTTTTGGGTCATATTCTGATGCAATATGAAGCACTTCCCAATGCATCTGGTGGCATTTTCTTGAATATTGGTAAGCAAGATGGTTTTGTACCCTTCCAAATTCATTCTGCTACTGTCATCACTACACAGAAATGCCATATATGGCCTAACCGTAATAAAGTAAATTGAAAACCTACATAATTTCTAGATGTAATTTCACAAATAGTGTGAGTGAATCACTCTCTCTTTCTCTCTCAAATCAAATCGCGTCTGCACTATAAGCAAGCTGCACGCTGAACAGTTGACAGGAACTGTCTCTTGCTCAATCGAGGCAGGGTCGCGTCGTCATCACTATAGTTTATATTGCATTTTTTTTTTTATTCTCTCCAGTGTACAACTTTCCATTCTTACCATTCAGCGCTCGCCCGCTCTCCTGGACACCGTGCTTTCATGCACACTCGCAGCGCGCGCACACACACAAGTTCACATCCGTATGCAGTGCGTATTTCTTCCGCGCTCTTCATAACGGATCAGAGCGTTCACACTGCACACGGTTTCGGTCCGGCGGTGCGTTCCTGGAGCAGTGCAGAGATCGTTTCCATTGCACGCGCTGAATTAAAGTAGCAGCGCATTGTTTGCAGGAAATATGAACATGGATTGACACGAAAATGTAGTAATAACACCATAAATGCATATAATTAATGTCAACACATATGGCTTTTTGGCTAGGTTTAGAGGGAAGGAGCACTTTTAGATAAACAAGGCAATAATAAATACTGGTGGAGGAAGAAAAACAAAGTTCTTTACTGCTTGTAATAAAGATTTAAATGCAAAAGGAAAGGTATAGAGCTGACTTTTTTCCGTCAATGGTAAGTTTGTGATAACGTAAGAAAAGTAAATGTTTTGCCACTTGAGCAACTTAATATATAAATCTAGAAGTAAATGCAAGAGTAAAAAGCATTGAATAATGTGTTGCTTTGGTTATACTTATTGTCAGTGCGTGAAGATAAAGAAGTGCCGGTACTCAAAGAAAAATGCACTGCATGATCAAATATTTAGGTAAGATATGTCTAAAAAATGCCCCCTCCACCCTTCCAATTAAAAAATCCCCTCTCACAAGAGTCACCTAAGAGGGGAATTCATTCTCAAAAATGAAATTCAGGCCCTGAATAAATGTCTAAAAATCCAGATCGGAGTATCACTATAAATAATTCTACATAACAAAAATAAAAGATCGGTATCGGTGATCGGTATTGGCAGATACTGCTTTCTGTGATCGGCCTCAAAAATCCTGATCGGAGCCCCCCTAATTTGCATGCTCCCAAATAATCCGTGTATAATTAGATTGATGGTTCAATCGGACTGAAAGGCCTTCATGTAAACATCTCAGTCGATCCGATTGAACTCGAACTAAATCAAATTTCGATCGGATTTTTATCTGTTTTGTAGACCTGAAATAATAAATCAAAGAATGTAAACGTTTGAATGTGACTATTTTTGCAAGTAGTTACATTTAGCTGCTATGCCTTTTTTTGTGTGCAAAATAGTCATTGGAATACGCCAGATCGTGGGCCAGCTGCATAAATAGCCTCTATGTTAAGACAGTGTCGTTAGAGCTTTGACCAACTAACAGTTAACCAAGGGGTAATCAGTCTTATATTTTGGATTAAGCTTAGACTAAACTTAATGAAAAATGTTTCTTTAAACCCACAAATGATTCCCGAGGGTGGTATTTGAAGACTAGGTTTTCGGTCCACATCTCCACGCAAAGATTTCATAAGGGCTTCTCTCTGAACCCGTCTGTGGTTGACTTACTGTTTGCAGTCAAGTTGATTCGATGAGGTGGAGCCTCAGATGCGAAGTGAAGCACACTTCGCAGTGAGCTAATCAGATTTTCCTTAAAACCGCGGCCAAGACATACGTAGAGCAGTGGGTTCAGGCAGCTGTTAATGTAAGCTAAGCAGAGCGTCAGCACATGGGCTAGACGCAAGTTGGCTTGAATGTTATGGGATTTTCTTTGCATCATTAACAGCAGAACATCCACGATGTTCAAAGGAATCCAGCACAGGAAGAAGCTGAGCACCAATGCCAGGATGACACGTAGCGTCCGGGCTGACTTGTTGCTGCCTCTTTGCCCTCGGCCAGAGCTCGTCATGAGGTAAACCTTCCAATGGCTGATGAAGATGATCAGCAAAGGAAGCAGAAAAGACAGAAAACAGCGGGTAAGAGTTACGGACCATGCATGACCTAAGTCATTGTAACTGCTTTCGCACAATGTTTTAGTCTCGCTCACATGTATCTCCATGTGAGCAAACTGAGGAGAACCAGCCAGGAGAGCAAGAATCCAGATGACCAAACAGACGCAGCGGGCCTGCCTCGTGTTCCTGTGGTTCTGGCACCACACCGGTTTGGTCACCAGTAGGAAACGGTCCAAGCTGATCACGACCAGGAGAAGAACGCTGCAGTACATCATCATGTAGAGCAAACCGCTGAGTAACTTGCAACCTAAAGCACCATAAGGCCAGTGCTGGTCCTGGGCGAGCGGCACCATGAGGAGAGGCAACGACAAGCAGCACAGCAGATCAGCGATGGCCAGATTCAGAAACCACTGTGCGTTCACAGAATTCGACATTCGAAACGCGGTCACCCACACCACCAGAGCGTTCCCCGGGACGCCCAGCAGGAACACAATGAGGTAGCAGACCAGAGAGATCCAGTGCCGGGAACCAATCTTGGACAGTGGCGATTCAGTGGGGAGCACAAAAGGAGTACAGTTTTCAGACCCCTCACACCAGTCGGTCCAATTATAATCAGAAAAATTATAGTCATCTTTCTCCATTTCAGCTGTGAAATGAGAAAAAGACAAATAACAGAAAACGTGTAATCTCAAAGCTAAAACCCTCAAAGCAGTGTCTAGTGGTTATTTGAGTCGAATCATGTTATTTGCTAAATCTCATTTTAAAGAGTCAAACATTGCAACTTTATGATGCAATTGTGAGGACACATTTAAAACTGATCTTAAAATTAATCTTTTTCAACTTAAGAGGACATTTATTAAGACATTTCAAAAGTTTTTCTTCTTAACAGTACATTTTAAAAGTTCTTAAAAGTAAAGTTAATAAAAAATGAAAATACTGTTATCATTTCTTCATTGTAAACTCAGTCTTTCTTCTGTGGAACATGAAAGAAGTGTCCATATAATGAACATTTTTTTTTTTTTTTTTTATAGTTTCTTAGAAGAAAGAAATTATATATTTTTTAACTCAGTTGAACAATAAATAAATGAAACTCTAATCGTGTTAAAAATCAAGGATACTAAAAATACCTCTCAGAATTTCAGGTTGTGAAGTTGTGCCGATCTTCTCCACCAGATGTGATTCAGCTCATCTATTTTTGTGACCCTTATAGCCAGGAAATGATTGCAGTGCTGTATGCCAAGCCTTTTTCTTAGCAATGTTGTGTAAGCACTTTTACACAATGTTTGGTGCAGTCGTTGGTCTTTAAGACTTTTTAAACTTAAAAAGTGTCATGGAAGACTCATTTGGAACTGGAACTGGAACAGAGAAGAGAAGGATGATGTCTATCTATTTGAATCAGCAGATGTTGTTCTTCTTTTTTAGGGTCAAATTATTGTGATGCGATTGGACAGAACTGTTAGACAAGAATCTGAACTAAACAAACAAACAAAAAAACAGGAGTGGTACTGATGCATTTTATTGCTTTAAATTGCATTTAGTAATAATCATTTGAGGAAAAACATTGTATGTACATATTGCAAAGGCGAATGTTTCACAACAACTGAGTGACAAAGTTGCTTTGGAAAAAGTTGTTTCTGTTTGGTATGAACATACACAATGTGCTGTTTTATTCTACTCAGAGGTGCACTTAATGGTTAAAATGCAGATGGACATGACATACAACAAAAAACTGACATGGGTGAAAGAAAAAAGGGACAAATACAGCACACAATTAAACTTTTCTTTCAAAGCGTTGAAAGAAATGCTCCATTACAACACATTTCAACTCCTCTGTAACATAACACTCTGCCACAGATGATATGCGGTGTCAGTGATATGCAAGTTTCCATTATGCTCCTTCCCCTTTTTTGATGATTTGCATGAAAAGGTGGAATGTGAAAATGCTGACTGGTTTAAATTGCAAAATACAGAAACTTGCAAAATGCGAAAAGAAAAAAATTGCATTCAAAAAAACCTATGAAAGACTGTAATGACTTTAAATGAGCTACTATATTACAATAAATAATTTAATTTCAGTAAATTTCTGATTTTTTTTTTCTAGTCTACGGAAAGTGTTATCTTTCTTGTGCGACCACAGTCAGACCACAATCAGAACCGCACAGTCCCATAGGTCTTCAGTAAGTCATCTCCTGAATGGTTTATTAATAAGTGCAGGGTTCATGGTAATGACCTATAAAGTTCATTAGGCGTCAGTTCAGAGTTGAAGCACTCTCTGGAGGTAGAGTCGGGGTGTCGTCCCTAAAGTCATCTGTTTGAAGATCTACAAACAGATGGATAGACAGAAAGAGAAAAAATGAAACAAAACTAAAGCAATCTCTAATGTAAATGAAACTGAAAATGAGCAATGCATATATATTGTGTTGCCCTCTGTGATTGTGCTGTTCTTGAAAAACTCAAAAGCTTAGTATTGCAACAACCCATCTGTTGCCTGCTGTTTAAAATTAGGTTTAGGAGCTGGATTGAGAAGTAAACTGATTTTCTGCAGAAACTCTGAGTTAGAAGTATATTTTTAAGCCCACTTGGAACTTCACATAAAGAGATTTTCAAACAATCTGAATGCTCATTGTTCCACAAATCTCCTGCCCTGTGCGTGTTTGTTCATTTGATAGTTTGGCTAATTTGAGCATTATTTCATCAACCAGTAGATTTCTGCAGGAATGGCATGTTTTTGTAAGCCAAAAACAGGAAACAACGTTAGCATTTTAACTTCCAGTTCCATCATCCTGACGTCAATGGATTTTTTGAATGGGTTTTTGGTGGATGCTAACAAGTGGCTTAATGGGACTACAGAGGTTGTCGGGCACATTAAATGTCATCATACCTAACAGCTAAATTAATCTACTTGCCAGTCACTTTCACAGCCTCATTGTGTTTACAATCGCAAACTATCCTAACAGCCAGTGGAAAAAACCCTATTGAGTTTTTGTCGCGAAAACTAGGGTGATGCAAATTTCCAGGATGGCCCACAAATATACAACATCATTGAAAAGTGTAGTACTCTCAGATCTGTTTAACATGTTTTACCATGTTCAATTCAACTGATAACCACCGATTTCCCAGTTACTCCTAAAAGAAGGCAACACAATTTGTTTGGGCCTAATTGTTGTTGTGAATGGCCCTGAAAGTACCTAACAGAGAAGTGTTCTGCTGGTGGTTTTCAATAACCGAGCTCTCTTCCTCATCCTCCCCCCAGTCAGCGATGTTAGCAGGTGGGATGCACTGCTCCAAGAACAGATCTTCATCTTCATCGAAGTCCATGTCTTCTGGGGGCCAGCGCAGCTCACCGCTCTCCACCTCGCTGACGTCAGTCGGCTCCACCACGATGGACGGCAGACGCTCCTTCCCCTGCGGCGCGCAGGTCAGACAGCCTTCAGTACTCAAAACTACTTCCACTGGATCTGGGAAGATCTGCAAAATAAAGGAGAAAGAGAGCAGATAATATGAGGAGGAGAAAACTTCTATATTGAATGGTGTTTGCACTACAGTGGTTCCTGTTTGTGGTTGCTTCGAGTTCGTTAGCTAACTGATGAAAGCTCAACACCATTGTGAAATTCTAACATGTGATGCCACAATCTGCATGACCTCTGTTGCTTAAAACTAGCGAGGGAACAGTGGTTATTATTAAATAAAGCAAAATGTAGATAAGCATTGCTTCAGCATGACCACACTGTGGATGTAATACCTAACTCTCAAGTCTGCGAATGAGAATCAGAATCAGAATTAGCTTTATTGCCAGGTATGTTTGCACATACGAGGAATTTGTTTTAGGGAGAGTAGCTCCACAGTGCGACGGAATGACAGCAACAGGACAGGACACATATAATAAAAAAAATATGTACAAATAGACAAAATGGACAATATGCAAAATAGCACAAACACAATATACAAAATAGACCATGAGTAGTTTGAAGCTTGGAGTTGCAGAACAGTTTCCAAACAGTTTGCCCAAACTCATGACATTGGTTGAGCCAATGTTGACACAGCGATATTAAAAATCTACACAGTGTTTGCAGTTTTTGGGATACATCAACATACTGTATGAATATCTTAAGTTCCACTTAAGGGATGAATAATCAATTTTTTTAATCAAAACTACAAATCAGTTATCAAACTGAAAAATGCATATTTAAAAGTTTTTATTTTAAAAATGTAGTTAAACGTAACAGTAAAATAATAAAATGAACTGCTTTTCAAAATGACAGATACAGACGTTTTAACTGTATATTTAATATTTAAAATACTGGTTAAATGTAACAATAATATGCAATGCAGTAAATGTTTTTCTAAAAAGCAGCTACTTTTCTTAATCCATTTGCCACTGAACAGTTCACACGTGGGAGCAACCAATGAACTTGAGACACTCATTTTAAGACATGCCCCCTTAAGGCACAGCATTTAAGAGTTATGTGATAAATGTAATTGTATGCAGGAGTTAGATGTTAAATATTGTAAAAGTGTAGATTTTACTAAGACTATATACATTATGGGTCATAATCAGTAAATCAGTCAATCAATAAATAAAGCAAACACAAAAATAAAATGCTATCTTAGACTGAAATAGACCTATATGATTTAAAGGTGACTTCAATATACAGACTTGTCACCCAAGCAGGCTTTATGACCTAAAATGTTGAATGTGTGTGACATTAAATAAAATATGGCTAAAATGCATAGGTAAATTAATATAGCAGGTTCACTGGGACATATTTCTCAGTCATCTCAAAGGCAAAAACTGATTCAGTTTATATTATTACAAACTTCACAGCAAAGACAAAAGGATGGCCGATGAGTTTTTTTGTTTGTTTTTTTACCTGAAAGGGCAATCTGTCCCCTTTTCTCTGAACTGGATACTCATCCATGGCCTGGGCCTCTGGGTACCCCATCCCTCTGTTATATAGTGAGATCATGGCATATGGAAAAAACAGAATTACAAGTTGGAATAGCAGTGGAACAGTCACAACTAGGCCCTACTATACTCACTGTTTACTACAATTTTAACTGTCTGTATCACTCTGTTTGATCATTATGATGAGGTAACACAGATGAGTACAAAAGAATGTGAATTTAGACACACAGTACTATTTTTGTAGTTTATTGTTATGCCAGTAGGTGGCGGCAAGTGACTGTAACTGAATAATTTAATCAACGATTCAACCAATTCTTTGAAAACACTGATTTGGTGCCTAAATTCAGAACAGTATACTAGCATGCAATTTTTATAATGTCTACTATATCAATATCAATAATATTATGCAGGTATGTGAGCCACTCTTTTTATCCAACAAACAACACAGACATGAAGCAAGTATTGAACGTGCAGTGTGTTTATAACAGTGATAATGCGAAGAAACAAGGTGGTCTGGTCTGTTGGTGTGTGTGGGATTTGCTAATCGCAGCCACTCCCAGGTGACCTGTGACTAATCGCTCCTCTCTCAAGCCTCTTCTGAACGGCCGGATTACAATGCTTATAATGGACAACCAGGGCCCGATTATATCAAAATGGATTATGCCCTCAAATAGTCATTTTTCATTAGCAACATAATGGATATGAGCATGGCATTATGGGTCATCACTGCAAATATGAAATCTGCATAATATTGTGCATTGCACAGTTTTTTTTTTAGTAGGATGCTTTATGCTTTATGCATCTCAAAACTGTGTATGCTACGTCACATGATATCTTGTTGCATATGAGTGGCATCCAGTTAAAAACTAAAAAAAAAAGTTATTTTTCTTTTTAATCCAAATGGTGCAAAATAGAGATCACAGCTGTTATAAATTTTGGTTCGTTCATCACAGTAGAAATGGAATGTCAAGTCGAGAGCTTTGCATTGTGGGATGTATGATCCTTGCAGTATGTGTTTAATCCCATTTAGCAATGTATGACACACCCCGAATGGTGTTTTTCCATTCACTCTGATGTGCTGAATAGGCAAAATTGGCAGATGCTTATATCCACAGAGACTTCCGTGGCTTTCAAAACAAATATGCTATTCTAAACATGAGAAGGGAGAAGTACAAAATGAGATGTGGCCAGACTTTCTGAACTGAATTATCTGTTGTTTATTTTGTGCAGCTGTGAACTTTTCTAACAAGATATGAAGTAAATGTGTGGTTGTATTCCTTCTTCTTCTTTTTTTTTTATTTTCTTTTAACAGATTTTAATGTTTTACCCATATCCCCTAATCATTATAAAATATGAATTACTACATGTTCAACGGTGTGATTATCTAACAGACTGATATGAAAGCTGTCACAGGTGACATTTCCACCACAAATAGTTTTGCCCCTAAGAACGTTTTCTAAAACTTTAGTGTACTACTTTACCAATGAGACACTGCCAGTCACGGTCAGACATCTCAGCTGGTTTTAGCTGCTCAAGCTGGTCTCCCAGCCTGGTCTTACTGGTGTTGAGTTGGTTTTAGCTGGTTTGCTGGCTGGTTTTAGCAATTTTTGCAGCAGGGGTGTAAAACAAGGTAATGTCACCTATAATATATGTTATCAAATCATGCAAAAATGTTAACTAAATGAAATTAGCTGAGCAAAATGAAATAATTGGTTGTTTTATTCTTAAAATAATTAAAATGTCAATTCCACGGCAGAGTGCTCAAAGCACAAATACAGGATTTGTTTAGGATGTGGTGAAATAAACGACACAAATCTGTGTTCACTGTTGGATAGGCTGGGTGTAACGATTTGATTCTGACTCACAACTCTTGATTCGATATCAGTTCATTTGGATATTCATCAGGTACATGTTGAGGAAAACAATCTCTCAACCAATGCTGTACAGGGAATCCTGTTAGTATTATGATATTAAAGAGAAAAATTAACAAGTCTAATATATTTAAACATGTATTTTTAAATAAATCAACACACAAAGAAATATTTAAATTGCACATAACTTTTTAATGACATAATTATATTTCTACTCCAATTAGTTGTTGAAATAATCATTTTAAGTAAAATGGTCAAAAACACATTAAATAATAATGACAGATCAAGTAAACCTATAATGAATGCAGTGCAAATATTTAGCAAAATGATCCTCTAGTTACTGTCATTTTCCAGAGTAGGCTGAATATTGATGCTATATGGCAGATTGTTTACAAGCTGTCTTATTGACATATTTCCGGGGGAAAAACTGATCGGGCAATTCCATGAGTCACATTTCAGCAATTTATGCTGTTTCTTTCAACATGCTCTCTGATGTTCATTCATGTTTATTTCATGCTTTAAACAAGTATTAATGCAAAGCAGAGGCACTACAGCAATCTGTCACACCACATTAAAGAGCGCTAAAACAGTATTTATTGTTTAAATTTTGTTGTAGTATAATTGACAATTTGAAAGCTGAGATTTTGCTTGGTATAAAAAGTAACAAAACTCAACAATTATTGGATTGGAGATGCTTTATAAATACTGTTTAGTGAAGTTTTTATGAATTTGAACATAAAACAGCATAAAGATGAAGCTTGGGGTTTAAGAATCAATATTGTTTTTAATAAAATGAAAATGAAGAACGAACATCAATTAATCGATACTGTCAACCCAGCCCTATCTATATGGCCAAAAAAATAAAAAAACATTTTTGTCAGTATATATTTTTTAAAGAAATATATACACATCTTTATCTTTCCTGTTTCAAATCTGTTTATATTCTCTGGACGGGGATTAAGGAGGCCTGAAGACCTGTCTGATAAACAAAATCCTCTTTTTGACTTCCACAGTGTGTGTGTGTGTGTGTGTGTGTGTGTGTGTCAGCTTAAGCCATCTGAAACAGGGAAGTATAGTGAAATGAAGGTCAGCTCTCTCTGAAAAGCCGCAACCTGCTTTTGGTTTGCACTATACCCATCAGAATAATAAAACAATTTCACACCCGACTTATTAACATCTGATGTTCTTAACATAACTTTTTCATCTTTTCAAAAGGAGACCAGTTAGTTCACCAAAAAAATGAGCTTCATCACTACTCTCCCATTTGCGAAATTTCGCACACACCCGATGGATGTCCCATCTCTGCTCAGGTCTCTCTGATGACAGCTGTCTAGCAGTTAGCGGAGTAATCCTGCCTGCCCTCCTGCTGTCTGTGGTAAGTCATTAACAAGCTAACGGAGCAGATCTGGCTCTGGCACGAGGCTGCAGCTACGCGTGCTGTTGACAGGTTAGCACACAGATTGAGGACACACAGTCTCTTATTCAACAGCTGGTCTTTAACACACCTTACAGTCATTACCGAATGCACACTCATCATTTAGAGCCCATTTGGAGGCACATTTAGCATGACCACATATACATGTAACCAATATTATGGTGGGATAAATGCAATGTAAGAACTTTGAATGCACTATAAGTTGTTTTGGGCAAAGGTTAAAAAGAAAAAGAAGCAAACAAACAAAATATGATTATAAAAATTCAAATGAATAAATAAATATTAATATAATAATAAATAAAATGAATAGTATTAAATGTAAAATTAGATAATGAATGAAACCTGAAATGTTTTCCAAACTCACCAAGAATGGGAAAATAGAAAATCAGTCAAGTTATATTTATTAGTATAGCGCGTTTCACTATACATATTGTTTAAATACAGCTTTAAAGAAAATAATGTTAATGTTTATAAGATCTTAATATCTTCAGGCCTTATATTTCAGGCATTTAGAAGACTATATACAAGCAAGCCAGCATTTGAGATGTGCGATATTTCATATTTTTTACATGTATGCAGATAAAGTTAGACGTACTTAAATATCAAACTATATAAATAGCTGCGTGATAATATAACTATATTTTGCAACTAAATAAAAACCAGGCAGATTTGTACTGCATGTGTCAGTCCTGTGTTGTGTGTGTCATGTGTTCCCGCCTCTTGTGTCCTTATTTGGTTTGTTTCCTGTCCTTGTTAATTCTTGTCCAGCTGTGTTTTGTAATTATCCTGTGTATTTAAGTCCTGTCTGTTCAGTTAGATTTTGTCTGCTCTACTTGTTACTCCCGGTGCCTTGCCTTGCCTTGTTTAAAGTAAAGACTGTTATATTTGAGTTTATCCTCGTCTGCGTGTTCCTCCCTGCTGTGTGCACCGTGACAGTATGTGTGTGGATATATTTAATTATTATTTATTCCAGCTTTACATGTGGAGTTGTGCGATAACACACTTTACATTTAGCAACATTATAAACAACTATGCAGCCAAGAATCATGTAGTTTATATTGCTGTATTTGTATGCAGGAAAAGTAGAATCTACTAATATATATATATATACACATCACTTTGAGTACATTTTTTTTGGAGGGCGATCTGGCAACTGCCAGAAATATATCAGAAAAACTGATGTTATAGGATGGAATTTTGATGCGTATTTTTCATAGTTTACTTAAAAACAAAAATTTTAACTATTTTTTTCTTTAAAATTGCTAAAATTATTTACAGTGAAAAGCAAAAGCATCATCAGTTTGCATGCATGCAATTAAGCTATAAATCCAGCGTACCTGCCACATCTTTGGCCAAAAAGGCATTAGCGTTATATGTAAGTGTTAGTCTGCTGTTACACATTTTAAACTCAAGCCATCTGTTCAGTCTTGCACAAAAACAGGCACACAGAATTTGTATGGGGTCCTACCCATCTGTGGGAAGGCATCCATCCTCTTGTGTGGTGCAGAGCTCCACGCTGCCCATGCCGGGTATGATGATTGGGGGTAGAGAGGGGCAGCTCCCACAGCACTGCCCCTCCACCGGCCCCATCGGGGAACACTGTCCTTCCAGCGCGATGCTTGAGAGTGCAGTGACCAGTGAAGGCCTGTAGCTCTGGGTCAATGGTGGACGCAATAGGAAAAATACTGCAAGTAGATACTCCAGTCAAGCACTGAAATGTCTCAGAACGTCAAGCGGTCATTTCCCTCAGTGACTTTTTCACTTTCCTTATTGTCTTTATCCTAAACTCCTCTCTCTCTCCCTCTCCCTCTCCCTCTCTCTCTCTCCCTCTCTAGCTGAGGAGAAAGGCTTTATAGAAGAGCTGGATTAGTGTCTGTGTCGATTAGTATGGCAGGGCCGGTGACGTCAGAGCAGTGAGTGGACTCAACCGGTCTGGCACACATGCCAGATGTGCACTTACTAGTGTGCATGCATCTAATATCAGCCTAATGCTGCCTTTAAGTTCAGAACTGGCTTTCATAAACCTGCATTGCACTCTCTGTGCTTTTTTTTTTATTATTGAATCAAAATGTCCATCTAACCAAATCTGGACAATTCTGGTAATTAAGTTGCATAGGGAGGGGCTGGATATAAATATAGCCTGAGATCAAGCATTTGTTCCTACACTTACACTGATAAGATGAGTGGCTATGTGCACTAATCCAAAACAAACACTTACTAGCATTTTAAGACCCCACACCTTAACCTGAATCCCTAACCTACTCCTATCTGTCTGTCAGTCTAGTTTTGTGAAGACCATTATTAGCAGTAAACAGACAATCTTGTTTATAATCAGAAATGCTATGCCACTTCCTTTTACAAAATGTTTATATATATATATACATTTAGTATGAAACGCCTCTATGATGAGCAGACTTGATTTTGATATATTTTTGCAGGTGCAGAGGTTTGTAACTGCAGTCATTGTAAATTAGAATAGTTCATTTTTCAGGAGCGTTTCCTTTGGTTGAAATAGAAATGGCATGTAAAGAATCACTTCGTTTTGGTTTAGACTACCAGTGAAGATATTTTAATGTTTTCATATAGACTTTAATGTTTACCATGGCTGCATTTATTTGATCATAATATTATGATATTTTAATATGAAGGTAAAGCTGAATTTTCAGCATCATTACTCCAGTTTTCAGTGTCACATGAGCCTTCATAAATCATCCTAATATGCTGATTTGCTGCTATATATCAGGAATCTTGGAGTAATAAGTGTAAAAATTTCATTTATTAAAAATAGGAATAAACCTTATAGACATCCTTACATCCCCTTCACGGTTTAATTCTAATTTCTTGAGTAAAAGTATAAATTTTTATTAAATTAAACAAACAATCACAAAATCTAGCTTAAATCTTGTGTATAAGGGTTTATTATAATCATATTCATATGGCAGGCATTTGGTAACACGTTTGATGAAATCACAAGAACACATTAACGCAGTTAATCATCACAGTTCAAATACGTTTCCTATTCATAGTGACACGCAGATGTGGAAAACATCTGAGATATTTTCATACGGTTGAAAGTGGTTTTGTTCTTGTGTGTGTTTGGCCGTTGGGTTCGTGCCGTATTCTGCCATTTATGATTTGCCATTTAAGCCGTTATTTGGAAAATGTTTGAGTGGATGGAGAAACTGGATGATTAGTGAAGTCCATCAGAGGTTGCCAAATTACTCCATCATTCTGATGTTAAGAAAATATTCTGCACAAGAAGCCACTGATTTCTGCATGTGAACGCCAGCCATCTTTCCATCTGTCACAGTCGCTCCCAAAATTGCCTTCAACCTGCTGCAGAAGCACATAAATCACATCCTTTCTGAAGCAGCTTCTAACTCGTGCTTGGCTCTTGTGTGTCGTTTTTATTTGGAAGAAGTTGTGAAATAAAGCTAGTTTTTGGACTAGATGCTTTTTAGAATGCTCTCAGTCTAGATTGTAACAAATCATGGTGTCCTGCCGTCTGTGACCAGGAGGAGGCGCCATTGTCTATATATTGCTTCTGCATATAGGTACAAATAAAATGTCTTAAAGGGAAACTTTACCCGAAAAATTACTATTCTGTCCAGAAATATTTTTTTTAACAATCCAATTATATATCTTATTTATATTTATAAAAAAAAAAAAAAATAGTTACATTTTATATTAAAAATGAATGCAAAAGGTAAAAAAATAAAATAAAATCAAAATTTGATTATAATTGAGAGACGTGCAACAGTTGTTTCTGTAAACAGACAAATTTAGTCTAAAATATGTTTCCAATACTTTTTTTTTTTTTGTCACAGTTTATTTTAAGGTCCAATTCTCACTATTAACTATTAACTATGACTTCTGCCTCAGTAAACACTTAGCCTAATTTGCTGCTTCTTAATAGTTAACTAGTTATGTTTAGTTATGGAGTAGGATTAATCAATCTAAAATATGGTCATGCAGAATAAGGCATTAATATGTGCTTTATAAGTACTAATAAACAGCCGGTATGCTAGTAATATGCATGCTAATAAGCAGTTTAAAGTGAGGATTTGTCCCTACAATGAAGAACTGCCACTTTTTAATGAACCGTTACAGCAGTATCACTCTACAGTTGTGCTGTTGATATTCAGTTCAACATTTAATGTTACTTAAAAGGATAGTCCACCCAAAAATGAAAATCTTAATGTCCTTCCAAACCTGGAATAGAAGCATGTTAGTTACCAAACAGATTTGGTGGCCTTTGGCTTCAAATGTATGGACAAAAACAACAACACTCAAAATCCCTCTTGAAACCCTCTGTAAGTACAGGGTGATGGCAGCAGCTACAGCATTGGGACTGCCTGTGTGGTTGTCATGGTAACCAGCAGGAGGAGCACTTGAAGAAGATTCTGATGGAAGCGCAGTGAGGGCGTCTGCCATCATAAAAACACAACTCCACTTCACAATAGGCTTGCAGTTCATTCTTTTAGGGATGCAGAAGCTGCTGTTTAGTGAGAAGGAGGTTTAAAGATGCACATCAATAGGATTTTACTGTATTTAGACTGCATGGTGAAAGGGCAAAGGATGATGAGTTGCTTGGAGAATGTACAGAATGTTCTGTGCATTTCTGCAGGAGACTGCAGAGAATAATACGGTTCTTACTGAATCTCTACGAGATTCTTGCCAAGACGTTGCCTTGCAGTTGCAATGATGTTCTGAGTCATTTCCAGTGCGCTGCTATGCACATATTAGGGTGTCAAATAAGCCCCGACCTCAAAATATGACTGATTGCTCTATTGCTGGAATGTTTTTCACTCATTTTATCATCCGCCAGGTGAAAACCATGCATCCAACTGAGTCTGACCACTTAGAATATTAATAGCATATACACCTCCTCAAGGCTGACTTTTTAAAAATTATTATTCATCAGTTTCAGTTAATATCAGTGTTATTAACTTAAACAGTTTCTATTATTATTATTATTATTTTTGAAACTACAATGAAATAAAACTTAAATATTAGATGGAGAAGCTTATTTTTAAATGAAAATTAGAAATTGTAGTGCCTTTGCAACTAACTGAAAAAAAGTTCAAGTCCTACAATTATTAAAACTGAAATGAAGCAAAATAGAAATATTAAATAATAATGACAAAAGCATGTGACAAAATTACTGAAATTTAAAATGAAACCTGAAAATATAAAAATAAAATAGCACCAAATTGAATGCTGATAAATACTATAATGATACTGAAACATTGGTCAGTATTTGCTCATTTTTACTGCGTATGTTAGATTATCTTTGCAGTAATGTAACATTCACCTTAAATTAATCTTCAAAAACACTGATTATGTATTAACACTGATTAATGTCATTTTTTAACAAATCTAAAAATTAATATCCGTTTGTTATGCTTTACATCGCAGTGTTGTGATTCCTAAATTTACTTGTAGAACTTAAAATTATTTCTTGTTTTATTTTAATTTAATTTAGTCAAATAAGGTCCCATTAGTTAACATTATTTTCTGCATTATAACATTAACTTTAATGGATTTTTAAACAGTATTTATTAATCTTTGTTAACATTATATTTTGTTCATGTTAGCTTAGGTCCATTACATAATATTAACAGATATTAACAATAACATTACCATTAACTGAGATTACTAAATGCTTCAGGAGTATCATCTTTAGTTCATGTTAAAGCAAAGTAATTGAACCTTATTGTGAAGTGGGTAACATTTTAGATAAGTTCACTATTCACAATTAACTAGTTGCTTACTAGCATATTTGTAATGTTTATTAGAAATTATGAAGCACATAGTAATGCCTTATTCTAGGCGACCATATTCTGGATCCCTTAATTTTATATTAGGTGGCCTTAACTACTATGTATTTACATTTAAATGAATAACTTGATACAATGCACTTGTTGTGTACATACAGGTTTTCACATTATACTTGTTTTAAAAATACCTGCATGTAATTACATCTTGCAATTTCTGTAATTACATTTATAATTACACTGTTGACCCATCCCTTACACCTTAACCCACACTTAAACCTACACATACCACCAAATCGGTCCCTAACATTTCTTGATGTAAGTACATAGTAGTTAAGGTAACCTTGACTAATATAAAGTTAGCTTAACTAGTTACTAATATAAAGTTAGCTTAACTAGCCACAGCCATGGCGATAGCTAGTTTATATTAGTTCGCCACAGCCATATCACCCTGCAGCCCAAGACTGGTTGCCCACTGAAGCTAAACAGGGTTGAGCTTGGTCAGTACCTGGATGGGAGACCTCCGGTGAAAACTAGGTTGCTGTTGGAAGAGGTGTTAGTGAGACCAGCAGGGGGTGCTCATTCTGTGGTCTGTGTGGGTCCTAACGCCCCGGTATAGTGACGGGGACACTATACTGTCAAAAAGCACCGTCTTTCGGATGAGACGTTAAACCGAGGTCCTGACTCTCTGTGGTCATTAAAAATCCCATGGCACTTCGCGTAAAGAGTAGGGGTGTAACCCCGGTGTCCTGGCCAAATTCCCTCTACTGGCCCTTGTCTATCATGGCCTCCTAATAATCCCCATACACTTGATTGGCTCTACGACTCTCTCTCCTCTCCACCTGTAGCTGGTGTGTGGTGAGCGCACTGGTTCTGTTGTGCTGTGGCTGCCGTCGCATCATCCAAGTGGATGCTGCACACTGGTGGTGGTTGAGGAGAGACCCCCACACATGATTGTAAAGCGCTTTGGGTGTACAGCAATACACAAAAAAGCGCTATATAAATGCATCATTCATTCATTCATTCATTCAACTAATATAAAGTGGGACCACATACATACTACAACAACTACCTTAATTAATATCAGTAAGCAGAAAAATAGGAGGTTTTTTTTAGGCAAAACTCTTGCACTACCCTGAAGTGATACCAACAAAATAATGTAGAATTTTAATATATGCCATTTATCAACCATGAGATGGATATAATCACATGCATCCAGTGAAAAACTCTCAGTGATGAGACTGTGTAATGTGTAGGTGTCTGACTGTTGTTGCAGAGCTTCAGCTCCACTGACACAGCAGAAACACACCGAAATACACTGAGAGGAGGAGCGTGTGTGTCGTCACCTGCCCTCACTCCCCTCCACTGCTCTCTCTCCCGTCCTCAAACACGCTCAGACCTTCCAGTCCAGCAAACTGCCTCTCTCTGTCTCTCTCACACACGCAGACACACAGCCGCAAGCGAACGACTGTAATCCATTGATCTGCTCTCCACAGCAGCATATGCAGAGCAGGAGCAAAGAGAACCAAATCCGGACCGCTCTCATGCAGCGCTACATACTTCCTCTCCTCCTCATCCTCGGGGTGAAGGATGGACTTGGGACCCCTCTGACATCCAGCCCCGGCTCTACCGAGGCCCCCAGCGTGCTGCTGGACCCCTGCGAGGGCAGACCCTGTCTGAACGGAGGCGTCTGTAGTCGGGTGGGAGAGATGGAGGAGAGTCCGAGCACACAGATGCAGACTGACATCTGGGCTTATACCTGTATCTGCGGACAGGGCTTCACTGGACAGAACTGTGAGGTGAGAGCAGAGTCGTGTTGGTGTGAATAAACGATCAACGATAATCGTGTCTCTGTCAAAGATCTGTAGGAGCTCCTGTGCTGTTGGTGAGATGTGAAGGAGAGTGCTGCGTTGCTGTGGCAACAGATAGGAGAAGAGGAGAGGCGGCTCTGAGTGTGTGTGTGTGTGTGTGTGTGAGTGTGTGTTAGAGGTAAAGATCACAGCATACATTTTTGTCTTGCAGTTAGATATGTGAATCTGCGGTATGTGAGGTGTATTGCTACACAAACACAGCAAAAATCATTCTCAGTCTGTCACCTTTTTGATTCATATTGCAAGTATGCAGCGTTGACCTCTTTGCATGCATTTTGTTTTATAACAAACCACTATGGGACACTGAGGCTTTCTGTGATGGGTGATGCAAGCTTTATTTCAACCTCTAGTAAGGTGCATTGTGGTGTGATGATGGTCCAATCTTGATTAGTAAAAAAAAAAAAAAAAAACTTTAATCAATATATTTCTTGTTTCTTGTTTATACTTAAACAATAAGCATTTACATAAAAAATATAATAATAAAAATTCTAATAAAAATGAGTTGCTTGCAAAATTGTTTTCACAGAACATATCTTTAAAATATTTGTATTTACTGCATATGATTGTGTTTCTTCTTAGTAAGAATAAACCTTTCTAAATGTTAGTTTTATGCGGAAAATAAGAAACTTATTTGTTGTTTATTGGCTGTAGACGCACATCAGAGTTAATACACTAATGGAACAAAGCCTGAATGTGAGTAGCACAGCTAGACACAATTAGGGCTTCTGACCTAAATAACACCAAAAAAAGCTTTGCTGGATCCAGAACAGAGATCCACAGAAGAGCTGCCTCACTGTGAGCGCATGTACTGTATATTCACTGGACAACAGGTGGCACTCGTGAAGTTAAGACATTGTGCGCGGTTGCATCTCATTGGTGTTTTCTCTCAAATGTGAAGAAGATGCATCTTTCTGCATGGCACCACGGTATCCTGTCCTTTCCTCAACCTTAGTTAAAGCTTGCGTCTAAACCTGTGTCCTGTGACGTCATACTGCTCATTTACATCTCAACCAATGCAGCCAGAAAGGATGCTGCTGCACGATTGGTTTATGCACCGAAAAGATTCACCGCGATTGGTCGACAAGGCTTGAAGTCATTGTGATGTCACTCAGTGTTCCATTTCCTCAGGCGAGGGTGGTGTTCTTCATTCACCCTGTAATGAGACAGCCATTTTTCCGAACTTCATTAAAGGCTGCATGGATGCAGGATTTACTGTGCGTGATGCAGCAGAATCACATGTTTTTATGAAATCGAAGAGATGAACTGGAATGATTTGAAATAAGTTAGCAGACTTTTTGCTTGAGGAGCTCACTTAACCTCTTAACTAGCATCTGACGCAGAGTGATTGTGTATGAGTCACCTGTCCTTTCTGAGAACTCATGTTTAGAAGGAGAAAGAGAAGGATTAATGTGTTTTTGGATGTGCACAGTCACTTTTTGACTACAGTAGGTGGATGCATACTTAGAAACCGTAGATCTGTTTGCTGGTCATATCGCCAGGGATGCTTATTTTAAGGGTTTTTTCTCTCCTCTTTGGTCTTTTGGCTTTGATTCCAGCTTGTTAAGCAGCAACGGGGAATTCATTAATATTAAAGAGAGAGCTGGACTGGCCATTGTTTCTACAAAGCTTTCATCTTTGTAAAATGTAAGACTCACACTAACTGTATGTAGACTTGTAAGCCTGTAAGAGTGTGAGTCTCATTAAAGTAGGATTTGTGGGTAGAATAAATGAATAAAATGAGAACTGGGGGGGTGAAAGGATAGATAGATATTTTGGAGGACATCAAAGGCTCAGAGGTACATATAGAGAGGGACATTCAGGAGAACCGAGAGCAGAGAGAGCACTAAATATGGAGGACATTAAAAAAGTTGTTGTTAAAAATGGCTCACTTTCATGTTTTTCATGCTGCATGACTTTATTTCTTCTGTGAAACACAAAGATATTTAGCAGAGATTAATGCACACGCTGCTCTTTTCCATTAAAAGAAATAGCACTAAAACACCATAAATGTAGTCCATGTGACTTGTGTGCTTTTATGTTTCTGAAGTCATATGACTTTGTTTGAGGAGCATGACCTTGAAGCACAAGTTTTAAATGTGCACAAATGAGAATGAGATCTGAAAGTTTTTTAGCAATGATTTGGAATTGAGTGCACAAGTCAAATGAGCTACTTTTATGATGCTTTTGGAGCTTCACTATAGAGCTCCGCACATGATGGGGGGGAAAACATAGCAAACCGTGCTCACAACTTACTAATTTGTTACTTCGTTTTAAATTGCACGGCACAATATAATAATTTGTTTGCTTGCATGACCACACTTTCTTCTCTCAGTTGGGAGGTTGCATCTTGCAATTCAGATGTAATTTTTTTTTCTCAGAATTGCATGATATAAAGTCGCAATTGTGTGGTATAAAGACAGAATTGGAAGATATAATCTCACAATTCTAGCCTTAGAATTTTGAGTTTATATATGGCAATTCTGACTTTTTTATATATACACTGTATATATACGTGTGTGTGTATGTGTGTGTATGTGTGTGTGTGTGTGTGTGTGTGTGTGTGTGTGTGTGTGTGTGTGTGTGTGTGTTTGTGTGTGTATATATATATTTATATTCACTACCGGTCAAAAGTTTTAGAACAGTAAGATTTTTAATATTTTTTAAAGAAGACTCTTCTGCTCACCAAGCCTGCATTTATTTGATCCAAAGTACAGAATAATAATTGTAAAATTTTGAAATAATTTTAATATTTAAAATAATGTTTTCTATTTGAATATATTTTAAAATGTAATTTATTCCTGTGATTTCAAAGCTGAATTTTTTGGCATCATTACTCCAGTCATATGATCCTTCGGAAATCAATCTAATATGCTGATTTGCTGTTCAAGAAACGTTTATTATTATTATTATTATTATTATTATCATAAATATTTATTAACAGTTGAGTAATTTTTTTCAGGATCTTTAGAAAGATCCAAAGATCAGCATTTATCTGAAATAAAAATCTTTTGTAGCATTATACACTATACCTGTCACGCATTTCTCTGGGAGCAAGGAGGGAATTACAAGGAATTCTTCAAATAACAATATCTTTAATGACACAATCCATGGGAATCCAACACAGGAAGACATATAGAGCAGGGTGAAGACAAACAATACCAGACGCTAAAGACAGGGAAACACCGGGCTAAAGAACAGGGAAATCAATCAAGGAGAACAGAAACAGGTGGAGTAATAAATAAAACACAGCTGGGAGGAATCATAATCAAACTAAACAAGAACAGGAAACAGGAAAAAACAAATAACATCGAACGAGGAGGGGGGTTGGCACTCTGGAGGCCTTAATGGACAGGGTGACAGGACAGACGGCCTCCAGGGCAGCACCCGTTCCGGGACCCACAGTGGAGCAGGGAGCTTGGGAGGCCATGGTGGGTCAGGTGACTCTGCCTCCGAGGCCAAGGCCCCAGCCCCCGCACTGGCCTCTACGACTGGAGCCATACTACCCCCCCTCCAAAAAAATACTTGGGGGAGCTTACGGGGCTTTCGAGGAGCTGGCACTGGAGCGTGCTCAGGGGCTGGAGCCTGCACTGGAGCAAACTCTGGGGCTGGAGTCGATTCGGAGGTGAGGATGAGGGCTGCAAACAGTCTTTTCCTCCTCAGCACAGGGGTGAAGACAAACAATACCTGACGCTAAGGACAGGGAAACACCGGGCTAAAGAACAGAGGGAAATCAATCTAGGAGAACAGAAACAGGTGGAGTAATAAATAAAACACAGCTGGGAGGAATCATAATGAAACTAAACAAGAACAGGAAACAGGAAAAACCAAATAAGGACATGGAAACACTGGGACCATGTGGAAACACAAGACACGGGTATTACCAATTTATTTTGGGAAATAAATTATATAAATTAATACTTTTATTTAGTAAAGATGCTTTAAATTGATCAAAAGTGAGGATAAAGACATTTATAATGTCAGAAAAGAATTCTATTTCAGATAAATGCTGTTCTTCTGAACTTTCTATTCATCAAAGAAACCTGAAAAAAATCTACTCAGCTGTTTTCAACATTATAATAATAAAAAAAAAAAATTTTAAGCAGAAAATCCGAATATTAGAATGATATCCGAAGGATCATGTGACTGGAGTAATGCTTTGGAGTAAAGTTTTGAAATCACAGGAATAAATTATATTTTTGAAATATAGAAAACAGTTATATTAAATACTTAAATACACAGTTTTTTTTTTCTGTACTTCGGATCAAACAAATCCTTTAAAAAACATTACAAATCCTACTGTTCTAAAACTTTTGACCAGTAGTGTATATACATATATATTAGTGCTGTCAAACAATTAATTGCATCCAAAATATGTTTTGTTTATATAATATACGTGTGTACTGTGTATATTTATGTATATATAAATACAGACACATGCATGTATATATTTAAGTAAAATATACTGTTTATATATTAAATATTTGTATATATAATATAACTTAAAAGAATATAAATATATAGTGTACATGTAAATACATGTAAATATTTTCAAAATATGTACTGTATGTGTGTGTATTTATACATACATAATAAATATACACAGTACACACACATACGGTATATTACGTAAACAAACTTTTATTTTGGATGTGATTAATCGTGATTAATCGTTTGACAGCACTTATATATATATATATATATATATATATATATATATACTGTATACTTTATTATATACTGTATATATACTTTATTACTCGTAATTGCAGGTTTATATCACATGTAAAGAAGTCAGAATTGCAAAGAAAAAAATCATAATCAAGTTTATACCTCACAATTATGAGAAAAGTCAGAATTGCAACGAAGAAGTTATAAATGTACGTTTAGTTTAACTGTACACAATTGCAAGTGTATATCACGTAATTCTGTTGTGATGTTGTGAACACGGTTTAGTAAAACAAGAGAACAAATCATTATATTTTGCACACGGTCATTTAATTTCTTTTCCTGTACGTCATGTGTGGGCCACCATACTTCACAGTATATATTACCACTCATTTTTGGTAGAGAGCAGCCTAGACATTCTGCTAAACATCTCCATTTGTGTTCCACAGACAACATAAAATAATACATAGATAAAAATAATAAAAAGGTAACTGCGACTTTTTTCTCTCACAATTGCGAGTTGACATTTTTTCTCAGAATTGTGTGATATAAAGTCAGAATTTCAAGAGATAAACTCACAATTCAAACTTTTTTCCTCTGAATTTTGAGTTTATATATCGTAATTTTGATATATATATATATATATAGTTAAAGTCCGAATTGTGAGATATAATCTTTTTTCACTCAGAATTGGACTTCATAAATTGTAATTGCGAAAGAAGTCAGAATTAGAAGTTAGAAGTTAGGATTGCAAGGAAAAAAGTCCTAACCTCATGTTTATAGAGTTTTTTCCTCACAATTGTGTTTATATACCACAATTCTGACTTTGCAACTTGAAATTGCAAGTGTATATCATGTAATTCTAAGAAAAAACTCAGAACTGCGAGATGTAAACTCACTTGCGAGACAAAAAGTTGCAAATACCTTTTTATTTTTTATCATATGGCAGAAACAGCCTTCCATACAGGATGAGTACATTAGGTTTTTCATTGTAAACTAACCCTTTAACTTCCTCCTCATGCTTCATAATTCCTAATGTTAAACATGAGTAGTTTCTAGAAAATCCTTTTAAAAGATAAAATCCAAAAATAGAAAATCCAATTAAACAGATGCCAAGTCTAATTCATCAGAATTTAGATCCAACAAACATGCATCACCAGTATGGTAAGACGAACTTCACATTCTAAGAGCTTCTGGGAAAGTAGCTATTTGTTATAATGATGTTGAATTGGGAACATTGATCTCACCTATTTAGATTTGCCTCGTTTAGAAACACAAATAAGTCAATTTTTCCAAAGAATGTGTAATTCAGCAGCTCTTCTGCACTGATATGGTCTCATCTGGCTGGATAATTGGTGGCACATCTGCTGTTTCTACCTGCCTTTCAGAACGTGCTGCATTAATAAATGTTATTGCCAGTGACGTCTGGCTTTGAGTGCATCTATGTGTGTTATTATGTAGCCATGACAAGGAATAAAATTGTGTTCTGCATTAAAACCCCAGAGAAAGATTTTCCACTTCTGCATCAGATAGTGCTAATGAGTTGAATCTCATTTCGTTCGACCTTTAATGTAAGTAAACATGAATCCTTTGTGGCCCGTGCTGCTGTAAACAATTTTTTTTTTTTTCTGATGCAACTCCAAGTATTTGTATTTCTCTGTTAACTGTGTCCTCCATCTGCAGGCTGGTTAGTATTCATTCAGGCCATCCTCTGATGTTTGGTGGCTATGAGCCAATTATACTTTCATTTCCATTTCATACCTGGCCTTTGATGATATTCATAAAGTATGAGTGGGAACGTTGCTTGAAAGACACTTTCATAAATGAAAACTATTCCTTTTCTCAAAGAAAACTGGAGAATTCATTAATTCATAATCATTATACAGTTGAATGGTGAGGGATGAGCTGTCACACACTCTCTCTCACACTTTCTCTATTAATAGTCAGATTGCAGTGTGTGTGTGTGTGTGTGTGTGTGTGTGCGCGTGTGCATGTGCGTTCGTGCATTTGTGTGTGTGTGTTAGAAACATTTTGTTCTTTCTGTGCTCTTTTCTGAACACATAAACGTGCACACAGACACATTGTTCTTTTTGAGTGGATTTGTGATTATGCTTTTGAGAAAGTGTCATGCTGTCCAGGTCAACAGGAACGGCACAAATACACAATTACCTGCATAACCAACAACTAAAGTGTCACATGTGCAAGATGCTCCAACTTCACATTTTTCTCCAAATAATGTCCCTCCCATAAACTGTCAGACAGCTGGATACCAGATCAGGGACCAAACCTGGTTTAAAGATATTTAGTGATTAGACTGCTTTGAAAACATTGGATCTCTGCCACACGTAAGCAATAAATTGGTTTCACACCATTTTCATCCTATTATGCAAAATGAAATCCGAAAAAAAAAATTATAATAATAATATAATAAAAATAAATACCAAACAAAATGCCTGAAAAAGTCCACATTTTTTTTTCCTAATATGCAATTTGTAATAATTTTTAACAATAATCTAAGAGAAAAGTTAAAAGCATAAAAATCGATAGGAATTTTAAATTGTTGTACAATTTTGCTTTATATCATAGAAATGTGCAGAATTATGTATTTTCATAAAAATTAAATAAATAAAAAGTCTTATGAAAAGACCTTTTTGCTTTTTCTTAATAAAACCATTTTAAACACAATAATCTAAGTATTAAATGTATAAATAAGCTTTTGAGAATTTATTTTAGTACAGTTTTGCTTTATTATATCATAGAAATGTGCGTAATTAAAATATGTCTTAATTTTAACTCAATCATAAAACTTCACTTCTGTTTTAAATTACAATATGAATAAGGAAGACAAGCTCACCCTTTTCAAGTTTGCAACCATGAGTTGTTATTCACATCCGAGGAGACATTTCAGCATGATTTAGTAGCAACTTGACCTTTAAAAGTAGGGAAAGAGAATAAGTGGAGATCTTTGCTGCAAGATGACGTGTAGGTAACCTTTTGGGTTTTTTAAAGGTTTTTTAAATACTGTCTTCAATCGCAGTGAAAGAAAATTAAGCATTGTCTCTATAGGATAAACACCAGCTCCGGTGATGGAGGTTTTGGGTTGAAACCAGTCCACTGCTTTTCACATTAAAGGAAGCGGATTGAAGAAGCCAAAGGTCAGGGATGTGTTAATGTCGGTGAGAGCAGGTCTGGTGAGATACCTTGGAAAGTTGGGAATCGTGAGAGATTGATACTGTAAACGCTTCATGCATTACTTCGCACTTTGAAGGTATTTTCCTCACCATGACCTTTTCTTCTCCCCACACTATTTCTGTTTCCTTTTTCAGCCTCCCTACCTTTTTCTGATTGTAGGCCTCCTGGTCTTTTTAGTTTTCTCTGTCAGTAGACTGTGATGCAGGGGGAGATCCTGTAAATGAGTTCTTTAGGACCCAGATTCATAATAATACATTGGATGGCCTATAACAAGAGACCTAAATAGTTAGTTCCAAGATAAATAAAAATTCCCTTAAAGAATTAGTTCAACCAAAAATGAAAATTCTGTCATCATTTACTCAACCTCATTTGTTCTAAACCTGTATGAGTTTCATTTCATTCTTCTGTTGAACACAAAAGAAGATATTTGGTAACCAAGCAACTGAGCCATTGACTTCCATAGTATTTTTTTTCCATACCATGGAAGTCAATGCATACGGTCAACTGAAAACTTTTTCAAATCAAATGGATAATAATTTATTCACAAATGGTAAATCCTAACAATGCATGATTATATGGTTAGAAGAGAATTGCGTGTATTTAGGTTAGTTATAAGAACAGAACTGTGACCCAATTTTTGGTCACAACCCACCCATTGAGAGCCACAGATTTAGAGCAGATGGAGAAAAACAACCATTATCCATTAGTTTTAAAAAATAGCATACATTTTTAAATGAATCAGTTTTGTTCTGAACAGAAATGTATCATTTCATGTCTTGAACTAAAATCACCTGTACTGACCAAAAAGCAACATAATATCATTTTGCCACAGGCATGTTTCAATGAATGATGGTTTGTAGATTTTAAAGTATTTTGGGCCTGATAATGTTGATTCAGTTGATTCAGTACTACAGAGAAATCCTTATATATAAGGAGAAGCTATTTTAACTCAGCGGCCATATGTTTTTAAATATCCTTGATATCATCTATTATGCAGTAGAAGCATTTTAAGTTAGATTACTTATGTAATGCCAGGACACACAGTAGGGAGTACAAATAGCTTACAGATGAACACATGCAAAAATATGGCACATATAAGTCCTACTTTATCTCTTGGGAAGAAGGCATGTCCCTGCCAAAGGAAATGGAGCATAACTAGAGTAATTGGATCGATAGCACTACATAATTGTAAGATAAAGGAATTAGCACTGTAGATTCTGGTGCAGGTGTTCCTGCGGGCACAGCAGGACGACTCTATTGCTATTGTTCATTTTTATAACGGTGCTCGTCTGTGATTTCAGTGTATTATTTGCTCTCAGTCCTCATTCTTCAGGCCAAGTGATTGTTAGTCGATAGATGTTTGCCTGAAATGAAAGCTGGATTGTTCGCTGCTGTTCTGTGAGACTAGAGCGATTTAAAATGTTTGATAATATGATGCAGTTTTCATCTCTCATTCTTGTTGTTTTTATTGGATGCAGTTTTTTGCAGATCCATGCGCCAGCAGCCCCTGTCTCCATGGTAACTGTAGCCAGGACGGCGAGGGGGATGGGTTTGCGTGCGAGTGCAGCGAGGGTTACAGCGGGATTCGGTGTGACCTGCCTACCTTGACCTTTGACCTGTCCGAGTCCACCTGGGACCTCGCCGAGGGCCTCGTCCCAGAACATGCCACACCTGCCACACCCGCCACACCTGCGACCACCACTCAAGTGTTCCAGCCAGCCACAGTCCCCACCACTACTCAAGCTCCGCCCACCCTGGAGCCGTGGCGACCCAAACCGGGTCAGAAAGCAGTGGAGATACTGTGGGAGGATCAGCAGGTGAGCAGGTGTGCGTTTGTGTGAGCGTGATGTGTCGTGACGGCTGGGTCCGGTCAGGATTGCTCCTGTGAGTGGCTTATTTTGTGTGGGTGTGTGTTGTAGATTACTGATGAAGCCGAATGTGTGAGTACCGCCGGAGGTGAGTCTGCCGGAATGATGACTGTTTCCATGGAGGTCGCCGAGGAAACAGCTGTGAAGTAAGAAACTTTCTCGTACCCTATTTCTCTTGGAAAGATATGATTTGTGTTCTTTTAGTGTGTTTTTAGTTTTCTTTCTGTGACATACATGGAAATTTCTAGCCATGAACCACTGCAAATTTAAATATTGTATAATAAAAAGAATATTAAAAAATTATATATAGAAATGGTCAAAATACGGATGGAAATACAATTCATCACTTATATGTTTTATATGTTTAATTGATTATATAATTGAATTAACCACAGCCACACTTTTGGAGTTCATTGACAATTTTACCATATAATTTCCAAGTACTTTTCAGATCATTTTTGGCCAACAAATCAGACAAACAGATAAATAACATAATAGATATATCTAGATTTTAGATTATATGAATTATTAAAAAAGCTGTAAAATAGTAAAATTTTTAATATTATATATTGAATATAATTTCTATAATATAATAAATATGTAATGTAATCAATTATTAATAAAACTTGTTAATAAAATACTACTATATTAAAACAATGTATAAAATAAAATGTATTAGGCTCTCACATTTATGGACGAATAAACGTCTAAAAGTATCTTGTTTTTAACGTTGTTCCCATTGTACAGTTTGCTACATAATTCTCCTGACTTTACTTCTTTGACATACTGACACGTGACTGATTTTGATGAGATCTGTGTGTGTGTGTGTGTGTGTGTGTGTGTGTAGATTGGTGGGTAATGTGAGTGGCTCCGCTGTGCTGTGGCGAGTAGGTGAGACTGGTTATGAGCAGTGCTCTGTTGCAGATGGTACAATCATGTGGTTTCAGCAGAGCTCAAATGGCCTGGTGCTCCCTGACCAGTCCCTGCCATTCGGACACAACTACTTCATCAGTAAGTGTGTTTTCAAACATGTGTATGTGCCTGCAACATGGAGAAAAAAAATTATATATATATATATATATATATATAAATAATAATAAATAATTTCTTATACTGTGTATGTGTGTGTGTGTGTGTGTGTGTGTGTGTGTGTGTGTGTGTGTGTGTATGCATATATACACACACACACACACACACACACACACACACACACGTGTTTGTTTTTGTGAATTGTGTGGACATTCCATAGGCATAATGAGTTTTATACTGTACAAACTATCACCCTGCACCTAAGCCTATCCCTTACAGGAAACTTTGTGCATTTTTACTTTCTCAAAAAAACTCATTCTGTATGATTTATAAGCCTTTTGAAATATGGGGACATGGGGTAATGTCCTCATAAGTCACCTTCTCCTTGTAATACCTATGTCATACCCATGTCATTATACAAGTTTGTGTCCTCACATGTCACAAAAATACACGCGCACACACACACACACACACACACACACACACACAGTAAGAGAAATTATTTGCTTCAGATTGGGACTTTGCCTTTGAAACATCCTTGTGCATAATGTCTGTTTCCAACTTGTTTGAAATTCAGAATTTTTCCAGACACATTGATGAGTATTGCGAGTCTTTTATTTGACCCTGTCTGGTTCTGTGAGCCAAACAATGTCTGTCCTTGAGGCATTGCTGTGTGTGTGTGTGTGCACATGTCTGTTTGTGTCTGAGAGGGAGAAAGAAGACGCCGTTGTTGTCGTAGCAGATGTTAGAAAATATCAGGACCTAAACCTAAAAGGAAATTGTGTTTTGTAGGTTTATAGTTGCGTAAAAAAAAAATCCACAATATTAAAAAAATTTTGCTTTGTATAATAAATGAGAATCTAGATGTGTCTGGGTTAAGACAGGCAAAACAGATAGTTAATGTAGGTGTATATATTATGTGTGTACTAGTGATGCGCGGCGGATGGGGTTATTAAAAAATGCATTCTGATTATTTGCGGGTGGGTCGCGGGTGGATAAGATAAATCATTAATGATGCAAAAATTAAATACATTTTCTAAAATATGAGTTTTACATAGGCTACAGAAATTGAATTAAAGTTATTTAACAAAACATTATTTAGTCAAGAGCAGTGAGGGGTTTCCTCTGTCTTTTGTTGTTTGATTAACATTAATGACAGACGCACAGCTTTATTATTACTTTGTTGCTGTCACAAGACCTATTTCACGGATCCAATACTAATACACATGCGTTTTCTTTCGCAACTGTTTACACTAACTTAAGACAAAACCGACAGTGGTAATGAGGATACTCGCCAGGACAACCATTTTGACGTCATTCTCTGTGTATTTGGCCACTTAAGCGCAACAAGCTTTGTTTGCAAACTCATTTTTGAACTCGCAGCGCGCGCTTTGGATGTGACATTATGAGTCTGAGTTTGAGTCACCCTACTTGGCCGTATGTCACTTCACTTCACAGTGAGCGCACAGAAAACCGCCTCTGGAGAGCGTGAGTACCGAAAGGCTTAAAAAGATGTGGAAATAGTACATTTTTGTGACGATGCAACAATGACCAATTAGGCACTTGACAATTCTGTCAACTGTACTGAAACGAGAAATAAAGTCTTGTATCGCAGCTTGCAGCTCTAGATGCGCCGATGTGAAGAGAAGGTCAAAGAGAAGACGCAGTACAGCTGAATCACTCACGCTGTTTTCAAATGACTGATTTGATCTGATGGTTTGTGTGAATTGATTTACTCATCTAACCTACACGCTATATTGAGTAAATGTTTTAAATCATACGTGCGGGAGGTTGGCGGGTGGATAATTTATTTGAAGCTGCAGATTCGGGTAATGTTTCAGCTCAGCTGCGCATCACTAGTGTGTACAATGTGGATGACTATAATAAAGCGAATATACTCTGTGTGAGTGTGTGTGTGTGTTATCTAATAATATATATATATATATATATATATATATATATATATATATATATATATATATATACATACAGTATATATATGTATGCACATACTATATATATACATACAGTATCTCACGGAGGTGAGTACAACCCTCACATTTTTGTAAATATTTAATTATATCTTTTCATGTGACAACACTGAAGAAATGACACTTTGCTACAATGTAAAGTAGTGAGTGTACAGCTTGTATAACAGTGTTAATTTGCTGTCCCCTCAAAATAACTCAACACAGAGCCATTTTTGCTGGCCACAAAAGTGAGTACGCCCCTAAGTGAAATTGTCCAAAATGGGCCCAAAGTGTCAATATTTTGTGTGGCCACCATTATTTTCCAGCACTGCCTTAACCCTCTTGAGCATGGAGTTCACCAGAGCTTAACAGGTTGCCACTGGAGTTCTCTTAATAATGAATAAAACACAAATTTAACAAATACATTAAATTAGAATTTAAAATGCCCCATCGGGACAAGGCCACGTGAATCAGATAAGCCCTTTACACAATCTGACATGGCTGCGGTTGGAATTGAACTGCAGGTTTCGTCTGGCCAGAGCAGAACTGGTCCCCCAACTGAGCCTGGTTTCGCCCAAGGTTTTTTTCTCCATTCTGTCACAGAGGGAGTTTTGGTTCCTTGCCGCTGTCGTCTCTGGCTTGCTCAGTTGAGGACACTTAATTTCTAGCGATTATCGTCGATTTGATTGCATAGATACTATTTAAACTAAACTGAGCTAGACAATGACATCACTGAATTCAATAATGAAATGCCTTTAACTGAAAATTGAGTGTTTAATCTTATCATTATACATTACTGACACTATCCTCCAATTTGATACTGTTAAGTGCTTTGACACAATCTTTATTGTTAAAAGCGCTATATAAATAAAGGCGACTTGACTTGACTCTCCCACTCCTCCATGACGACATCACGGTGGATGTTAGAGACCTTGTGGTCCTCCACCTTCCGTTTGAGGATGCCCCACAGATGCTCAATAGGGTTTAGGTCTGGAGAAATGCTTGGCCAGTCCATCACCTTTACCCTCAGCTTCTTTAGCAAGGCAGTGGTCGTCTTGGAGGTGTGTTTGGGGTCATTATCATGTTGGAATACTGCCCTGCGGCCCAGTCTCTGCTTCAGTATGTCACAGTACATGTTGGCATTCATGGTTCCCTCAATGAACTGTAGCTTCCCAGTGCCGGCAGCACTCATGCAGCTGCAGACCATGACACTCCCACCACCATGCTTGACTGTAGGCAAGACACACTTGTCTTTGTACTCCTCACCTGGTTTCCGCCACACACGCTTGACACCATCTGAGCCAAATAAGTTTATCTTGGTCTCATCAGACCATAGCACATGGTTCCAGTAACCCATGTCCTTAGTCTGCTTGTCCTCAGCAAACTGTTTGCGGGCTTTCTTGTGCATCATCTTTAGAAGAGGCTTCCTTCTGGGACGACAGCCATGCAGATCAATTTGATGCAGTATGCGGCATATGGTCTGAGCACTGACAGGCTGACCCCCCTTCAACCTCTGCAGCAATGCTGGCAGCACTCATATGTCTATTTACCAAACACAACCTCTGGATATGACACTGAGCACATGCACTCAACTTCTTTGGTCGATCATGGCGAGGCCTGTTCTGAGTGGAACCTGTCCTGTTAAACTGCTGTATGGTCTTGGCCACCATGCTGCAGCTCAGTTTATGTAGAGCAACAATTCTTTTTTTCAGATCCTCAGAGAGTTTTTTGCCATGAGGTGCCATGTTGAACTTCCAGTGACCAGTATGAGAAAGTGAGAGTGATAACACCAAATTGAACACACCTGCTCCCCATTCACACCTGAGACCTTGTAACACTAACGAGTCACATGACACCGGGGAGAGAAAATGGCTAATTGGGCCCATTTTGGACATTTTCGCTTAGGGGTGTACTCACTTTTGTGGCCAGTGGTTTAGACATTAATGGCTGTGTGTTGAGTTATTTTGAGGGGACAGTAAATTTGCACTATTATACAAGCTGTACACTCACTACTTTACATTGTAGCAAAGTGTCATTTCTTCAGTGTTGTCACATGAAAAGATATAATAAAATATTTACAAAAATGTGAGGGGTGTACTCACTTCTGTGACACACACACAAACACACACACACACACACATAAATAAATAAATATATATATATAAAATTAAGCTCTCACATTTATTGAAGTGTAATGATAAACTTCTACCTAAAGTTAATTATTAATTTTTTTTTCATTATAAAAAATATTTATCTTTCAAAGATTTTTTTATAGTAACTGTTAATTATGCATTCACCATATTTGAATAAATAACTAACCAAAGATGTAAAACATAAAACAAGCTACAAACAATCAGAACACATTAGCACCTGCATAGCAACAACCTGGCAAGCACTCCAGTGGCTCACACGTTCTTTGAAAAAAGGTAAAAATGTAAAAAGGTTACTCTCTATTACAACTATGGACATTTTTTGTTGCTCTCTCTCTATGTAGGTGTGCTGCACGTTGGTGCACCCTCTGGTCCGGAGGTCACTTTGAGGCTGCATCTCAATGTAAAAACCAATAACTGTATGGAGCCCGGCAGTGGATTCAGTGACCCACAATGCTCTGAGAAAGGAAAATGCATCACCCAGTCCTCTGTGGTAATGACCTCAGATCATAAAAAGTGTTATTTGTTCTCATATTTTCTCTTTTTGGAGAACTTAAAGGCCAGTATTATAACCATGGCTCTGTGCTGCTTTTTTTCTTTCCAAAGTGTTGATATAATAGTTACGTGTGCTTTCTGTACAGAGTTTCTGTGAATATTTGATGATGTGTGTTTAAATGTGAAACACAGGACACATTTTACTGTCAGTGTGATGATGGGTATTCTGGGATCTTCTGTGAGGAGTTTGATGCATGTCACCCGAAGCCCTGTGAGAACAACGGCACCTGTACTGACCTCAGACAGAGAGATGAAGGACAAAACTACACCTGTACCTGCCAGCCAGGTGTGTGACCTTGTGTGTGTTTGAGTCATTCAGAAAACTGTCTGGACATGTGCGTCCCCTGGCTCAATTACTATGATAGAAATAACAGGGTTTTGATCTTAGTTGTATTATTTGTGTTTTGACTGGAATATCACTTTTGCATACCCCTATTCATCAGTGAGTTATATAGGTTATATAGGAAAAATAAACCTTACTATACTTTCACTGCCTATGCATTTTTCTTTTCTTTTTTTCCCCCTTCGTTTTAATAGTTCACTGTGATGGCTACATAAGTTTAAATTATATATGAAAAGTCAGATAATAATATAAATGTTATACAAATGTATTTTATGCTCTTCATTTATTTCAATCAAAAATACAATAAAAACAGTACCATTGTGAAATATTATTACAATTTAGAATAACTGTTTTCTATTAGAATATATTGTAAAACGTAATGTATTCCTGTGATCAAAGCTGAATTTTCAGCATCATAACTCCAGTCTTCAGTGTCACAAGATCCTTCAGAAAACATCCTTATATGCTGATTGGCTGCTCAAGAAACATGTATTGTTATTATCAATTATGAAAACAGTTGTGATGATTTTTTTAGAATTATTTCTAACCAATATAGTTGCCAATTATTTGTAAGTTTCTATGTCCTTTAACTGCTATTCAGAACTGATATTTATTTGTGACCATGGACCACAAAACCAGTCATAAGGGTCAATTTTTCAAATTGAGATTTATACATCATCTGAAAGCTGAATGAATAAGCTAATTTAAGGTTTGTTTGGATAGGACAATTTTTGACCCAGATACAACTATTTGAAAATGTGGAATCTGAGGGGGCAAAAAAAAATGAAAATACTGAGAAAATTGACTTTAAATTTGTCCAAATTAAGTTCTTAGCAACGCATATTACTAATAAAAAATTAAGTTTTGATATATTTACAGTAGGGAATTTACAAAATTTATTCATGGAACATGGTCTTTACTTAATGTCCTAATGATTTTTCGCATAAAAGAAAAAAACTATAATTTTGACCCATACAATGTATTTTTGGCTATTGCTACAAATATACCCCAGCGACTTAAGACTGGTTTTGTGGTCCAGGGTCACATTTAATATTTTGCTTCAGTTTTTATTTAATTTCATCTTCAAATCACAACAATAAAAAGTAATATTAACAACAAGTAATCTAAATTGACAAAGTTGAATGCTTTCAGATGGAGAACAAAAACATAAAGAAATGACATTGTGTCTATCAGCTTTGCACAAATGTAATTACTGATTTTTGATGAATAGAATAAACATAAACATAAGGCATTATTTCTACATAAACATAAGGCATTTATATTAAAAAACATTAAAAACCACCTACAATGTGCATTTATTCATTTAAATAAATTCAAAATATTAACATGAAATATCTCTGAGTATTTGCATAACAGGAATATAGTCCTTATGAATTGTGTATATATGCATGTGCTGTCTTGTGTCTGTTTTTGTGAATAATGGAGATTAACCTTGGGCAGAGCACAGAGCTTTAATGCTCTGATGATGCTTTAAATGGAAAGATAGAGCAGGGGAAGAAAATGGAAAAGGAAGAACAAAATAAAGGTTGAGCAAGAGACATTGAAGGTCGGGGATTTGTGCCTTTGATCGTGTAAATGAAGATTATTTTAAGCCTGTTATTTAAAGCCCTCCAGAAGAAACAACTGTGCCTTTTTAAGGAATGCTGTCATGGACATGCTGATTGCAAGGCATATCTGTTAATGTCTAGTGGAAATCACGCAAGCAAACAAACACTGTTTACTGTTCTGTCCATTTTTGTAAGAGGATTATAGAGAACACAGGAGGGCATGAATTATGTTAATTAGTGGTGTTATAAGAAAAGCAGCTACCCTGCTTTGGCCAACTGATTCTTGTTGGTTTATGAAGGCTTTGTTCATTTTTTTTTTCTCTCACTGTTTTAATCTGAAGGAATAGAACAGATTGTGTTTACTGCAGCCATTTGAGTCTGTGAGTCAGGTTTTCTCAACATTATAAGGACTAAATGTTCCCACAAGGATAGTAAAACCTAAAATTACCAATATCCCCATGAGGAAAACAACTTAATAAACATACTAAATCATGTCTTAATGAAAAAGTAAAAAATGCAAAAAAAATAAATAATAATAATAATAATAATTGAGGGTTTTTAGTTCAATATAAAAACAGTAGAACTCAAAGGAAAGCTCCAACCAAAAAAAAAAAAAAAAAGTTTGCTTGTGTATTAAAGACTTACCAATGTAGATTTTTTTTATAACCGATAACAACCCAGATTGTAAATTTGTATATTTATATGTCTGAAAACTGATATGCAAACTTGATATTCATTTAATGTTTTAATTTAAAAATCATGCAAACACAACTAATTCTGTAGTTGTGTATAATTATACATTGTCAAACATTGTCTGTGGATCCGATATTACAAAACCGATATTGGATTAAGGAAAAGTCACTGAAACCAGTTATCGGCCAATCTATAGTTTGTATGATGCATTTAAATTGAATGTGTTTTTAAATTCTGATGTGTTATGGAAAACTGGGATAATACAATCTGTATGTGTTTTGAAGGAGATCTATGTCAGTCATTCAAGGATAGTAAAACCTAAAAATCATCAAAAAATCCCCATGAGGATAACATCTTAATAGACATGCTAAAAATGCATTTTTTTTCTGAGGTTTCTTTACCTCAATATAAAAAGTTCCCATCAAAAATACATGTGTGCTTGAGATTGACCAATATAGATTTTTTTTTTTATAACCGATACCAATGCCAATTGTTTGTCTGAAAACTGATTTATTTTATGTTTTACTTTAAAATCATGCAAACACTACTAGTTCCCTGGAATAATTATACATTGTCATACAGTACATTGAAAGAGATCTTTGTCAGTCATTCAAGAATAGTAAAACCTGATTTTTATTTAAACCCAGGAGGAAAATATCTTAATAAACATGCTAAATAATGTCTTAATAAAATGTTGAATGCAGTTTGTGTGAGGTTTAGCTTTAGGAATGACACATAAGAAGTTTATTACATTCATCATAAGAAGTTCCCATCAAAAACAAACGTGTGCTTGTGAATAAAATAGATTTTTTTTAAATATAACTGATAATAAGGCCAATTGTTTGTATTTTTATATGTCAGAAAATTATATGCAAAATTGATGTTCATTTAATGTTTTACTTAAAAAAATCTAAAAACACAACTAGTTTTTTATTTTGGATCCATTATTACAAAACCAATGTTGGATTAAGGAAAAGTGATTATTGGTCACTTAAACCAACCTATATTTAGTCTTTTACAGTAAGGGCGTCTGCAGTAAATGACAAGCACGTGTGTTTTTAAACACGTTTATTTATTATATTGATGGATCTAGAAATTAGAATATAATTCATGTTATATTTATCCAATATACGCTGATAATTCAGAGTATAATACACAATATTTCATTTGTTTTCAAAGTCAGATATGATATGTAAAATGTTGATGGTAATACAATCTGTGTGTGTTTTAGGTTTTGAGGGAGACCGTTGTCAGTCGTTGGTGGATCACTGTGTTTCTGGACCCTGCAGGAACGGAGCCACTTGCTCCAGCAGCCTTGAAGGACCTCACTGCTATTGTGCTGAAGGTACTTATTTATAGCCTCCTCTCATGAAATCATGTCTGACACGATCAAATCTGTTGTGTGCTTGTCTCGGTGTGTATGGTTGCAAGTGTATGTGTGTGTTAAGCTTGAATCGTCCTGATTCGAGCTCTATTTCTGTTCCTTCTCCTCTTGCTCTCTCTAAGTGTGTCAGAGAGTGGCTTATTTTAAACTCTCTTCCTTTCTTCCAATTAATCGTGAAACAGACCAGCGCCGCCCTCTCTCTCAGGAGGACTGCACCTTCAGCGCTGGCTCTCTCTCTAACCAGGGCACGCTCTCAGTCAGCAGATAGAACAGGGACACAACCGCTTCTGCTTCCTGAAGAAGCACTAGAAACAGACTAGAAAGGAAATTTGATAGGAGTCCCTTGAACTTTGGTGGCAGAAATGCACTCGTAGGCTGAAATATTTATATTGCGGTGTGAACGGGCACCGTAAGCCACCGTTTGAAACACAAGGAACGCTGAAACAATAAGGAAAGTGGCACCATTAGCACATTTCTAATTAGTGTGGTACCGCTCAGGGTACGGCTTTAAATATTTCAACAACTATGTGAGGCAGTTAATAGCTATTTTGGCATCTCAGGGCTAAACCATCCATTCAAACTCTGGACGATAATAGAAACGACCACAAACAGAAATGAAAGGCATTCGGTTGGAATCGAACCTTTAGTACCATTCGAAACAGGGAAGACATAGCTCACTCAAAAATGAAAATTGTTTCATTATTCTACATGTTGTTTTAAACTTGTATGCTTTCATTATTTTAACTTCCACAAAGTCGCTTTCCAGAGTTGTCACCCTTTCTTCTGTTCTCTGTTGAAATGAGCTACTATCCTTCACCCAAACTCCTGAAACCATCAACTTAAGAAGTTTCACGAAGAAGCTGAAGACATCCTTTTTCCACCAGCATTTAACCACTCTACATTACAACCCTAAACCAATGAAATCTTCTGCATTTCTCCTCTGCTCTACCTACCTCTAGCTTTCTAATAAACATGGCATTGTATACTGTGAATGCTGCAAAATTGGTTATTCTACTCTATTGTAAGTCACTTTGTATAAGAATGTCTGCTAAAAGTATAAATGTAAATGTATTCTTTCAGTGGAACACAATAGGATGATTTTTTCAAAGCAGTTTATCATACAATCACAGTTAGCATAATATTAGCATTTATGAATCGCCATAAATGCACTATAAAAGTAGTCCAAATTACTCATGCACTATGTTCCAAGTCTCCATACAATGGATTTGAATAAGACTAAAAGACTACAATTTAAATCATTCACTGCATGTCTTCCCCTTCAATGAAGCTCTCAAATGAAATATGGTAGTAGTTGTGTAATGTTTGATGCCAGTGAGGTTTGGTCATGAGACCCATTACAACAATGATATTTTTTGATAAAATTGAAATCAAAATTGACATTGATTTGAGCTTACATGTACGTTTGACTTCAGAAAAATTAAATAGTGCACAAGTTAAAAGGACAGCTGGCAAGGTGCTTCTTTTTTTGCTGGAGCTTCACAGTCGTGATCGCTATGCTCTGTTCTAGTTTCACCTCTTGTGTTCCATAAAAGAATAAAAGCATACGGGTTTGGAACGACATGGAATGGCATGAGGATCAATAAATAATGCAGTTTCAATTTTGGGTGAACTATTCCTCTAATACTGACAGTGAAGCACATTCATGTTGGCTCTGTCAGGCTGTGAGAGTTTCATTAAGATAATGCATGAAAGCGCTTCCGTAAGGGAAACTGAGGGTGGATCAGTGCACTGAGCTCTATTTCTCTGTGTGTGATTGACATTTATTGGGGGGATCATAGCCTTCAAGCTTGTAATCTGCTGGTGCGTGCATGTTACTAAGAGGAGACTACAAATGCACAACAACAAACATACACTGTACATGTGTGCCTGCACACACTTATACACAGAATTCTGTTTTTTTACTGACTTTTTTAGCAAACTGCATATAAATGCAAAAGCAAATCCACCTGATCTCAACCCAGTCGAACACCTTTCGATTTTCAAGGTTCTCCATCATCCTCATTGAAATGCAAAATAAGGGAATACAGTGGTGCTCCATCCAATAGAGTTTCCAGAGATTAACAGAATGTTAAGGCGTATTGAAACTGCTCTGGTAGTAGACATTTCATACAGGTTTTTCCTTTAATTTGTCACTCATCTGTATATAAAGCCAATAGCTCTGGCACTGTGACCAAAATCTTTTACTCTTTATCTACTTCAACACAACCCTACAAGCTCACGTTTGTCTCTGAGTGCCACTCTCACATCTCATCATCCAATCAACATCCGTAGGGCCAGACGAAATCTGTTTTATTTTTTCCCAAATTGTGCTTTATTTTTTTCCAAATTCCGTTTTTCTGTTTGAATGTTTCTGGATTCCTTTTTTTTTCTGTTTGAATTTTTATAGATTCTGTTTTAATGGTTAATTTACATTTTTATTCATCAAAAAGCATGTGTAATTAAATGAAATCATGAAACTTACAATAGTAAACAGCAATTTATGACAAAAAATTATAATTTTTAAGGCCCTATGAAATATATTTTATTTTTTAACAAATTTTGTTTTCCATTACTTTTTCTGGATTTCATTTTAATGATTTTATTAAATATAAATAACCAAAGCAATAATTAATCTCTAATTTTTTGTATTTAAAAAAATATATATATAATTTATTTTTTATTTTTGTTGTGTATTAAAATTTTTCTGCTAAAATGAATTATGGTAAATCATTTTATGAGATAATATATCATGAGATATTACTTAAAATAATAATAATAATAACAATAATTGTATTATTGGTAGTAATAATATCATTACATTAAGAAATATTTCTCTCACGGTTTCTTTAAGTTTTTTTTTTTTGTGAAGATCTTTTGGTTTCCTTTTCTATATGATATGATGATAGTTTTTCTCAAAAAAAAACAAAATGTTAATGAAGTGGCTCTCAGATCAGTTCTAGAGATTGTTTATGTTCTCATCTACTCATATACTGAGGCAGCAGAGGCTGAAAACACTTTTTATGACTAGATTCCACGATTCCGTCCGTGTTTTCCACATCTTGGAAATCATAGGTCCCTACAACCGCCCTACATTTTTTTCTTTTTCAGTTTTTCAGTTCCTTTGCACTCAAATGTCTGCCACAATACATAAGAACAGATCCGTCGGTACTTCCATTTCATTGTGACTTTAAATATTAGCAACAATTAGCAAATACTGTCAAATAAAATCTCATCCATGTTCACAAGTTGTTCTCATCTGTAAATAGAAGATGTTCTCTTAAGTTCTTCATGTCTGTAATTTTCTATAGTGGTTATTGAGGTTAAAAGTGACATGATTCAGATCAAATGAACTGCATCAGACTCCAACTGGTTTCTTTATTCAATACTGCACATCTCTTTCTCTCTGTTAGGTTATCAGGGTGCCATGTGCGAGCAGAAGATTGATCCTTGTGCTTCTGGGCCCTGCCACAATAATGCCAGCTGCTCCCCACAGGGTGCCGGTTTGGGCTTCAGCTGCACCTGTCCTGCAGGTTTCACCGGACCCACCTGTGGCCAGCTAGTGGACTTCTGCGCCCTCAACCCATGCGCTCACGGCATCTGCCGCAGCATCGGCACTAGTTATAGGTGTCTGTGTGTACCAGGTGAGGATCCCATTGGCCTCCGCTCATAGCTGTATCTCTCCCTTACATTCCCTCCAACGATGTCTGGTTGCCATGGCAACTGCCTCCTGTGTATTGCGTGCTCAGACATCATTGTCTGTGAAGTGTGACTGCACCAGCTGTGCAGCCGGATCAGTCTATCCACTGATATCACCCCGCTTTGATAAGAGATGTCCGATGGGACCTAAACGTTCTCCGGTGGGATTGCAAGTAATGCTCAATGGGACGGCGCTATGAAGATGACACTTCTGACGACAAATGCCCGTTCCGGTGGGATTGCTGAGATTTGCACACTCAGTAAACACAAAATGATCCTCAGCGAAACAAATGATCAAATGATTTAATGGTAGCATTATCGGCCCGGAATACTAATTTAGTGATATTTGCAATGTAAAAGCCCCAAAAAACGCCAAGATTTACTCTATTTTTTACACATACACTAAGGCAGGGCTGTCCAAACTCGGTCCTGGAGGGCCGGTGTCCTGCAGAGTTTAGCTCCAGCTTGCCTCGACACACCTGCATGGAAGTTTCTAGTATGCCTAGTAAGAGCTTGATTAGCTGCGTCAGGTGTGTTTAATTGGGGTTGGAGCTAAACTCTGCAGGACACCGGCCCTCCAGGAACGAGTTTGGACAGCCCTGCACTAAGGTATATATACAGTGCATGACGTAAATTTAATTATCAGCATAGAATGCATGTACTGTATAAGCACAGCCCAAACCATGCACATTCTATTTTCTCAACTACCTTGAGGTTTTTGCACTAATTAGTTTGTCCTCAACACTGGTCCGAACTTTTGTTTCCCAGCATGTCTTGATAAGCGGTTGTGTGAAAGTTATAAGAAATACCCATGACTCTAATTTAAACAAGTAGAAAAATATTTTTATCGCTCATAACTTCTGGAGAGAAATAGCACAGACACTGGACAAGGATGAGACTTTCTAGTGTGCATATGTCAAGCATTTGTGTTCCAGCACACAATGAAATGGAGTTTATGTAAATTTCAGTATCATCATAGTATGCATGTACTGCACGACCACAGTCTGATTTTTATAACCGCACACACGCCGTACGTTCAGCTATGCTCACTCATTTTTTGCACTAATTAGTTTGTTCACAAGGTGGTAGTAGGGCTGTCAAATAAAAATGTGAATTTTGATTATTCCTCGAACTTAAAAATAAAATCCACATTTGAATGCAAAAATGCTGCATTCGAATGTTAATTGTGCGTCAGGTAAGTGGCGCACAAAAATGCGATGATGACGTGTCGTTGCTTTTTAATATTTTTGTTAGCTTTACGGGTATGTTTACATCACAACTATGTCCAAAAACTGATAATTTTTCCCTTTGATTTCTGAAAAAATTTGAGTACAAAGTATTTCTTAATCAAAATGATCACCATTCGCATGGATCTGCAAAATAACCAATAGTATGTTCCTGCACAGCCGGAGGAGCTACAGGAACACCCTTCTCGAAACAACTTAAATTGCTGTATTATTCATGCCAGGCCAGTAGTTGGCGATGTCACTTTGTAAAGTAATCATCATTTCTGGAGATAATTGTGTTTGCACACAATATCAAATGCAGTATACTTTAGTGTTTTTACTTTGATCTTTAGCATCACTATTCCTTTGGGTTAGCGATTTAAACAGATCCCTTACTCAAGTATTTAACTTTGACACAGAACTTTGTTCTACTACTTTTCTAAGCAATCAGATTTGCAATTTTTACATGGTAAATGAAAAAGAAATCTCATAATCTTACATTAAAGAAAGGAATGGAGCCATTTAATCCGATATTTGTTGGTGGGTTCTTTTTCGTTAAAACGTTAATTAATCACCAACTGCATGGCCACTCAAAGAAAGTAATATGTAAAATAATGTAGTGTGCATCATGTGTGTGTATTTGTGTTTGAAAGTGCCAAGAAATGCTTAATGCATGCATTTTGCACCTTGCGTTATTAATTGATATTACATCACAGTCAAATATTTGCATGCATTCATTTCACAAATAGTATGTATAAGACGATATCTATGGATCAATATATATATACACAATACAGAAAACACCATTTTTCTCACAGTAATCTGTGCTATCAGTTTGCTCCTGCTGACCTCATCCTGTAAACCCCAACTAAACTAAACACTGCTCTCTAGTGGCTCTCTAGGAAAATAAGCTCTAACGACAACATCTATGATATGCTGTTGATTGCTACAGACAATAATTTTGTGTTTCTCTATCTATTCTCTTAGGTTATCATGGTCTGTACTGTGAGGAGGAGTATAACGAATGCTTGTCTGCTCCCTGTCAGAATTACGCCACATGCAGAGACCTGATCAATGCCTATGAGTGCATCTGTGCCCCACAGTTCACAGGTGCGTTTCATGCACTTGGACTTAAAAATGTCAGTAAAAATGATGCGTGATTCATGTTTTGTGGGTTATTTCAGGTAAGCACTGTGAGATATATAAGGACCCCTGTCTGAAGCTCAGGTGCCAGAATGGAGGACGCTGTGAGAGTGGAGGGAGAAATGCGTCCTGTGTGTGTCCACCAGGATATATGGGTGAATATTAGTGGTTGTTTACATTTGTCTGATATATTTGTGTCTTTGGCTGGGTTTGCAATAACATATTACCATACTACTACTACTTCTAATGTAGGGATTTTGAATCTATTAGAATCCACAGACCTCTAAATATGATCATACTTATGCAAGGGACAAGGATTTTAAAAGGCAGCTATATATTTTCATGTATAAAGTCCCAATTTATACTGTGAAAAAATATATATTGTGTAAAATATTATTTGGTAAATATTTAGTTTCTAATAATTAGGTAAATATTTAGCAATATAAATAAAAGCGTTAAGATATGTTTTGTTTTTTGTTTTTTTTCCTGTAGTACTGTACAATTAGATATAGTACGTATTTATTTATTAATTTACGTTATATTTTTGTTTATTTTTGATTGTAATCAACTTTTTATTTTGTGTAATGTTTTTTTTTTTTACCTTTTTTGCCTATAATACTATACTATTTGTGTTTATTTACATTTTTATTTGTTTTAATAAAAAAAATATTATAATCAACTTTTTATTTTGTGTAATCTCATTTGCATTATTTTTTTATCACTATTGTATCAGATAGCCATTAAGACATTTTTGCACAAATTGGATTAAACATGCTAAATATTTATGTTTTATTTTCAAGATAATTTGCTCTTAATGATGTGTACTGCACAGTATGCAGTATCTAGTAGACTAGTATGCATTCCAAACATAGCCATTGTGTATTTTGAGGGGAATGTTGATAGTAGGCTTGTATTCCGTCTCAAACACTTTTTTGTTTCTTTGTAGGTGAGAACTGTGAGGTTGACATCAACGAGTGTGAAAGCAACCCATGTCACCATGGCGGTACCTGCATCGACCAATCAAACGGCTACACATGTCACTGCCCTCCCGGCTGGGTCGGCGGAAGCTGTGAGATCCGTGAGTTTACACCGGCCTTCTGACCTACAAACACTAACAGTTATTGCAAGAGGCGAAAGGAAATGCATCAGAAATTTTGTATTTATAATTATTTTATTTATTACAAAAACATGATAAAAAATTGTCCATGGGGCAGTGACTTAAAGGGACGTGGTGTTCTTGCTCTGCTAGTGGCAGTTCAGTCATTTGTCCGTGACGATTTAGGCCTCAAGGACAGCGTTATGTATGCACAGGGGTAGAGAGCGGATCCTCTGAGGAATGACGTGCTCCTGTCTTTTATGGCAGCTGTGACTCGGCACCATTAGCTTCCTGTGAACCTCCTCACACTCCGCCAGCTCACATCATTGTGGCAGCAGGGAGGGACAGGATGACTGTGACGTGCGAAGAGGCGGAGCCATGTGACTCTCTGAAATAACTGGCCATTCAGAGATTCTCAGGAATATCCCACTGTGTATATGGGTGTATGTATGACCTTGCTAGATGATGCTTGGTCTGTGGCTGTTATTAAAGCATTTCATCAGCTAGACTGCTGTTGTAAATATAAGGAACTGCATTTTCACCCAGAAGCCCCTAGCAATGCCCCATCCAGAACACTAGGAACTTTATAACAGAAGTCCTTAACAACCACATAGCATAGCCAGTCAAGTCAAGTCAATATTATTTGAATAGCGCTTTTAACAATGCAAATTGTGTCAAAGCAGCTTTAAATCGGCTTGATATTAAGCTGGGTAGCTTTATATCAGCTTTACAGTATTTAGACGGGGAAATAGTTTGTCGAAATAGTGTCATTCTCCTCTGGCCAGACAAAATCAGCAGTTTAAATCTAGACTGCAGCAGAATCAGATTGTGCAAAGGACTCATCTGGTTCCTATGGTCTTGTCCCGATGGCCGTCTTGGAGACAGGGCCTTCACTGGGGATCAGTCTCTGGGGCTCATCTAGGTGTCCTGGCTGTAGAGGTCATCTCTAGGTGCTGATCCACCATCTGATCTGGATACGGACTGGATCCGGGTGGCTGCAGTGACCATCTGATCTGGATACAGTCTGGATCTGGGTGGCTACGGTGACCTCGGAATAAGAAAGAAACAGACTAATATTAGCGTAGATGCCATTCTTCTAACAATGTAACAAGTACATCAGGTGTTGTGGGAAGTGTTACCGGTTCCGGTTGACCTAATTAATGCAGCCTAACAATCCTTTAACGGATTTGAATTATAGAAATGCGATAGTGTATTATGTGTTAGCCAGGTTAAAGAGATCTAGATTTAAACTGACAGAGTGTGTCTGCTTCCCGAACAGTGTTAGGTAGATTGTTTGGGCGCTAAATAGGAAAACGATCTCCCGCCCGTAGTTGATTTTGATATTCTAGGTTTTATCAAATGGCCAGAGTTTTCAGATTGCAGCAGACATGAAGGACTATAATGCGATAAGAGCTCACTCAAATAATGAGGTGCCAAACCATTCAGGGTAATTAGCAAGATCTTAAAATGTATACGATGTTTAATAGGGAGCCAGTGCAGTGTTGACAGAACCGGGATAATGTAGTCATACTTCCTGGTTCTAGTAAGAACTCTAGTTGCTGCATTTTGAACCAGCTGGAGTTTGTTTATTAAACGTGCAGAGCAACCACCCAATAAAGCATTACAATAATCTAGCCTCGAGGTCATGAATGCATGAATTAATGTTTTTGCATTTGACATTAAGAACATAGTTCGTAATTTAGAATATTTTTAGTCAAGTCAAGTCAAAGTTTATTTCTATAGCACGTTTAAAAGCAACAGGGTTGCACCAAAGTGCTGTACAACAAATACAAATACAATACGGCAAAAAAAAAACAAAAAAAAAAACAGAGCCTTAAGCAGGCATTATTCAAAAGCCAGGGAGAACAAATAAGATTTAAGAGCAGACTTGAAACTAGCTAGTGAAGGAGCGAGTCTCACATTTACAGGCAGACTATTCCAAAGTTTCGTGGCTGCAGCTGAAAAAGCCCGGCCACCCTTGGTTTTACAGCGACAACGTGGGATGTTTAAAATAAACTGATTACTGGAACTAAGAGCTCTTTGAGGAGAATAAGCAATCAGAAGGTCACTGATATATTTTGGTGCAAGACCAGCTAGCGCCTTGTACACATAAACGGCTATTTTAAAATCGATTCTGAAATTTACAGGAAGCCAGTGTAAAGATGCTAGGATTGGAGAAATGTGGTCCTTCTTTCTTGTTCCAGTAAGAAGCCTCGCTGCAGCATTCTGGACAATTTGTAAGCGGGAAATTGCTGATTGAGGCAGTCCCCAATAAAGGGAATTACAGTAATCCAAGCGAGATGTTATGAAAGCATGTATTACAGTCTCCAAGTCTTTATGAGGCAACAATTGTTTCAACTTAGCAATGGATCTAAGATGGAAAAAGCTCCCCTTTACCACTGTACGTATTTGTTTATCGAATTTAAGAAACAAATCAAATGTAACCCCAAGATTTCTTACATAGGGTTGAACACTAGCGGAAAGGGACCCTAAATTAAAATCAGATGAATATCTAGAGTGACCTAAAATCTAAATTTTACTTTTGCTTTCGTTTAATTGTAGAAAGTTATCAGCCATCCAACCTTTTATCTCCTCAAAACAGTAATCAAGCACATCCAATGAGCCACTGCCGTCAGTTTTTGCTGGAAGATAAAACTGTGTATCATCAGCATAACAGTGGTAAGAGATCTTATATTTCTTAAAAATGGCTCCCAAAGGAAGCATGTATAGTGAAAAGAGAAGAGGGCCTAAGATGGAACCTTGGGGCACGCCACATAACAAAGGAGCCGATGAGGAAGAAAAATTCCCAATATTCACTGAGAAGGTTCTATTTTTAAGATAAGAGGCCAACCACTGCAGAGCGGTACCCTGAATACCCACCCACTTTTCCAGCCGCTGTAGCAGAATACTATGATCAATTGTGTCAAATGCCGCACTAAGATCCAACAAAACGAGTACCGCATAAGAACCAGTGTCAAGAATTTGCAGAAGGTCATTACTGACTTTCAACAAAGCAGTTTCAGTGCTGTGTAATGATCTAAAACCCGACTGGAAAGGGTCCAGGACATTGGACATACTAATGTAGGAATCCAACTGACTGTAGACAGCTCTCTCTAACAATTTTGAGATAAAAGGCAATTTGGAAATAGGCCTAAAATTACTGAAATTAGATTGGTCAAGATGAGGTTTCTTTAGCAGAGGATGGACTATAGCATGTTTAAAACTAGCAGGTACAACTCCACTTTCCAAAGAGTTATTAATGATAGCTGTTACAGCCGGACTCAAGGTTGCAAACACTTCCTTAAATAGATGAGCTGGAATGACATCAGACTCACAGGTGGACAATTTAACCTTCAAAACAATACCAGCTAGCTGTACAGATGAAATGGGGTGAAAGCAGGTTAACAACTCTGTAGGTGAACAGCTCAATGGAGGATCAAATATCGATGGCTTAACTCTGGCCCTCTTCATTTAGGAGTCACACTTGCCTCCTTCGCGGTCAAAAGTGACCGAAGCCTTGAAATGTAACTTTTTTTTTTTCAGGAAAATCAATGTAATAATATATTTTTGTTCAATAATATTTTTGTATTATTATTTATGATTTTTAGGGAATTTTATGATACTGTGCAATATTTATACCATTTTAATGAGCTATTTTCTCCATTACAATTATGTAAACAGCATCCTTGGTCGATTCACATTTTCAGTAGTACGTTTAGAAAAGAATTCAAACTTAGCCTCTTTGACTGATTTTTGATAACTAGCTAAACACGCCCTTAAACACTGATATGAGACTTGGAGTTTGTCCCTTTTGTATTTTCGCTCTGCCTTACGACACTCCTGTCTGAGAGCACAGGTGTTTGCATTTAACCAAGGCTGAGAAATTTTGTTTCTTTTCGCTTTCCTTGGCTTAAGGGGAGGAACAGAATCAATAGAAATGGAACAGGAATTAGTAAAAACCTGCAAAATCTCTTCCGTGTTTAATTTATCGAAAGAGGCGGCATCTGCAAAGTTTGCTAGATAGTGCTCTGAAAGTAAACTGGCAGTGAGTGGCTGAATAAAACGAGAGTAGCTTACAGACTGAGAGCAAGTAGGGGTGGTAGAAACACAGACAAATTCAAACAGAATTGGCAAATGGTCTGAAAAGGCAGCATCAATCACTCTCAAATTTGTTATTGGGAAGCCATACGACAACACTAAATCTAATGTGTGACCCAAATTGTGAGTAGGGCTAGACACAAATTGTGACAGATTCAAGGAATCGATAAGGAGTAAAAACTCTTTCACCAAGGGTTTGGATGGACAACAGAGGTGAATATTAAAATCTCCTAGAATCAACAATCTATCACAACGAGACACGATATCAACAAGAAACTGAGAATTGTTGAATAAAATCTTTGTTGTATTTTGGAGGCCTGTAAACCAGTGCACATAACACAGGGCCCCCTATATCAATTCTCATTAACTATACCTCAAAACTGGAGTACACATCAGTGTGCAATTTTTAAAATAACTTTTTAAAACAGTAGCAACCCCACCACCATGATCGGTATGCTTTGGAGTGCTAAAAAATTGACAGTCCGGAGGAGCAAGTTCACCAAGAGATAAAAAAATCATTCTGTTGCAGCCATGTCTCAGTCACAAATAAAAAATCAAGCGACTTTGTAATGAAAAAGTCATTTAAAATAAATGATTTGTTTGATAAAGACCTCACATTTAACAAGGCCATCTTCACCATCCGTGGCACAGCATTTGACGATGATAACTTAACTGAACAGAGATTTAGTGGATTTACAGACCGGGATACCATCTTTGATGATGAATGATGTGAAGAAATTAATACTGGGATACTGTTACTGGAGGCGAACTGCGCGCCCTTACAAATACTGCGGCGAGATCCTCGGTGGACATATCGGGGACGGCGCAGAACTTCCAAGGAAGCACAGGATTTAAAAATGTCCGTGGGAAGAGGGTATGAACAGTTCAGTTTATGCAAATCCAAGGATGAGTAGAAAAGAGTCATATCTACCCAGGTATAATAATCAACATCCGAAACAACAAGATAGGGAGAACTAAAAGCAGTAGCACATGTGCACCATACCAGAGCAGTGAGTAAGAAAGACTTCATCCTTGCAAAATACCACAGTCAGCACTGACTAGGCACGATTTGAGCCTCACCGCACCCAGCGGCACACCAGCCAGCCGAGAGCAGTATCCAAGGCCGTCACGAATCGAACCTCGCCGCATCCAGCGGCACAGCATCCGGCCGAGAGCAGTAGATCCCTATCCGTCGCGTGTCGAACCCCGCCGCATCCAGCGGCACAGCATTCAGCCAAAGGCGGCAGATCACGATCCGTCGTGCGTCAAGTTGTGTTTTTTTTAATGAGAGGCTTAATAACAGCCAGTTTTATGGTTTATCCTAATGACAATGATGAGTTAATAATATTCAGAAGAGGATCTATTACTTCTGGAAGCACCTCTTTTAGGAGCTTAGATGGAACAGGGTCTAAAATAAAGGTTGTTGGTTTAGATGATTTAACAAGTTTATACAATTGTTAATTTTCAATAGAAGAGAATGAGTGGAATTGTTCCTCAGGGGATCTATCTGATCTATCTGATGCAATACTGTGGCTGACAGCTGCATGGTTACAATTTTATCTGTAATAGTTTCGATCTTGGAAGTAAAGTAGTACATAAAGTCATTGCTACTATGCTGCTGGGTAATGTCTGCACCTGCTGATGTTATATTTTTTTGTTAATTTAGCCACTGTATTAAATAAATACTTGGGGTTGTATTTGTTTTCTTCTAAAAGAGACGTAAAGTAAGCAGATCTAGCAGTTTTTGATGCTTTTCTGTAGGATAGGGTACTTTCCCGCCAAGCAATACGAAATACCTCTAATTATGTTTTTCTCCAGCTGCGCTCCATTTTCCGGGCTGCTCTCTTTAGGGCCCGAGTGTGCTCATTATACCACGGTGTTGGACTCTTTTCCTTAATCTTCCTTAAGCGTAAAGGAGCAACCGTATCTAAAGTGCTAGAAAAGTGAGAATCAATAGTTTCTGTTACATCATCAAGTTGTCTTGAGCTATTGGATATGCTGAGGAATTGAGATAAGTCAGGAAGATTATTTAAAGTAGTCTTTTGTGGTAGAAGTGATGGTTCTACCATATTTGTAACAAGGATTTGGCTTTACAGCTTGAACTATATGGAATATACACGAAACTAGATAATGATCTGAGATATCATCGCTCTGCTGCAATATTTCAATGCTACTGACATCAATTCCATATGACAGTATTAAATCTAGAGTATGATTTCGACAATGAGTAGGTCCTGAAACGTGTTGTTTAACACCAATGGAGTTTAGAATGTCTATAAATGCTGATCCCAACGCATTTATCTACACTTCACACACTATCTCTTTCATTATCAACATGGATATTAAAATCACCAGCAATTTGGATTTTATCTGCAGCCAGCACTACCTCAGATAGAAAATCAGCAAATTCTTTAATAAAGTCTGTATGGTGCCCTGGTGGCCTGTATACAGTAGCAGTGCAAACATTGCAGGGGATTTATCATTAACACTTGTTTCTTTGGATAACGTTATATGAAGCACCATTACTTCGAACTAATTATACTTGAAACCCGACCTCTGAGAAATACCGAAAATATTGCTATTAATTATAGCAACGCCTCTCCCCCTTTACCTTTTGGACGCGGTTCATGTTTGTAACTGTAATCTTGGGGTGTAGACTCGTTTAAAGTAATGTAGTCATCTCGTTTTAGCCAGGTTTCTGTCAAACAAAGCACATCTAGTTTATGGTCAGTGATCATATCATTTACAAAAAGTGCTTCTGTAGAAAGGGATCTAATATTCAATAAGCCAAGCTTTATAATTTGTTTATCTGTATTATATCTGTTTTTTATTTGTTGAACATCAATTAAATTGTTACTCTTACTTTGGTTTGGATGTTTTCTGTATTTTCTAGTTTGGGGAACAGACACAGTCTCTATAGTGTGATATCTAGGTGAAAGAGTCTCTATGTGCTGAGAATTAACTGACTTATGTGGTGCACGTTTTTCTCATGAAGACGCCATTCACACATTCTTTTCTCTCTTCCTTTTCTCTCAGATCTGCAGTGGAAGATGGCTCAGCCAGTCGATACACTGACCAACATGCCGCGTCACTCTCTGTACATTATCATCGGCGCTCTTTGCGTGGCTTTCGTCTTGATGCTCATCATCCTCATCGTTGGTATCTGTCGCATCAGCCGTATCGAGTATCAGGGCTCCTCTCGTCACGCCTACCAGGAGTTTTACAACTGCCGCAGCATCGACAGTGATTTCAGCAACGCCATCGCCTCTATTCGCCACGCAAGGTAATATATTGTTTTTATATGCCTTTTTTAACTGTAAAACACAAAAGAAGATATTTTTAAAGAATGTTCAGTCTGCTCTTTCCAACACAACTTAAAGGGATAGTTCACCCAAAAATGAATATTCTGTTATTAATTACTCACCCTCATGTACTTCCAAACCCGTAAGGCCTTTGTTTATCTACAGAACATAAATTAAGATATTTTTGGTGAAATCCAAGAGCTTTCTGACCCTACATTGACAGCATCACAACTGACATGTTCAAGGCCCAGAAAGGTAGCAAGGACGCGCGTCGAAGACTGACAGGGAAGGGAAGAAATCGAATAAACTAAAGTTGTTATTTTAGTTTTCTTTGCTTTTGTTTTCTTTGCGCACAAAAAGTATTCTCATAGCTTCATAAAATGAAGCTTGAACCACTCGTGTCACATGGACTATTTTATGGATGTCCTTACTACTTCTGTGCCTTGACCATGGTAGGACCCTTGCTGTCTATGCAGGGTCAGAAAGCTCTCGGATTTCATCAAAAATATCTTTAAAATATCTTAATGAACAAAGGTCATACGGGTTTGGAACGACATGAGGGGGAGTAATTAATGACAGCATTTTTTGTTTTTGTAGGGCTACAACAAATAATTATTTTGTTAATCAATTAATCTAACGATTATTGGAACGATTAATCGTCTAATCTTTCACAGATTAACCATTAGGCCTTGATCGATTATTCTGCTTTTGCAGTTTGTTTAAATATTGAGTTATACATATTTTATACATTCATATACATATAGAGCTGCTTTATAGCAGAAAATAAAAGTTGTAATTCCAACTGAAATCGACACTGTTTCTCATGTTTAATACTGTAAAGCTGCTTGCTTTAAAGCAGTCTATTGCATAAAGTGATATATAAATATATATAAACGTGATGTGACTTTACTGCAGAGCTGGTGCAAACTTATCCACATCACTATGATCAGATGCTTTCTTAACAGCTGTTTTCTCTCCTCTTTCATTTTTGTTGTGTGTTTACTTCCTTACTGAGAGGAAAATGTGCAACACATATTTGCATATCTAAATGCTGCTCTCTGCAGTGCTGGGATGTTCGCTAACAGTAAACCAATACTTGCTTATAATAAACTTCTTTTAACCCTTAAGCGAAGCGAACTATGCTGTGAGTATATCAGGGGGCTTTACACATGACATAATTTGTTTTTGTAGTTTTGTAAAACATTCCTACACACTACTGGTTCGGTTTTGTTTGAACATCTCATAATCGGGTCTTCTTCGATTGGATTGCAGCCGAGAGAGCTGAATTACAGTCTTGCACTACAGTGCCACACTCGTCAAACCGCGTAGGCTCATGAGATCAAACAACTATTTAACAACAAAAATGTCCTGTTCCTTTGTGTATGTTACAGGTTTGGGAAGAAATCCAGACCAGCAATGTATGATGCGACTCCCATCAGTTATGAAGATTACAGCCCTGATGACAAGCCTTTAGTCGCACTCATTAAAACTAAAGATTTGTGAGGCAATACATCTGCATACACACACACCGCATACACACAGCCACTGTTACAGCCTTTAAAATGAGCCAGTCCGTGCAGTATTTATTTCCAGAGAATAGATTTTAAAAAATGTATCAAACCTTACAAAAACACTTTTGAAATTGATATATTTTATCATTGTAAACCATGAAGCTTTTAATTCATATCAGGCACTAGGAGTGCTGCACAGAATTAGTTAATGGAATAGTTCCAAACAAATGTGCTTTGTTTGCAGACGCAAATGTTTTGTGGAATGTAAGTAGACGAATAACATGCTACATTGCAAAATGTGTGTGAGAGGGGGTGTTTAACCGAATCCTTCCACCCTCTAGACTCTGATTACAAACATGATAGCAGCAATCCAAGCAAAAGCTGTAGAATTAGGAGTAATAGAGCTCATAGTACAGTTAAACTGTAACTTTATACAGAAGAATTAAAAGATAAGACAATGTAGGTTGCCTTACTGGTGCATGGATAGGATCAGTGGTTCTGCATTACTCTGTAACCTTATGTACACTGTTGTTTGCTGTTTATTTATTCTTGTTCATTGTGGTCTCTTTTGTGTCATAAACTTAGTGTTAGCAAAGTCTTAAGATACCACTATCCATGTGAAGGCAGCACAACAAAGTGCTTTTAAAATTAATATTTGGTGGTAATAAACTAGACCTCCTGATCTATATGTCATAGTGTTTTATGCAAGACCTCTCTGTTCCAGTACACCTGCAAAGCTCCTTAAGCTGTGGTCACATTTACCACTGCTCTGCGAAATTTCGCAGGCAAAATACAGTGATTTCAAGAGGAATTTATGCGAATGGGAGTTTCCCATGCAGATCTCACTTGTGTTCAAGTTCATCATGCAAATTCACAGCTTTTGAAGGTGACTTCTGTGTGAGCTGTGTATCATACATCCCTCAACTATTGAAAATGGAAAATATAATTGTTTTGCCTGCAAAATCTTGTTGACATTTTGCAAATGTGAGCGCAAATTATCAGGGAGAGTTGAAAAAAAAAAAAAACCTTAGAAAAATCTTCATGCAAACTAGTGAGTCAGTTTAGACATACTGAAAAATGCCAGTAACTATGAAGGATTTGCTCATAAACAATCTGACAATACAAGACATTTAGTTTCAATGTCAAAATGGAAACAGATATGTGCATGGTTAATAAACCGCCAGATTATGGGCAAAGTGAAATCTGAGTAAAGGGAAAAATCAAAGTGTTCCATATGGGTTTTGACAAAGAAAGGTTTATGGCATCTACATGGCCTTACATGTTTTCAGATTGTTATACGTAATCGTAAGATTGTGAATGTAAACACATGAATGTGTGAGAGCCATGGAAAATTCAAGAACTGAAAATGCTGCCTGTGTAATGGAAGTCGTAGGGAAAATAATGTGGACAAGTAGGAAACTTTGAAACTTTTAATCTGCACAGAATGTTTATTGGCATTGAAACGGACTTAAAAATAGCCTGCAAGAATAAGATTACCTTCCCCATTAGTATCTACTGAGACATTAGTCAGTCAAAGTATTGGAACAAGTGAAGTGTCTCTGACAGGTCTTCGAGTCTGGTTAAGACCGGTGTATTTCTGCCATGCGCTTCTGGTATTCCTGCAACGGGTTCCAGCTCTTTCTCCCTCTCTTTCTCTTCATTTGCATCTGGCTGGAGTGGGACTCATAGAATGTTTTCATTCTTTCCATTACCCATCTCCCTTTCTCTCTTATCTTCCATATCTGCTCCTACTTATACTCATTGTACTCCTATGGTTATCCTTTTGTTTAGTATAGACAGGTAGAAGTTACTCCCTGTAGCTGATCTTAGACCAGTTTGGATGCTCCTTAATGCCTGAATTAAGGAAATGGTTTGCCTAAAACTGAATTAACCTCATGCTATTCCAAAACTACATTTTCTTTCTCCTGAAAAACACAAAAGGAGTTATTTTGCAGAATGCCCAAGCTGCTCTTTTCCATTCAATGAAAGTACTGGAGAAAGCATCAAAACAGTTAATCTCCATAAGACACATAAAACTGTACGATGAGCAGACTGAAATGCAAAATGCTCACCAAAAATCTCTGCTATAGCTTTCAAATCGTGTTTGTAAGTATTAAAATATTTCGCCTTAAGAAGCATTGTGCCATGTTGGGTTTGAATGATATCAAATAAAACTGGTTCAGGTTTCTTACGGCTGATCTCACTATTTGAATATTTTCAATTGAACAAAAGGGTGAATGAGAGTTGGAAGCTATTTGGGAGACTTCTTGGCAGTTTTACTGTATTTTGTCCATTTTGGAGCTTGACCAAGGTATATCACCGCTTGGACATTCTCCAAATATCCTGTTTTAGTGTTCTACAGAAGATCGGAAATGAATAGCACGTTTTAAGATTTAATCTTCATCTTTAGGTGAATGAATAGGTTGTGTCTAGGATCGGTACTAAAGGGAAGCTTCTAACCTGAGCACTGTTTTTGTTAGATAAAGATAACACCCATTTGGTTATATATGTGGAATGATGTATTAATAAAAGTTAATGCCTAAAGCCTGTTTTAATGCTTGGATGTTTAACATATGATAAACGAGACGAGAGATACAATGAACCTTAAAAATACAAATCCGGATGTTTCTAGTAATGAAAGTGATTAGTAGATGTTAAAGGTATTTAATTGGAGATAAGGAAGCACTACATGTAACTTTATATCACAGGGAACAAGACGTTTGGAAGATGCCGCACACATCAGACGTGTTTTCTTTATCCCAAAGAACAGATGGTAAGTCTCATACACGCACAAACACGCTTTATCTCTCCAAACAGTCCAAACTCATAACCACTTTCCCTGTAGTGTGCAAAGCAAACTTGACATTTGTAAAAGCATTCAGTGTTGCAATCGTGTCTCATGTCTCAAGATGAGAAACGCACACTCAGATGCAGATGGTAAGAGAGAGGATGTGTTTTCCACCGTCGGAATGCCTTTGACTGTCTGCACATGGAATGTCCCCCAGCTGGCCATGCCTTTATATGGAGTTCAAACGATGTCCTAGACCCTTCCGTGACCTTGTGTGGGCTCCAGATGTTCTGAAAGTAAACATCTGTAAGAATGGCGTACTGTGATGGTGCTCTGGTCACTCAGAAGTCCCCCCACAGCAGGGAAGTAAGGGCACAGTTTTGATGGCTTTGACCTCTGAGACAGACTAAGGTCCCTTTTGACCCCCTTAAGTGTTTATTTGACCTCTTATTTGACTATGAGCAGTTTCTGGTTTAGAATAAAGATGAATGCCATTGTTTTGCTATACATGAAGATATGAAATCATCTAATGTACACTGATGTATATGCAGTTATGAGATTAACAGAAAAATACACACACAGCATATGATACAGTGTCAGTTTCACTGCAAAAATATTGTTATTGTAAAACAATATTTAAAATGTGCACTCACACGAAGTGAATTCAATCGAAAAGTACTCACTTTTTTTTGACTGTGGAATAAATTAATAATAGGTCAAATATGTGTGTGAGTAAGTGGCAAGCTGCTGCATCCTTAGCCATTGTATAAACTCTTAGACCAGAATCTAACTTGGACTTTTAAATATTCTCTTTGCATACCAGATGTGTGGGCCGCTATGGGTGTAAAGTAGATATGGTGCTTGTAAATCCTGGAAAATCCAAATTTAACACACCATTTATAGACAGGTAGGGTCAGTCTCTGACCTGTGACATCATGAGGGTTTCAGAAGGTCCAGGTTTGCTTCTCTGTAAGTCCCCAAAACACTCATTAATTTAGTGGACAACCTCTTTGAAAGCTTATACCTTGTTATAAAATTTTAGTCTTACTAAAACAGAATGGGACTATCAGAGGGGCTTTAGCATCATTAGCCTTTCAGAGTGCCAAGAAGCTCTTTCAGAAAGGCAATTTGGAAAACAAACGTGTGATACTTACTTTGTCTGGAGCTGACGTTTTTGCACAAAGCGTTGGTTTTGATTCCTACATGTATTGGGGACTTTACCGATTTTTTCCAGGACATTTCCTTAGACAATGAAACTTAACCATAGTGTCCTCAGCGGCTCAGATGGAGGGAGTCTATGGAGACTCCTATGTTCGTTAATGCATCCCAAAACACAACACTTGAAATGTCTCTTTGACGCTGACATTGTATATCTCCAGCAGCTACAGCAAATAATCAATGATGGCGGAGGCGGACCGCAGCTTCTCACTCAGGGCTGTGTCTATAGGGCAGCGTCACAAATGGGCAGCACTTTTTCCCCTCGGTGACGTGAACAGAGGGAGAATCTGAAACTTTTCCTTCTGAGAGACTGTTTATGATTTTTTTAGATTATAAAAAAAATGAGTGGGTGGATTTTTACCATTATAGGCTGATTGTTTTCACACACTGCGGCAACACAACTGTGTTCAAACACCTTATAAAAGAGATTTTTGCATAATAGGCCCCCTTTAAAAAAAAGTAAATATAATTTTGCAAATTTTTGGACATGAGACCGTTAAAGCAAGTGTAAGCTATTGACAAAAATGAAGGTAGATGTAAAAGGAAAACTTCTTAGAAAAAAGGAATTTTTTTTTTTTTAATACTTCATAGGAGACCCTTTTCTAATAGATGATCATTTTATAATATTTCAGCAAACAAGTCGTGTTTTTTGCAGCTGAGAAATCATCTCAACAATGTAGTGTAGTAGCAGAACAATACTGATAAAAATAATAATAATACAAATATTTATATATTGAAATAGGAAGCCGCTAAGAGACACAACACTTCCAGGTAAAGAAGCTGTCAATCAAAACTCAGTAGCCAATGAGAATAGACCACTGCTAGCCCCGCCCCCACAAGAGATTTGTGCCAGAATGGCGAACGAAAACTTCAGAAGCATAAATGAAAACTCTGGAAGCTATTTGTTAGTACAGATCAACGAATGAAAGAGGAGAAAACAGTCGCAAAACATGCAGTGTATTAAAAATGAAGTAAAAATGTATGCAATTATTAATTTATTTCAGTTTCAAAGACATTTTTATTCCGTTTCAGTTCATATTTTCATACGTTTCTTGAAAAATTTTATTCATTGTTAATCCCATAGTAGGCTATCTTAATATTTTACAAGACCTCGCAAACTATTGAACAAAACTTGCAAATGTCTGCTATCATTTGTCAAAGTAGCTCTTTATTGCGCATGCAGCTTGTGAACGACTCTGTAGGTAAATGAGGACTGATTGTCATTTAAATGGGTATGAATATACAAGACTATCAAAATATTGTCATACTCGAAGGCTTACTGATCAAAGAAACACATTTTGTAAACTGAAATGCAGTTACATGTAACGTCTGCTTTCTTTTTTATCCTTAATGTTCATCATAGATAATTATGGATGTTAAAAATCTTACTCATGTTTTATGACGTTACGGATTTTTTTAGAGTAGTATGTGAAACAATTTGTATTCTCGAATATTACATTCATGTATTTTATATATATATATATATATATATATATATATATATGTAACATTTGTGGCGCTCCAGTAAGTCTTCTGGTCACTCTGGGAATAACAGCAGTCGAGAGAGGGGGCGGAGGACACACAGGGACTGAGGAAGAAAGAAAAGAGCTGTGCGTGTTTTCGCAGGCGGAGTTTCGCTCTTGCGCACCGTTGGATTCACTGTCTCTTGATTTTTTCCTCGGGATTGCTTGAGGAGACAGAAGGAGCCAGAACGCGCTGTAAGCGAGCAGATGTTATAGCTGGACTATCCCTGTTTCCAGCCTGACAATCGAGCGTATCATCTACTAAAATGTGGCAGCCTGCGTCGGAGCGATTGCAGGTAAGATTGGACGTCTAATTGCTGTAAGATACGCTTTTGTTTGTCCGTCGTTCATTTTGGAGATGCGGTGTGCACACCAGCTTCTCATCCGGCAAACCTCATTCAGCCTCCGTTTATCTGATAAACTGCTACACTGGCGTTGTGTGGCTCTTCAACTTTGTATCGCTGCTCCTGGCTGAAGCGCAGAGCGTCTGGACTGCAGCTGCGAGTCTGGACACAAAATAGAGCTGAAGTTTTACAGTTCTTTCTAAACCATACCGTGCCGTTCCAGACCCAAGGCCATTTCACAGCATTGGTGTGTCTGTCTGCAGACTGTGAAATGGCTGGAGCACTTTGTTGTGCTGGAACTTGCTGTGCTCCTGGCCTTGTTCACCCAGAGCGCGTTCTTGCGTTGCATACAAACACCAGGAGTCCCACATTCACGGAAGACCTGGAAATATGAAAGAGTTTTTAGCTGGTCGTTAAAGAGATGGGGCACCCAAAAATGAAGATTCTGTCATCATCATCATCATTTACTCCCTCTCCTGTCATTCCAAACTCATAAGACTTTTGTTCATCTTCAGAACACAAATGAGGATATTTTTTAAAAGGGTCATATGATGCAATTTCAAGTTTTCCTTTCTCTTTGGAGTGTTACGAGCTGATTGTGCATAGATAAAATGCAAAGACTAAAGTCTCAAAACCAAAGAGATAATCTCCCTAAAATTACCAATGATGTTAATATTTTAATTGACAACTTGACTGTTTAATAGCATGTTCAAATATCTAATGTAAATGTTCAAATAAAGCTTTGAAAAAGCTTCATAAAAAGGTAAACCTCACATTTCAGCCTTTAAATAAAGAAAAGGGTTTCAAAATGATAATTGATTTAATAAATGATTATATGTATTTTATCTGCTCCATAAATGATTCTAGATGGCTTATCTGAATTGTTTAAGTGTGTAGAATCCACATAAGCTTGTTTTTCATCAACCGGCCACAATTTACAGCAGGGCATGCAAATTTGGTCCGTTTTTGGCCAGACAGAAACCGCACACAGGCTGAAGGTAAATATAAGTTTCTGTAAATCCACTCGCAGACACTAGGTGGCGCTTATGGAACAGCTGAATTACAAACTCCGTGGACAACGCAGTATTGCGATTTAAGAACACATCCTTTAGGAGTGAACTACATGGAGGGAAGATGAAAACAAAAAGCCATCGAATCGTTTCTGAAGACAGTCAGAACCTTCAGAGGTACATTCATATAATTAATTAATTCATATATTCATTTGTATAATTCCCTTAGCACTCTTTTAAAACCTCCCAGCTTTTCTGCCCTGTTTTCATTCAAAACGAAACTACTCTGCGTGCTGTGACTGTTACTTAAAACTCTGCTTTATGCTGGACAGTATTTATTTATCGTGAGTTGTACAAATCGCGGTAATCGAATACGGTTTTAATGATAATTAAAATAGGAAACGGTAAAACTAACCGTGGGGAATTTTATCATGATTAATCGTCAAACCGGTAATCGTTACATCCCTTCATGATCATTTTGAAGAGTCAAATTGGTAGAAGACTGTCAATGAACTGAAAGAAATCTCTCAGATTTCATTAAAATCTTAAATTGTGTAAATTGGTTAAAAAGATGTGGGAATCCTGAATTATGCAGGCGTAAAATGGACTTTGGTTGAGCCTTATGTTTTTTTTAATTCGGAATGCCAACTTAAAACAGTCCAAGATGCCTGATAATATCTGAACGGCACCTCAGACCGGGTTTACACGTACAGCACATCTGTTGACAAGCTGTGCGTCTTGGTTTTTTACTGTGTAACCTTGCAAGGAAGCGACACTGGCATCCAGTTTCTGTGCAGAATATTTAGCCAGATTTCTCCAAGCATTCGGATTCATCCAGTTATTGAAGTCCAGCAGTTACCTGTAAATCTCCCTCAAATAAAAAAGAAAAGTTCACGTCAAGTATTTTTATCTCCTGGGGTGCTGGGCTTCACGTCTCCACTGTTTGTAATATTATCCAGATGTGAAGCTAGATGGGCTTTGCCAGATGAACTTGCACAATCTTTCCTTAGAGTTTGGCATGGCAACACTGATTAAATGGCATAGTAAACTCTTTTGAAAGCTGCTTTGACTGATGTGATCAACAAAATGTGCTGTTATGCTTAGTAAAATGTTTGTATAAAACCACTATAAACCATTTAAAGCCATGTAACAACAGCCATATTTTATTAATCTACCATAGCTCTGTGCAAACTGGACTCAAGATTCAAAGTTCTCCTTCCTGAACCAATCCAGTAGATTAGAACCGTATTTAATAAGCTTAGGTTTGTTATTGTCATTGTGGTATTTCACTGACTTTTCACATGCTCTGAACCAACCTGTTCTTTATTAGACCATGATGCATGACCTAATTCCATACAAGTCTCTTTTTTGAGTTTGTCACCGTTAAATCTTCAAACGTAGTGAGTATTTCAGGAGCATGCTTACTCTTGTTAGGACACCATTTTCATCATTAATAAAGCTCAGCGTTGAAAGCATGCCATTCTTAATGCTTTCTTACTGTACATGTTTAAAACTGTTAAAATGAAAATCATTGGATAGTACACTTATGATAAAGATAACTTTATGATAACATTATGATGTTAATGCCTCAGTGTATAAAATAGGAAATTAATTCACCGGTGAAAAATAAATAAACTGAAATTTGAAAAATATAATCTGTTAATTCATGCTAAGTTTACTACAAATACATTTTTAAATACATATTTATGTGCTTAATTGTACTAAACTGGTAAACTGAAAGTGGTTACACTTTATTTTAAGGTAATTATTTTAAGGTAATTATTTTAAGGTAATTTTATAGGTAATTAATATTAATTAACTACATGTACTTACTAGATGGTTAGGATTAGGGTTTGGTTTAGGGTTACTTGAATGTAATTATGCACAATTTATTGTTATTATAAATATAATAGTAAATACATGTAACAAAGGCACCTTAAAATAAAGTGTTACCCTTAAAGTCTCCTAAACTGGAAGAATTGTTTTTGTTCATAATGCACTTTAATTGTGTGTTTAAAAGTGCTGAAGTCCAACAAAAGATATACTGAAGTATATTTGATTGTGCTAAAGTGGAACTGTTGCAAGTATTCTTCAGGAGTACTTTAAATATCATTTAAAGACTGATATTAAACGTACAATCCTCATCAGTAGTGACATTAAAGCACATTTTAGGCTTAATATATATTTTTAAAAAATGCATTTTGCACAAGTAGTACTCCAAATAAAATGTAATTATGATTTTAATATCATTATGTCTCGAGCGATATGCCAGTAAATGTTAATAGATGTGAACTATATGAAATAAATGAAGTTTATTTGCAAAAACAGAACTCCGTTTTTAATTTTCAAAAATCATGTTTTTATTATGTTATCATGTTTTTGTTAATTAGCTGTTTGTTTTTATTTTTTTAACCTAGTCAAAATAACCTAGTTCATTCCCTGTTTTTGCAAATTAACTCTTCAAATGTATTTCAAATAAATTACTTTTGTTACAAGGGTTCTGTTATAATAGTATGTGTTCTTATTTACACTGGTGTTCAAATTGAAAGAGATATTTCCTGTATTAAGTACAATATTGTAACTAATTAAATCAGTGTAACAGCACTGTATCACTCTTAAAAATAAAGGTTCATTATTGGTTTTGATGGTTCCATGAAGAACCTTTAACATTCAAGTTGATATGATTCTTTAGGGTCTTAATGAAAAGTCTATAACATACAAATTACTCAATGGTAGTGTAAAACGACACCCTTTTTACCCTGTAAAATCAGCTCTGTTTTCACCAACCCATTTTAGTACATGTTCCTTTAAATGCTAATGAGCTCTACTCACCCCACCCTTCTCTTCCGTGGGGTGACGAGCCGTTCTCATGAAACTGTTTACTTTAGCCGCGGAACTTGCTAACTAGCATGTTATTAGGAAAGGCGATTTGCAAAGATTCATAAAGGAACCTTATACTCACTTATTCTGTAGGGGAAGCTGGATCACGAATGATTCACGCGAACGTAAACGCATTTATGTATATCGGGGCGCATTCCCTTCACAACAAACTTAATTCACTGCGTCTTCAGCGGCTCAGCTGTCGGGAGTAAATGACGACTGCTATGTTCATTATCCAACAACAGAACACCTCAGTCGCTTAGGAGCCATTCTTGTCTACATCTGCTTTGGTGGTGAAACAATGGAGGACTGATGACAGCTCACTTAGGGTATCAGGTAAAACACTATTGTGGGAGGGGCCTGGGTCTGTGTGACGTCACACAGACAGGCATCTGAGAATGGCTTGATATGAGAGGGGAAATGATTTAACGAGATTTAAAAAAAAAAAAAAAACACTGGGTTGATCTTTATCATTATACACTGCCAACACACATTTCAGTTCAAACAACTTGTAAAAGTGCATGTCGCAAAAATGTCATTATTAATCAATTCTGTCATTAATTACTCACCCTCATGTGCTTTCAAACCCGTGAGACCTCCGTTCATCTTCGGAACACAAATTAAGATATTTTAGATGGAATCTGAGAGCTCTCAGACCCTCCATAGACAGCAAGGGTCCTTACACGATCAAGGTCCAGAAACGTAGCAAGGATATCGGTAAAATAATTTTACAAAGCTACGATGGTACTTTTTGGATGCAAAGAAAACAAATAACGACTATACTCTATACAGCAAAGGTTCCTTGATTATTACGCCGGATTGACAGTATAGCTCCTAGCCATATCGGCCTAGAAAATCGCAACTTTTCATTTTCCATCGGTCTTCGTACACTATGTAACTACAGAAGAGTCAAGCTTTAAATAGGGAAATTATTGAAACTCTTTGGTTATTTTTGATGACCAAATGCTAATGGTCTAATCCGATTCAATTATCTATGCGAAGCTAAGCTAAAAGTGCTACCGCCAGACCCGGAGATCGGCTGAATGGATTCAAAAACTGTAAAACTCAACTGTTTAACTCTAGGGGAGGTGTAAAATGAGCCTATTTCCCAAAAAAGTGGAGTGTTCCTTTAAGGTTCTTTATAGTGAAAAAGGTTTTTTTTTTGGATAAATAAAATGTTCTTCACACCAAGAAAAATGGTTCTTTTAAGAACTGTTCACTGAAAGGTTCTTTGGGGTGCTAAAATGGTTCTTCTGCGGCTTCACATTGAAAACCCCCTTATGAAACCTTTTTTAAGAGTCTATGTACATAGTAATTCATTTTAAGATGAGTACATAGTTAAAGACATGATGTAGGACTGTTTGCATACAGTTCAGTTTTCTGGATCTGGAGTGAGCTCTTTATAATCTCATAAAAGACTGGATTCAGTGAATTCCATGGGATGTATTAAGAGCCTTAGATCATGGAGATTTTAATCTAATGGGATTATACCATCAAACACAATCAGATTTTATGTACGGTAACGGTAGGATCTTATATCTCATAATAGCCAAAGTATAATCAGCAATATGTTAGCCATAGTAAAAGAATATATTGACATCAAGAGTTTTGTCATCTCCCAGCGCTCCACCCAGCGTAACCCCACTCTTTTGGACCTCAACTGGCCAGAACCAGCCTCAAGATCCATTGCTTTTTGAGTAGACCCTTGTGGTTCATTGACTTTGTGCAGACCAGCACTTACTTGTGTTTTCACAGAGCAAGTTCTCACTTGGATCTGAGACAGCATGTAGTAAGTGCGGTTTAGTACTCTAATAAATCCAAAGCTTCTCATGTTTATTCAAGGAATATTGCAACTTTAATAGAAGTTAAGCTCAGTTGACAAACTTTATGGTGTAATGTTTTCCACATAAAATTATTTAGACTTCTTCTTTAAGAAAACGATGTTACAGTGAAGCGCTTTCAATGGAAGGTGGCCAATGGGGCTATTTCTTGGAGGATTTAAAAGCAGAATTGTACAAATTATAATTTAAAAAAAGCACTTCCATACATGATTATGCACATACATAATAGAAGAAGAATTATGTTGTCATGGGATCAAAGGTGTAACATTTTTATAAAAAGGAAAGGTAGAAAAAGAAAAGGAGGGATGATTTGAAATTCTGGCTCAAGTTGATTTATCTTGTAATAAATCCAGGATATTTGGGTTGAAAACAAATTAAGCTCAGTTGAGTTGGGGAACTTGTCAAACTGGAAATTTTCTCTCATTACTGTGTGTACTACTATGTGAGTGAGTGATATTTTTCTGAGGCTTTAAGGCAAAAACACGCTTCACATCACTCCTGCATTGCTATCTATAATACAGAACGTATTGCCCAGTGTAATCTAGTGTTACACAAACACACATTTGCATGGAGCATACATTGAGTACATTCCCAATGTTGATTCCAAAGACCATCCAGGCATGGTACAGTTATACGACTGCCACCCTAGTGATGGGCAGTGGCCTGATGTTGCAATTAACAAAGGGACTTGGGGCTGATTTTCTTACAATGCACTGAAACAAGATCTAATTCTCGAGCCCTCCACACACAAACACTCATGTGCACTGATTCTTTCCCAACGCACTTTTCTCAGAATGCACTGAAACACTCTGTGTCCGCTGCACGGTAACCATGACTACCGGCAGGCTCTCTCATTGTGGTGTTTCTATGGTAACGGGCATCGCTGTGTTAATGGCGATGCTCAGTCTCGTCTCTCCCATTCTGTGATCTGGAACCGTTCTGCTGTATTCTGTGTTTTTGAAACTCCATTTGAGCTCCAGAACTGACCTTTATCAAGTTATAATCAGGGCAACTGCAGGTGAACACCCCCCCACCCCCATTCCTATCCTATCATAAACATCCTGTTCAGTGAGATGTTAACATCTCAGACTGGATCATTTAGTAAGTCAGTGATCTGAACATGACGCGCGGGTGAGTAAACATTGACGGAACTATCCCTTTAGATTTCGCTGGTCATTAGTATGGCAGCCTAAGCCGGTCTCAGCAGGATTTGTAATCATGTTCAAATGCCAAAGACAGCAGAAATTATGCCCACAATGCAAATCATGCCCACTTTGATTTATGCCTTATACATCAAAATACATTTTTATTTGTTGCAAGCTGTAACTTATAATGAATGCAAGTTCTTCTTTTCCTTCCATAGCCTATATCTACATAGTCATCATTATTTTCTGCTAACACTAAAATTTCATTTCCCTCTTGCTCAAAATATAATGATGCACTTCTCAAATCGGTCTTTGTTAAAGGGATAGTTCACCCAAAAATGAAAATTGTAATTTACTCACCATCAAGTTGATCCAAGCCTTTGAGTTTCTTTCCTCTGCTGAATGCAAAAGATGATATTTTGAAAAAATGATGAGGGGAAAAAAAAAAAAAGTTGTTGGCAGCCATTGACTTCCATAGTACGGAAAGAAGAAGCCGGTAGCCATTGACTTCTATAGTATGAAAATGCACTGAGGATTACTCGGTTTAAATAAATGTCTACTGCCAACTGTTTGTTTCCCAACATTTTTTAAAACGTTTTCTTTTGTGTTAACAGAATAGAAGAAATTCTATTTTGAAATTTTTTTTTAAGAGCGATGACGACACAAATACAGGTTTTATTATTTCAGAATAGGGGTCGGCCTACTTGTTTTTCAGATACCGATTATTACAGATTGAGTAGCCGATATTTTGAACCGATATAGTTATCTGGTGTAAAAATTTAATTTAATGTCAAAATTTAAGAATAACAAGGGCTCTTACAAAAACTTTCTTTAAATGCTTTTACATTATTTTATTGGTAAATCGGTTTTGAAAATGACTAGGGATGCACGATATTGGATTTTGCCGATATGTCAATATTTTTTAAGTCTCTCCTGTGCAGAAATAAGAAAAAATATTTTTATTTTTGGTTAGTTTTTAACAAGAGCTTATTTTTAGAATTAAACCATAATGAAGGTTTTTTTTGACAGCACATTGAAGCTTTGAAAATAACTATAAATAAACTATATTTCAATTGCTGCATTTTTTCCCCCAGAAAGATGCAGTGTTAACCCTAACATTTTATTTACAAGATTTAACATTTGTAGATGGTCTAATGCAAAAGAGTTGTAAAAAATCTGAAAATATTTTAGAGCTTATGATTTGTTTAAAAAATAAAACACATTGCGCATTAATGAATGAATCAGTAAAAAATAATAATTAATTTACAAGTGTCATATGATTTTTATTTTTGTTCATGCAAGCTATAGCTTCTGACCTTTAAATCAAAACATACTCATTATCTTATGACATCAATTACTGCTTAATTTAATCAGAAACACAGTCTAAATGTTACTTGTGTAGGCTATTTTACTTTTAATTTAATTAGAAGTAGGCCAACAGCACACCCTACAGATTAAAACCCCTTACTAAGTGGACATTAGGACCTGGGGGGAGGCTGCCACTGCTGCCTCTGCACGTGCTATTACTGTTTATACAATGAACGAGTCATTCTGTATGTGCTTTCACAGATTAAATGCAGCGATCCAAAAGAGTGAATCTAATCATCATTCAGACAAAACCTTTCTTCAAGAATGAGCCACTCTGCTGACATGATCTAATCACTAGCAGACCCTGAGCACATGTGAGTTAATGTATACCTCTTATCGGCAAGACATATCGGCATCATTTTTCATATCGGGCGATGCCTATATTTACATTTAAAGCCATTATCGTCCGATAATATCGTGCATCCCTAAAAATGACCAATATTGTTAACCATAAAAATGCTTAATATCGCCACCGATAACTGGTCACCCGTATTTCAGAGTAAAAACTAAAACAATATTTCCAGATTTTCTACATTTATTAAATGCAACATAAGTTTAAAATGTCGTGTCCTGTAACAATCTGGTTCACAAAGCCCCAAATCATAATTCAAAGCTAATTGTAAGTGCAAATAATTACATTTTTAGGAGTTCAGATATAAAAACTACAATTTAGGTAACAAATTTGTCTGAAGTTAAGTTCAAAATATCAAAGATCTGAGTTCAATTGAGTTCAAATCTCAGAGAATTGCTCATCAGAGGTACCTTGAGTTTTGACTCTTAAATAACAGTTCATTTACTAAAACACAGGTCTATCCGGAAAAGGCGCCCAAGGTAGCTGCTAATTCTTTGTGCCATTACAAAATTGCTTGTATAAATTTCCATCCCACCTTGTTCCAGTGTTTATGTCATTATAAGCGAACTGAAGTGAACCCACCTTCAAAGTTGAATCCAGTCTTTTTGTAGTGTGTTCACATGGAGAGGAGAGATTTGGGTTTGGCATTTGTGTGAAGTATGTGTTCTTTAAAGGACTAATTGAGAGAACTGCAGTACAATACAGCCTTATTCTGTTACAATGCAGAGTTTCCAAGAATATCGTTTGGTTTGCGTGAGTGTGTGTGTGTGTGCATGTGTTGAGTGAGTTTGAGGGTAAACCACAGATATGTCCGTCTGTCGTTAGCTTCTGTAGTGTCTGGCAGGACTCTCTCACAGGGTTCATGGAGAGCACATGGGTGGATGTGCGTGCGTCTTTAAATGCGTCTGAAAAATATGTGAAAATGAATGCATTTACAGTTAACCGATGTATATTTTTAATTGTTGCTTATGCGCGAGTGGTGCTTGTGCTGTTTGACATTGGTGTTTTTTGGAAGGTGGGCAGGGCCAGCCTTGACTTTGTGGTTTTCCGCTGCCATTGGTATCTTCCCACGCCATTTTGTCGGATATTTGTATCCAGTGGCATCCACCAGTGGCAGCATGGGACCTCCTACATGTCTGTCCTAACTTAGCCCTGGCGGGTCCATGAGAAACGCAACACGGACCCTCATAAAGTTATAAGCAAACCACGACAGGCACCCACACTGGAACTTACAAGCTTTGTTTGTACACACTCTCATTCTCAACCTACTATTGGTGTATACCATCTCTGTGTGAAAGTCGGCTTTCAAATAGGCCAATAAATCGCCTTTGGAGAGCAACTTTTTGTTGGGCACATATTGAGCCAATCGCCTGTGCTGCAAATGCCAAGCGATTCATTTTTCTTAAAAGGATAGTTCACCCAAAAATGAAAATAGTCATCAATTACTCACCCTCATGTCATTCCAAACCTGTAAGACCTTCATTCATCTTCGGCACACAAATGAAGGTATTTTGGATGACATCTGAGAGCTTTTTGACTCTTCATAGACAGCAACACAACTGACATGTTCAAGGCCCAGAAAGTTAGTAAGGACATCGTTAAAATTTTATGAAGCTACGAGATTTTTGTGCACAGAGAATATAATAATAATGACTTTATTCAATGATTTCTTCTCTTCCGTGTCAGTCTTTGACATACGTTCATGGCAGTACTGAGACGCATGTGTTTGCATTCCTCTGCTAATAAACAAGGTGCACCACAATCGGGTTCCTCTGTAATACTGACATGGAAGAGAAGAAATTGTTGCATAAAGTTGTTGTTATTGTTTTCTTTGCACACACAATGTATTTTTGTAGCTTTGTAATATTACGGTTGAACCACTGATGTCACACAAACCATTTTAACGATGTCCTTATTACCTTTCTGGGCCTTGAACATGGTTCCCTTGCTGTCTATGCAGGGTCAGAAAGCTCTCGGATTTCATCAAAAATATCTTAATTTGTGTTTCGATGGGTGAACAAAGGTCTTACAGGTTTGTAATGACCTGAGGGTGAGTAATTAATGACAGAATTTACATTTATTGGTGAACTATCGCTTTAATAGATGACTGCATTTACTATATATTTGTGTAGGCCAAGTTCATATCACCCTGATTCTCTTGTCAAAAACCCAGTAGGATTTTTAGATTGGCTTTTTGGATTATTGTGGAAAATACGCTCTGTGACCAAGAAATGATGCTTACAGGTTTATAATGCTTACAGGTTTTGTTCTTCATGACAATCTTCACAAATAAACACATCTTTTATGAATTTTGAAGCCTGTATGCAATCAGTGAAAAGCAAAAAGGAGGCTATAAATTAATTACTTCAGTCGCATTACTTCAGCATTACCCATACTAAGCTTCCAACAACTTTCAGTCTTTGTTTAAACATTTTCCCTGAAAGTTTGAGTTAGAATAGTTTATAAGAGCACAATTATAAACACAATGTGGCTGTATTTTATGTCATAGAATATATCTTGAGCACAGACCATTGAGACATGAATGGGAAGTTCACGTTTGGACCAAACAGTTAAACTCAGTCTGAAAACATTGCCTGAATCATTGTAATGGTGGCTACAAATGTCCCTGAAGATGAGTGGAGACGGCAAACTCATGGCTTTGTAGTTTAGTTGTGGAAGTCATTAAGCGAAGGCCTTTGGCAGCGGTGAAGGCCAAAAACAGTGTTTTGAATTGTTGCAGATATTGGCAGGCATTGTGAGGACTGTTGCATTTAACTCAAAATGTTCCGCAAGACTCTGTTTATGTGTTTCTGACCTATATTTTTCAAGACCATATTGCTAAGGAATGTCACCAGAAGTCAGCTAAATCTGAGTGCGGATGAAATACGAGGCTTGTCAGATGTAATCAAGCTGATAGCCACCAGAGAGCTGCCTGATCCGTTTCCATTGTCTCACTACCTCGCTAACTCACTCCAGCTCTCTCGTGTTTTTCTCTTTCTGTCTCTGTCTGTGAGTGATATATGAATGAACAGAGACACTCCTGGTCTTGTTAAACCCATCATTGCAGGACAGACCCACAAACACCCGTATAATGTGTTAAACACTGACACAGGTTAGTCCATCTCACCTACACACAGCAGGCATACACATATGGCTCACAGTTTAAATCTGACAAGTTGGAACGTACATAGAAACATTGCATATTTTAATTGCATTTTATTTGATGTTGATGTTGCATAGAATTAGGCTAGGTTAGATTCTCTCACAATCGCTCTATCATCTTCATTTACATTCGTAGACTAAGTATCTAGAAGGAAAGTACTTTCAACAACTATTATTATGATTGGTAACTGCTGCTTATGCATCTTATTTGACAGAAAGACTAAGGTAAAGCTAAACAATATATATGCATTTCTTTATTTTGGCTGCCTCTGACATGTTCTGTGGTCCTGATGCAAAATTATAAGTTTATTTATTTTTAAAATGTATTTAGTTTTTATGATAAGACAACATTACAACAACATTAGGCCACCATTTTTCTCACTAGAGCATTTGTTTTGGACCTTGGGTTTGTTTGGCACGAGTACTCATGTTGGTGCTTGTGTTGATGACACAAATGTGCCAAATAATTGACTCAAACTTGGATTTTGACCAAATGATGAAAGCAAGTGTGAAATTTCCAAAATTTCCAAACCTTGTTCCCAGAAACCCTATATCAGTCCATATTTTGGATATCTCCCTTATCTGACACCCATTTATTTTGATCTTGAAGCAACTACTGATGAACTGAGGAGTAAAATCTAGGGCTGCCACTAACAACTAATTTATCGATTAATCTAAACGATTAATTAAAAAAAAAATTACTTAACTTTAATAATAATTTATTAAACTATATTTATTAAACCAAATGAAATCCAAATTTCTATGAAATCCTTTTTTTTTGTTAAGCAAAAGTAAAGTGCAACATTTTATTTATTTATTTATTTATTTATTTTATAAAATCAATTAATTGGAGATGCTTTTGATTATTAAAATTTAATGGAACCCAGAAAATAATGGAAAACAGAATTTGCTAAAGTTAAAACTGTAAAACTCAATTAATTAGACAGGCTTTTCGACTAGTAAAATTGAATTTAACCATTAAAACAGAGTATAGAAAATTGAAAATGGAAAAAAAATGAATTTGGAAATAAAACATTTCATAGGGCCCTATGATTATAATTTTTTTTTTTTTTTTTTTTGCGGTAATACAAATAGATGTAAGTGAACAATAGCCTTTAAAATGATTTAAAATACATATATAATAGCAACGAGGCAATAATAATTAGTTCAAATAAAGTATCAAAAGCAAGAAATCATAGTTTTATTGAACATTATAAACAATAGGACTAATGTAGATTACGCATTACAACAAAGGCCTGCAGGGGGCGCCAACGGCCTGACGATTGTTTTTACACATTACTGTGTGATCTAATTCTTGTTTAATATTAACCTGCACCGTTTAATCCAAATATCCACTTAATCTTTAATATTTCTTTAGGACAGAAATGCTATAGCCGCTGTAATTAAATGAATATGTGGACATCAAAACGTGTAAACTCAGAGTGAGGGTTTGAGCTTTTATTTTGAAACCGTGATGTATTCTCCTGTGTTTGCGTCGATTTATCAATTATTTACCTTACAAATCTGATGAAATGGCGCACCTTGCGTTCCCAGATGAACGTAATCATAAACCCAAACTCACAACAACATGCAGAGATGGAGTTTGAGACGCTCCACATGTAAATGATTAGTTTCTGTTGAATTACTGTAAACGGAGCCGCTGTGTACGAACTTAACCTACACGCATGGAAATTATTAAAGCGCATAACATTATACGGTATTAGAACTGCATCGCATATAAATATTTAATTAAATCGTAGTGTTTGTGAATTCACAATTATGCTTAATTATGATTTTTAAATGGGTTTAATATATCATGCAGCCTTGCAAAATAGTCTAATAATGTGTTTTATGGATTCTCATCCGTGAAATGCACCGCTTCAGGTATTTTGCCAGTTAGTTGACACGAGCAAAACGAGGATTTTTAAAATTCGAATAGTCAAAGAAAATTTGACGAATCGCGACAGCCCTAGTAAAATCCATCGTATTTGATTAGGAACTTTTTAGAAGGAACACCCTTGGGAACCGTTGTTAGTGTGGCACTGTGCTGCAGATGTGACCCTTAAGTTTGGCTGAAGACAACAAACTCGAGGCATTAGTAGTTCAGGTGTGGAAGTCATTAACTGAAGCTCATTGGTGGCAGTTTGCGCCAGGAACATTGTTTTGAAACAAATTGTAGCAGATATTGGCAGACATTGTGAAGACCTCAGCAGACAGATAATGTAAGAAACATTTTGGAGGTTCAAAATAAGTCTAGCGAAGCATTTTTGTATGCACAGAGATGAGGATATAGACCCTATAGAAGCCATTTTAATGTGAAGCAATATGAGGCTGTGTCACATTCTGCTGACAGTATGCTTTCAGATTGAAATCAAATTGACTTCGATCCATCAATAAGCCAGAAACTCTAATTATAAAATTACAAAATGCATACTGAATTATGAAGTAGAACTCTCCTGGTATAATCAATTAAACATTCTACGCTGCAAGTTTACTATTTCAGTTTGTCTAAAAAATGTCAATAGTTCACTAAAAATAGTTGTTTAATTACTGCAACTGAATTTAGGCATCACAACATTGTAATAGACAATATGTAAAAATGAAATTTGTTGTTTGTTATTTATTAACAGCACATATAATCTAAATATATATAAAAAAATGAGGGAAATGAGCAGGTATAGTTAAATATCCAATGTGATGATTTTGTTTTTGCTGGGTCACATTGCTCTCATTACATCTAGCAAATCCGAAATAATTCTAAATTGTTGATGATGCGCTTTTTGAAGCTCACATGATGTTTCTTCAGCACTTGTTTTGGTTGGCCACTAAAAACAGAAGTGAAACTGTTCCTGTTCAGCTCATTGAAAGTTACAAAAACGTGCATCCAGTGTTGATTTAAATGGAGAAAATGTGCATAGAGCCTTCCTGAAATGAGGTCTTTGCTCTGAGAATGTCCTCCTGTTTCTCAGAATCTCTCGCTCTCTCTGGAGAGGAACCCTGTGCTCTGTAGGAGGTAAAGTTTGGAAAACAATATCTTATTTCAGGAAGGGAAGTTTAAGGTCGACATACCAAAACTTTGAATTATCATGGTTTTAAAAGACGCATTTTATTATGACCCTGTGGAAATGCAGACGGCGAGCCTATGTTTTGGTTACAAATAAAGAGCAGGAGATGACAATGACAGTGCAGTTAAACACAAACACGTGCCGTTTTCCATGGAAGGCCTCCATTGCTCCTTCTCTACGGTCTTCTGTTGAATAAGCTGTAAATAGACTCTTTTTGACTTCCTGACTGAGAATAAAAATGAATCACAGTGAAAATATTATGAATAAAATTCCAGATTTGCTTCAACACTTCGCCCTCCCCTGAACAAACCTTTCTTTCTTTCTCTCTGCTTCTCTCTTTATTCTTTTATCCTCCGACCACAGGAATGTTTCTTTCTCTCAGAAAGTTGTGAAGTGCTGATTCTGGGCTCAGGGTGCGTTTATACATGTGGCTTCTGTCGTACACTCGTTTCCTCTGTCTCACTCGCTCAGTTCGCCCGCTTTTCCATATTTCTTCACTTTCTTCTCTCCCTTCATAATCGTCTATCATCTTTGGATCGGAATCAGATGAATCTGAATGGACAGGATTTAACAATAAATGCACTCTGTCCCATAAATGTTTATTTAGTTTATACTTTGGCTAATTTTGTCATGTCTCAGTAAAAGTGTAGAACGCTCCATTTAACACATTTTATAAAGTTTAAATAGTGTGTTTCAGCATATGACTCTTTTAAACTGGCTTGTCTTTGTGAATCAGGAATGCACAGCACAGACAAATGACACGTATGAGTCGTTTCTATAAATGAATCATTTAAAGAGACACATGTTCTATGTACTTTATAAGTGTTGGTCTTTATAGGAGTTTATGAAAGTTTATGAGTTTCATAACAACTGTTCATGATTTCATGAGAACCAATAGGTTTGGGAAAAGAAATCCCAAGTATCAACTCCATTTGATATCCGCAGATTTGGTTATCATGCCCATTAAACTCCACAGTTTGGTTCATTTTATTTAATGTTTTATGAACTTTAATATTTTTTGTTATGTATAAGTTTGAAGGTTCCCTGTATAATTGTTACTTATCCCATTTAAATCTCCCTTAGCAAATAGTTTGAGGGGGTGAGCGCTGTCTCATTTTGTATTTATTATATATAAATAACACACTATTGCAGAATGAGTGTGGCCTGAGAGGGAGACAGACGTCTGTGTAATATCACACAACTGTGCTATAAACTTTATGGAGTAACTTGGATGTTATGCGCAAACAGTTCATTCATCCGTCCAGGTTGTGGAAGTGATGTTTTATGAGTTTAAACAGAGGCACCTGTGGATCTGTATTTGTTAAACATGTTCAAACTGCAGCCTAAACTGAGTTCTTCTCTTTTTCAGCATCTACAGACCATGCTAAAGACCAAACTCAACGTGCTGACACTCCGGAAGGACCCGCTGCCTACAGTGATCTTTCATGAGCCAGAAGCCATCGAGCTGTGCTCCACCACACCTCACGCGAAGAACCGCACACACACAGGATATAAGGTAAACAAGCTGTTGTGTTCATTGCTCAATGACAAATAAGAGTGTCTACGATAATGAAAAGGAGTTTTATTAAAAACATCTAGTTTAAAATGCATGTAACAAATGTTGTCATGTACTTTTGAAAAACGTTTATACCATTTTCACAAGAAGTTTAAATTTATCGTCATTTGGTGCAACCATCAAGTGCTTTCCTGTATCTCAAATAGTAGAGCATGGTGCTAGCAACGCCAAGATCATGGGTTCGATTCCCAGGGAAAGCAAGAGCTGATTAAAAAATGCAAAAACTGTTACTTGAATGCAATGTAAGTCACTTTGGATAAAAGCGTCTGCTAAATGCATAAAAGTAAAGTAAAAGAACATAACATTTTTTTAGTTATTCCTTGAATGAGTGTAAACGTCTTGCCATTTTTTTTAATCTAAAAAAAAAAAGATTTTTCTGTTTTTAGAAATATCATGAATTATTCATTCAGGATATGATATACATTCCTGAACAAAATTTTAAGACCAGGGGAAACATTACAAGTATTCGCATTTCGCACTGGTGGATCGTAAACCAGGTTGTAAGTACTGCTTCAAAATGCCAAAAGAAGAAACAGGAGCAAGAGACAAAAAATAGAGAATAGGCAGTTTATTGAAAACTGTATTTAAACTCAAACAGGCTGTTCATCAGCTGATCAAAAGTTTAAGACCATAGCCTTAAATAGTTAAAATCGGCGCAAAAATATGGCTTTCATGTCGTTGTCCTTCAGGCAGTCACACTGTCATGACCTCCTGATGGCAAAGGTATAATCGGCTCGTGCAATGCGCCATTGCATAACTTTTGACACACCGATGATGGGTCTTCTCTATAATATTCCTGTATTATGTTTTTACAGCATCTTGGTCGCACCAAATGATTTGGCAGACAAAAGGTTCTCAAATTTGAACAAATAGTCAAGCAGTTCTGTTCAAATATTTGGGTTCACTTTATATTAGGTGGCCCTTGACTGCTATGTACTTGCATTGAAATTAATAATTTGATACAATGCACTTATTGTGTACATGTTTTACATTGTACTTATATATTTAAAATACCTATATGTAATTAATTTCTGTAATTACATTTATAATTATACTGATGACCCATCCCTTACACCTTAACCCACCCTTAAACCTACCCATACCACCAAACCGGTCACTAACCTTAACCTTAAATTTTTTTTAAGTTCCACAAGTAGTTTACAAATGACACCCATCACATGAAATTTGGACACATTCATGTACTAGTGTTTGTCCACCTGTCCTTGTAGAATATTGTAGAGTCACATGCATGTATTGAGAGAAAGAACAGTCGGAATAATACATCAGCTAAAAATACAGAAAATCTCTCAAGGATATCGGCCTACTAAAGAAGCTGATGTTGTTGCCATGGAAACCTCAGCATCCATTCATGGCAAAATGCTGCCTAAGACAAACACAGAGCATCTCTGTCTGTCTCTTTCTTTGTCATGTTTCTTCCACCTCACTAGTGTTTCTCATTCTTTCTCTTGAAATCTGTAGAGCCTGGCATAATTTATGCCAAATTTCTAACATTAAAGGAATGTACTGTGGGCACACATTTGCGCTCAGTTGAAACATTTCACATATTTTCATCGGTGTATTTTTACATGGACCTCAGAGAATATAAAGCATCTGGTTTGCCCTAAACACACGCCACCACAAGCATTTCTACATTTTTGGGTGTAGACTGGTTTTATAATGATTTGCATGTTTCTTAAGATGGCAGAGGCTGTTTTAACCGATGTCTGACCACGTGTTGTTGCATGAGAGTAGCTGTTTGAGAGGGTTAGTGATAGACAGACAGACAGAAAGAAAGAACCACCTAATCATCCACTGAGGCCCTTTGATTATGTAACAACTCAACAAAGCTAGTCTATATGCTGTTTCCATGGCGACCAGCCCCGCTCTGTGTGTGTGTGTGTGTGTGTGTGTGTGTGCGTTTTATACACACACTCCTGTGCTCACTTCTCACTAAGCGTACATGAAATATCTGCTCTTCTTTTTTTAAACCAGTGTTATTTTAGTATCATTGATAAGCCATTTATAGTTTTATTAACAGTTTGAATTTTTATTTTTGTTGTTGTTAAATGTCTATATAGATTTTATTCAGTTTTTTTATTTAAGTTTAGTTATTTTACTGCATATACTGCAAGTTAAACTAAATTAAAATTGTAAATGTTGCTTTGGCAACTAGCTGAAATAATTAGTTTAAGTCTAGGTTTTTTAATATTTGGATTTTTTTGTGTGTGTTTGTGTTTTTATTTCATTTGTAAAGTTTTAGTCATTTTGTGTGTTTCTTTGTTTGTTTATATTTGTTTGTTTTTGTTGTTTTTTTGTCATTTATTTATTTATTTATTTATTTTTATATATATATATATATATATATATATATATATATATATATATATATAATAAATGACAAAAAACAAACAATAAACAACTATATATATATATATATATATATATATATATATATATATATATATATATATATATATATATATATATATATATATATATATATATATATTTTTTTTTTTTTTTTTTTTTCTTTCAGTTTTACTTATTTTAGTGCATCAAGTTGAACTAAATGAAAATGAGAAATGTTACTTTGGCAACTAGCTGAAGTAAAATAAGTAAGTTTTGTGTTTTATTTATTTATTTTTATATATATTTTAAATTTTTAAGTTTTAGTATTGTTTTTTTGTTGTTTTGATTTGGGTCAGTTTTATGTCTTCATATTAATTTAGAATTGTATTAATTGTATTAATTCTTCAGTTTGAGTTATTTGTGTGCATCAATATAAAATGAAAATTAGAAATATTGTAGTTTGTGTATGTATGTGTGTATAAGTAAAAAATTTTTTAACTAATCTTAATAATCCTGGTTTCAACCTGTTTCTCGTTTCTGGATTTTGTTATTCCTGTCCTTTATTGTTCCCCGTCTCATTGAGATTGTACTCAGTTTAGTTTCTGCAGGGCCAGTGTGTGTGCAGACAGATGTGATTAAATGATGAATGTTTCCCATGAATGAGTGTGTTGTTATGTGTCAGTAACTGTGGTTTCTGTATTGATCTCCTCATAACTCTGCGTGTTTGTGGAATTGGCCGTTCTTTGATCAGTCATACATGGGTTTAAACTGTCACCACAATCCGCCATAAACGCATTCTTCCTCTGCCCTGATGTCTGTCTTATTCTTTGAATTCCCACGAGATGAATATGCGCTTTGAGAGATCTGAGACCTGTTAAAGAAGCCATGAGGCTGAAGTAGACTTTAAAATGGCACTTATTTTGCGTTCTGGGTACTGTTAGGGTACTGCTACACAAGTGTTTGGTTGTTGGCCTGTGGAAGTTTGCCCAAGACAGACATCTTTTGACCTCTGCAATGAGTCACTTTGTGTTTTCAGTGTCTCACGCCATGAGGGCCACATTTTTAAAGCCAGCATTAAATAAAAAAAATTGCCGCATTTTCTAACGGCATGTTATTAGATCTTATTGAGAACAATTCATCCATGCATTTATTTTTATTTTTTTCATTGTTGACCTATCCAGTGAAAATGTTATAAACGCATAAACACACAAAAATAATATGAATACTGATCTAAATGGTTTATATGACAATTTTGTGTGCAAACCATATTTTATTGATTTTTCGTTTTATTTACTTTTTTTTTTTTTTTGCATTTATTGTAGTAATTTCAAATTTACAGACAAATAAACAGTCACAATCACAAGGCAGAACCAAACAAATAAATACGTTTTTGTTTAGTTTTTTTTATTCTATTTTTGTATTTTTCCTTTTCATTTTAATTGTGAAGTTTATGTTGTGTGTGTGTTTATTACTTTTCAAATCAAATCAAATCAAATCACTTTTATTGTCACATCACCACAGCACGTGTGCCTTCGTGAGTGAAATTCTTGAGAGCGTGCTCCAGACACTGCAAAAACAATTTACATATAGACATTACCATACATACGTACAGACTTATACAGATGACAATGTGTAATATACACATACATATACTCAGTACACATAGTGTACTATTAGACAGACATACAGTTACCGATACACATTATACACAGTATGTAGTACACATTCTACGTTATATACACACAGTAATATGCGAAGATGCAGCAGATTATATATAAACCGGGTGTGCAAATGTCATGGATGTGCATTGGATGGTATCCGGTGCTGGCAAAAAGATTGTTGTATTTGTGCAGTAGTGTACTGGTAGTCCAGTTTGAACTGTATGGGATTAAAGTGCAGTGCGTATACTGTAAAGTGGGATTATGCTGTAGGTATATTAGTTTTGACTGTTCATTAGCCTGATAGCCTGAGGAAAAAAGCTATCCCTCAGTCGGCTAGTGCGGGATCGGATGCTGCGGAGACGTCTTCCTGAGGGCAGCAGAGAGAGCAGTCTGTGGGACGGGTGGCTGGAGTCACTGATGATCCTCCGGGCTTTCTTTATACACCGCCTGGTGTAGATGTCCTGGAGGGAGGGAAGCTCACCTCCAACAATGTGACGGGCAGTTCGCACGACCCTTTGCAGAGCTTTGCGGTTGCCAGCAGTGCTGTTTCCAAACCAGGCGGTGATGCAGCCTGTCAGGATGCTCTCCACAGTGCAGGTGTAGAATGATCTGAGGATGCTGGGGTTCATTCCAAACTTCCTCAGCCGTCTCAGGAAGAAGAGGCGTTGGTGTGTCTTCTTCAGCACTGCATCTGTGTGAGCGGACCATGTGAGATCCTCAGTGATGTGAACACCGAGGAATTTGAAGCTGTTTACTCGCTCCACAGGTGTCATGTCGATGGTGATGGGTGTGTGTTCTCTGCTCTGTCTCCTGAAGTCCACCACCAGCTCCTTGGTCTTGTCGATGTTGAGTGAGAGGTGGTTCTCTTGACACCATTTAGTCAGGGTTCTCACCTCCTCTCTGTAGGCCGTCTCATCGTTGTCAGTGATCAGGCCTATCACCGTTGTGTCGTCAGCAAATTTGACGATGACGTTGGAGCTGTGTGTTGCTGTACAGTCGTGTGTGTACAGGGAGTACAGGAGTGGGCTGAGGACGCAGCCCTGAGGAGCACCAGTGTTGAGGGTCAGCGGGGATGAAGTGTTGTTGCCCATTCTGACCACCTGACATCTGCCTGTCAGGAAGTCCAGGATCCAGCTGCACAGAGATCCGTTTAGTCCCAGAGTCTGGAGCTTCTCAACCAGTGTGGCAGGCACTATGGTATTGAATGCTGAGCTGTAGTCCACAAACAGCATTCTCACATAGGTGTTCTTATTTTCCAGGTGGGAGAGAGCAGTGTGCAGGGTGAAGGCAATAGCGTCGTCTGTGGAACGGTTTCTGCGATATGCAAATTGTAGGGGATCCAGGGAGTCAGGCAGCACAGAGCAGATGTAGTCTCTGATGAGTTTCTCAAAGCATTTGCTGAAGATGGGTGTCAGAGCAATGGGCCTCCAGTCATTCAAGCATGTGATTTTATTTTTCTTTGGTATGGGCACAATGGTGGATTTTTTGAAGCATGCGGGAACCACAGACAGAGAGAGGGAAAGGTTAAAAATGTCTGTGAAAACCCCGGCCAGTTGGAATGCGCATGCTCGGAGCACACGGCCTGGGATGCCATCGGGACCCACAGCCTTGCGGATGTTCACCCGTCGGAAGGATCGGGTTACATCTGCGACAGAAAAGGAAAGTGCGCTCGCCTCTTCTGCTACAGCCGCGGGAGCGCGCTCTGTGTGGGCGGTGTTGTGAGCCTCGAAACGACCATAAAAGTTATTAAGTTCGTCCGGTACAGAGGCGGCAATGTTCACAGTAGCTGGTTTATTCCCTCTGAAATCTGTGATGTTGTTGATACCCTGCCACATGCTTCTTGCGTTGTTGGTTTTGAATTGTTCTTCAACTTTGTTTTTATATTGTCGTTTGGCAGCTTTGATTGATTTCCTGAGATCGTAACTGGCTTGTTTGCGATCGTCAGAGTTTCCGGATTTAAAGGCAGATGTCCGCGCTGACAAGGCTGCTCGAACATCGCTGTTAATCCACGGTTTTTGGTTGGGGTAGATGCGGATTGTTTTTGTCAGTACTACATCCTCTACACACTTCCTGATGAAACACGTTACAGTATCTGAGTACGCCTCTATGTCGTCATCAGACGCTGCCCGGAACATGTCCCAGTCCACGTGATCAAAACAGTCCTGTAATATAGCGTCTGATTGGTCCGACCAGCATTGAATTGTCCTGAGGGCGGGTGCTTCTCGTTTCAGTTTCTGCCTATAAGCAGGCAGGAGCAGAACGGAAGTGTGGTCCGATTTGCCGAAAGGTGGGCGGGGGAGCGATTTGTAGGCGTCCCGGAATGGAGAGTAGCAGTGGTCCAGTACACGATCACCACGCGTGTTGATGGTGATGTGTTGAAAGTATTTTGGAGCTATTGTTCTGAAGTTGGCTTTGTTGAAGTCCCCCGTAACAATAAACGCTGCATCTGGGTACGCGGTTTCCTGCTCGCTTATATTCCCATACAGTTCCTTAAGTGCCTGGTCTGTGTTGGCTTGAGGGGGAATGTAAACAGCTGTGATTATGATCGCTGTAAATTCCCTCGGTAGCCAGAATGGTCGACACAGAAGCATATGAAATTCCAGATCAGGGGAGCAGGAGGATTTAATAGAGTGTAGGTTCCTTTCATCACACCACGAGTTGTTGATAAAGAAACAGACGCCCCCACCTCTGCTTTTCCCTGTGAGCTCTTTCGTTCTGTCCGAGCGGTGCACGGAGAACCCCGTAAGCTCGATGGCTGAGTCTGGAACCACTGCCGACATCCAGGTTTCTGTGAGGCAAATAATGCAGCAGTCCCTTGTTTCCCGTTGGTATGAGATGCGTGCCCGCAGTTCACAGAGTTTGTTGTCCAGTGACTGAACGTTAGCCAGCAAAATAGTTGGGAGAGGAGGTCGGAGGGGACGGCGTCTGAGTCTGACAAGGACGCCGGCTCTCTTCCCCCTTTTCCGGTGGCGTTTCCTCGGTCGCGATCGTGCAGCCCAGACAAAGGGCTCTGATGCGGTGTCTGTAAACAAGGCGCCGGCGTTCAGGAACTCAAAGTCCGGTTTGCGTTGCGCGACGAAGGAACCAATGTTTAAAAGCGTGTGTCTGTCGTAGACAGTTATACTGACAACATCTAACACGTGAAACAACAAAATAACAAATAAAACATAAAAAACATAAGAAAAACTGCAGAGTTTTCTTGGAGCTCGCAACACGGCTGCCATGCTCGGCGCCATCTTGGTTCATTCACTTTTTATGTCTTCATAGTTTTTATTCATTTTTATTTCAGTTTTAGTTATTTAAATGTTAGACTTGGTGACACATGAAGGATTTCTCCAACCATTTAATTGCTTAAACTCCACCTCTGCAATCTCACGTTCATCTGCCAGCACTTTTAAGCACAACGCCCAAAAATCATGTTTCGCTCAATAATCCATCATAAAGACAGTCACTTGCTACCCTTCTGAATGAATCAGTAGTTTAAACAAATTGGTTAAGTATATAATTCAATGACTCAATCATTAAGATTTGCTGCCACCTACTAACAGGTTTAGTTTCATATTTAAAAGTATCATTTCATTTTATAAAATCATTTCATATTTCAGTATTCAAAATATTATTTTGAAAACTAATCTTATAGCATTATTTATGTTTGTAATTGTATATAACAGCCTATAGTGTATTAATTGAGTTAATTGATTAAATGTAAGAATTTGACATAAATGATGCAAGCATCTACTAAAGTTATTATTTTTTAAATGCCCCATAATGGTAAAAATGTATAATTGACAAAATCACAGAAACATGTCAACGTTGACTAACTTTAACTCACTTGATCAGTAAGATTCTCTTCAAACTGTTTCTGTGCTATGACAGAGAAAACTGACTCTAGAAGATGTTTATGCGAATGTTTCAAAAGCACCCCATGTGGCGACTCACATTTATCCAGCATTATGTTTTGAGTTCTGACAAATTTCAAAATACAGTGACGCATGAAATTTGCTTATGTAGCTATTAGCATCTATGTTCACGCACTTGTGTAGCGAATGTGTCTGGACTTCAGCAGTGTAGCAACACTTAGAGCGGATGACTCATAGTGTGTGTGTGTTTGTACTAGCTACTCTTCATTTAGATGCGTTTTTGTGGGAATGTGTTTGGTGAGAGTTTATTTCTGTGTAAGTTGGTGCTGTATGTTTGTGAAAGCCTTCATTATGAAGTCAGAGGTGAAAGATTAATTCTGTGAGCTCAGCATGTACAAAGTCTGTTCTGTGTGCTGTTTACACACACATACACACACACATATTCTGTTAACAAACATAGTGCCCCCCCCCCACACACACACACACAGACAACAAAGTCATCACTTTCCCTCAGAACAAACTTTCTCTTGCTTAGACACACAAGCACACTCTTTCACATACACACACGTGAGAGCGTTCAGTGTATATGACTGTGTGCATATACCGTCATACAGCTGTGTCGGGGGACACATGCGCCTCTCATTCTGGAATCATTAGCGTTCCGCTCTGGAATGCTGAGCTGGTGAAGAATTCTTTTTTTTCTGAATTATGCATGGAGAGTCTTGAACACCAGATATATTGTCATTCCTCACGCTGCCACCTGCTGGACACAAGAGTCACGAGCAGAGCAGCTTGTAGAGTTTTTTAGGAGTGTGTGCTGGAAATGTTGTTTTTTGACTGATTTATATATGCTATTAAATAATTGGTAGACAAAGTAGCATTGGGTGATGTATTATGTGATGTAATATATTTGCAACATTGCATTTCATGTTTCATGATTTTAGTGTATTTTTATATAGCAATTAAGTTTCCCAAAGGTTTACAACCTTGGATTTCATGAGAAAATATTTGTCACTTTATGCAGTTGTATATATTATTTTAATTATTTATTGTATTGAATTTTACCTCAGACAGTTAGACCATTGGACAAAAGCAAACTGTCTGTAAAATTAATTTTATTAATTTAATTAGTATATTTACGAACGAGTTTAAGATTATTCTAAAAAAAAAAAAAAAAAAAAAAAAAATTATATATATATATATATATATATATATATATATATATATATATATATATATATATATATATATATATATATATATATATATATATATATATATATATATATATATATATATATATATATATATATATATATATATATATATATATATATATATATATATATATATATATATATATATATATATATATATATATATATATATATATATATAACCCACCCTTAAACCAATTTTTTTTTTTTTTTTTTTTTAGAATAATAATATAATTTTTAATTTTCATAATTAAATTAACTGGGCACAAATTTGTCTTGACCTCCCTCATCTGTGCTTGTTTAATTGCAAAACTGAATATAAATGGAGATGCATTTTTATTTAATTTTTTTGGTACTGCCTTGTGATTGAACTGCTTATTTGCTTGAAAATACTACACTAAATATAATATTGAAAAATATTTTAATAAAACTTGGTTTGCACACAAAATTGCAGTGTCATATAAACCAACAGACAACAGTCACTGTTTGGTTGAAACAAGTTCCTTCTGAAAAAAAAAATCACTCATTTTTACCGAAAGGCTGAAAAATATTGAAATACAGCTATTTTTGGCTGTAACACCCAGCCCTTGGTATAAAATACAAAACGAGTGAATCACACACACAGTGAGTAATTGTGGCCACGTTGCATAACAGTGTTGGACAAACAACATTGTTTCTCCATGTACTTTGTGTAGGTGTGTGCATGTGCTTCCACTGTGTGGATATGCTACATCTTGTTTTACAAGTAAGTTTAATTGATTTACAGTCATAGGATGCCATATTTTCATGATATTCCTGTTCTGATGTCAGATTAATGAATTGCTCAATCACGTTGAGCGCTGTGCATCAGAGATCTGGAAGAGCAGCTTTATTGTTGGACGGCTCTCAGTTGCCTGTGGTGGTAAGAGGACAGAGAGATGAATGAGCGCTCTGTTGCTGTCTAGACTCTGTGGTGACTGAGAGGCATCAATCTGCCTCAGGTGTAAACTGTGAGAAATCATCAAACACTGAGGTATATGCTCACACACACACACACAGGAACAGACATCATGAGCCTCGTGTGAGCAAACACACACTTTCTCAGAAAGACTGTAATCTGTCATGTCGCCGCCGAGGGAAATACACATCAAATACATGAGGAACGACTTGACGAAAGAGTGAGGATCTGGGATATTATAGTTTTGAAAAGTTAATTTTGATTTTATTTTCGTTTTATTTGATAAAAAAATACTACTTTGTGGTCTTACTGTGAACAATTCATTGAAGTTTATTCCAAAGAGAGAAAAAAAATCTGAAACCTATTTAGTCAGATGTAGTTGCTTTTCATTTAAATGTTTGTTATCTGGTCTCTCTCTCTGTGTGTGTGTGTGTGTGTGTGTGTGTGTGTGTGTGTTTAATATACACTACTCTTCAAACGTTTGGGGTCGGTTAAATTGTTTTTACAGTGGTTTTCTATCTCTTATGCTCACTATGGTTGCATTTATTTGATCAAAAATACAGTAAATTATGAAATGTTATTGCAATTTAATATAACTGTTTTCTATTTGAATACATTGTAAAATGTAATTTATTCCTGTGATCAAAGCTGAATTTTCAGCATCGTTACTTGAGTCCTCAGTGTCACACGATCCTTCAGAAATCAGTCTAAAATACTAATTTGCTGCTTAAGAAACATTTCTGATTATTGTAAGTGCTCCTTAATATTTTGTGAGATTTGAAATGCATTTTTTTTTGTAACATTATAAATGTCTTTTGTCATTTTTGATCAATTTTAATGTGTTCTTGGTGAATAAAAGTATTAATTTCATACTGACCCTATAAGCTTTTGAACAGTAGTGAACATTTTTAATCAGTACTTCTCACATTTTTTCTTGTTGTGGTGATTGTGTTTATTTACAATAATAAGGCTTAATGTTATCCATCAGGTATTGGGAGAAACGCACGTGCTCGCTCAGTGCCTCATCTGTTAGTCATAGTGTAGTGAGGGGCTTCGTTCAGGTCAAATGTTTTCCAGCACTTCTTCCAGAAGAGAACACTCATCCTCTCTCTCTCTCTCTCTCTGATCTAAATCGCTTTCAGAAGAGAAGAGATATTACTGGCATTTCCGCTCCCTGCTCACAGGAAGGCCTCATCTTTCTGTTTCAGACACAAGAGAAAGAATGAGATTAAGAAAAACAAAACGCATCTGGAGAGAGACACTATAGTCATGTTCATGAGAGGGATGACTTTGTATTCTGCTATGAAATTATCTTAGCAAGTACAGCACAGATGTTCAACCCCTTACTGGTCTTCAAAGTTTGTACAGTGTGTAAAGCAACAAAACTATTTAGTTTAATTGTATTCTTAAACGAGTTAAAGAAATGGGAGGAGAGACCATGGTCAGAATTAGACCTTGTGGTTGCAGACTAAACAAAACGTCTGGAAGAGGAAAACAGACAGCCAGACATTTGTTTTTTCTTCTGTAGTTTCACATTTTCTTCCCAAACCCTTGCCAAAAGCACACGTATTCAAACACAACAAGATCAGGTATTCACAACTACTCCTCTTCTTTGAAATATTTTCTTTATAAATAACAGAATATATTTACAGCTCTGGACAAGTGATACATAAGAATGAGGAAATGACTATATATATATATGTATATATATATGCATGTATGCATATATATATATATATATATATATATATATATATGTATATATATATATGCATGTATGCATGTATGCATGTATATGTGTATATGTGTATATATGTGTATGTGTATATATGTATATATTTATGTGTATATATATATATATATATATATATATATATATATATATATATATATATATATATATATATATATATATATATATATATACACACACACACATATATATACACATATATACACATATATACATATATATATATATATATATATATATATATATATATATATATATATATATATATACAGTGGTGTGATAAAGTGTTGGCCCCCTTCCTGATTTTTATGCATGTTTGTCACACTTTAATGTTTCAGATCATCAAACAAATTTAATTATTAATCAAAGATAACACAAGTAAACAAACATGCAGTTTTTAAATGAAGGGAAAACTAAATCCAAACCCACATGGCCCTGTGTGAAAAACTGTTTACATCTGGCGTAAAAGTAACACAGCATTTCAGAAAAAGAACATCATACCAACAGTAAAATATGGTGGTGGTAGTGTGATGGTCTGGGGCTGTTTTGCTGCTTCAGGACCTGGAAGACTTGCTGTGATAAATGAACCATGAATTCAGCTGTCTACCAAAAAATCCTGAAGGACAATGTCCGGCCATCTGTTCGTTACCTCAAGCTGAAGCGAACTTGGGTTCTGCAGCAGGACAATGATCCAAAACACACCAGTAAATCCACCTCTGAATGGCTGAAGAAAAACAAAATGAAGACTGGAGTAATGACCACTGAAAATTCAGCTTTTTACTTTTGTCCAGTTTTTTCAGATATTAGTAGTATTTTACTAAAACATGTTACTTAATTATATATTGCTTTAAAAGAATACAATGTAATTTTTTTTTCCCCAAAGTGTTTTACTTTTTCTTTTTTTTTATTAATTGACCCAAACAAAGAGGACCTAATTAAACAAATGTCTCCATTATTATTCTATAATATCCATACCTTGTGTCTATCATTCACAGATATAACTATGAGAAAAAATAAATACTATTAAAAATAAAACATTTACAGTAATTCAAAAATTATAGATGAGACAAAACGGGAAAACACGTTCTCGGTATAACAAAATATATTGATATATTCAGTAACCAGTAAAGCCAAAATGTATATAGTTTTCAGAATATTATTAACTAGTTGCTTATTAGCGTGCATATTACTAGCATATTGGCTGTTCCTTAGTACTGCATGATCATAATTTAGATCCCTTAATCCTTCCCCATACCTAAACCTAACAACTACCTTACTATTAATAAGCAGCAAGTTAGGAGTTTATTGAGGGAAAAGATGTAGTAAATAGTTAGTTAATAGTGTGACCAAATATTTATATTTAAATAAATGTTTTTTTGTGCGTGTGGGCATTTGTCTGAATTTTTCTTTTTGTGTGTTTGCCTTTGACTAGGTGACCTACCTTGGCAAGGTGACGATTTCCGGCACTCACTTCCTGTCTGGCTGCACCGAGTCGGCTGTGGTGGGATTATGGGACACCAAGCGGTCTTCCGTGGCCCACGATGACTCCATCACCTCTAGCAACGCCATACTGGAAATCCGGCCTTTCCAGGTACGACTGCATCACCTGGACGGCCGGGGTGAAGCCACGGTGGCCATGGACACCTTCCAGGTGGCTCGCATCGCGTACTGCACGGCTGATCACGAGATCAGCCCCAACGTCTTCGCCTGGATCTACCGGCAAATCAACGACGATCTGACCTTCCAAATGGACTGCCACGCCGTGGAGTGTGAGAGCAAACTGGAGGCCAAAAAACTGGCGCACTCCATGATGGAAGCCTTTAAGAAAACCTTCCACAGCATGCGCGGCGACGGACGCATCCACAAGAGCGGCTCGTCCGACGAGTTCCCCGAAGAGGCGAGCACCCCCGATGACGGCTGAGAGACACGGGGGGTTGGGAACGACTCTCATGCTCTTTACATCTTTTGTGCCATAATAGAATATTCAGAAAAATAACCACAACAAAAAGAGAATGCAAATGGAAATTCAAACCAAGAAACTAGTCTGCCTTTTTTCGATCTTGGCTGCCAGACAGTTCGTGCCCGTTTTACAAAAGCGTCCGAGTGTCAGCGTACTTAACCACAGTCACACTCCCACTTGAAAGCTGCTGGTTTTGATATGGCGCGTGTGAATTGGCAAGAACTTGTTACACGTTCACCTGTTATGTTACTTTAGTTTTTGCCGATCAAACCTTTGGATCTGGGAGTTCCTGATGTGCGTGCAGAAATCTTTTATGTCGTTTTTTTAGTTAACGCAGAGGTGTGTTTCCTCTGCTAAGAAGAGTTTCAGAGAAATTAAAAAGATATAATTTTGATATTTATGGCAGGCAGCCAGCCTAGGGCATTTCTGTACCTTTATCGGGCCATAGAAGCGTAATTATAGGGACCATGCATCGATTTCTATGTTTTTTTTTTTTTTTTTTTTTGTTTTTAAGATGCCAAAAGCCAGTGTGCAAGTGTGTGTGTGTGTGTGTGTGATCTAGGGTTTGTCTGCAGCTCATGAGCCTTTGATTAACTATGGACGGGTTCTCTACTACAAGCTGAGTGTGCTTGTCTGTCCAGCATAGTTTAGTGTGTTTATGTGAGTGTGAGGTGTTTTTCAACAGAAAATACCAGCGCTTGTGTTAAACGAGATGTTCAAAGCGAGACGTTCCAGATGCATCGGTATTTTAAAGCCATAGTTCACCCAAAATTAAAATTGTCATCATTTACTCAACCTCATATCATTCCAAACCTGTATGAGTTAGTTTTTTGTTTAGTACAAAAGAAGATATTTTGAAGAATGCTGGTAACAGACAGTTTGCAGTAGCCTTCCGTAGTACAGAAAAAAATAAAATGTATTTGGTTACCAACATTCCCCAAATTTTCTTCATTTATGTTGAATAGAATTCATTTTTGGGAGAACTGTTTCTTTAACTCATGCAGGGCTTATAGGTGCGGTCACGTTTGTCCTTGTTCTACAATCATGCAGATTTCGCTTGGTTTGAAAGTGGCTTCTGTGCGAGCTGTGCTTTATACATTGCTATGCTATTTATTTTGACCTTTTTTACGCAAAATCTCTCTGAAATATTGATATTGTGACTGCACCTATAGTTCACGGTCGTAAACGGAAAGTTGTGACAGGTGCTTTCGAAATAATGCTTCATGAAGCTTTGAAACATTTTTATATATTATTTTTTATTTTTTAATCATTGCATCAAACTCACTAAGTCATGTGATTTCAGCAAATGAGGCTTTTTAAGGTCAAACTGTTTCAAACCTGTTGATCTAGTAAAACTATCAATGGTTTTTAACTGATTCTGGTTCATTTTTGTATTGATTTAATGATCTTTAATTGATTTGCGTGTATAATACGATAAGGAAAATTATACTTAATCGCTTTTAATCGTCCTAGATTGCCTAGCCCTGCCTAATGATGCAAAAACAAGGCCTACAATTTAATAAAACAAATTTTAAAGAACCTTCATGTGTAAGTATTTGTTGATTACTTTTAATAGATTACACTTTCATGAAAAAAATATTAGCAGTTGGTTTGTAAAAGTTGTCATTTATGCATGTTTGGACTGAGTTTTTGCTACATTTGCATCTTTGTGAGCAGCGGGTGCCGCCAGGCTTTGAAAACAGTGAATGATTTTATGAAGCAATGTATTCAGTTGATTCCAAGCTTCAAAAAGCGTTGTTTCTCCCATCACGAACAGATCTTGTTATTGGTCCAACGTTCACATACAGGGTGTCGGGACGTCTGTCTGGTGGATTTAGAGAGAGTGTTTTGTGCAGGGAGATTTAGGACCCCAAAAGCATAGCAACCCCCCCCCCCCACCCCCCAAATGCTGAATGTATGAAGTCTCTTGTGCTGCAAGCGCTATATATGTACTGGTACTGAAAGCCTTGTTTGATTATCATTTTAGATTTTTTTTATATATATTACACATTTGCATTTACAGGTAATTTGGAAACTGTATAGGGATTTAGAGTCACTTTTTGTCCAAGATGTCCAGCACGTGTGTGTAATATAATGCATGTGTGATTTTACATGTGGCTCCACTCACCTGTGAAGACCCTGTTATGGGACGATGGATTGTGGAGCATCGAGCAGATGAATAAACGGACTCTATTTTGAATTCTGATTGGGATTCTATTGGGGTGCATCTGGCAGTGAACATTTATAAATATAAAGAAATATATATAAAAGATATATACAGTGTATTTGAAACTCATTTGATAAACTTGTGTAAATACAAATGTATCCATTTTTTCTTTTAAATACTGCATTAAATGTTCAATATTTTGAATAAAGTGACAAGCACCATTACAGAAATCAGTATTATGGCCAACTGTGAAGCAGAGGATGTGAGTGATGAAATGTCTTTGGGAGAATGGGGATGAGTGTCTCTGTTGTTGTTGCTGTTTTTTTTTTTTTTTTTTTTTTTTTTTGTAAAATTGTAGATGAACATTCTCACTACATGTCTTAATGGCTCAGACTCGCTTTAATGTTTTGAAATGTTACCATATGTGTTTTCTATGCTGTATTTGCAAAGATAAAAAGATACAGTCATATATAAACTATTTACCAAGCTAAGTTGTTTCTTTTCTGTTATTATTTACATATATTATCAGACTGTGGTGTATGGGTCAGGTTTTGTAATTAAATATTTTATGCACATTTTATTTTAATAAAATGAAAATATATATAATCTATAAAGTAACTCAGAGTTGCACTTCCATTCTCAGTCAGTAGGTGGCGGCAGAGACCTAAAAAAACTTGTTTTTATATTCTGCCACTATATTTCTCTTCATCTTGAGCCTCTAGAGGGCACTGCAGCATTGAAAAGGATAAAGGAAATGTATAGAAATCATCATTTTAATGAACGATATACACCTCCATATACGATATAGTACATTTACGCTCATTAATTTCATCTTGCATGCTTGATTTTATTTCTACTGACAGGACTTTTGTGAAGGTGCCCGTATGTGTCAAATAAAAATCGATCATGCAACATCATTAGTGCAAGATAATTATAGAATCAAGCTCGAGGCAAGACATTTGACGCGGAAGGAGATTGGACATAACTATAGGAGACTTGAATGGCTGATTCATTTAAAGTGTAGACTAGTAAAAGATGCTTCAGAAAGTACTACAAACCAGCGTGAATAATACATCATTTCCCCCTCACTTCGATATACTAATATTTATTATTTGAAGCACTCACCGCTTTATATAAGCAGCTCTCGTGAGTCAAAGTGAACAGTTTCATGTCAGATTCAGTCATGAGTGAGATTGCTGAACATATGGCTCGGATCAAAGGGTTTATATAATGAGATATATATATATAGCCTTCATGAGAGCTGTCACACCTCTACTGCACACTCAGCTCTTCAGGTTCACTGCTGTATCACGAGCCAGAATTTACATAAGTCCCACTATCATTTTATAAATAATACTGTTTTTGTGTCATGGAATGTCATTTTTAGTTTTTTAGGTGAGAATGTAGTTGTTTAGGGTTCAAACATGCAGTTTGTTAATAAAGATAACACCTATATGAAAATTTGCTTCTACTTATGAATTTTTGATTCACTAAAAAGCACCATCTCATAAGAGTCATTCGTTTGGGAATCTAACTACACCGGTTGAGCTGTATGTTTCTGTATATGAATCTTTATGTTTTTGATTTACTAAAAGAACCAGCTTGTAAGAGTTATTTGTTTTCTGAATCTATCTACACGCACTGTAAAAAAAAAAAAAAAAAAAAAGAAGTTGAGCAAACTTCAAATTTTAAGGCAAACAGCTTCAGCAGATTTTTGAGTTTCCTCAACTTGATGTTTTAAGTTTATACAACAAAAAGTTGAGAATCTCCTACAAAAACAAGTTGGGGAAACTCAAAAATCTGCTGAAGCTGGTTGCCTTAAAATTTGAAGTTGGCTCAATTTTTTTTTTTTTTTTTTTTTTTTTTTACAGTGCACTTGTTGAACTGTATATTTTAGATTAACAAAAAAGAACCAGCTCAGAAGAGTCATTTACTAGGGGAATCTGACAACACTATGGTTGAATTGTATGTTTTTGATTGGTTAACCCAATGCATTTTGATTGACTAAAAATAAAAAATAAATATATATATATATATATATATATATATTATCAATATAAAAAGTCATGGAAGACCCTCAGTGTTGAGCAGGGCATGATAGTACTAGTCAAAACAAGCTGTAAGTGACATCTGCACCATCCGCCCAGCTGATCCGAGGCCGTTGGGCGTTGCTTGAAAGGGCTGTGTCAGATTAAGCAGTAGCATCTCAGCATATCTACCATCTCTAATTGACCTTTTAGATAGCAGCAAAGATTGAATCCTGATATCTGAAAAAAGGCATCAAGAGAATCCCCCTGCCCAATTCTCTCCTTTTCTTCATCCCTATGAACACTGTTTGGATCTCCTATCATACCATCATCCATCAGTGAAGCACTATGACCTGTTTTATCACAACCTCAGAGTCCAAGCTAATGTGTCCATTGCTGATCTATGACCAGTGTGAGGTGGCGTTATCACAGGAATAAAGGTCTGCACCTGATTCACTTTAATCCCCACACAAACTCATATCAGAGAGGCAGGTGCATTGTGGGTAATGAAATAGCATAGTGTTATCAACAAAGTTTTTGTAATACAGATAGCATCATGCAGGGGCTTTAATGGAAGCTGTGATTAGGCATCAGTGATGTCCGAATGGATGAATTAGCTTGCTTGTTTTTCTCAGGTTGTAAAGATCAAGTGTCATTAATGCACCCCACTGATTCATTCCAAACACAGGCGGCGAAGCAGAGGAGCTGATGCAACCTTACAACCTGCTGATATTTACACTCAGAAACACATCAGTTAAATGAACTGAAGTTCAAGAAAATGTCTGGAGATTAACCCCATAAAGCCTGATATATGAAATAATACTCAGAAAAAAAAAATATATATATAGATATATCACAAAAATCTATTATACAATTCATGTGTGTTTTTGTTGACTTTCATAAGGCTTTTGTAGTTCATATAGTATACTAGAGATTATCGAGTTTATACTTAATGAGGAAAAAACTAATCAGTTTTATTCAGATGCGAAAACTGAGCAAAAATATGCACTTTTCCTAAGAATGACTTGTTCTCTATATGTTGGTGGTAGCGTATTACAAGTAATGCGAGTTACATAATCAGATTACTTTTTCAAGTAACTAAGTAACATCAGTTACTTTGCTTTTCCATTGACTGACAGCTCTCCTGACCGCATGTTGAAAGAAATCGGGAGTAAGTACAGAGGTGTTGTGTGCGCTGTGTATTATTCCAATGCTTGATCCATCTGTGTGTCTGTCATGCACTCTCATCTCAACCTTCTGCACACAGACAGAGTAAACTCATTTGCTTTGATTAATTCGGCATTTGTGGGGAAGTCGTGGCCTAATGGTTAGAGAGTCGGACTCATAATCGAAAGGTTGCGGGTTCGAGTCCCCGGCCGGCAGGGATTGTAGGTGGGGGGAGTGAATGTCCAGCGCTCTCTCCACCCTCAATACCACGACTGAGGTGCCCTTGAGCAAGGCACCGAACCCCCAACTGCTCCCCGGGCGCTGCAGCATGGCTGCCCACTGCTCCGTGTGTGTGTGTGTGTGTGTGTGTGTGTGCGCGCGCATTTGTTCACTACTCACTGCTGTGTGTGTGCACTTGGATGGGTTAAACGCAGAGCACCAATTTCGAGTATGGGTCACCATACTTGACAATACGTCACGACTTTACTTTATATCATCTGGCCCCAGCACCTTACATGTGTATTACCTGCCCCATCTGAATCAGGTATAAAATCCCTGCATGTCCTTGGAACACCGTTTTGAATGTGAAATGATTTCAAATTTATTAATACATTCCTGTGAGAAACAAAGCGACAGCGTTGCTAAGCAAATAGAGAACTGCACTTGACTAGAACAGACTTCTCATAAATAATAAAGTGGTTAGAATATGACTCAGAGTCCAACAAAACAAATTTGTCTTCAGGTGCTCAAGCTCACTTCACCTTGAGTTCATAATGCAATGCTAATATATGCAAAGAAAGTGGAATCTTTTTGCTTATGGGAGCCCACCTGACCTTACACATTAGTCACATGATCAAGCGTACCACTGACTTTACAGTATATCAAGATACACAATCGTTTGGTTTAACTGCATGTCTTCTAGATAGTCATCTGATTCTAATGTACCTTCTGATGTGAACCCAACAGCTTTACTTTAAAAACACTTCAGGTTTGTATTGATTTTTCCCATTGTGTGTACCTGAGATCAGAGGAGATGTGGACTTTGATTCTTGTTCTTGATTTATGACTGTGAATGCTATCTTCAGATCCGACATGTTCAGTCTGTGTAGAGAGGACATGGGTGGGCAGTGCACAGATGAAAGGTGCATTTCTGAAGATATTTTTGATAAATGTGTGACCCCATTAATTACTCAGGGCCATAACAACAGACAGGCTCTGATATTCTTTAGAAGTCGCCTCTGTTGAATGTGCGGAAAACTAAAATGACATGATTCTCTATAGCCTCCTAAAATATTTTTTTTCCAACCTAGGAAGAAACTAGACTTCTAAAATTCTAGCAATATAGTATATGACAAATATGTAAATATTTATTTACTTTTTATATTTATTTATCTATTTATTTAAATATAGATTTATTTTTTCGCTTCACAAGATGTTAATTGTTGGACTGGAGTGGTGTGGGTTATTGTGATGTTTTTATCAGCTGTTTGGACTCTCATTCTGACGGCACCCATTCACTGCAGAGGATCCATTGGTAAGCAAGTGATGCAATGCTACATTTCTCCAAATCTGTTCTGATGAAGAAGCAAAGTCACCTACATCTTGGATGGCCTGAGGGAAGGTAATTTTTCAGGGTGAATTATTCCTTTCAAATGCAACAAGCTATGCAGTTTTATGAAATATTCCTCTTGGGTCCATGACCTGGGAAATGTTCAAAACCCCTGTTGTATTAATTTATTAACCACACATTAACATAAACACCTTATGTTCTGGCCTAAACTCATTTTTATACATGTCACAGTCCTACTGCTTGTTCTGCAAGTGTGATAATTCTTTGCGTTAAATGATTTCATAAGTTTTGCTCCTTGCATGTACTGTAGTAACTCACCGCCATTCTTTCTTCCTATCCTCGGCTGTGCTTTTACATCTGACCTTTGGACACCAATAATTATTAGTAGATTTACAGTGAAAGCTATTGCTATTTAAAACAAGAATGTTTCAAAAAAGTCAAACTAATCAATATCATAGAGTCTTTCAAAAGAGTAAAGAAAAAGAGAGAAAAATGATATGGTTTGTATTCCCAAATATCATGGAAATTCTTTGAAAAAAAATCTGATGTGCACAGAATCCTTTTCCACAGGTAAACCTGTGCTATACAAGTATGTTTGACCTTTGCATTTGTCTTTTGCAACATCTCGTGCATGAAAACATGAGTTCAGCTTTTTAAAACGCGTCTCAACACCTTGCTTTTTTTCGTTACACTGCCCTGCATCTCATTTTTTATTTTGTATTTTATTTTTTATCGCAAAATCACATTCTGTGTGAATGGATCCCAAGTAATTTAGAAAATAAATATATAAAAAGCAATCATGCCTTTTATCGTGTCTAATCCCAGCAGATTGTGCGTTTCAGCGCAGGCTTCTGTTGGAAACACAAAAGGCTAATTAAGCTGTGACCCTGATAGGATGCTTCCAGTGATGTGATGCAGTGAAGGTCTCTTTTCAAGGACAGTATGAATGGCCTTTTACTTTCACATGGAATCAAATTACTAGTGAACATAATAGGTGTGCCTTACAGCAATAGCTGATTGGTAAACACTTGAACGAGTTACTTTATGCCAGCCTTTGTATTCAATGGTAGTAGCGTGGTGGGCTTAAGGTTACACACTTTTCTTGTTGTTTTCCTTTCTGCGTGCAAAATTGGAAACACTTGGTTGACCTTTTTACGTGATTACAGCTCAACTCCCCAACACCACACTGACATTTCAATCTCACAGACCCTTAGTTCATTATAAACCACCTGGGATACACACACTCACACCTGGCATCATGTCATGCGAAAAATCATGTCTAAAAACAAAAACAAATTCTTGAGGAAATGTGAGTGGCGTCTCAGCACTAGAATGTGGTTTGAATTAGTTTGTACTGCATATGAACTCAGTTAGGGTGACTATGGCTGCGTTTACACTGCGTTTTCTGATTTTTTTTGCTCACATCTGACACAGATCGGAATTTGTTGCATATGTTTAAACACAAAAACCCGCATCCATTTTTTGCATCCTTCCAAATGTGGATTTTGATACACATCTGGACATCCGACCTATGTCTAAACACACATATCTGATTCTCCACAGAGCTCCCCAATGCGAGGGCGACACTGCTCATTAAGATTTTTAATGCCGGCGTGCTGTATGCGCTCGCATTTTATTGAGATGGAAACGTTTTATAGAAATTGCACATTCAGGAGCTGGTTTTCAACCCCTGCCCCGTGAATTTTGAAAATACAACAGCTAAAAGCTACATTATATTTCTCAGCAATGAGGTGATAACTTCCAACGGTTTTTGTCATTAAAACGACAAACTTGTTCGCAAAGCTTCACAATCACTCGCTTGCTCGCACGTGGGTGCATGCGTTCGTTCTCTCTCTCTCTCTCATTGGATATTGTTCGCCGATCTAAGACCCACGCTTGCCTTAGGACTACTCTTTGTCTTGCCATATATAGATATACGTATATATATTCCTGTTTGCCAATGTTTGACCCATGCTTGTTTCTGACCACTCCTTTTAATAAAGCCTTGCAAATGGATCCCCATGACTCACGTGTCGTTAAACTACCATGTCATGTGCATAGTAAAGCGATCACTGCAGACAATCCTTTTGGGCGGGAATTAATGTAAGCGCAGATGGATCATTGTACAGAAACGTCCACTTTGGGTATGGCAAGATATCTTAACATTTATTTATTTTTCTAACATTTAAACTTCAACCACATTATTAGATTACCTTTTGACTTTATGATTACATGTAAATGACAGCTTAATTTTTTTTTTTTTTTATATATATATATATTGTTTTAAGCTTTTTTGTGCAATTATGACCACATGTACTATTTTTGTCACTGGTGTTACCTTCTTTAGCAATATTATACATTTTTATGAAACATTATTTATCTTTTTTTTTCAGCACAGAGTTACAGAAGAATAATGAAAATACACGAAATAAGGAGATTTTTTTATTTATTTAATGTGACAGAAAAACTAAACAAAACAAAAAACAGTTTAGTAACACCAGTGACATTCATGAGACCCGATATACTGATCTTCAGTGTTGTTATCCATAAAGAAGGTATGCAGTTACTGTACATTGCGTTATTGAAAATGCTTCAGTCATCTGAGAAAAAGGAGTTTTCCCCATATCATCTCAGCAGACGCAGTACTTGTTCCCGTATCTCAGAGAACCAAGGTTAAGTTGGTAACCGAAATGTTTTCCTCCCAATTCTAAAAAAAAGGTCAGATTTATGAAATATTTCTCTCAATTGTGATTTTACATCTCGAAATTCTGATGCATTTTCTCACAATTCTGATTTTACATTTTGAAATTCTGACTTATTTTCTCGCAATTCCAAGTATGCATCTTGCAGTTGTATTTATTTTATTTGTATTTTTTTGTTTCCGCCACAGAATTAAAAATAAATAAGGTGCTATTTTTTATCTCACAATTCAGACTTTTCTCAGAATTGCAATTTCACTTCTCACAGTTCCGAGAAAATGTTTCTTATAATTTTTTGGGGGGAAAAAAAGATATAAGATATAAGCTCACATTTCTACTTTTTAGTGCCTGTGCAAACATAAGTAAATATGTTATAGAACCACAGTTTATGTGAAACAAAATGCTCCTGAGATCAGGTTGGGAGTGTGTTTTGGATGTTGGATTGATGTTCTGGGTGTTTTTAGTGCATGTTTTAGGCCTTTCTAGAAAGTTGCAATGGTGTTGTTGTTAGTGGTTAGTTGCTTAGAAAATTAATACACACCTCACCTCAACAAGCCACATATGTTGAGGTATGTTCATGTGTGTAACACAGACTGTGAACCAAGTTCAGTACTTTGGGTTAAGGGTTTGTTCAAATCACCATATGAATGATAAATGAAGGTTAAATGTAAAACTGTAGATAGAAACACCCAAAGTAAATGTGTCTTTGGTTAACAGAGATTAACTGGGCAGACTCTGATCTTCACAGCCCACTGAGACAGAAAAAACATCTGCTGAATCATGCACACACAACCACAGACTTATTCACACACCTACAGATGACATCAGTAACCTTTTACTCTGAGAGCAGGTGAAAGCACATACACACGCTGCTCCGCACTTCCTCTGTCCCTCCAGATTATCAATTCTCAAAGCTCCACTGAGCATCTGAGTTTTTCTCCATCACTGGGGCTTCAGCTGCTTCATTCTCAGAAACTGCACGGCAGAAAAGAGCGGCACAAATTACAATTCTTTGATGAGAAACTGACTTTCCACATGTTTCTCCATTGTTTGAGGGGCTTCTAGAAAATATTTTTTTCGATAACAAAATTCAAAAGACTGTGGTAAAAGGAAGCAGGCTCTTTAGAAATCTTACTTTTGCTTCACTGCCTACAGACATCAGTCTTTGCAATTCCCACAGGATGCAGTGTGAGGAGAGCTGAGGCGAGTGCTATCTAAATTGAAACATTCTCTCTCTCTGATTTTCAAGTTTTGGCAAGATTTAAGCATTGAACCCTACTTTTAATCAATCTTCTTAATCAATAGCTATAAAATTTTAAACAACAAAAGGTCAGTCCTGGCTCGTACATCTTTACAAGTGCACAGATTTCTTGAGGAAAGATCTAGTTTAACATAAAATAGGGTAGGCTATAGCCTAATTCAGAGATTTTTTTTTTGTATTGTATCATCTGCATTAAAGTTTGAGTGAAATTAATTCAATTAAGACTGAACATGAATTTACGTAAATGTAACGTCTCGGTTACGTATGTATCCATCGTTCTTCAGCAGAGAGACCAATGACAGTTGGCATGCATGCTTTGTATCGCGCACCGCAGCGCGGGTATAAAAGGAGAGCACGTGCAGACTCACATCAGTTTTCCGCTGAGGAGCCGATAAGGTGTGCCTCGGCCGCACAGCGGTGGTACAGCAACTGTGGCGATGGGACGTAACGTCTCCGTTCCCTCCTTCAGAGAACGAGGGTTATATACGTAACCGAGACGTTCCCTATCAGTCAGTCACATTCGACGTTACATCAGAGTGAATGACACAATTGGGATCCTTTTGAAAACGCCAATATTGCTGACCCCCTCCAGTGCCCTACGGAAGCCGGCAAGTCCCCCCAAGCCAGTTGGGACGGAAGATAGGACAGGGCTTAGGCAGAGATGCAGCCATTGCTATTCCGTACAGTGGATATTGGATAACACTGGGAAGCATATTCCAAGTAGGTGAACGCTAAGGAAAGCCACATCCTGCATAACGGTGGTACCATGTGGAGATTACACATATGGACTGGCCAAGGGCAATACTACATATGGAGTCCCTGCGGTAGACTCAGCCAACCTGGGGTGAGATGCTACACAGCAGAGACAGCAGAAGGTCTCTGCCAGGGAAGACACGGGCTCAACGTGAGGGGAGCCGTACCATGGAAGAATACACATGTGGGATCACCCGCAGGAGAATCTCTACACTACACTGCACGAGGGCTGACCATGGGGAGACACACAAGTGCTGAACCTGGCGCCTGGCGTTCCGCCATGCCTGGCCGCCAATGGTGTGGGAGGAACTTCAACAGGGTTCGCCAAGAGGGGGAACTGAACTGTGAAGCCTGGTAAGATAGGACTATAACCTCCACTATCCAGTGGGTAAGTCTTTGTTTAGAGACAGCCTTTCCCTTCTGCTGTCCTCCAAAGCAGACAAAGAGCTGGTCTGAGGTCCTGAAGCTCTGCATGTAGTCCACGTAAATGCGTAAAGCACGAACGGGACAGAGCAGAGCAATGGCTGGGTCTGCCTCCTCCCGGGGCAGCGCTTGCAAGTTCACCACCTGATCCCTGAAAGGCGTGGTGGGAACTTTGGGAAAATGTCCGGGCCGAGGCCTCAAGACAGTAGCTTTGTCCGAAATCGCTCACTCGTTCACTCATTCACTAATCCCTATATAGCGTAAGGCAATTGAGTGCACTCTATTAGAAAGTAGTGAATGAAATGAAGTGAACAGATTCGGATGATGACGTGTACACTGCGCGTGAGACTTGGCTATTGCAAAAACATCTCCGTCACATATGTACTTTTATATTACATGTACCTCGTTTTAGAAAATAATATTAATAGCAATTACACTTAAAATGACTTTATATTGTGATCAGCTTTGTGGTTTCATTGATGGTATATTATTAATTTGTTTTGTAATGTTTAAATGGTCATCATCATTAAATAGCCCACTATTAAAATAAGCTCACATTAGCACGTTAATAATTTTATGTATTTATTGTTTGTAGTAACTTGAAACTCTCCCGAGCAGCGTTTTTTGCACGCAAAACAATACAATGGCCGTAGAGCTACATATGCTACCAACAAGTTCAAGTTCAAGTTCAAAGTTCAATTTAAATATGTTCAATTTAAAAATTAAACGGCATCTCTTATTTTAACCAAACTCGAGGGGAGTAGGCATGTGATACTGCCTACTACAGGCACTGAAAGTACTAGATCTTGTTGCCCTTACCCAAACTTGTCAACAAGTCTACTTTACATGAATGCGAGCACCTTAGCAAGTTGTTGTGAATCACAGGTGTTTTATATATAAGGACATGACTGCAGCTGGCAATGAGGCCAAAACCAGCACATACAGTGCAAGAAGACTTTGACTTTTTAATTTCATTAAATTTTTTAATGAAATGCAAATGCATCCTGTCCTTCAAATGCATCCTGTCGTTTGCCAACGTTGACTTTGGTCTTTGTGAAGTTCAACACCTGCACATGCAGCTCTGATTGACACAAGGTAAAAGACATTTTCCGATCATTATCATCAAATCTGGACTGGACTGGACATGCTTTAGTTTTAATACTTTTATATTTTTGTAGTCAATATATGGCATCACTGCACTTGGTGCTCACTTCAGTTTTTGTTTGTTTCCACCACCAGTTCTAAACATGACTTTTTAAAAAGGCTGCATAGTGCTCCATTGAAAGCATTGGACCTTTTTGAGTGTCAGTCACACATTTACTTATTTGATTAGTGAACTAAAAATCCTAATTTTGTTGATTTTGAAGTGATCTCAGACTTTGGAGCCGACTGTATATGTTTTAAACTGACTTAAGAACAGTGATCAAGAACAGAAACCCAGGAACACTCAGGTACAATTGAATGTCTTTGGTACTTTCCCGAACTTGATTTACAGTGTTTGTGTGTTTATATGTCTGGCTTTCAGAACTACCAGACGGGCTCCAGGCACTGCTTCTAATCTTACTCACCTGCCTGTCCATCACTGAACTGTGTGTGCGTGTGTTTAAAGGAATAGTTACCCTAAAAATAATCATTTGTGTTTCATTTAATACAACATGGGCATTGCTGCTCTTTTAAGCATACCAGGGTTTTCCAGCTTAAAGAGCTAAAAAGAAATGAATTCTAGTTATTCACTGAACATGGACACACACTGCTAGAAGTCACATAATTTATTCAAAACTTGTACCTTTGTAGAGTCATGATTTACTGTGATGAGTCAGGTTTGATGGAAATGCAATTTCTTTGCTACAGTAAAGAAAAAAAAATACTAAATACATAAATTATATAGCCAAAAGCAGCTTGCACGTTCTACTAAAAATGTCCTTTTGTGTTCCATTGAAGAAACAATGCCATATGGTTTTTGAACAACATGAGGGTGAGTAAATGACAGAATTTTCATTTTTTGCTGTTTAGCACGTTCAGCCCACAATGAAAACACCTACACCTCCAGTAATACGCATGAGAGCGGAAAATAGAAGTATTTTATGAGAGGTCGGCTAAAAATATCCTTCAAGCTGCATCACGGCCACCAAAACACACACATGCACAGATGTACAGTAATTTTTAAAGGTGAAGTGTGTAATTTATTTTGGCACTAATATACCGTATCCCATCTTAGCTTAATATGATAAGACAGCTGTTAGTAAGTCCCCCCAAAACGTAACACTGTGACTGTGTAAGCAACCTTGCACTGCAATATTAACTCAATAACAATGATTTGAGTTTGGGGCGGGATCTGTTTTCTCAACAAATAGCAGATGCTTTGGTTAACATTTTTTAAGAGTGGAACTGTGTCCTCCAGTTTTGTTTGTTTTAATTTTTTTCCAGCAGCCTTGGATCCAGAAGTATTTTTTTTATCCAGATTTTTTTTCCCCATAAGGGTATTTAAAAGTCTTCCTTAAAGAGCTGAACCAGTGAAACAAACCAACCAGCCACGAGGTGAATCACAGCATTACACATTTTGATTAAAAGTATTTGAAACTATATTTGAAACTTGGAGAAAAAGACAAAGGTACAAGTCTGTGTACTTAATTCTGTCAGGACCACTATCGTCAAATGATAGACACTTAGCATACAGTTGGGTTTGGCAGTATGGTTCTGTTCTGGGCAAAAACTCCCTGCCCATCCATGCAGCCTGTCATGAATGAGCAGGGAGAGCAGCAATAATAATAACCCCTCTTGGGTTAACAGAACAGAACCAAGCAGATTTCATCAATGTACTTAGTTACATTTAGTGTAACACATTACTCAAGATTAGGGAGTCTGATTCAACAGGAATGTCAGAAGCCAAGTCCTGACTGTGGCAAAAGGAGGAGATGGGGATGGAAATTTGCTCCCAAGCAAGCAAAGCTGCTGAATAATACTGAATAGCGCTTATGTAGGGATGCCGTGAAGTGAAGTGACATACGGCCAAGTATGGTGACCCTCACCATGCTCTGCATTTATCCCATCCCAGCAGTGAACACACACACACACACACACACACACACACACACACACACACACACACACACACACACACACACACACACACACACACACACACACACACACACACACACACACACACACACACACACACACACACACACACACACGGAGCAGTGGGCAGCCATTTTTATGCTGCGGCGCCCGGGGAGCAGTTGGGGGTTCGGTGCCTTGCTCAAGGGCACCTCAGTCGTGGTATTGAGGGTGGAGAGAGCGCTGGACATTCACTCCCCCCACCTACAATCCCTGCCGGCCCGGGACTCGAACCCACAACCTTTGGATTACGAGTCCAACTCTCTAACCATTAGGCCACAACTTCCCGATATGCGCTATGCGATATGTGTCGTATTCCTATAGGTAGATGTGATCAGCTGAGGGTCAGCTGATGCAAGCTTGACTTACGTGACCTGCCAGAACTAACGCTATGCTTGATTGGCTTTAATGATGGAAAGACCTACAGTCCCAAAAATTGTGAATGACATAATAGAATTAAAAATGAGTACAAATGTGAAATAGATAGATAGATAGATAGATAGATAGATAGATAGATAGATAGATAGATAGATAGATAGATAGATAGATAGATAGATAGATAGATTTTTTTCAATATTTATTGCAAAATATAAATGTGTTTTTTCGCATGATTTGCTCGTTGCAATTCTCTGATTGGTGGAAATTTATTTGAAGAATCATGGGTAATGTAGTTTTGCACCAAGATTTCAACTGTTAAACTTGATTATTAAAAAAATATATAAATAATGGGAACTGATGCCTTCAAAAAAGTATAAACCATTGATTAACGACCTTGCAGTTCACAGTAGGTTTGTCTTTAATGTTTTTTATAAGTTACCACTAAAAATACATGGAACTTTTACTTCTGGACTGTTGCGTTCTGTTATTATTTTTGCTGTTTCTTTGGTAACACCAGTGGCACAGAAAAAAAAAAATCTGCTTTTCTTCTCATTTCTATTTTTTCCATTTTTTTTAACTCTTAAAAGACATTAATTAAGTCAACATTACTGCCGTGAGATGTAGTTAACACACTATATGCTGCACATAAACACAAACACACTGCAGTAAGAGCACAGCCGGCGCTTAAAATATGCATTATGGGGTTTGGGGTCACCATGGTACTGTGAGGCAGTTAGACAAGATAATTACTGAGCACGCTCAGAGGGTTGAAACAATCAACCAATCAGAACGGCCAAAAGATCCCCCATGCCAATAATTTTCTCTAACAAAGAGTTTTTTCCTCCCACTCTTTGTTTTCAAAGTCAAAATTTTTTTGTACCATTGCTTTCCATGACTTTAAAGTTCAGTGATCGATGTTTCTCGAAAGGCTTGTGGATTTCAGAATGGACTGAAATAGATCAAATGGCTTGTGAGAGATAAAATACACTGAGGACAGAGTTTTTTTTTCTAGTTGAAACTTGTGAATGGATTGTCCAGGAAGAGGTTATGTTAGGATGAAGAGGAGACAGACTGACAGAAAGAGAAACTAAACGGATAAATGAATGGCCTCCAGTAGGGATTGGTTTTCCTTCAGGAGAAATTCAGCTGTGTAGAGATGGAAAGACAGCTTGACTCACACTAATAGAGAGGTGTGTGTTTGTATTTGTGAGTGTGTGTGTTGGAAAGGTCAGGTGATTCATTTCACACCTGAACGATGCCATTAGCGGAGGGACAGGTCTTTTCGTTCGGCCACGGTCATGAGATCCTTCCCATCAGCCTGATAACCAGCTAAAAAAAGACACCGCTGCTGCTGAATGATGGTCTGGTTTAAATATTGTATTCTTATACAGAATATATGGTTTATTTCGCCCCTTTCCAGTGTCTTGTGTTTACGCGTGAATATGCTTCTGATGGATGAACAAACCTTGACAGTTGCTGAGGCGAAATAATGAATGTTTTCAATTACTGTCAGGACGCGTTTTCTCTTTTTCTCCTCATCCCCCAGTGTTTCTCTCCATTTCTCCCTCACTCATTCTTCATTTCTCTGCACCTTTTCATAAATATTTTTATTGATCAGAGCCGAAAAACCTCTTGATAAACAATATTAACCTTAAAACCACAGATGACAAGCTTGTTTGTGTATTTATGGATGTGCTAGTCACACGTGCGGATGTGTACATGGATAACTTCACTCCAGGAATACCGCTCGATTGAAGTCTTCTGCAGTCTTTCTATAGCTTTGTGCAAGAAATAGATCAAATTTTAAGGTATATTTCACTCAAAAATGAAAATTGTTCCAGAGAATGTACTTGTGTGACAGTAAATCATTAGTCACAATGAATAATATTCATCGAATTGTCTCATTTTGTGCTCCATCTACAATTATGTTGAGTAAATGATGACAGAACGTTAATTTTTAACTGCACTTTCAAGAAAGTAAATACGGTTTTTGTGGTGTTTGATAACTTTCACCCTTTAAAGCCTACTTTATATCAGTATTTATATCATTTTTTATAGGGCCTCTAAATGATCAACATGATCAAATCTGATATCTTTTACACGTCAAACTCGTATCAAGTGTTTATTTATAATCTTTAATTTATCAATTATCATTGTATTGCACTTCATTGTAAGTTTTAAAAATATTGTACAGAGATTTGATCATAAAACTAAGCATACATATTATTGGAGATTTTTATATGCAATTTATTTAGGTAGTCTGCTATACTGATATTAAGATCTCATTGATTTACAGTAGCTATCAGAATTTCATCTTACTTTTTGTTCATATGAATATCAGCAACTGAACCAAATTGCATATTTTTGCTCAATTTGTTTTTTTCTTCCATTTTCTCCCTATGTCATACTATATGAGCCATAAAAGCCTAATGTATCAAATATAATACAAAGCATAAAACACATTTACACATTTTTTAAAGATTTTAATTTTTTTGATTATTTTGTCTAAGAAGCGATTCCATTTTTTTTTTTTTTTTTTAAACCACTATTACTTCATATGTCAGGTTTTACAGGGTGAAATTGAGAATTGTATTACTGCTTAGCATTCAGACAAACTACTTCTAAGGTGAAATAGAATGGATAGCCGAGGGAGCAAAAGAAAAATGAGAGCAACAGGTGGTTTGTTTGTCTCGTTGTATATTTGACAATTCATTCTAACAGAGAGGAAGCTATTGATCAGATCCCAGACCGAGAGCAGACATGTACTCAGGGTGCCAGATGGAACATGGAGTCCGTCACAAATGAACGCTGGCACATGATCACATGACCTCACGCTCTAATCTTTGACTTAAGCTTCGCTTTGCTCGCTATTGATATCACTTCGGTCTCTCACACCCTTTGCGAATCACAGTCAGATATCCTATGACTTTTACAAACCAGAAATCATCACTGAGTCAGTTTAAGTGGGTCAAGACGTGCTTGTGCAGGCTGTCCAGCGTATTGATGGCATATGAGGTCTTGGGCTTGTTTTGCCTGCTCATGATGGCAGTGTCAAATACGCTTGAAGCTAAGAGCTTCAAACTGTGTCCTACTTTGACAGTCTAATCCACTTATACAAGTATAGTGTGAGTGCTCTTTTCTGTGAAGGTGAGTGTTTAGGATGAGGTTAAATATGTAGTTGATGTTTATTGGATAATAGGATGGTGTTAAGATGAAGTGTATGTCAGCATCATTTGCACTGTGTGTGTGTGTGTGTTGAGCTGAAACATTTGTCTTTTATTCCCTATAGGGTCCTGGCTGCTAAGCAGCCGCTCTCTCACCTCCTCAAAGGGATTAGATCTGCATTACACACACACACACACACATAACCGTATCGTAACCGAAGCACAACACATGCCGCAACGACAAGAAAAACTGATGATTTGCATGCATAACAATTAAGAAAGACATTAATTAAGTCAACATTACTGCCGTGAGATGTAGTTAACACATTATATGCTGCACATAAACACAAACACACTGCAGTAAGAGCACAGCCGGCGCTTAAAAACAATGACAGAGAGAGTGAAGAAGAAGGAGAGAGGAAGAGAAGACGAAAGCAAATGATCCTGGAGGACTTGGAGAAAAATACACTCGTTCGTCCCTGTGAGCTGAAGAGAGAGAGAGCGAGAGAGTTTTGACGTAAGTGACAGTCTGGTTCTGCTCATTACCTGCTGTTAGGTGTGTGTGTGTTTATTTAAAGTCTCTGTGTTGTATTGAGAGATTTTTATGGGTGGTTTGTTGAAAGAGAATCTTGTGTGAGAATGCAAGTGTGTGTGTGAGTCGGTCTGTATATATAGTGATTGAAGTATTGTGTTGGCATTGCTCTGGAATACTGGATTCACTCACCCAGGATTCCTGGAATCAGATTTGTAAGGCCTTCACGTTCCTTGATGATACAATTACTGGATGTGTGTGTTTGGCAATAATGGTTTTCAGAACCAAAGCTTTGCATTGTTTTGAGGATTGTAGCTCTTTGACTTGCCATATTTCGTTGCGCACTGTCACGAATCCGGTCTGTGGCCTTCCGCCCGATAGCCACCAGAGGTCGCCTCTCCATCATATTGACTCTCACACCACACAGCACACTGAACTAAAATTCCCATCATCCTTTGCACTGACGACACACATACAGCTGATTGCACTAATCACACTCACACCTGAGAACTATCACACAATCACACACTCTACTTAAACCATGGACGACTTCTTCCGCTCTGCCGAGCATTGTCCTGCTTATGCTGTTCACCCATCTGTGTTTTGATCTCTCTTGCCTGTGCCACTTCTGTTTACCGGTGTTTGCGCTGTCCTGAGTCTGTCCTGTGTTTTCTGTTAACCTTTCTGTGTGTATGTCTAGCTCTGAGTCTGGTCCTGCGTATAACACTCGCCACGTGTTAGCTGCTTCACCGAGCTATTCTGTGTTTTGTTTATAGTCTCGTTTCCTGTTTTCTGCCCGTGTTTCCTGGATTATCTTTCTGCCTTGCCCCCTTTGGACTCTGTTTGTATGATTAAAAGTTTGCACATGGATCCGCGCGTCTCACGTCTTGTTCACACGGTCATTACACGCACTCACACAAATTGTTTTAAAAATTGCCATTGTACTTTGGTCCCAAAAAGTATTTAGAGACTTAGATCTGTGTGAATGAGATTTGTTTTTGAAAGACAACAACACTTTTATTAACGAGGCTTTAAATTAATTTTTTTCTTAATTTTTAAGAATACTGAAAAAGTGTATCATTGTTTCCACAAAAATATTAAGCAGCACAACTGTGTTCAACATTAATAATAAATGTGTTTTGAGCAGCAAATCATCATATTAGAATGATTTCTGAAGATCATGTGATCCATCACTATACTTATTCAGACTGATGCATGCTTGCTTTAACTTACAGTGCATGAGCTGACACACTGACAGCTGTATCAACAGTGTGTGTGATGTCAGGTTGGCAGAGCATAGTGGCTGTGTGATTTGTCTTGGATGTGCTTTCTTTATTTTGATATGCCCTTTCTGCTGTAATATTCAAGAACCGATCTCAGCGCTAATGCTAACTCCAGGGCTGACATGATTAGCCTTATAGCTTTACACTGACCTAACTGACTCATCTGGCAATGGAGCAAAGACTAATTCTTCATATACTGTATGCTTTCTCTCAAACCTGCTTATATTGATATCAGGAGGAAGGAATATTACATTCACATTATGTTCTGAACAAATGTATATGAATCGTGTTGCGATGAGATAAACTTGAGTTTCATGAATTAAAAACCACATCTGAGATCTCTCAGTATAACAACACGTCAATGTACAATGCTGCTTATTTATGTAATCTTATGTATTTCTGAATGAAATGAGAAACAAGGAGAGGTGTTATGGTTTCTATAAATGCTCTGTATTGTTACAATACCTAGTTGTAGTTGTATTTTTAGGACAAATATATGAGTTGCTAAAATGAAGTGTAACTCCGAACCTAATTATTGCAGTCTCCTGAGCAGCACAGACCTTCCAGCAAGGCAGTTTTCCCCCTCTGGGTTCAGACATTTTTATATTGGGAAAAAAGTGTGTGTGTGTGTGTGTGCATGAGAGTGTTGAGTTCAGATGATGCTCAGTGAATGAATGAGAGATTGAACAAAGGGAAGTGCAACATAGCGAAAAATCTGGATATAATTGAGAGCAAAATAAAGGTCAAACAAAAATGGGAAAAGAAGATGGAAAAGGAGAAAATCTAATTTTGGGTTCCAATTGTTACTGTAGGTTTATAAAGGTAAAGATTATTACATTTCTTTGTGTTGTAAGTATTGCGAGATGGATAACAGATACAGTGTATTCCAGGAGAACATGTGCTTTCCTCTGCTGTCATCACTCCAAACTATAGTATCCATACAAATACAGAAACACCTGCTGGATTCAGTATCTCCAGAGTCTCGCTATTGAGACGGTCAAGTAAAATGAGTAGGAAAAGAGTAGTAGATAAATAACATTGTAATGCTTTAGAATGAAGTTCCATTTCTTAACTTAACTACATTGACATGAACTAACAATGAATGTCTAAAGCAAAAGTTAAATAATGCTTTATTAAAATCAAAAGTTGTATCTGTTAATGTTATGGACCTGAGTTAACATGAACTAACATGAATTAATCAAAGATGCTCATTGTTAAAGTATAATGTCATGCATTAACGAATATTAACCAACGGGACCATATTGTAAAGGCTTCCGGAAAACCTTTTATTTATTTATGTTATGCCTTAAATCATGTAGCTTGTTGAGCAGAGGTGTGCAATTACTTTTCACATTCAAAGGGACAGCTTAACATAAATGTTTATTTAAAAATGCAAAGTACTAAATGTACAAAATACGTAAATAAAGTCTAAACCTGCACTTTTACAACACTATGTTTTGGTAATGAAAATTTCTACACGTACTTGTAAGTAGACAAGTTCTCAAGAGCAAACACAAGTGTTGATATTGGGACAGGCCCTTAGTGAATTTTTGTTCATGTATAAAAGGGTACACGTCAGCAATTGTACTAAAAATGGACTTGATTGTGAAAAGTTTTCTGTACAGACAGCAATGCTGTCAAAACCACATGGATCGGCAAAAATGTCTAACAGCGCTGTATTACGCATGCCAGGCAAGTAGTTTGGCAATGTCACTTTGTAAAGAAATACCACATGTCTGCTCACACACTTATAGGCTAAACATGTATTATTCACAAATTTGAGTTTTCATAGTTTACACAAAAAAATAATGGGATGATTTTCAAAGACTTTCACTTTAAAACCCATTTTCAAAAGTTTGTATTTTCAGGCTTTCAAAATGCTGTTGTTGTGTCAAAGAATGGCCAAAAAAAAAAAAAATCAGTTTATAAAGTTTATAAAAGTAGACATTGTCAACCCAGATGTTTCAGACAAAGAATTCACCCCTACAAAACCATTTTTGGTCATTTCTGCAACCCAAAACGTGTAGAAATGTATTTATGGTGTGTGTGTATTTTTGTTTTTGGCTGAAATTTTTGATTGCAGAAATGACTGTGCATCAGATGGCAGACTGGGCAAAAGTATGTTTGTTTCTGCCATTTGGCACTTGACAACAGAGCCCGGTCAAAGGAAACCACTCAGAAAAAATCCACTTACTCCAAAACCATTATGTGTTTTTGTTATATTAAATCTGTATTTGTGTGTGTGCCAGTCTCTGTTAATTTGAAAGAGACAGACAGAGTGTTTGTGAGAGCACAGAGAGTATAATCCTGTTATCTGGAGAGGGGAGCAGGCTACGATTTCTGTTGTGCTGTTTGAGAGCTGTTAACTGCACATCTCAAGCTCCACTATTGGTTTACTCTAATGGAATCTCTTTCTCCAAAGGCTTGCTTTTCTTTTACATTAAGTTTGTGTGTGCATTCGCTCTTCCAAACGGCCATTTCACGGACGTAAGGTTCAGAAATAACTCATTAATACTGCACTGCTAAACACAAAACGTGCTATAAAATATGTGGGCAGATTTAAAGGGCAAAAGCCTGCCGTGCCAAGCTAGTCAGTTTGCGTGCCTGTGCCAATAGGAGGTGATTTTCCTGCCGGGTGTCGTGATGGCGACACTGCATTATGGGGTTTGGGGTCACCATGGTACTGTGAGGCAGTTAGACAAGATAATTACTGAGCACGCTCAGAGGGTTGAAACAATCGACCAATCAGAACGGCCAAAAGATCCCCCATGCCAATAATTTTCTCTAACAAAGAGTTTTTTCCTCCCACTCTTTGTTTTCAAGTTGGATTGTTTTTTTGTTTTTTGTACGTGTGTGTCTTTATGGTCTTGTAAAATGGATCATTCTGAGTCTGTCGTTTTTTGTTTTGCATAACCAGTGGGATAAACAGTCATAAATGTTTGAAAAATCATGAGGGTGAGTAAATGTTAAAAGAATTTTCATTTACAAAGTTTGGAATAATTAAGATTTGTAATGTTTTTGAAAGAAGTCTCTTGCACTCGGCAAGGCTGAATTTGATAAAAATACAGTAAAAGCAGTAATATTGTGAAATATTTTTACAATTAATATAGCTGTTTTCTATTTTAAAAGGGTCATATGATGCGATTTCAAGTTGTCCTTTCTCTTTGGAGTGTTATAAGCTGTTTGTGCATAGATAAGATTCCTGAAGTTGAGACTAAAGTCTCAAAACCAAAGAGATATTCTTTATCAAAGTTAAGCCACACCCTCCTAAAACGGCTCATTTAAACACACCCCCACATGTCTACATCACTATGTGGAAATATTTGCATAAGGTGTGTGTTTCTATGCGAAAGCAAAAGCACTTTATTTGGCCATCCGAAAGTAGATGCAACAGAACAGCAACGCATTTTATGGACAACCGTTTCGTGAACCAAGGAGAGGAAGTAATTCTGACTTTTCTATGACAATATGGCGCTTCTGAATTAGCGACTGTAAGTATGTTTTGTTATTAGTTTAAGAATTTGCTATTGACTGTTCAAATGCGGAGTTTTGCATGTCATGAGTGTGTGTGTGTGTGTGTGTGTGTGTGTGTGAGAGAGAGACACAGACACACACACACACACTCACACAGAGAGAGAGAGTCATATCACAGCGGAGTGTACAGCCCGTCAGAAATCGTCTTAATCGCGTCTTGTGTGCAAACACATACAAGCTTCATCACTGTGTCTGTCACAGCTCTGTTTCCCTCTCGGGCTTGAACTGATGGTAAAACTAAGGACATTATTAACTGTCTTTACATTTATTTTGAAAGCTAGTGATTATGGAAAGGGGCATTACATTTCCGATGCGACACGGGGTTGTTCGGCCAATCACAATGCACTGTGCCAGTTGGCCAATCAGAGCAGACTGTGCTTGTCGGAAGGAGGGACTTTATAGAAAACTAAGTGTTTGAGAGAGGCGGGGCATAGAGGACCTACAATAATGTACAGTATTTGAAAAATAATGCTTTTTTTATCATTAAAGCATGTCAACATATTCTGTTACACCAAATACACAAAATTATTCTTTGATTAATAGAAAGTTCAAAACTTTTGTACTTTTGTATTATTATAAACATTATAAATGTCTTTACAGTCACTTTGATCAATTGTGTCCTTGCTGGAGGAATATTTATATATGTGTGTGTGCGATTCTTTTTTTTTCAGCAATAACATTGAATTGATCGAAGTGATTGTAAAGATAATTATAATGTTGCAAGGATTTCTGTTTCAAATAAATGCTGTGTATATATATATATATATATATATATATATATATATATATATATATATATATATATATACACACACACACTCGCCTGCCACTTTATAAGGTACACCTGTTCAATTGCTTGGTCACACAAATTGCTAATCAGCCAATCACATGGCAGCAACTCAATGCATTCAGGCATCTAGATGTGGTGAAGACGACTTGCTGAAGTTCAAACCGAGCATCAGAATGGGGAAGAAAGAGGATTTAAGTGACTTTGATCGTGGAATGGTTGTTGGTGCCAGACGGGCTGGTCTGAGTATTTCAAAAACTGCTGATCTACTGGGATTTTCATGCACAACCATCTCTAGGGTTTACAGAGAATGGTCCAAAAAAGAGAAAATATCCAGTGAGCAGCAGTTTGTGGACAAAAATGCCTTGTTGATGTTAGAGGAGAATGGGCAGACTGGTTAGAGATGATAGAAAGGCAACAGTAACTCAAATAACCACTCGTATTCCACTTCCAGCAGGATAATGCACCACATCACAAAGCTCAAATCATCTCAGACTGGTTTTTTGAACATGACAATGAGTTCACTTTACTCAAATGGCCTCCACAGTCACCAGATTTCAATCCAATAGAGCATCTTTGGGATGTGGTGGAACGGGAGATTCTCATCATGGATGTGCAGCTGACAAATCTGCAGCAACTGCGTGATGCTATCGTGTTAGTATGGACCGAAATCTCTGAGGAATGTTTCCAACACCTTGTTGAATCTATGCCACGAAGAATTAAGGCAGTTCTGAAGGCAAAAGGAGGTCCAACCCGGTACTAGCTGTTAAGAGTTTGGACTTCAGTTTAGTGTTTAGTGTTTCCTGTTTTCCCTTATTTGGTTTTGTTCTGGTTTTCCCTCATTAGTTCCTTATTAGTTGATTAAGGCTAAGTCCGTTCACCTGTGTCTTGTCATCATCTCGTTCACTCCTTTGTTTCCGGTTGCTTTATAAGCGTTCAGTTTAATGTCTTGGATTGTCGTGTCTTACCGTTATGTTGTTGTAAACTACTTTTGTGTTATTAAAAACCCTGTTTTCACGATCTCCCCGTTGCCATCCTTCCCTGAGTTACCTCACCTAACACTAGCAAGGTGCACCTAATAAAGGGGCCTGTGTGTGTGTGTATATATATATATATATATATTAGTATAGCTGCAAATCAGCATATTAGAATGATTTCTGAAGGATCGATTGACTTTGAAGACTGAAGTAATGATGCTAAAATTTCAGCTTTGCATGACAGGAATAAATTACATCTTAAAATATATTAACATAGAAAACAGTTATATAAATTGCAATAGGATTTCACAAAATTTTCATAAAATATTTTTTTTCTTCGATCAAATAAATGCAGCCTTGGTGAAAAAAAAGTAATTATTCCAAACTTTTGACTTTTATGGATTATGAGCAGAGATAGTAGTGAAAACAGTCACTGAGTAGAGCGAGTGGGAGTCACGAGCTACTGGATTAGTGCTTGTGTTCAATAGAATGAGAGAGAGACCTGTGCTCAGTCTCATGGCTTGTGGTAGCAGAGCCGTAGAGGCGTCTTATCATCTGTAGACAGATGGCCCGTCCAGTCCAACTATCCTTTGTCTTTTCCTCTTTTATCAGTTAGCGCCTCTACTCTTCATCCACTGTTTCCCTCCTCTCTCATCCCTCTCCTCTTCTTTACTGTGTCATCTGCAGATAGAAACAACCTGAGTTAACTTTGTCTAAATCTAGGGGACTGACACTGTCAAGCTCCAAAATGACAAAAAAGCAGCATAAAAGTCTCACAAAAGTGGTTTACACTGTATTTAAAATCATATGACTGAACTGTAAGTCACTAAAAATGCACTCTCCACTGTGGCTTTTAAAACTCATTTGCATTCTCCTTTTAAATATGTTGCCTTTTTGAATTTGTTGTCAGACATGATGCATCTAAAGCCAACATATTGGAATGGCTGCATAAGCAAATGAGGAGAGCTACAGTGAATAACGACTTGAATTTTCATTGTAAGATATGTAAATTAAATGGGCTGTTTAATGATACATTTATAGTATTATTTTTTGTCTTTTTTTAGCTGCACTCATCTCCTCCCACTTACATTTAAAAAAAAAAATGGAATGTTCTTTTACATTTTTACTTTTTTTTTGGTATTTCACACACACGCACACACACAAAGAAAGTCAGTCATACGGTTTTACAATAAATGTATGAAAGAAATATCGGCAAGGCAGATTTTTGACATTTTTTAAATCATCTGTATTAGTCAGTAATATGTCTGTTTGACTCTGTCTCTGTAAATTATTCGAGAAAACTGTTAAATAAAGTATATGAAATAAAATTATAGCCTTGAGAAAGACTGAGAGCTATCAGCCTGTTCAGACCAAAAGCTATAAGGGTATTTAATTTGATAAAGTGATAAATGGAGCTCTAGGTTTGTCCTCCTTCTCTCTTTAATGTCCTACTCAGAGCATGTCTTCATGCTCCACTGCATCCAATCATGAAACAGGGGTGCTCACCCCACTGTGATGTCCTTACATCTGTTCTCTGGCCTGCTGGCTTTTCTGTGCCCCCTAATAGCCAAAGAGCTACTTGATTCCAGGTCAGCTGTGCCATAAAAGGGCAGCAGTGAACTACAGGCGACAAGCAGTCTCAGTCTCAGGCAGCATCACAGCACTCCGTACACAGACCCTTCACTGAACGTCTGATGCATGTTGCACACTGGAATGGCAAGCACTTTTCAATTTGGCAAGCTTTAACCTGATTGGCTGACTTTTATACAGTTTTTTTTAGAGTACACAGTTTTGTATTAGTTTGCCAGGAAACATCTGATAAATAAGATTTTTTTTTTTTTTCAATTATATTGTATTATATTATTATGCATATTTTCTTTTTATGTACACTACGAGTCAAAAGTTTGAAGCCAATGATATATTTTGTTATTATATATTTTAACATAATTCATTCCTGTGATTAAAGTTGAATTTTCAGCATAAATGTCCAGTCTTACCGCACTAGTGAGAAATAACATGTAGCTTTTAAGTTGCTAAACTATTTTACTGATAATATCGTCAGAGCAGCACTGACAACATGTTTGGATGCCTTCAATAACGTCCGCGGCTGCCGGTAAGTGGAGTTCTCAGTGTGCTTGTAAACGTATATTATTGGCGAGAAGAGATCATGCACAGCTGTAGTTTATATTGCTGTGGAAACAAGGTTAGCTGCTGCAAGGGGCTACAATATCTTTGTTCAGTTTTCCTAATGTCAATTTATGATTGGTTTATAAAGGCTATTACGAACACCCTTTTCCCATTTTTATCACAGAATAATTCAGGAAATATATTTTATAGTTTCTATACTAAATAAGTACTGCATTTTTCATATAGTTTATTACCTGAAGATAACTTGAAAAACACACATAAACCATATATTTTCGCAATCGTTTCATCAGTAAAAACGTTTCTGCTTTTTATTCAGCTCAGTTACAGCAATAGAGTGTGAGTTTGTCCATATTAGGGATTTCCTGCACGTCAAAAGTTTCTAAGCTAGAGCGCCCTCTTGGCTTCGAGTATGAATGAAACATGCACTGCACGAGAGTGTTCAGCTCTCCTGATATTCATATTTCCTCATTTTGGATACGAATAAAACGTCAGGTTATGTCTCTTTTCATTTAAATCTAGAAACCTCTATGTGAAAACACCTGCTCGAGCTCGAATAAAGTGCGGGGGATGAATTTACATTTTATTAAAATGAATATTAAATATAAAAAATTCAGCTCATGTAGTTCTACACACAGCAATAAAAACAAAGGTGCTTGTTCTCTTTCGTTCTTGCTGTTTATTTGGGAAAAGTTTAAAGTGTGCCTTGTCTTTTTTGTGTTATCTGACTAAAAACTATTACTTTGAACTATTATTATTACAGTATTTATTTTAAAAACGTAGAGTGCCTTAAAAATAATTATCACAACACTGGTAAAACAGGCTTATACTGATTTTATCGTCCTCCGAATTATACTTATCGAACCTGTTTTTATAATCATTATCATTCAAAAAATGTATAAATTCAGAACAGGATTAGAATAGAATTATATTTTAAATAAGACAGGAATATAATATAGTGGCAAAACCACTATACCCTGTAAACTAAATAACAACAACAACACCAATAATAATAATATCATTCCAGAGTAATTAAGAGGTGCAAAAAATGTCTTTAACATTTAAACTGAAAATGGTCTTTTTTCAAACCTGTGTCATGCCATTTTCTGCTGTACCAATACAGGAGCATCCATTTCGATACACATATCAGCAAGGAGCACAGCCCTATTGAAAGCCGTGTTTTATGTGCCCCTTTTATACTTTGAGCACCTGCCTCTCCAAAGGTCTCTGCACGGCCCTGCTTAATACAGTAAATAAATACTGCACACTGGACCAGACTGCTCTACACTGTGTTCAGAAGGGATGCAGTGATGTCAGCATGTCAGAATAGTTAATTCACTCTTTCCAGTTATAATAGGATTGAGCGTGTAAGCCTGCTGCGACGTATGAGAAAATAGATTTGTATGTTCATCCCATAAGCCAGAGCCAGTTAAAGCCAATGCCTCACAATGTTCACAATATCATTTTCAACTACTTAGCAATCACCTGGAAGAGAGAGACACAAAATATTGCTCTTTTATATCATCGGCATGCATTGTTTATTTCGCCTACGTGCTGATTTAAAATAATAAATGACATATTTTTGGGTAAAACACCCAGGTTTTCCAGTGGCAGGATTCGCGACACACACACACACACACACACACACACACACACACAGCATATGGTATCCGGAGTCTGGCTGCATTTGCACACAGAGTCAGTAAAAATCATCTTGGTTTAATCCTTCTTTCAATACAGAAACACACACACACATACTCACAGCTCAATTTCATGGGTTTGGAGAATAAGAATGGCTCCTGTTTAGCCTCACTGATTCATGTAGAGCAGTTCACAGCAAGAAAGATAGAGTGAGACAAACTGAAATTAAACATGTATATGTATTGGTTATGATAAGCTGCAACTCTCTCTCTCTCTCTCTTTCTCTCTCATGCTCTGTCCTGGTGTGATTCCTGGTGTGTGAATAGAGCTGCACTTATCTGTCTAGTATAAAGTACAAGGTAAAGCATTTTTGTCTTGTAACCCACAAAATGTGTTTCATGAATAAAATCATTCAATTTAGATGTTAATACAAGTCCAAAATATTATGTAATTGGACTGCCTCAGTCTTACGACATTATGTTGCCCCAATGAAAGTAACTTTTAAAGAAATAGCTCACTCGAAAAAGAAAATTCTGTCATCATGCATTTGTTTCAAACCAAAGTTTCTCTTTTATGGAACACAAAATGAGATGTTTTGAAGAATGTTCATGCTGCTCTTTGCCATACAGTGAAAGCAGATGGGGACCATTTGCTTAATGGCAGCAGCACTCAAGCTTTTTTAAGTAATAATATATGTACATTTGTTTTCCTTTTTTTTTATTCCAATACTGATGCCATAGTTACCATATATACAATACTGTTTACAGCTGCTTGTGAAGCCACGGGAGCTGAAAACCAATTACGGTGAGCTGGGCTTTTCAGCAAGGCAGGATTTAAAGGAACAGAAACTAAAACAGAGGCTGCGTCTGCAATCGCATACTTTCTGAATAGGTACTTCTTGTGAATAAGTAATTACTTAGTGACCATTTAATAGGTTTATCACTTTGACATTGTCATGTGACCTACCAGTGGTGAAAAACCAGTTGTGTTGTTTCACTGCCATTCCTCTCCTGTGGCCTCATGGGAGAATAAAGTGTCCATTGGATGCACACTTCACAATCTCCCCAGAAAGAGGGGGTCATCTGCAAACTTCACCGAATATATAGTGGGGAAGTATGTGATTTTGGATACAGCCATCGGCAGATCTATGTACAAAGGCTGCAGAAATGTACAATGTAAGAATAATGTGTTTTTTGTACTTTAAATCATGTAAATGCATTCTAGCAGACCCCAAAAATGTAATTATGAACTTAGGTAACACTTTATTTTAAGGAGTCCTTATAAAACACGTTATATGTACTTACATGTAATTATGCATAATTTATAATAGTAAGTAACCCTATAAGCCAAACCCTAGTTCTAACCCTAGCCATGTAGTTAATTAATATTACTCAGTACTTAAAAGTATAATTACAGTGTAACAAGAACACCTTCAAATAAAGTGTAACCTGTACGTATAAATGAGTATAATTTAAAAATAATTACATTAAAATGCACATGCATGGCGGATGGCTAATAGAAAAAGAAAGCTGAATGAACAGGAGAATGAGATGACAAATACGCAGAAATGAGAATGAGAGCAAAAACTGTGCAATGCAGTGGAATCAGCTGCCGTGAAAGACATTAAAAGCTCATAAGCTTTGAATTGGGAATTTATGGAGCAGAAAGTGAAGTTCAAGAGAAGTGGGCCATTCAATGCACAGCATATGTTCCTCATAACTTCATCCTGTTGCTCTATTTTCACATTCTCATACAGTGTGCTTATCAGAATGAGCTTTATTGCCAGGTATGTTTGCACATGAGGAATTTGTTTTAGCGACAGTAGCTTCACAGTGCGACAGAATGACAGCAACAGGACACAGATAATAAAAAATAAAATAAATAATGTACAATTATACAAAAATGGACAATGTGCCAAATAGCACAAACACAATATACAAAATAGACAATTCGGTATGTAAGGTGCAAATTTGAAATGTAATAAGTATGTGTGTTAAATAAATAAAAAGTATGATAGTGTTGTGTGTTTCATGTTTATTGTTAAGAGTTCAAGTGTTCATGAGATGGATTGCCTGAGGGTAGAAACTGTTCCTGTGTCTGGTCGTTCTGGTGCTCAGAGCTCTGTAGCGTCGACCAGACGGTAACAGTTCAAAGAGGGAGTGTGCTGGATGTGAGGGGTCCAGAGTGATTTTACCAGCCCTTTTGCTCACTCTGGATAAGTACAGCACTTGGAGAGTGGGGAGGGTTGTACCAATGATTCGCTCAGCAGTCCGGACTACCCTCCGTAGTCTTCTGAGGTCAGATTTGGTAGCTGAGCTGAACCAGACAGTTATTGAGGTGCAGAGGATGGATTCAGTGATGGTGGAGTAGAACTGTTTCAGCAGCTCCTGTGGCAGGTTGAACTTCCTCAGCTGGTGAAGGAAGTACAACCTCTGCTGGGCCTTTTTCACAATAGACTCAATGTGATTGTCCCACTTCAGGTCCTGAGAGATGGTGGTGCCCAGGAACCTGAATGACTCCACTGAAGTCACAGTGCTGTTCATGATGGTGAGTGGGGGGAGAGCAGGGGGGGTTCTCCTGAAGTCCACGATCATCTCCACAGTTTTGAGCGTGTTAAGCTCCAGGTTGTTAAGACTGCACCAGACATATCTGATATAAACAGCCACAGAAACCATCTTGTTATCAGTATAATTTTTTGAAATTGAAATGTTCTTTTACCATTTCTTGCCTTTCATTGCGGAGCTATTTCAATGTTTGTGTTATTAAGTGAAAGGGTGGTAGTTAGTATTAATATTCAGCAGCAGAGACCGACTGAGTGATACAGGCCACAGTAATTTCAGTTTCCGTAGAGCTCATCTCAAATGGCCTCAAACCACTATCTGTGTGTGTGTTCATGCAGAGTGTATTTCACGTTTTTGGAGGAAACGTAAGGGCATCTAAAATGTCACTGGTTGAGTGATCGACAGCTAGCTTTTCTCTGTTTTTACCAGTGTGAGATCTGAGAATGCTCTCTTACCTGTCAGAGAAGGTTTCGGCTCCATACTTCAAAAAAGCGATTCATTATTTAAGCAGGATCTCGCTGAAACGGATCGCCAGACGCTCTTTGGTGTCACTCCGTCTTTTTTACTTTAAGGAAGTAGTTCAGAGTCAATACAGCAGGTGGTGGTGTTCAATTCTGTCTCACCAGTGCGTATCCTGCTGTCTTTGATGTAATTATACAGTACTTCTGGCCAATAGAAGGCCAATCAGATGCTTCGGTAGATTTTTTTGATACAAGATGTATAAGTAATTGAGTGCCTACCCTTCTAGATCTTCATTACGATAGCATAGGGCTTTTTCTGTTTATGTGGAAACTTTCATTATTTGACTTTCTTTCACTCTTTGTGTAGGTGTATGTTTGTGCGAGTGAGAGATAAGGAAGTTAAACGAGACAGGTGGAGAGGTGAGATCCAATCAATGGCATTTAATTAGAAAGGTATCTGTCAAGAGTGATGCTAGAGATCAGACGTCGACTGGCGATGCAGATATCAGTGTCACTATGGATACCGACGTTGCCTCAGGAGCACGGCGATAAGCAGAGAGAGTCATTGTGGCCAAGTGTTGACTTTCATGCTTGGTTTCCATTGATCCAAACACAAGCAGGCCAGTTCAAGCACTTTCACACTCAGAAGAAAACAAGGTCGCAAAATGATGCCTGCTAGAAAATGTTACTGCTCAGAGGTGACACATTTATACTAGGGGTTTAACGGTTCTCGGTAAAAAATCGAACCGTACCATTCTCCACCCCCGGTTTGACTCATACTTGCACCGCAGTTCAACTTAAATCTGATAATGCATCTCTAATATGGTTTGTTAAAAAATAACAACACGTAAAACAGACAGAGTTCGGCTAATGTACGATTCTGTCGATGGATAGCCTACGCATTCTGGCTTCCCAAGACACTACAACAACAGCGATGAACAAAAAAACATGGATTTAATTTATACAGCACATTTAAAGTCAGTGTGAAACTTCATTCACAACATTCTGGTTTTGTGATCAGATTTATTTCCTAGTCAGTCAGGAAAAAATGTGCTGTAGGATTTGATTTTGTCCATTGGGAATTGATTGGACCGGGACAAGTGGGTGTTACACCTGAATGTGAGTTTGGTAAAAGCATGCATCTTTGATGAGGAAGAGCAAGCGATTTTGATTAAAAAATACTACAAGACTTTTCTTTATTTTTCAATAAAAAATCTGATAAATCATGCACAATGAGAAAAGTAAGAAAATTGAGTTTTGTGTTGACTTTAATGGAGAACTTACTAAGCAGTATTACTGTCTTTAAAAAAAATTCACTAAAGCCATTAAAAATGTTTGTTACTTGAAACAAACATTAACTGAACTAAAGTACAAAATAGTTGCCAAGACATAATTTCTCATTTTAGTTTAACTTGAAGCACTAAAACATCTAAAAATAAAACTGTAAAAATTACAAAAACACAACAAAATTGCCAAAATTTTGCCTATATGTAAATGAAAACAGAAAATAAAATCTATAATTATAGTAAAACTATATTTGAACTATATCAATGATACTAAAATAACTCTCTAAACTAAAATACAAAACATTTTACCTAAACTTTCTTATATAATAAAATATACACAAATATGATAAATGTTGGGATTTAGCATGTTTGTATAATATTCATAGGTTTTGGAAGAGTTTCTTGAGACATTGTTGAGTTCTTAGAAGCAGTTCAGTTCTTAATTTGCACTGAAGAAACACCTGAAATATTAAAGAGATCTTAGTTGTGATTTTCACTTTCCTACAGGCAGACCTTCTTAGATCTAAAATGACATACTGACAAGTGAGATGAATGAATGCAAGAAAAGATTGATGGATGGAGTGAGATGACTGAAACCAGAAAGTGAAATGAAGGAGTAATTGCGGGCAAAAGCTGGGGGCTAAAAAGCAGGAAGAGGGAATGAAAGCCTCTCGTCTTCTGCGTGTCCTTACAGTGATATCAGGAGATGGATGAGGGTTAATCAGGGCTCAATAATGAGACATTATTAAGTAATTGAGTCGCACTGATTGACTGAGACGATGGCCTTCTCCATCACCATTACCATCTCTGTCTCAGTCTCTCACCTCTTTTCTTTCCCCATTCTTCTCGCAATTATACAACAAACTACATCCAGGGGTAATGAGATGTAAGTACAGCCATCACGAATCTCAGAATTGGAAATCTTTGAAAGCATATTGGAAATGTGTGTGTACATATATATTAATTCAATATCAAATCATCTGCAGTATGACTTCTGCCTTCTCATCTCTCCATGCACCTTGAACCTCAAGAACTGTATTTTTAGAGATTGTGTGTCTGTGAATGTCTATTTCATGGCATCTTCTATAGCCAGAAACACAAGTTTCTCTCTGAAATGGCTTCTTGAACTTTAAAGGCCTTAAATGTGATAACATTTGAAACGCTACTTACATCACACATTCACGTTCATTTTTGTATCCTTATGTTGGTGATTTTAGAATTTCAAATGTTCAAATGTTTTCACCCCCCCGGCTCTTAATGCATCGTGTTTCCTTCTGGAGCATCAGTGAATGTTTGAACCTTTTTTAATTGTTGTGTTTGAGTCCCTCAATCATCCTCAGCGTGAAAATGTGGATCTCAAAATCATACAATCACTGCTGGAAAGGGTTCAAATATGCAAAAGATGCTGGAAAACTGAAGAATCTGCAGGACATGAAGGATTTTTCTGAAGAACAGAGCTCAGTTTAACTGTTCAGAACAAACAAGGGACTCATGAAGAACCATCACAAAACAAAAACACAGTCGTAGATCATCCAGGTAACCACACACAGTATTAAGAACCAAGGGTTCCCAAACTTTTGAATGGGGTTATTTTAATAATTTCAGCTATTTTTTTGTCTTGTGGACTATATGTAAACATCTTTTATGGAAAATATCTTACTCAGGACAGCACTAAATAAAAAATAACATGCATTGTATATGATCTCTCTTATTTTGGTAAAATTATCCACATTTTCACAGATTCTGCAAGGGGTTCCCAAACTTTCACACACTTTCATCTTGGTGTCTCTGTCAAATTTGCAGACGTCGGACATCAGCTCACCTTTAACCCCACAAACTCTCCCTCCAGTTTATTGACTCTTCAGTGGCATGGCTGTCAGAAAACAATACTTCTGAGGAATTTTAAAATCCAGAAAAACATTTCCCATCGGGCCATATCAAGTATAAATTTATGAGAAAGTTATATTTTGAGATAGAAGAAGGAAATAGGAAGATCTGATGCCTGAAAAATGAGAAGTGTAAATAAAAAAGTGTTCTGTTGGATACAGTACATATTTTTTCATTTCAATATAGTTGGTATTTCCATATTTCATAGTATTCACCATCTCTCTGACTGATTGGTGTTTTGGCCAGCAGAACAGAAAATGTGTTTGACTTATTTTTCTTTTATTCAGCACTGCCTACATAACTTCTGCTCTCCTGATAATCAGACTGGATTTTGTTTTCTCAGTTTCTAGACTGTGGAAAATGTATCCGTTTCATTTATTTTGTCACAATGAACGTCTCTAAATATAAGTCCTAATGCAACAGAATCTAGGCGCTGAGCACATTTACGCTTTTACAAATGTTAAATAGTTTTTGATGGTCTGATGAATTTGTTATGTTTCTACACTGTTAAATATGGAAATTTCACTAATTTGTCTAATTGTAATTTTGGGGTTGTATTAAAGTCATAATTATAGACTTAATTTTGTCAATTAGTAGAAGCGCACATGCACTTTAGGGACGTGACTCACTTGACATTTGATTGACAAGAACATTTATAACAGAATTAAATCAATTAGATAATATGAGGTGACAGTAATATTGAACAGGCCTTCATGAATGTCAGTGTGGAGTCACGACTCACTGCCTCAGCTTAGATTATTAGTGCTCTAATGACAGTTTTATCCATATTTTTATTAACATATTAATCTCGTGTCATGATTTTAAAATGTCTTCATAATAGGTTCAAACTCCCGAAATCACTTATTTTATTGCCAAGTTATATTTGGTGTAGTGTTATAGGACTGATCTTCCATGCTTTGCTAACTAATATCACTGAAATCTGTTTTTTGCTGAAATATCATTACAGGTCTTATCCAGATTGACTTTTACATAAACTTTCTCTTGGCTTCAGTTTCACGTCAGGTTAGGATAGGCATAGGTTGCTTTACTGGATATGATAAATGTTTAATAAACTACACGGCAGTCTTCTGTAACCGTGCTTGGGAGTGTGTATTGTTTTGCATATTGCAGTTTCTTTGAGAAAACAAGGTATATTTTAGTAACTGCAAAATGATGTTTGAGTCAAAACAGCGGTTGAGCAAATGCTGGTTTTGTAGGGTTGGTTTCAAACATCTGAATCAAATACCTCTAAAGTACCTATCAACTAATAAGGTTTTTTTTCCTTTTGTCCTGTATAATTTATTCACAGTTCGGACTTATATTGGTGGTTTAATGGCAAGTCTCATTGTGACATGCAGCTTGCCTCATTCCTTGGAGTTGTCACAAAAGGACAGCATGTGTTCAGTGTGCTTTATCCTTTTCTTGGGCCATATGGAACTATTCGATCACTTTTTTTGTACTGTAATCTTTAATGAATGTGTTTTTGCAGAAACTGGCTTTCAAAAATGTAAAAAGTGTGACATCTGGCCCAGTCTACCTCTACTTTGGTCTCTGCATGACTGTTGACACCGTTACAAATACAATAATCGGGTCTCGATTGATTTGGTATGTGTCGGATAGAAAATTAGTTCGGTTTTTCTGTTATTAAGGGCTTTTTCATGTTCCCTTTGATTTTCTCAATGTTGGATTTATTCCATTTGATGTTGGAAATGAAATCAACAGTCTGAGAAAGGGGCCCTGGCTCGGTTTAATACGTTTTTTAATGAAGGTAAACTTTAGAAATGGTCCGAAACTTGAAGTGGATGTCTGTCTGTAAGCTTGATGACAGCATTGCTTCCACATTTTAACTAGTCAGTCTGTATCTTTAGAGTCTCCTGTGCTCTTGTTATCAATTACACAATGACCTTTTCCTGGTTTGTTAACTAGGTGATTGGGGTTTCTTTGAGGAATATTCGGTGTTAATCGAAACCATAATGATTAATGTGTTACTATGCCCTCTCCTGTCAATGTAATTGATTTATCTTCCTGTTCAGTCATTTGGCTCTAATCACAGAGAGTTTCCTTTTACTTATTTTATTTATTGAGATCTTTTCCAGAGTAGTTCCACATTTATGCTGCTGTTACGTGCCATCAGAAGTTACTAAATATGAGTTAAGTTTCCTAGTCAGAAGTTGGACATGAATGCCCTATAATTTTGTATTTATTACTGTTTTTTTTGCTTTTTTTTCCCACAACAGCTACTGTACATTGCCTTGTCTTGTTGTTAAAGTTGTGTCATGTGTTTTATGTTTATTAGAGCATCATGCTGTTATCTTAGCAATACACTGATGCACAAATCAAATCGCACTCCACCATTTCTGCACTGTAAAAAATGATCGTGATTTTAACGGTAAAAAACTGTGAAAATGCTACGGTAAAAACCTGTTACATGGTTAACGGAAAGTTCCTGTAAAATTTACAGGGAAAAACCTTAAACTGACGTTCCCAGAATTCCCTGCGTTCCATTTCAAATTCTGTTTGAATTTGACGTTTTTTCTTTGAAATAGCTGTTTCTTCTTAGTTTTTTATTATCAGTTATGTTTATTAGAGTTGTATGTTACATCTAATGTTGTTAAATTAATGTTTATAGCATATTTCAGTTTAATGAGTCTCACCATGATGATGTTTAGTGCTTGTGTGAATGACACTGTGCACCTTCTGTATATTTTATTGTTTAAAAGTTGCTTGTGATGGGCTTTGGCTCATCATGTGATTTTCTCATCATCACCTGCATTTGGTGGTTATCAGTATATTTCAAAGGAACAAAACAGATTTCAGTACTTTAATAGGTTGGTATATTAAGATTATATCAGTTAAAGAAATTACGGTATTTAACTGTAAATTTAAGTTAAAATCGTAAAACGTTGCTACTGTATTTTTTACGGTAGAATTCTGGCAATCACAGCTGCCAGTTTTTTACCGTAAATTTTACGGAATTTTTTTTACAGTGTGGGTCCAAATGATCAGACTCAGATCCCAAAAGCAAACAACAAACAGTGCTAATAAACACTCGCAATATGTTGTAACACTACTGAAAAACCATGATCCTAACCTTTATCTCCATACTGAAGTCTCATTTGGCCGGACAGTGATTCATTTATTATGAACTGTCAACATATTGGTGCCCAGCATTTTGTGAGCCTGTAGTGTAAAGTGAGTTTTTAGCTTAAATGTCTGCTATAGATGGTTTTATCGGGCACATCCCAGATAGCAAGGTGACATTGATTCAATGTTGAAATTCCATCAGAATCATTATTTTGGTTGAGGTTGAAAATTCAATGCTAAATAATATTGGATCAATGTTGATAATTCAATGCTTTTCAGTGTTGAAAAGACAAATATTGAATCAATGTTGATTTTTGGTCAGCATTTCACTGGTGAAACTTTAGACTGTCAATCCCTCATTCAACAATTAAATATGGTACATTTTTCTGAAATGTAGTGAGCACATGCTCATCAAACAATAAATTCTGTAAATTGTATTAACTCGTCACCCCAAGCAGCACCGTTAAACAAACAAATATAACTGTCTGCTGAGCAGTGTTGGGGAAAGATACTTTTAAAAGTGATGCATTACAATATTGCGTTACTCCCTAAAAAAGTAACTAATTACGTTACTTAGCTACTTTTTATGGAAAGTAATGCGCTACGTTACTTTTGGGTTACTTTTTATGGAAAGTAATGCGCTACGTTACTTTTGGGTTACATTTTAAATATGAGCAGGGCTTGATTGTTTGTTTTTAATATAAAAAGTTATATTTATAGCAAATGTAAAAGCCCTTTACACCAAAAAGTGTAATGAATGAACCTCACAACGAACATAACGGATTCACCTCAGAGAAAATAAGTAGTAGTGATTTCATTTCACGTGTATTTCACTATTCATCTTCCGTTACAACTTATGTGTTAAGTTAAGTCTGAGTGAACTGAGTCCAGACCAACGAACGGCAAAAGGTAAGAATTATTATTAAATATATTCAATTTAGCTTTGTTTTTCCACCAAACGCTACCAGACATAATAGTGAGAGTGTAATGTTTGTGTTTGAACACTGAGGACTGGAGCTGAGAAACTCTACACTAAGGGTTATGAAAAATTAAGGCTGTGTATCATATACGATTTTTTTTCTCAAACTGCTTTCCCATTGCTTATTCTGAAATGACTGGAATACTGGCTGAACTAGTGTCTGGAGGTCTGGGGTTTCATGAGACGCAGCTACCAGAGCAGATTCTTCGATGTGCGATCATGGTAATTTACATTTTAAGATTTATTTATTTTTGTTTTATTTATTGACAAAAGCAAGTTTTTTATTCAACACAGAAACTACATTCCCATGACATTGTTTTGTGCAAATATATTCCTGACACACTTTTAGTTTGGCTGTTTTGCTGTTGGAGGAGCATCAGTTGAGGCATATATTAGGATGCTGGGCTGTACTCTAACTGCTTTTGCTCCATTTGTCACACAGATATGTGGTGCAAAAGGGAGAGTGCGTGAAACTAGTCATTTGCAAGTGAAAACAGCATTTAAGACTCGTAGCAGCAGATTCAAGCCATTGTCGTATGTACTTGTGTTTGTGCTCGAAAAAGCATCTGAGAAAAAAACATAAGTAAGAAAACATTATACATGTGTGCAAATCTCATTGCAAGAATTCACATACTGATTTGTGGATGTACAAAATTCGTCCGTGACTGCACATTTTTGATTCAGGGGTGTGAATGCGTTTTGCACCATATTCACTGCAGCAATAGTAGCAAAACATGTGAGCGTACGAGTTTCTTGATTTGTGATTCGTAGAATAATTTGTGCTCCTGCAATGAAGGATTCAAGAAGGTGTAGCTGTTGTGTTTGTGGGAGAGAGAGAAAATTTCAAATTTACTGATACACATGTGTGGCTATTCTCTACAACTGCAAATTCTGCTGTCACGGACGCTCAGTTGTTTTGCACCAAATTTACCTTCATATATCTCTGAAGGAAACCGACTGTCTTTAAAAAAATGTCTTTGTCATTTTCATTTCATCTTGCCTATAATTAGTGATAAAGCAGCATACCGCAGTTACCGTGGAAACCTCTATTTCTGCTGCTCCAAAAGCACCTCCTGCTGGCAGAGAATGAATCTGCATTTTCTATAAGCCCTTCTGATTTATGAAGCAAACATATTTTACTTGTTATCAGAAATAATCTATTCTAGAGGGACTTTGCTGTTGTTATTGATTCTTTGTGGAAGGTTAGTTAGAAGAAGGGTTCACACAAAACAAGGGGAGTCTGCTTTTAGCTATTATGCCGCCCGCAGTTGGAACCAGCTTCCAGAAGATATCAGATGTGCTAAATCATTATGTTCCAAATGGGCATCCGATGATCCCTTTAAATACTTGTTAATGACATCTTTTTTTTTTTATGACTGAAGGTGAGTATTACTGATACCAATCCTACTGATGCCTCTAGGAAATGGTTATTTTTTTTCCATAATATTTAACCATTGATGTATGGGCATTTAACATTACAGTATAATTGTATAAACAGCACACATTTTTAACATTTATTAGACTTTAAAAAATAAGAACCTCCAATTTAAGTGAACTTAAAATTATCTTCTCATAAACCCATTATAATAAAAGTAATATTTACCTGTGCCCTTCAGCAAGTAGGAAATATATATAAATTGAATAAAGTTATCAAACACTAAATTATAAATTAAATATAGATGAATCCTTAAATATACAAAATGTATTGATTTCCTCCTTTTTTTGTACTGTTTCTGTGCTCATTTGACTAGCGCCTGGTGCTGCGTCTGAAAAGTCTCCGGTCTGATGTGATAGTAAAGACATTTTGCATTTAAATAAATGCAATTCTTGTCAAGAAATAGAAGACTGAAGCAGCAGTTGTGAGTGGAGTGGCCAACCCTAGCTCTGCCTCTGCGTTAAATATTTTTAGTGTCGTTAAACTGGAAAAATTAATCATCTGTTAACGCGCTAATTTTGACAACACTAGATAGTATATATTTTAAACCTTGAAAATATATATTTTTTAAACCTTGAAAATATATATTTTTTTTATGTTCCACAGATGAAAGTAAGTCATACAGTTTTGGAACTGTAAGGTAGTTTTGGAGTAAATGATGACAGAATTTTCATTTTTGGGTGAACTGTCTCTTTAAGGAGAAAAATTAGGTGTTTGGGGAACAAAAGCGCACCTCAGGCACAAAATTGCATTATTGGTGTTGGAGTGCATTGATGCAGAGCCGAGAGCAAGACGTGTTTTTAAGCCCATGTAAGGCCAGATGTCCAAACACAAATCCTGACCGCAGGCGTTATTAGAGCAAACACACAAAAAAGGGCAAAATCCACACCTGTTCGTGAAGGGCAGGATTGATGATCACAGCTTCAGCCTGACCACAGCAGAACATGTCTCTGCACAGTCCGTTCAATGCACAGCCAATATTTGCCTCGCTGCTAAGCAGCTTGGAAGTAAATTAAGTGTTTGGAAATGCCTATGCCTTTGCCATCAGCGATGGAAGCCTTTGCTCTTTATGCTTTCAAGCCTTTACAGCCATCTTCTGATTCAGAACAGCAGCAAATATTATTTTTTTTTGAGCATCTCTCATACTCATGCACACACACATAGTGTAAAGTGCCTCAGACAGCATTGGCCAAAAGTGCACCTATGGAAAATGCAACAGAAAAGCAAGGAAAGGTTATATATTAGGGCGGGGAGATGGAGGAATAGGAGAGCTTGGTGTTTGGTTCATTTTTGCCGTCATAAGCACTCTCGGGAGCACAGGTTTTATGCTGTGTGTGTGTGAATAATATAAAACTGTTTTGCAGGGCTTTAACGTCACCGTGTGTCATCATATCAGTGGTTCTCGACTGGTTGCTTCACAAACGAGATGTTAAATTGGAAATTTTTTGGACACTAAAATACGGTTAATAAACCTCCTCTTTGCTATAGGGTATTTGAGCTATTTTGCACTTACACACATTAGAAAGTATAGTATGTTTAATTAAAATTATTTTTAATTATTTTAACATTTCTTGGGCCCCACCTGGATGTTTACTGAGGCCCTATCTGGTGGTCACTGGCCCCTGAGTCAGAGCTACTGTTTTAGACCTCACTGACAAGCATAAGCCACTGTGTGTCTTTCATAAACATAATTACTGTAAAATACTGATTATTTTCATTTTGTTATGCTATTATAAGTTATGCTCTTATCTGTTCATCTCTCAAAGCACATGAATAATGTAGGCTCTTTCCCAGATTTCGAATATTTCTGTAACAAACAGAATCTCAAACTCAAATTCTTTACAGCAGAATGCGAACAGACTTACAGTATATCTGTAAAAATATCGGCTTCTTGGCCCCCTACCAATACAAAATAATACAGTATTCAGCGTTTTTCACTTCCAGCACTTGTTAACAATTATATATCAAATGATTATATTCAAAATTAGTAACAGGTTACTAATTTTGTATATAATCATTTATAGGTGATAAGTAATTGTTAACAAGTGCTGGACGTGAAACACATTATATTCAGATGAGCATAATTATTAAGCATGTCAAATAGGCCAAAAAAAAGGAGATTTAACGGGGACACTTTAGTATAGGGACCAATTCTTTCTCACTATTAAACGGTTAGTTCTCCCAAAAATGAAAATTAGCCCATGTTTTATTCACCCTCAAAGCATCCTAGGTGTATATGACTTTCTTCTTTCAGATGAATCCACGAGTTTGAATGGGGAGTAGGTGGGTGTTTTTGAGTAAAACATGGGCTAATTTTAATTTTTAAAGGGGTCATCGGATGCCCATTTTCCACAAATTCATATGATTCTTTAGATTCTTAATGAAAAGTCTATAACATACTTTGGTTAAAATTTCTCAATGGTAGTGTAAAAAACACATTTAAATGCTCATGAGCTCTGCTGACCCTGCCCCTCTCTTCCGTGGGGTGACGAGCAGTACTGTTTACTTTAGCCGCGAAACTGGTTAACTAGCACATTATTAGGAAAGGCGATTTGCAAAGATTCATAAAAAAACGTTATACTCACTTCTGTAGATAAAACTGGATCACGAATGATTCTCACGAATCTAGACGCATTTAGGCAGATCGGGGATTGGTGCATTCATTTCAAAGCGAAAGTAACATTAATCCTCTGCGTCTTCAGCGGCTCATATGCCGGGAGTAAATGACGACTGCTTTATTCATTATTACATCCAACAACAGAACACCTCAATCGCTCAATCGGAGACATTCTTGTCTTCCCCTGACACAATGGCAGATGGATGACAGCTCACACAGTTCTCTCAGCCAGACCTGCAAACTAGTCGCTTTTCGGCGAAATTCGCCATTTTGAATCAAAATATGTCATTTATGTGAATCGTCTAGTTCAGAAGAGTTTTTTTTTTTTGGGGGGGGGGGGGGGGGGTCTGGGAGAGAGAAAGAGAGAGAGAGAAATTGCAAGCTCGTAGACAGGAGTGTGTTCGATCAAAGTCTCTAGCTGCGTTCGACTTAAAGCGGCGCTGCGTAGAAAGACATCATAGTACAAAGAGAGCGATAAGAGAACAGATGGAACCTTAAGCTTTCGAATCGCTCTCACGATGCTTTTATGTCATACACTGACCATTCTGCGCAATGCTGCTTCAAGTCAAACACACCTTCTTTCTCGAAGCAGCAGCACGCAGACCGATCGCTGTATGACATCAAAGCACCTCGAGAGCTACAGAGAGCAGTTGGCTCCGCATGCTTTCGAATCGCTCTTGTGGTAATTATGACGTTAAAAGCCGATCGGTCTGCATGCTGCTGCTTCAAATCAAACACACCTATTCCAAACGTATATATTGCCATCCGAAGAGCACTTCAGAGTGAAAACAATCATAGTTCCAAACCGAAGTGCTCAAAACTGGACACTTCAAAGGGCCCTTCAGAATGAAGGACTTCAAAGGGTACCACTGATGGACACTTCGGGCTCCCATGACCCTTTGCGCAGATTCTTTGCATGATGACGCCGACACAGGATGATGACGCAGAAGGGCACTTCAAGAAACAGTTGTTTGGTCCTCTACACCATTCAACCCTTTGAAGCTCTCACTCCGGAGGGTTACCCCTTTGAAGGGATTAGGGCATAGGGATGAGCCCTTCCGAATGGAACGCAGGACTCATCTCACAGCCGGTCTGTTTTGACGGCACACTTACGCTCACGTCCGCCTGTAAACATGTCGTCGGCGTGGAAGTTCTTAATTGTGAATTAAGCTGATACAAAGTTTCGCAATTTGTAATATAATATTGACTGTTTTTGCTTAAGTTCGCTGATGAAGTTTCAATCAAAGCCACAGCAGAACTGTTTTGTGTCACGTTTTTGAACGAATCAAGTGAATCAATGATTCAGTAACCCATTCATAAAGACATTATTATTATTATTATTATTTCTTTATTTCAGACCCATTTGGCCGATATCACAATAAAAATAAAATACACAAAAGAAGAAAATTATATACCAACATACATTCACATACAACAATTACTTAAAAAAAAAAAAGAAAAAAAAAAATATACAAACTTGAATTCCAGTGCTTCCAAAACAAGGAAGAATACCTCGTATCACTTAATATGGGATCATTTAAAGGGGACCTATTATGCTCCTTTTTACAAGATGAAAAATAAGTCTCTGATATCCCCAGAGTGTGTATGTGAAGTTTTAGCTCAAAATACCAGACAGATAATTTTTTATAGCTTGTTAAAATTGCCACTTTTAGGGTGTGAGCCAAAATGTGCTGTATTTGAGTATGTTGCTTTAATGCAAATGAGCTGGTGCTCCCGGAGAAGAGGGCGGAGCTTCAAGAGCTCAAGCTCCGCAATAACAGTGCTATCCTTTGCAAATAAACATTCCCCTATTAGTACAAGCCTGTTATCTTTACAGAAAACATACTTTGTTTAAAAGTCAGTCATCTGATTATACTGTGCATAATAAATTTGCGTTTATGAATTGCACAGACTGGGAGCACTGCGGGCTAAAAATAACAACATAGCTGCTCTCATGGTACATGGCATGCTATCACAAACTTTATAAGTCCTATTCGTGATTATGAGCTCAACAAACTCAAGCGATCAACTCACATTGCTTTCATATGCAACTTTTAACCACCACGTTCCTATTCACGATCATTCATGGGCAGCACCAGTGAAAACAGGCAGAGACGATGGTAGCTTTAGCATAATTAGCCTTACAGAAAGGCAACTTGGAAAACAAACGCATGATACTTACTTTGTCTGGAGCTGACGTTTGCGCACGAAGCATTGGTACTGATCCCTACATGTATTGGGGACTTTACCGATTTTTTCCAGGACATTTCCTTAGAGTCAAGTCAAGTTACCTTTATTTATATAGCGCTTTTAACAATACAGATTGTGCCAAAGCACTTAACAGTATCAAATTGGAGGATAGAGTGTCAGTAATGTATAATGATAAGATTAAACACTCAATTTTCAGTTAAGGCATTTCATTATTGAATTCAGAGATGTCATTGTCTAGCTCAGTTTAGTTTAAATAGTATCTGTATCTGTGAAATCACATCAACGATTATCACTAAAATTAAGTGTCCCCAACTAAGCAAGCCAGAGGCGACATCGGCAAGGAACCAAAACTCCCTTTGTGACAGAATGGAGAAAAAATCCTTGGGAGAAACCAGGCTCAGTTGGGGGGCCAGTTCTTCTCTGGCCAGGAGATAATTGTTTATTTATTGTTTTAATTAAAATTTTAAATGTATAAATGTATTTATTTCGATTTTATATTTCTAACAATAATAGTATTATGTAGTCAGGTATTTTATTATATTTTTAGTTATTTTCTTTTATTTTTAGACAATGAAACTTAACCACAGTGTCCTCAGCGGCTCAGATGGAGGGAGTCTATGGAGACTCCTATGTTCGTTAATGCATCCCAAAACACAACACTTGAAATGCCTCTTTGACGTTGACATTGTATATCTCCAGCATCTACAGCAAGTAAACAGTGATGGCGGAGGCGGACTGCTGCTTCTCACTCAGGGCTGTCTATAGGGCAGCGTCACAAATGGGCAGCACTTTTCCCCCTCGGTGACGTGAACAGAGGGAGAATCTGAAACTTTTCCTTCTGAGAGCCTGTTTATTATTTTTTTTAGATTATAAAAAAATGAGTGGGTGGATTTTCAGCATTATAGGCTGGTTGTTTTCACACACTGCGGCCACACAACTGTGTTCAAACACCTTATGGGGCAGTCGTGGGCTAATGGATAGAGAGTTGGACTTGTAACCTGAAGGTCGTGGGTTGGAGTCTTAGGTCTGGCAGAGATTGTAGGTGGGGGAGTGAATAACCAACACTCTCTCCACCCTCAATACCACTCTTGAGCAAGGCACCGAACCCCCAACTGCTCCCCGGGCACCGCAGCATTGGCTGCCCACTGCTCTGGGTGTGTGTTCACTACTGTGTGTACACTTGGATGGGTTAAATGCAGAGCACAAATTCCGAGTACGGGTCACCATACTTGGCCACACACCACTTCCCTTCTCTTATAAAAGGGATTTTTGCATAATAGGTCCCGTTTAAGGCCATTATAATTGTATTTATTGAATCCCTTAATCGACACACAAAGCTATACATATAATTCCTTAAAACAGCAAAGTAGGAACATCACTAGATACAAACAATTGGCTTGCACTTGGGAACTTAAGCGGGACTCTTAATGCATCATTAAATGCCACCTGAAGCTTTTTCCTTTTGTCTTTACTGTAACTACACCATAAGTGTGACATATAAAATTAAGTACAGTAACATGACATCAACAGTGCACATGTAAAATTTACGAGCCAACATATTCGCCTGTCAATATAACTTATAGCACTGGCGTTGCACATCATTATCATTCAAAAAAGTGAAAGTGAAGTGGCACGTGGCCAAGTATGGTGACCCATACTTGGAATTTGTGCTCTGCATTTAGCCCATCCAAGTGCGCACACACACAGCAGTGAACACACATCCAGAGCAGTTGGGGGTTCGGTGCCTTGCTCAAGGGTCTCACCTCAGTCGTGGTATTGAGGGTGGAGAGAGTGTTGGTTATTCCCTCCCAGTTCATTAAATCAAACGCTTGCGTAATAATTGTGTGTGTAAAAAGTGTGTCTAATTCACAGACTGTGGGGTTTCATTTGCATGGTGATTAGTCATATTTCTGAAAGTAAAAACTTGATTCCTTCTGTCAGCTGCTCTGTGTGTGGAAAAAAAGATGAAAAGAGTGTCTCCTCTACTTGTGATCATGAAAATATGGTCAGATAGCATTTATTTTCCTTCAAAGAAATGTGGATGCATTGAGTCTGTTCCAGAAGTCTTATCAGCCAAATTCTAAGGAAGCATCACAGAAAAGGTGGACGAACTTGATTGAAATGGGGATTTTGTAAAAACTTATAAAAATTATTTTTTTGTGAAAATAATTAACTTAATAATAAATAAAAAATAGTTTAATTTATTAATTATGCTTGTTTTCCAATACAAATATCTAAACATTCTTTAATCAAGAAACATTTGCGAAAAAGATAACATTGGGTATTAAGTCTTGTTTTTCTAAAAAAAAAAAAGCTATCAGAATCAAGTGTGTTTATGCTTAAAACAAGAATAATCATTTGAGATAAGAAAAACTCAATTCAAAGAGACAACAAGTTTATTTTTCTTATCCCATTGGCAGATATTTTTCTTGTTTTAAGAAAAAATCATCTAATTTTGAGTAGAGTACTTCATTTAAAAGCTGATAAATGTTGTTATATTTGAAAATAACAATTTTAAATTCCCATCTGTGTCAGTTTGGATCTGGATTATGGCCACTGAAAATATTCCTATAGTCCCAAGGTAAAATGATTAAGGACAACTTCTATTATACAAATAAACATTTAGAACATGCATGGAATAGTACTCAAAAATGACATTATGTTATCATTTACTCACCTTCATGTTGTTCCAAACATGTATGAGTTTTTCCTCTGTTGAACACAAAAGAAGATATTTTGAAGAATGTTGGTAACCAAACAACTGACTAGCCCTTGACTTCCAAAGTAGGCCTATATATTTGTTCATATTGTGCAAGTTAATGGCTTTTGTGCTCAACAGAGGAAACAAACTCATACAGGTTTGGAACAACTTGAGGGTGCGTAAATGACAAAATTGTCATTTTTGCAAGTTCTGACAATGTTTTTTTTTTGTTGTTTAGTTTTTTCATTGGCTTATTCCAATTAACCCCATTAAACAAACCGCAATAGTACGTTTTTTTTTTGTTATTGTACCTCAATCAGTCTCTTCCACTTGTGTAGGGAGTCTGGGTTTGAACGTCTTTCTCTTGAATGGATATGTTTGTATGCTTTCTGAATTGGCTGTTAACTTCCTGTAAATCGTTATTTAGTCTGTTCATGATCTCAAAAAAGATAGCTGTTAAAATGTTTTATCTTCCACCCATCTACTGCGGTGGATTTGTTTTTCTGCCTCCTGCCGTTCCGGGTCTCTCAACTTCCCGCTTCATACGAACGACATTTAAGGATATTTTCACAAAGTTACTGTCGCTAAATGTTTCCTCTGCCACTAAAAAGCTATTTTATCAGCATGGCATTTGAGTCTTCCTGTTTGTAGTTTTGGGCTTTTACTTCAGCTATTGTAAACATCTCAGCTCTGTAAGCGTAGTATGTTGTGCTATAGACGTCATTTTGTTTATGGGTGAGAAAGACTGCATTTTTTATGTGTATTAAAAAAAATTAAATCAAACTCTCCTGGCACCATCTCCATTATGTGTAGAAAAGCCTTAATTAGCAGTAATTAGCAGTCATTCTCACTCTCATTAGCTGCAGAATCAAACCCTCATGCCTTTATCCAGGCTTTATTTTCTCATTAAAACAGCTGCCTCTTATTGAGCTGTATGTTGAGAAACAGTCATCATGGTGGCTCATGGGATCGTATTGATGTGCTGTTAAAAGACGTCGTACAGTAAGCTTGCAATATTCAAAACAACTCAAATGTCTTCAATTTGATTATTTTAAGGCCTTAAAAAATATGAAATGTTTCTAGAAATAGTAAATGTGACGTTAATTTAAAAGCTATCAGTCTCTCGCTCTCTCTCTCTCTCTCTCTCAAGTTTTATTGGCATGACATTTGTGTTACAGCATTGCCAAAGCATTTGAACACAGAATAGAATTACCAATTAAAACATGGATCAAATTATATCATGCAATCATTAAACCAATTCTACTGTATGGGAGTGAAATTTATTAGTTTAGTCAACATTAGCATAGCTAAATGTTGACTGGATTTGAAAATAACCATTCATTCAATGTTTTTCAAGTATTTTTGTGTAGACTTAATATAATATGTCGTCTCAACTAAGGCAAAGCAATAAAATTAGCTCAACTTAAATATTTTTGCCCTTCCAACATTTTGTTAATTAGATTGTTTTACAGTGAGGGGTTCACAAACCTTCAAGCAACATTGTATGTGTAAATGTTTTAAAATATATTTTTAAAGTATGTGTAATGCACAGCCATACAACTTTCAGTTCAAATTAATATATCAATTTTGGAAAAAAATAAAATAAAATCTCAATATTTAATAAATCATAAAATTTAAGCCTTTTGTTCTTACGTAGATTTTTAATATCCCTTAAAAAAAAAAAAAAAAAAATTATAATTATTATATTCTGTCACCAAACAAAATTGCATCAATATTGGGTTTCTTGAATGCTCCTATACTTTCTGCTGTTGGTTGGACAGACAAATAGTCCCGCCCCCGAACTCACACCATTGGTCGATCCAGTACTGCTCTGTCAGACAGATTATGATGCTCAAACCGGCAGAACCGCCTGTACTTATATCACTCTTTTGCACTTGCATATGTGACTAAGATCTATATGTCTTAATTCCTTGAAATTTGTTACAGAATGCTGTAATATTTTGCATATTTTGACAAAAAAAGATTCAGCCGTTTTGGCTGTATGATTGCAGAACGACACTCACAGTTCAGCTATGCTGACATACGCATACCTAAACATACAAACTCAATCTCATTTGTAACCGTAACCTTATTCTCTGGTTAATAAACAAGCTGTTTAGCATGCAGGGAACGTTGAAGTGAAAATGCACATTTGACTCCTGCATCTCGCTAAAAAGATCTTCCACAGCTGAGCTTTATCAGAACTGAAGAGAGCTCTTTGTGTGAGTGTGTCACGTTTCAAACATCACATGGATTTCTTAGTCATTGTGTAATTAGTATGAGTGCACATTGATCTTTTTTGCGTCTTGTGGTTCATATGAATATCTCCCTGAATCATTCACACAGTGAATCTCTCAACAGAAGTTCATGTATAAACCAAGAGATTGGATATTATACGCCAGTTTTTTTACCGCTTATTCTCTCTGTAGGTGTCTCCATCTGTTACACACTCTCAGCCCATCCATCATGTCTGTATATACGTATGTTAAAAGAGCAGCTGAGGTACATCGTGTCTCTATCAGAGTTTCTCATTAAATATCAGACACATGCTTCACGCATTTGGATACACATGCCTGTTTCTTTCCATCAGAGAAGAGCTGCACATCAAAGACAGAGCTACAAATCCTACAGCATCTCTCTGCAAGGGTTGCTAATATTTATACACACACACATCTAAGCGCTGCACGTTAAGAATCAGCTTACTCCTGCCAGCCAAGCATAGTAAACACACACATTTGCAATCCCAAAAGCATTCATATCCACTCACACACAATGTACCCAACACCTCTGAATCACTAAACACATTGTCACCTTGTAGTTTGTACAGCGACTGTGACTCAGTCGTCCAAAAATAGCCCAGACTCAACGGATGTTACACCTTCCTCTATTTTTGCCCTCAATCCTACTCAGTGAATTACTAGATCGCAAGATCCTTTTTTTTTCCTTTATTAAATTAAAATGTTCTAAAATAGCATCCTTAATGCTATTTCAGAACAGCTAAACTCAAGCAAGTCTAGAAATACAACAACATATCAAAATGTTATAAATAAAATGACAAAATAAAATAATAGTGCTGTTTTTATTGTTATTATAAATATTAATGTCAGCATTAATTTAATTAAATTGAATAATGGCGTTTATAATAAATGTGTATGTGTGTGTTTTAATAATATATTATTTTATCAATTTTAATATATTTTAACATTGTTATTGTTACGGTCTATGTGGCTATGGATCAAGGAAGAGCGTTCGACGAATGAGTAATGAAACAGGAATCTTATTAATCAGCTTCAACGCACAACAACATTAAGCTCAAACAAAGACTAGGGGAGAACTCAGGACTTTTAAAGGGACCGACCAAACGAGGAAACAAGATAATTAATATAACACAGGTGACCTGAATGAACAGTGATTAAACAAATGACAGGAAAAACCAAATAAGGGCAAAACAGAACTAAAAGGAAGCCGACACGTGACAGTTATATTATGTAATAAGTTGCATTTGTATTTTAAAGGTATATATATATATATATAATATAATGTTGTCAAGGTGCACACATCAGGGAGGAACGTGGAACACGAGACATGGAATAAACTCAAATAACAGTCTTTAATGTAGACATCAGGGCAAGACAAGGCACTGACACACAGGAACACCGGGGAGTAACGAGTAGACCAGACGAAATCTAACAGAACAGACAGGACTTAAATACAAGGGATAATCACAGATAATTAGACAAACACAGCTGGACAACAATTAACTAATAATGACACTGAACAAGGACAGGAAACAAACCAAATAAGGACATAAGAGGCGGGAACACAAGACACACACGACAGAGGACTGACAAATGTTAATTAATAATATAACATTTGTTTGATAGTAATGCAATATGTTAAATATATTTATTTTTGTTTTTCTAATGTTATGTATTTATTTATTTATAATTTAGATTTTTTTGAAGTTTTACAAACATTGAACACTTGACAAAAAATGGTCTTGGCTACAGTTCATGTAAACTCTAGTAAGGTTTGCGGTTATGAACTGGGTCCGTTCTAAATCACAGAAGTGAACTGAAATTGACCCAAAAGAATGTGAAAAGAAAACAGCGGTGAATCGATCTCGGCTCAAGTACAGACCAAGCCATCAAACCATATGTGAAAACAGCCCAGCTCACTGATATCTACAGACTCACAACAGATGCTGATTGCTCCTGAGACCCATTTATCCCTCTTACAATCATATGATGTTTACAGACAACGCAATAGAGCAGTTATAATGTGTTTTATTTATGTCTTATTATAGTGTAATATATGGATGTGCATCTGCGTGATGGATTGAGCTGTCAGAACTATACACTTTATCCACGGACGCATAAATCTCTCTCTCATATGTATACACAGATATATCTCTATAGACATCAGCCATTGGGGTATATTCAGCACACAGGTTTGAAGGTTGTCATCTGACAGCCGGATTTGCTGCTCTGTCAGACTGGCCATCAATCAGGAAGCTACAGCTGTCAGTGTATGCTAATCGTGTTGGCATCTCTGTGGCTCAGTGTGTTGTGTGTGTGTGTGTGTATGCAGGTGAAGACTAGATTTTGATTTTCCTTATAGGTCACATTCTCCCTCCTCTTATTATATTTATCGACATACTGATAAGACTGGAAGCAAGAGCGAGAAGAAAAAAAAAGGAAACACTGCTCTGAAACTCACTAAAATGCTTCGATTTTGCATTGTAACCCTGAAAGGTTTATGAAATATAATGTTTAAATATAGCTGCATGATGTCATTTTTCCCATCACACTCTCCTATTTATACCTTATATGCTACTTCTTTTCCCTTCTCTCGTTTTCTTTTTCCTCTCTTCTTCAGGTATCTTTTGGTCCATCCATCCGTCCTCAAATACAAATACACTCACGCATGCCGGCACAGCCAATTAAACTGGCTTTGGGCTGAAATTAAGTTCCCTTTCATGATCACAACTGTGCAGTCTCCTCTAATTTACTCTGCGTGACCAAAAGCTCTGTGATGAGAGAGGCAAACAAGCTCACGTTTGTGCACTTATGTAGTGTAGATGTGAAGTGCGCTTGAGCTGGAACAGGCGGAATCTGTCAGGAGTCATTTATGTTCTGAGAGACCAGGGAACATATGGTGGAGTAATTCTCCTTCTTTAAAATATATTTTGCTTTATGACACAAAAGTATGCTGTTCTGCGTCAGCCGCAAACCGGATACGCGAAGATACATGGGAACATGATCTTTACTTAATATCCTAATGATTTTTGGCATAAGAAAAATCAATAATTTTGACCCATACAATGTATTTTTGGCTATTTTTGCTGCAAATATACCCATCCATCCATCCAACCTAAAGTTGTAATTAAAGGGTTAGTTCACCCAAAAATGAAAATTAGCCTGTGTTTTACCCACCCTCAAAGCATCCTAGGTGTATATGACTTGCTTCTTTCAGACGAATCCAATCGGAGTTCTCCTGTTCTCCTGGCCCCTCCAAGCCTTACAATAGGGTAAGCGGCTGTTTTTTGTCAACAGTCCAGAAGACGCGAAATAAAGTGCTCACATCCCTAATAAAACGTGCCTCACACGGCTCTGGGGGGTGATTAAACGCCTCCTGTAGCGAATCCATGCGTTTTCAAATCTTTCTGTTATCATTCGCCTGTATACAAACAAATTTACATGCATGTAGTGCAAAAAGGCAACAAAATCCTTCATTTTATGTAATACTGCAGCTATAAATGCAAGACAAAAAATGTCTTGGGTAGACTATTTGTATAATAAACCCACCAGTTAAATATAATAACAATAGTTTGCTTACTTATACTGTTGTCTGCCGTCTTGTCTCCAGAGCACTGTGTGATATTTCTTGTATTATTTTTGTTACCTCCAGAGGATTGCACAATATTTGCATGATTCTAATAAACTCCATCTTACTGGCATGATGATTGGCAGAGTGCAGTTTGTCAGGCATTAACATGGCAGGACGTACAGGCGGGGTGCGCATGCCTTTTTATTTGCAATGATGTTGACTGCATTTAGATTACTTTGAATATTCAGGGTCTCGGATGAATTTACTGATCCAGACGCTGGTTCGTCTCAGACCGCACAGCATAGAGTCGGTGCTCTCACAGATGTTAGGCTTGAGTGAGTGTGAGTCAGGTCTTCAGGGAGGCTGAAGCTATTTCAGGCAGTGGACTGGAGATAAACTGCCTGCTGCTTACATGGAAATGAAACTCACCTGGGTTATTATTATGTATGCAAGCATGGAGGACGGAGAGTCAGGTGGGTGTTTAGCGAGGGTTAAATACAGCTTTTGATCATAGGCTGTAGCAGAGGGAGACCTCTCAGCTTCATTTGGCCATTTCAGTGTTTTCTCAGCCATTTAAAAGTGAGTTAGCCAGTGGGAGTATCCTGTGTTTTAAACAGCACAAGACTTAATGAGAGTCTCCAATTAAGAGCATGTTGACATCACTTCAAAGAGTCAGGCAACCTGCTCAGTGCTTTCAATGCTTTTCAGCCATTTTTTGAAATTACAATTTTAGACCCACTGCCTATTTGCTGACCTCCTGATGCATGTTGCGCACAAAAATAACATTTGTCAGGTTACTGGCATCAAATCTTTAAAATATACTCTTTTCTGACATGGTTTGTAATTAGTAAGTAAACTTAGATTTCCATGAGCAGAGTAAATTCCATCTTGTTTATTTGTCTCTGTTTTTTTCTTGTGCAACCAATTGGAAGACTGATGAATAATTTTTTTTCTATTATTGTGCTATAATCTGTTTCAACCCACCAGTACATAACAACTGAACTGTGGTTGGTGGTTTAACAGGGCGATCATACAGTCTCTTGCTGTCTAAGTGTGCAGTTATTGGCTAGAATAAGCTGCAGTTTACAGTTTATACTGTGTTATTTACTAAAACTTTCTTACAATGGCAAGGTTTTGCAAAAAAATATACTACTGTTCTCAATTCAGTAAGAGGCTTCTGAAGGAGTCTCTTACGCTCACCAGGTTTGCATTTATTGGATAAAAAATACAGTTAAAAAAAAATAGCGGTTTTCTATGTGTTAAAGTGTCCGATACTATGTGTTTCAAACCTGAATTTTCAGCATCATGACTTCAGTCTTCATTGTGACATGATCCTTCATAAATCATTCTAATATGCTGATTTGCTGCTCAAGAAACATTCCTGATTATTATCAGTGTTGTGCTGCTTAATATTTTTATGGAAACTGGATTTATTCAGGATTCTTTGATGAATAGAACATCCAAAAGAACAGCATTTATTTGAAATATTGATCTTTTGTAACATTATAAATGTATTTTCTGTTACACTTTTGATCAGTTTAATGCATCTATGCTTAACAAAAATGTCTTTCAAAAAAAAAAAAAAAAAAAAAAAAATTGAACATTGAACGTTCCAAAATTTTGAACATTAGTGTGGTTTTTTTTTTTTTTACATGAGTTTGAGTGTTTTTTCTTTGTAATTGAAAGTTTCATCAAGATATGCTTTCAGACAGAGTGCCTTCAGTTGCCATGTCTGATTACAGTACTCAGTACTAGGTTTGAGGCAAGGATGGAAAAGATTATGTATGTAGCTTTTCTTGTTATGATGGGTCAGGAGATCTTAAAGTCCAAGATGGTCAAGTGTGTTGGTCAACCACCTAAACCAGCTTGGATCAGCTGTAAACCACCTATATATCTCCAACCAGTATATTGACTGGAGCAAAGCCATAACATCAACTAAAGGAGGTTATCAGAGATACCTATAGAAATGCATGCTTTGCAAAACAATTTACACGTGAACTCACCAACACATCTTCACATAATCAGCGACAGTCAACCCTGATATGTAAACATGTCATTAGCGTTGTGTGGCTCGCTCTGCTGGCGGTCAGACCGGACAGCACAAAGGTGTGTGTTTGTGTGTGTGATGCAGCTGACTTTTAATGGAAACTGACAGATATAGAAAGTTGATCTAGGTCTGGCGGGAAAGTCTTGACCCACACAAGCTCCTTGTGAAGTGGACAAGTGTGATTACGGTGTGTGTGTGTGTGTGTGTGTGTGTGTGCGCGTGTGTGTGTACGCCGTCTGCCAAAGACAGGCATGTTGGCTGTATAATAAATGTGAATGATCTTAAAAACACTTAGCAAACATTAGTCAATCATATGAGTATGCCTGAATATTTTCCTATTTTCTATTTATTCTGTACTTTGAAACATACACTTATTCTGACTTTAACATTTCTGGCTTCTCTATCAGTTTTCAAGCTGAAGATATTCAAGTATAGTTCAAAGATTATTCTGAGTATGAAGAGGATAGGAGGAGATAAAAATCAGTGTAAGGATAAAAGTACAGTACTCAAAATAGCATGCAAGAATTGAGTTGTGTGTGTGTTTTCTCTTTAAAAGAGGGTCCTTGTCTGCTTTTAGAGGTATGCGGTACACACACCGCTGCTCACTGTGGACTGGCACTGCGGTGGAGAAATTAAGAGCGCCATAATGACTGTTAACGAGTCTAACGAGGCATAACGAAGGCCAGGGTTTTGGGCCCCTGCTGCAGAGCTTGTTAAAACAGGCCTGTGTGGGCAGTCAAGCAGTCAGCTAATGAGCAAATACAATAATCAGTTAATCAATCCAACAAAAAGTACACTGAAGAGATGAACAAAGATGAGAGAATTAATCTACCTCAATGTGTGCGACAAACTCCAGGATGGTGGATGAGCGAAATGTTTATTTTAAACCATTTTTGTTGTCGTTGTTGGTTATACTAGCAATTTTTTTTTCCAGTTCTGTAAAATATTAATAAAAAAATATATTATTGGGTTACACTTTATTTCCATTTTAGACATACTATTAACTATTAGTAACTTTGTCAACTAATTGTCATTAATTTGCAACTACATGTCTACTAACTCTCAGAGTAGACTGTTATGTTAGGTTTAAGGTTAGTAAAATAAGTTGATGTTGTATGTTGTGGGCCCATCAAAATAAAGTGTTAGAAGTTATTAAGCAGACAGTCTACTAATACTCTAATGACTGCTAGTTGACATGTAGATGCAAAGTTACTTACTGTTAGTAGAATGTCTAGAGTGGACTATCAAAATAAAATGTTACCAATAATTGAATTGTTTACTCAATATTTGAGTACTTAGTTATTAGAATATCATGTATTAAAGGTGTGTTCATTACCATTACCATATTTACGTGATTCTGACTTGTAAATAGCTTTCTAGTCCTTGTAGAACTCATAATTACAACCTGTACAGTTTCTAGTAATAATGCAAGAATAATAAATGACATACAGTACAGTTTAATGTCTATAATGTCCCAATAAGAAATAATTATTATAAGTTTATCAATCTTGTATTTGCATAATGCCTATTACTTTTTGTATTGTGGTATTGTCAAAATAAAAATCCTACACCTATTGGCTTAACAGAAAAACTTACTGGCTGATGCTGATAATAAAATGTCCCAAATCTCGACTGACAAGTTTTTTAAACAAATGTTGGATTTTTTGTTTGACAATGGTGAGAAAGCCAGAACCTTCCCCCATCTTCAATGGCCTTGGCTTTACTATGGATGGATGGATGGATGGATAGATATAGAGCAGAGCTGTAAAATATGAAAGTGAAGCAGCATTAGAAGCTGCTTTGATGTAATTAAAATTGTGTAGGGGGTCGTAGGAGACTAAGAAAGCACAATGCCACTCACATTTACCCATGGCAAAAAAAGAAATGGAGGAGGATCAAAGTCAAAGGATTCAACAACTAGTCTGGGTTCATAAGAAGAGTGAGAGGGCTGAAGCTCAGCTGAAGAGTAGTTTTCTCTGATAACAGTTTGGGTTAATATGTGTCAAAGGCTTAATGGTTGAAGTCTGGAAAGGGTAAAGAGGTTCGTAACCAGTTCAAATAAACAAGAAAACGTGGTCAGAGCAGATTTAGCTTCTTCTGCAAGAGACGGAAGGTTTTATTGATTGCTTTTTGCGTACCCAAATTTAAACCTGAGATCTTGTGTATGTAATTGTTTTAGTGTTTGTGTTCTTGTTTAGCTGTTCAAAAGGTCATGGATTTTTTTTAAGTATATGTCTCCAACCAAGAAAGGTCATGCACTAGTAGCCCAAGGCACAAACACACACATACACACTGACACAAAGACACATAATCAATATAATACAGGAGGAAGCATCCGTTAGAAAATGTGCATTTTAATTTTGTTTATTTTGTGTGTTATTTCCCCGTCACAAGCACCCTTCCTTTATCATAACACAAGCTATCTAATATAACACCCTCACCCAATAACTGCCTGCTGCTCTTGTGACCAACCGCTTTCCCTCAGTGCACATGCTTGAGATAAGAGCAGAGGATGATGGAACGTGTGTAAAGCACACACACAGGACAGGACATGTCGCTTCCGCTGACAGAACACACCTGCTGTTTGGCCTGTGAATCATACAGGAACAAGAAATTATGGAGCAGGTCTCCCCTGTCCCATCTGCCTCTCTGGAGGACTGCTGTGTGGATCAAAATTGCATTAACACCTCTACTTACTGTCCCTCTCCCTCCTCCTGTGTTCACAATAGCTTGTGACCAAACTACTCTGACTATGTCATGCTTGTTAATATTGTAGCTACACTTAATGTGGTTAGTTAGTTTTGCAGTACTGTAAGCACAATGTCACTTTATGATGCCAGCGAGTTGACTTTGACATTGACCTTGTGTAAGAGTGCACTTTTCAGGAGCAAAATCAGCAGTATTTAGAAATTATTATTAGGGAAAGGAAAGGGATGTGTGGCCAAGTATGGTGACCCATACTCAGAATTTGTGTTCTGCATTTAACCCATCCAAGTGTACACACAGTAGTGAACACACACCCGGAGCAGTGGGCAGCCAATGCTGTGGCACCCGGGGAGCAGTTGGGGGTTCGGTGCCTTGCTCAAGGGTCTGACCTCAGTCGTGGTATTGAGGGTGGAGAGAGTGTTGGTTATTCACTCCCCCACCTACAATCCCTGTCGGACCTGAGACTCGAACCCACGACCTTCGGGTTACAAGTCCAACTCTCTTTCCATTAGGCCACAACTGCCTAATGGATAGTGTTTGATGAACACTTGCTGAATTAAACTTGCATCATGATGAAGTCACAATGAAGTAACATATAACTGCTTGAAATGTTTTTCATTGCATAGTGTGACATTCATCCATCCATCCATCCATCCATCCATCCATCCATCTTCTTCCGCTTATCCGGGGCCAGGTCGCGGGGGCAGCAGTCTAAGCAGAGATGCCCAGACTTCCCTCTCCCTAGACACTTCCTCCAGCTCTTCCGGGGGGACACCGAGGCGTTCCCAGGCCAGCCGGGAGACATAGTCTCTCCAGCGTGTCCTAGGTCTTCCCCGGGGTCTCCTCCCAGTGGGACGCGCCCGGAACACCTTCCCAGGAAGGCGTCCAGGAGGCATCCGGAACAGATGCCCGAGCCACCTCAGCTGACCCCTCTCAATGAGAAGGAGCAGCGGCTCTACTCTGAGCTCCTCCCGAGTGACCGAGCTTCTCACCCTATCTCTAAGGGATCGCCCAGCCACCCTGCGGAGAAAGCTCATTTCAGCCGCCTGTATCCGGGATCTTGTCCTTTCGGTCATGACCCAAAGCTCATGACCATAGGTGAGAGTAGGAACGTAGATTGACCGGTAAATCGAGAGCTTCGCCTTGCGGCTCAGCTCTTTCTTCACCACGACAGACCGGTACATCGACCGCATTACTGCAGAAGATGCACCGATCCGTCTGTCAATCTCCCGTTCCATCCTTCCCTCACTCGTGAACAAAACCCCAAGATACTTAAACTCCTCCACTTGAGGCAGGAACTCTCCACCAACCTGAAGTGGGCAAACCACTATAGCATTGAGTGTGCCATTCAATGCTATATATATAAAATAATATATAGTGTAAACGGTAACACTTTAGTTTAGGGGCCAATTCTTTCTAATAACTAGTTGCTTATTTGCATGCATATTATTAGCATATCGGCTGTATATTAGTACTTATAAATCGCATATTAATGCCTTATTCTGCACGACCATATTTTAGATACCTTAATCCTAATCTGATCAACCTTACTAACTATTAATAAGCAGCAAATTAGTAGTTTATTGAGGCAAGAGTCGTAGTTAATAGTTAGTTAATAGTGAGAATTGGACCCCAAACTAAAGTGCGACTGTGTATAATAATGCAATTAAAACTATGCAATTAACCACGTCTCCCGTGACTTCACTTAAACTGCTGGATTCATATGGACTGTGTTTTCTGTGTTTTGTACATTTACATTTAGTCATTTAGCAGACACTTTTATCCAAAGCGATTTACAAATGAGGACAATAGAAGCAATCAAAACCAACAAAAGAGCAATAATATGTAAGTACTGTGATAAGTCTCAGTCTAACACAGTAAACATAGCAAGTTTTTTTGTTTTGTTTTTAAATAATAAATAAAAAGAAAGTAGAATAGAAAGAGAATAAAGAATGCTAGTGTTAGAAGGACATTTTTTAAAATAAACAAAAAACAAGCAGTTGGAATATAAATAGAATAGAGAGTGCAAGTTTTTTATAAATAAAAATAAAACAAGTTAATTAAATAGAATTAGAATAGAGAGTGTTAGAGTTACAGGGTCAAATAAATATGGAAGAGATGTGTTTTTAGCCGTTTCTTGAAGATGGCTAAGGACTTGGGTTGGGCAGGTCATTCCACCAGCAGGGAACAGTTAATGAAAAAGTCTGTGAAAGTGATGTTGTGCCTCTTCTAAAGGCCACATAAGTCTGAAGTAGTGAATTTAAGGGTGCAGAGCCAGTGGTTGTTTTGTGCAGACATCAATGCCTTGTACTGTTTTGAATGGAGGGATAGAAATCTCTCAGGTTACATTAAAATATCTTGATCTGTGTTTTAATGATGAACAGATGTCTCATGGGTTTGAAATGACAAGAGGGTGAATGAATGGTGACAGAAAGTTTTTTGCGTGAACTATTGCTTTAACAAGATATAAACACAGCAGCTTACATTTTCTAGACCTGTCGATTTGACCATCTCTGAAGAGTTGAGATCAATCATTTAATCTTCTGATATTTCACATCTCTGAAACTGACCAACAACAAACACACACATGCATATAGCAGATCACTTTAGCACTGAATTCAACACACACACACACACACAATGGCCTCTGCAATCAAGTAGACAGTAGAGATACACATATTCCTTTTATGTGTCAGATCCAAGTAAACAAAGTGCACACTTGCATACACAACATAAAATATTTAACGTGAGAGGCTGTGGATTTTCAAAGGATATCGAAACCGATATCCAGACCCGCTCGAGAAATGCCACTCTTTTTCCTTGCCAGCTTTCAACACGTATCTTTAGTTTTATGGGGTTTTTTTTTCTTTCTGAGGTTTGAGTATATCAGCTGGAGGTATCGTGTCTCAGCTGTTAAAGTGTCCGATTGATTTTTTTCAGGAAGATGTGTTTTCTCATGTCGAGATTTTCATTCATCTTAGATTTCTGAAAAGCGGCACTAGAAAAAAGCCTATGTGTCTTCACATGCTGCTGTGCTAAAGTGTTTCTTTGAACACAGAAAAATGAGCAATAGATGCGATGAAAGAACAACATTCAGCGTGTCTGCGTGTGTGTACAATATATTTCACTCCTTGAACATTCTGTCATGTGATATGTCTGTGAACATAAGCATGCATAAGTGTGTAATTGCGCTTTGCACTAATAATCCCTGTGCTTTCACTGCTATTCAGACTGAGAGTAAGTGTAATCATTTATGAGTTCATTTCATGGGGTCACTTCTGCAGACCACATTGTCTTTTTGCTCTTATAAAACAAGCCTGCTCTTTAAATGATACACATACACACACTTGCATCAGCTGAGCACTGCATCTGTTCTCCTGGCAGATTCTTCTTATCTGTGTTCACAACTGGCTTCCTTCCTCAAATCTCCTGTCTTTCTATCTGTACTTTTGATGCTGTTGCTGCATGCTTTGGTTATAATTAGAGGTGCTTGGCAAAGCTCTTTTCTGAACCTCTAACCCTAAGTACTGAGCTTGCCAAAGAGACAAGTGGTATTAGTGATCTGATGTAAGATATTTAGTTTGGCAGATAATAAAAAGGGTGAAAAAATGCTATAGATTTATACTCTGCTGCAGCCAAATTTGGAGATCAGAAACTTGTGGGTGGGTAGCCACCTAGCAACCGTTCAGAATTCTCTAGGGTCTGCATAATAATGCACTATAAAATGCTCTGAAGACCTCAGCAACTGAAGACTTCAGCAAACATCATAGCATCTTTTGAAAATGCAGAGAAATACCCTGGAAACCACCCACATCATTCTTGATATCTGAAAAACTGTATAGCAACCACCCAAAACATCCTAGGTCCTGAATAGCAACGCCTTGGCAACCACCTACAGCATCCTACCATCCTTAGAAAAAAAAACATTCCAATGCCTTGACCCACATTATCCTAAAATCCTTAGGATATGCAAAGCAATGTTACGGCATCCACCCACAACATCCTAGCATCCTTACGCAGCTGCATAACGACACCCTGGCAACCGCTCACAACATCCTAGCATCCTTACACAGCTGCATAACGACACCCTGGCAACCGCTCACAACATCCTAGCATCCTTACGCAGCTGCATAACAACATCCTGGCAACCGCCCACAACCTCCTATCATCCTTATCAGCTGCATGGCAACACCTTGGCAACCACCCACGACATCCCAAAATCCTTAGGATTTGCAAAGCAACGTTCATGCAACCACCCACAATATCTTAGCAACATCCTAACAAACATCCTTAGAAACCACATAGCAACAGCCTGGAAACAACCCACAGCATCCTAGCATCCTTAGAATCCACATCGCAACACCCTGCCAACCATCCACAACATCCTAAAATCCTTAGAAAATCCAAAGCAATGTTCATTCAACCACCCACAATTTCCTACCATCCTTACAAACCAAATTGTAAAACCCTGGCAACCACCCACAAAATCATGCCATCCTTAGAAACCACATAGCAACACCCTGGCAACCACCCACAACATCGTGTATCGTATCGTGTATCTTGTCAGTGTGTGCACTTGCTTGGCCATTTGTAGTTGATAAACAGGAAAGTGGGTCCAGCTGAATTGAAATGATCATTTGTTGGTTTGGTATAATAAAGGTTATTATACCGCGGCAGCGGTCGCGGCAGTCGTCGTGTGAAACCCTCCTAGTGTGAAGACCAAAGAGTGTAAAGACCATCGACTCTACCGTGCGACTCCACCGGGCAGGGACACCGCCAAGGGATAGTAGTAGCTTTTTATTTAATTTTTTCATTGATATGTTTATTATTGAAATGTTGTTGTTATATGCATGTGTTAATTTTATTTAATTTCTTTATTTTCTTAAATATGTGGGTAGATAGTATTTATAGAGTTGTAACTTTTTAGTTTTAGTTACTTTTTCTTATTTGTAAGTCGCTTTGGACAAAAGCGTCTGCTAAATGACAAAAGTAAAAAAGTAAAGAGTGTAAAGACCATCGACTCTACCGTGCGACTCCACCGGGCAGGGACACCGGCAAGGGATAGTAGTAGCTTTTTATTTAATTTTTTTCATTGATATGTTTATTATTGAAATGTTGTTGTTATATGCATGTGTTAATTTTATTTAATTTCTTTATTTTCTTAAATATGTGGGTAGATAGTATTTATAGAGTTGTAACTTTTTAGTTTTAGTTACTTTTTCTTATTTGTAAGTCGCTTTGGACAAAAGCGTCTGCTAAATGACAAAAGTAAGTAAGTAAAGTAAAGTAACATCCCAGCATTCTTAGAAACACCCATCCTTAATGCATAACAACGCCTAGATAAGCCCTCGCAGTATCTTAGCAATATTCTAACAACCATCCTTAGAAACCACACAGCAATGCCTTGACAACTACCCACAACATCCTAGCATCCTTAGCAACTGCATAGACAGCAATGGCCTGTATTTTGTAAGATTGCATTCATAATACTGGGATAATTACACTTAGTGCTCTTCATAATCAGTCATGTTCACACTAAAAAATTCTCTCAGTAAGTGTTTGTCATTATGTGAGTGTGTATAAGAAGGGTGATGGTTCATACTATTACACAGCAAGTTTCTAAACTTTAAAACTTTTTAAGTTTGCGTGATAATGAGTGTGAGAGCTAGGTAGGTGAGATAAATGCTGTTGGTATTGCTGCGTGATGTCATTCAGCTCCATGCCTTGGAGGAGCTGGAAGGAAAGAGAATGTGAAAAACTATTATCATTACCATTTCTTGCAAATTGTTTGAACATGTATATTAAAACAGCCCCTGTGGAGAATATGACTGGTTTGAACGGAATTAACACTGAAGAAACTCTGCACCGAGTGAAAAGACGGAGCATGTTGTGCGTCTTTAGTTGATTTATCTGGTTATCTTTACCTCACTAGAGTGTGAACAGTAAAATCAATATTTCACCCATCTTTCCGTCAGCTTAAGATGGATAGAGGCACTTTAGTCTTCAAGCACACTCAGCGCGTGCACACACACACACACACACACACACGATTGAAGCGATCCAGCGACTGAAGTGTAGCAGGTAAATGGATTGCATACTGTGTCTCTAGACTGGACTTTAATGAATGATGAATATTATCGCTCTCCAGTTCTGTTCATCATGCTCTCTCTTTGTCTTCCCCTCAGATAAAAACCGTTGCTGTTGTGAAAAGTGACTCAGGTATTCAGAGGAGAACAACACATTAAATCAAAACTGTTATTATTTTTTGCTTTTCATTTAAATGTTAAGTTTAGAAATTTTATTGTATGCATTTGTCATTTTTATTTAATTTATTTTATTTTTAAAATGTGTATAGGCAGTATTTATAACATTTTAGCTTTTAGTTTTGGATCTGTTTTTAGTTTATTTAATACTACAATTGATTGCTTCTGTTGTCCTCATTTGTAAGTCGCTTTGGATAAAAGCGTCTGCTAAATGACTAAATAATAATAAATAAATAATAATAAAAATCAAAACTGTGCTAGATCTGTCTTTCACATACTGCCTAAACTGTTCCATAATTACCGCGAGTGCTTTGCAGGACGATACAGTTTGAAGATAAGACTATGTTTCAGTAAGATTATAATATCTTAATTATAATATTGTAATATTGATCAATTAAGAATATGTACAATAATTGCAAATATAGTAATTTTAATTATTAGATGCTGATTAAAAATACATTTAAATATTTATTTCTTTATTCAATTTTATTTTGACTGCATTTGTTTAATTTGTGAACGACTGACAAGAGCACATTTCACAATTACAGTGTGTTTTAAATGTTATACAGCAGTTTTGATATACAGTACCAGTTACTTTTATGACCTGATGATGTATGACCCCATAATTATTCCAAATTGAGTCATCAGTGTCTCAATCAAGGCTGTTGCTTGTGCCTGAATTTATGTCCACAGTGTACTGATTGATGAAGTGGGGATCTACGGAGTGGACTAAGACATGGCACCATAGCACTATTATTAAACCATCATGCTTATCGAACTGGTTTACAGGCACATTAAAGTTTGATACAGGACCGGTGATGTGCTTTTAGGTTGAGGGAGGGAGAGAATGTAATGGCTTGGTTTATGTGGCGGTAAAATACTCATAAATTTTAGCACACACACATAAACTGGGGGCGTTTGATGTGTTTGCTGCTGAATTTGAGATTAATCCATTCTCACTATGCTGTAAAGCAGCAGTGCAGCACCTGTCATATGACGCCAGGGAAAGCACAGCCATCTGTTTCACACGCACAACACTCTCTCACATCCAGACCCACCAGTTCACACATACACAACACAACGCAGAGCAAATCCTCGCTCCATGAGAGGTGACCCCATTACACTGGACACTTTTGAGGAGTTTGAACGTTTGTTTGTGGATCAGTGGAGAGAAAATTTATCTTTTTACCCACAGTACCCTGTAAATATGTTTGTTTTTTTCCGAAGTTGTATTATGTTTTACTAGAAAATATGGTTTCAGTTTCTCTAATTAGTAATTAATTGATTATTTGTGATTTCTGGGTGAAGATTTGTCTACACCAGACTGTTTTTAGTGTACAGTGGCCCTAAAAAGTATTTAGATGATTGAATGTCAGTGGACAACATTTGGTAAATAGATTGCTTCAGGTGTTAGATATGAGCAATATCACACCCGTGAGATATGGCTGTTTATCGGCACGGCTGTGATTTGACCGTAGGCACAAGGCTGCAGGCCGAGTTGTTCATGAGTCCCTTGTTGTTTGTCCTGAACAGTTCAACTGCCTGCTGTTCTTCAGAAAAATCCTTCAGGTCATCCTTCATTAAAGGTGCACGACGCGATTTTTGCCAAATGTCGTAGATATTTGAAAGCCCCAATATAAACACGCCCATACCCAAAAAAGGGACCCCGCCCCTATTTTGATATCTCTGCCCCACACGCATGTACACAACCCTGGCATAACGACAATCTCGGAAACAAGTGAAGATGACACACAAGCATATTCAAACAAAATCAACATTACTCACCTATTGTCACGGTGCACACACGAGGGAGGACTCAAAACACAGTCTTTACTTTAGACATCAGGACAGGGCAAGACAAGGCAGGGCAGGGCAAACCACAGACAGGAACACCGGGGAGTAACGAGTAGACCAGACGACACGAAACTGATCAGACAGAACTATAAATACACACGCAAATCATAGATAATGAGACGAACACGGCTGGACAAGAATTAACTAATGATAACATTTAACAACGACAGGAAACAACCCAAATATGGGCACAAGAGGCAGGAACACATGACACATAAACAACAGTTCCCTTACACCTATCAAGAAGAAACAACGCAACCTCAGCATCTGATTCGAGCCCTTTCCGCTCCTTGAGTTTCTCTCCACCGCTGGAAAGCTGCTCCGATATTTATGCTGGTCTTTTTTTATCTTCCAATTCTCTCTATCTATAGTTGATCTGCTGATATCCATCTGTGAACTCAAATTGAGTGCTCTCGTCTCTCTATCATTACAAGACATGCTACTTACTGCTAATTGGCTACAAGTGTGTTTTGGGACTTTGAGTTAAAAGCATTTTTCAAAAATTGCTTAGTGCACCTTTAAGAGCCGGGGGTGAAAACTTTTTGAATTTGAAGATCAGGGTAAATTGTGGTGGAAAGCCACATTGTCCCAAATTATGACATACAGAGTCATGCCAGGCCTCAACAGCCCTCTCTCTTCGGGTGGAATCAGTATTTCTTTCAATGCATCAAGAAATGTGATGAGGCGTTGCAGCACAGCCTCGTATTATGATGCAATTCCTCCCTGCATACTTGCCTTTTCTGAACCCAATCGAGGAGTTCTTCTCTGCTTGGAGGTGGAAGGTGTATGATCACCGGCCATATGAGCAGATGCCCCTCCTGGAGGCAATAAATGCTGGTTGCCTGGCAATAGGTGCAGAGGACTGCCAGGGATGGATACGCCATGCAAGGAGGTATTTCCCTCAGTGCATTGCAAGGGAAAACATTCAATGCGATGTTGATGAGAACCTGTGGCATAATCGTCAAGAACGAATGGACTAAATGTGAAAGATAAAATATATATATCTTTCTTTTTTTTTTAAAGGTATTTCCACCCATAAGTTTCCTTTGGTAGCTTTTTTTTTTCAGTATCCATTTGAGTTTGTAAAGTATCATATTTCATATTGATGGCTGTATTTTGTTGTCCATTGTGTAATGATTGATTGACAAGTTGTGGTGTTTGATGGAAATAGTTGCTTATATTGCATGTTTTTAAAGTTTTGTGAGTTTTTGAGCATTTTGCTAACAAAATGAGTCATTTTGGCCATTGAGCTTCAGTTTTATCCTGTGTGTTAACTGTTTTGAAAATGTGATGTCAGAGTGGGCAAATGTGTTTAAGCAATCGAAAAAAACTGTAAACCATTTAAGGCAATCGGTTTCCTCAAACCATTTAAGTAGCCAAGTTGTTAATTTAAGTTGTTAAGACTTAGTAAGAATTAGTTGCCTGAATTCAAACTGACTGAGTGGAATAAGCTTCAGTTTTACAAAAAAAAAAATCCCGTTCATTGTGTTACTTGCTGCATCTTTGTAATTATTTGTGAAATTTATTAGAAAAGTAAAGTGTTTTTTTTTTAGTATTCAAATAGAGCAGTCATATTAATACTGTTGTTGGTTTGTGATTTGCTTGTAGTTTTATAATTGGTCCTTTTGGCTATGAAATTACATTATTTATCAGGGCTGCATGAAGAATCGTGTTTTAATCGTGATCACGATTTCTGCTTCTCTCGAATTATTAAGCAAAATCATCTGTGATATTTGCCTGCTGGTTATTTATACTGAAACCATTTCATTTTATTTTGGCATTTCCTTGCATTGGATATTTCACAAGATTTCAAGAGTTTAAGTCCTCTAATCTGGGCATTTTCGGCCCAGTGCTTCAACTAATATACCCAACCTGGCAACCATGTGCATGAAAAAAAAGAAGTGATTTCTAAGATTTTCTGCTAAAATAAAGTTGTAATACAGCCAGTCTTTTTACATGGTCATTCAAGCAAACTATTTAAGTTGATGTTTCCTTGCAATAATTCTGTATGAAATTCTGAAATGTAAAAAAATTAATAGTATGCTAATAAAACAAATGCTTGAATTATTGATTGGCACAATTAAATATAATTATATTATGTTTTGCATTGCCATTAAATGCTATCAGTGACCCCAGAGTAAAACTCTTACAGTGAACAATTCCTGCTGTGTATTATCTTCATTTTTATTTTTTTTTTCATTCTTTTCCAGGTAGATCAACCCACATCCTAAGCACCAGAAAAGACGAGAAGACAGGCAAACATGCTGGCTAACCTGCTCACCGTCCTCCGGAACTTCACAGAGAGGTACATTCATGATAAATGTTCTTTTAATGTTAATGTGCTTCAGGTGCATTCTCACACTGGAATAATCCTTCTAATTAGTGTTTTTAATTGTTTCTGTGTAACATCGCTCCCTTTTTGCCTCTTAATCTTTTCATCCATGTTTATTAGACCACGATAAAATGCCTGCTCTTTAAAAACCTGCAAGAAAGGTGGATTATATTCCTCTTTGTGCCATTAGGAAATGAAGGTGGCAGCCAGGCGAGTGTCTACAGAGGATTAGTCTCTTTGAGTCACTGTTATAATCGAGTGAATAATCTTCATCCCTAGTGTTCCCGCAAACATACTCTCATTCACCCAGTGTAGATATTAGTGTATTTTAATGCCTGCTAAAAGGCTTTGGCTGTAAATAGCCATTTCTGCGCTAGATTAATCTCAGCTATCTGTTTCTGGGTTCTGTGCTGTTTATTACTTTATCCGGGTTTTGGGTGATTGAGTGATCTTACACTGATTTAAATTGGCAAATTTAATCGCAAAAAAACCCTCAACCGACCTGTCTCCTTCTTGTCTGCTTTAAAAACCACTGAAGTAACAAGCTACTTTAAGAAATGTGTGACAAATTTAGATTAACTCTCGTGTTTGGAGTCTGATAGACCCCAATTTTCTATTTTCTATCCGATACCGATATTTCCAAGCCCAGTATCGTCGATACCGATACCGATATCGATACCTCTAAACTAAACTAATCTTTTGAACTATTAAAATAATATAATATAATATATAATATAATATAATAATAATATAATATAATTATACTCACTTAATATTGGAATTTAAAGCCATGATTTTTTTTTTTTACATTTTATAGGCCTTTTTTTGTTTACACTGTCAGAAATAAAATATATTAAAATTGTATTTTAGCCGTTTACTGGGGCAGTAGTCTCAAAGGGGCACCTATACCCCTACAAGGGAATATATTAGTACCATACAAGTATACATGTTTTAAGAGTATATAAGGTGTGCATTTGAGGGTACCTCAAGAAAAATAAACATGGTGTTACATAAGTACTAAAATGTATTATTATTATTATTATCATGGTAAACTGTGGTTACTGTGATAAAACCATGGTTAATTTTTGTAAAAGGTTGCCAGGCTGTTGTGCCCCTAAAGGTGAAACTTTTACAATTACAGAACAATTACAGAACATAACACAATCTATTTGAATCTATGTGTATTATTCTCTAATATAGTCTATTCTTCCACTTTATTTTTCTATTTTTATGCGCCAAGTTTCTTGATAAATAAAATTAGTGGTTAAAAAAAATGCACTTTAGAATCAATATTTTTATATGAGGATCGATCCTTTCGATACAACATCAGTATCAAAAGTATCGATAATTTAGGATCGATCCGCCCATCCCTACTTATTATATTTTTAAAAAATCATAATAACATCCATGAAACAATCTCTCTCAAAATGTTACTTTCATTCTGTTTGGGATTTTAGAGACTCCAGATATTAAACATGAAGAAATGCATAGAATTTTCACATGATATTCCAATTATTGTGGACATACACCACTGCCAATTTTATATTTGGATTTATTTAAAGGGGTCATATGACGGTTGAACTGATCTGGAACAGTGTTGTAAATACAACTTAACCGATGATGATTCTAGTTGTGTCCCCTTTTGGAAGCTCAAACAAAGTACTTTCACTTTCACAACGAAACACAGCGTTTCCAGGACATGGTGCCAGCGGCAGCAACAACACTACAGCGAGAATAAAAGTTACGCCTTTCATTGCGTATACATTTGGGCTGTGTTTTCCAAATCTTCAACACCGTGACGTAGACATGTGGGGGCGTGTTTGAATGAGCCTCTTTAGGGGGGCGTGGTCGAGTCTTAACGTTTATAAAGAATATCTCTTTGGTTTTGAGACTTTAGTCTTTGCAACTTCAGGGGTCTTATCTATGCACAAACAGCTTATAACCCTCCAAAGACAAAGGAAAACTTAAAATCGCATCATATGACCCCTTTAAATGTATTGTTATGCTTTCGCAGGGGTCAATTAGCCTCTCATAGAATTACTGTTTTAGTGTATTTTTGATAAATAAATGCATCCTTGGTGAGCATACAATTATTTAATTATTAATTATTCCAAACATCAAATCAAATCAGCATATTAGAATGATTTCTGAAGGATCATGTGACACTTAATACTGGAGTAATGATGCTGAAAATTTAGCTTTGCATCAAAGAGAATAAATTACATTTGACAATATATTCACATAAAAAAAGTTATTTTGAATTGTAATAATATTTCACTTTTTTTATGTATTTTTGATCAAATAAATGCATCCTTGATGAGCAGAAGACACATTCAGAAACATTAAAATATATCAACCCCAATCTTTCTGATGATGTATGTAATGTAATCCTTATACATTATATTATCGGGGTCTCTGGAACCACTCAGGAAGTAATTTGCAACCAAACAAGATGGAGAAATTATACTTGAAAATTACCCTGGTACATACACTGGTTGATTTTCTATTCAATCACATGCGATATTACAGTAATCATAACTCATCTGCTGTGTTGTTCCCCTCCATACCTTTAGGGGGCAGCGCGAGCTGTTTTTTTTTCCTTAGGCATAAATACATTAAACTGCTGCCACCCATCATGGTAGAGGCGTAATAGCTGAGTGGGTGCAGAGAGAGAGATATGAGAATGGAAAGGCCAGCACTTCTGTGTGCCGCAGAGATACGCCATAGACAGTGGCGGGTGGGGAATCGTAAAATCTGTAGTGGTCGACTGGGTGCTGAGTGTGCAGGTGTAAAAGAACAAGTTGTTTTTCATCGTATACGCCAATGCGTTTGTGTATGTGTGTACATAACTGCAGGCTTCAGTTTGAGAGATGGCTGCGATTAAATAGAGGGCCTATATGATGTTGTGTAGGGTGGGTAGCAGGATGTTTTGTAAGTGAAAATTGTTCCTGCAATCAAGCATAAGACAAATGTCATGTGCTATGTCTCTAAATGTCATATTGTGAAGTAATTTTGCCTCATTGGAAGTGTTTGCATGTTGGGAAATGATGAGATCAATTATGTTGTTGCAAACTTGTAAGACTTTCTTCTGTGGCACAAAAAAGTAGATATTTTGAAGAATGTTTATGCTTTTCTTTTTTACATAAAAAACAAATCCGTGAAATAAATATATAATAAATAATTGAAAATTAATTGCAAAAAAATATATAAATAAGAAGAAATGGAGTAATGGTGAAAACTGGAGTAATGGTGCTTAAAATACAGCTTTTAACACAGGAATAAATAACATTTTAAAATATCTATCTATCTATCTATCTATCTATCTATCTATCTATCTATCTATATACCCCCCTCTCTCAATTAAATTCAATAAAATTAAATTCAGAAAGCTTTCTTGGCATGACAAAAACATACATTTTGTATTGCCAAAGCATTAAAACAACATAGAAAAGTGATTTAGGATATCTGAACATTTAGTAAAGCCTAGAGAAAATAATAGTAATAATGAAACTAATTAAAAAAGGCAACATTATATAAACACATGGCTAGATATAGCAAAAAATAAATAAAATAAGTGTTAATAAAATAATATTAATCAAATAAAGAAAGAATTATAATAATAAATAAAAGATTATACTACAGATATCATGTAACAACTGAACTTAGAAATTTGAGCATTGTATACATTATATAGATGTGTGTAGCTGTAATGTGTGTGTGTTTGGGCTGTGAGTGAGTGTGTGTTTATTGGCCGTTTGTTTCTCTCTGGCTGTCCCTCCCCAAATCTTGCAGCTATATTACAACATTTGGCTTCTTCGCCAAGAATGAAAATGAGTTTTTGGGTTGGATTACAGGTGTTAAATTGGGGTAATATTTGATTAATTTTGGGGTAGTAGTGGTCTCTGATATCTTTATATTTTGTGCATTCTGTGAGGAAGTGCAGCTCCGTCTCCGTCACTCCCAGAATGCAGTGTGAGCAGAGTCTGTCCTCACGAGAGAGCCAGGTCTGTCTGCGCCGGCCCGTCTCTACGGCCAGACTGTGTTCGCTGAGTCTGTACATCGTCAGTGTTTTCCTGAGTCTCACATCACTCACGGTAGATCGCAACAGTGTATTCTCCATTTAGAGTCGAATAACATTCCGGTTTGTGCTGGTTTTTAATGGTGTTCGTCCAATGGGTGATGTACTTGTCTTTTTCTTTGTTTATAATGTGTGTGGGCCGAATGTGTGTGAGTGTGTGTGTGTGTGTGAGCTCAGTCAGTCTCAGCACCAGCTGGCACAGGGGACTCTTGCTTATGCTCAGCTCTTGGTGTTTTAGGGCTTTGTAATGGTATGTGTTGGGGTCGCTTGTTTTTAGGTGTTTCCAGAATTTCAGGGCTCTTTTTTGGATGTTTAGAAGCAGAGGGTATTGGCCTAATTCTGCTCTGCATCCATTGTTTGGAGTTTTTCTTTGGACTTTGAGTATTCTTTTACAGAAATCTAAATGTAGAGTTTCTATCAGGTGTTTTTCCCAATTTAAGAAGTCAAATTTTTTAGAAGGACCCCATACATCACTGCCATATATAGATTTGAAAAGTTTGAGCCAGATTTGGATTGGGATGTCGATTTTAATGGATCTTTTTATGGCATAGAAAGCCCTTTGAGCTTTCTCTTTGAGTTCATTCACAGCCAAAGTAAAGTTACCGTGGTTGGAGTTATTTTCAGGCCGAAGTAAGTGTATGTTTTTATGGTTTCAATGGTTCTGTGTGATAGTGTGAATGTGTGTGCTGTTCCCTGAGATCTGGAGCGTTTCTGGAACATCATTACTCTAGTTTTTTGGAGGTTGACCATCAGGGCCCAGGTCTGACAGTAATCCTCCAGCAGATTCAGGCTGTCCTGAAGCCCCTCTTCAGTGGGTGACAGGAGGACCAGGTCATCTGCGTAGAGAAGACACTTTATGTCTGTGTCGTGTTGAGTGAGACCTTGAAAGGGAGCGTGTTCTAATATGTTGGCCAATTGACAGGAGGGCACAGTGTCTGGAGATGCTAGAGTTTATTTTATTAATTGTTTTGGGATGGAAATCTTTCCTCTGGAGTAGAGTGGACAGGGTGATTTTTGAGTTGGGGAAGGTTTCTCTAGCTTTTTCCACGACGGCTCTGAGGGAGTCAGACACTCTGTCCTGTTGGCTCCGCAGGTCGTTGGTGCTCGTGTGGATTATGATGTGGCTGGGCCTTCTGTCAGGTGCTCCAGGGCTTTGTCGGTGGTGGGACACCAGAATTTAACAGCTCTGGGTCGGTGGAAAAGTTGATTTATATCAATGAATTTGCCGTTTGAATTGATGAGTAGAGCTACTTCAGGTTCCTCTGTGTTGGTTTGTGCTGGGCTACTGTGAGACGAGGGCTGATGCTGTTGTGCTGGGGAGCCTGACAGGGGGCGCTGTGATGGCTGTGAGCTGTCTGGGTCGGGTCTCTCTGAGTTTGCGCTGAGGGGGGGGTGTTGACTCCCTGTGTTATGCGACTTTGGGGTGGAGGGCAGTGTTTGAGCTCTGGGTCTGTGCTGGTTCTTCTCTGGCCAGGAGGAGTTCTCTCAGCTGTTCAGCTGTTCTCTCTCCTCCTGTATCTCTCTCAGCTGCTCTTTCAGGGCCTGGATTTCGCTGTTCTACTGTTCTCTCTCCTCTTGTATCTCTCTCAGCTGCTGCCTCATCTCTAGTGGTGAATTTTCTCTGTCCTGTAGCTGGAGTCTCAGTGCGGTCAGCTCAAACTGATAGCTGTCCTTCTCCGTCTGAAGCGTTCTCATCTGCTGGGTGAGGGCTGTCAGTCTCTGTGTTTGGTGCTCTGTGTTCTGCTGGAGTTCAGTATGAGCTGCACATGTGTGTGACTGTTGAGAGAAACTGCTGCTGTTTGTGCACCGTTTCTCTGAGCTGCACCATCTCCATCTCCAGCTTCATGAAGTGCTCCTGAAGTATAGGGATGGATTTGAGCAGGGAGGATGGGATGTTCTCAGTTTTAGCCGTTTCTGCAGGAGTGGGCCTGAGATCTGAGCTGCTGTTCTGTGGATTCTGTTCTGATGACAGACTCTCAGATAGCAAAGCTTTCTCGTGTTTCACAGTTTCAGCTATTGCTCTGTAGTCAGCCTGGAATAACTTCAGGTTACCCTGTACCATGACTGTTCCGTTTTTGTAGATGTTCACAGTTATCATAGTGCTATCGGGGTCTTATGGTTCTCTGATTTTGACTTTCCAGCCATTACAGATACCTTCTTTTTTTACAGAGGGGTAATGTTTGATGATGGTTTTATGCCGGCACTGGGGTGATCAGAGAAGAAAATGAGGTTGCAGATTTCTCCAGTTTTGAATAGATCTGCAAACAGAGTCTCTGGATTGTTTGAAAGAAGTTTCTGTTTGTAGTTTTTCCTTGCAGAGTCAGTTCTGATCTCAGAGGGATACTGTGGTGGTGAGTGGGGAGCTCATCTGCATATGGCAGTGGGGTGATGGCAGCTGCTGCTCTGATTGGCTGATTTTCTCTGGCTCATTTGAATTGATACATTGAGGAATGCCAATGCCAGAGTGTGGGCTAGCCATAGCTTTAGCTTTATAGCATTTTAGCTTATAAAAATACAAAAATGTTAAATTTATGCCCTTATATTTGAAAAAAAAAACACGCAAACAAGCCAAAAAAAAAGGTCTCCAGTGCAGTTTTGTTTGTACTCACTGCTTCTCCCTCCGTGAATAAGTGGATCTTCTCTTGTTTTAACGTTCCCTTCAATTTTCCAGCAGGCCTGTTGCTAGAAGTTTGATGCTCTGATCCTCTGCCTTGATTATTTGGTTTTAAAAGCATAAATACTATATTTTCTCAGTTCTTTTCATGAAAGTTTGTGTCTGTATGTGGTATTCTTCTAGATTTTGTAGATTTTTCATCTATCTCTCATCTCAAAATAGCAAACAAAGAAGAAAATTTAAGAGCTCATGCAGATCATGGCTTCTCTCTCTCTCTCTCGCTCTCGCTCTCTCTCTCTCACACACACACACACACACACACACACACACACACACACACACTCTACCAGTCAAAAGTTTGTTTTTTCAAAAGTGTTTTTTTCTTTCCTTGGTTTTTGGTTTTGATTTCATCTAAATATGAACAGATATTTATATCCATACAGTCTTTAAAAATTATTTTTTGTTTTCCACAAAGAAAAAAGCATTTTAGGACAGAATGAGAGTTGTAAATGATGGCGTTGAAAATGACACGATGAAGGTCCTGAAGGTTACAAGAGTTTTTGAATGGGAAGGGAAGGACACAATATAAGTGTGTGTGTGTGTGTGTGTGTGTGTGTGTGTGTAGATAATTAATGAGGGTTGGGGGGGATCTTCACTCTGATTGGGGTCAGAAAGGTAATGAAGAGATGCTCTCATTAGTGTGTGCTCATGGATATGAGTGTTTGGAGGACTTTGTGCATGTGTGTCCGACGTGTTACCTCACTCACATGTCCAATACGTGGAGGGGGTCAGGAAGTGAATCTGTATAATGCGGCAAATAAAACCCCACTGAGTGAACATAATTAGGCTACACTCTGTTGTACTTGAGCTAAAGTTTGAGAGTCTGTGTCGAGAGTCCACAGGTGTGTATTTATGAAAGGGTATCAAAAGCTGTGCCCAAAATTGCTTCCTAGCCCCAATATAGTGCACTATAAGTTGCTATATTTTTCTATAGTGTTTTATTTTTATTACAGTTTGCTTATAATTTTACCTTTGTTTTGGCATACCATCCTACGGCACCCCTGCTGTTTGTACAACAAGAGCAATTATATATTCCATTACAGGATGCTGTTATTTTGCTCTATACCATCCAGCTATGTTCGAGACTCAAGCATATGTGTATCTGAGATCACCGGACCTGATTACAGCAAACAAATGGAGCCCGCAAGGACTCGCCAAATCTTCCTCTCACTTTTCCTCTTCTCTTCCTCCTTTGTTTTTTGCCCTCACCATGTAAGCTTGAAGCTATTCTTTGTGTTTTCCATTTATTTGTGGTGTTATGTGTTTATTGATTGGCCAGTAGCGTCTAGACCTGAATTGATTGAGGGCTTTTATGTCTCCATAGTGGGGTTATATTGGAGCAGCATGACTGGTAATGATATTAGCTGGGGTTTAGGTTCGCGAACACTCCCACACATACAAACGCACACACATCCACGCAAACACAAAGAAACGTTGACTCTTGCTCATGATGACCCAACAAGAGCTTTGTCAGGAGGCGGTCTGGCAGGACCTGCAGAGGTCGGTTGTGTTGGCCTGCGCTGGCTGTCGATTAATACTTTGAGTGGTCTGCTGGCCTGATTCCTGGTCAACAGATAGAGTCTGGAGAGGAAAGATGCTCTGAGAGCTCATTAACGTTAAGCAAAAGAAAAAAAATGCTGGCCTTTGTAATCTTTCATCAAAATGTAATAAATTACTCCTCCAACTTTCCTTTTTCAAGGATGTTACTTAAGGCCAAGTAAAATGTTAATCAGTTGCCAAAAGCTGATTTCAGCTGTTGTAGGTAATGCGGCCAAAGTAAAAATGCTTGCCAAAACTTAAAGGTGGGGTATGTATTTTTTCAAAAAGTCGGGCCCAGTAGCAAAACAAACTTGTAGCCAATCAGCAGTAAGGGGCATGTCTACTCATGATGTGGAGGAGAGAGCTCTCAGAGCACATGACGGACATTAGCCGAGTGATGACAGAAAGATAGAGATGGCGGATAAAAAAACAAAAGAGGAAAACGTCTGCAGAACAAAAGAAGGCTTACACTGTGTCTACACCGGACACCGCGCTGCAACAGCTAAAGTCTGTCTACACTGAACGTGACAAAGCGACCGTTGAAAATCATTTGAAATCTGTGTCAATTGTCATAAATGGAACGCAGCTGCAGTTTACTGTCGGGGATTTGTCGTGTAGCTCATTATAATCACTGATTATAATGAGTTCTATAGTATTTTGTCGCGCCGCTCGAATCCGGTGTAGACACGGTGTTACGATAAGGCAAGACGTAGGACCCGTGTAAATATCGGATCAGCTTTCCAGCGCTGGAGAGAACTCAAGGAGTGGGAAGGCCTGCGATCGGACGCCGAGGTTGCTTTGTTTCTTCTCGATAGGTGAGTAACATTGGTTTTGCTTTGTTTCACAGAACTAATCGTTCCCTGGATTGCGTATGTGTGGGGCGGCACTATCAAAACAGGGGCGAGTCCCTTTTGGAGTAAGGATGTGTTTGTTTTGGTGATTTCAAATATCAAAATTGGCTACCAGAAATCACTTACCCCACCTTTAATACCATAATCGTCAAAAAACTTCAAAAAACATACCCATACATACAATTCACTGCAGTTTCTTTAATTCTTTTTCACACAAATTATGACTACATTGGTAGATTATGGACTCATTTTGGTGCAGTTCCTACACTGTAAAATCCAATAGCTTACCTTACTTAGATATAATTAGTTATCTTTACTTAGTTGTTATAATTACTAGGAACTTTGTTTATATTATTAAAGTAGTTTTTTCTTATTAATGCAGCAATGCAACATGAAATCAGAGTTATTTGATTTCAAGGGAAGAAAATGATTAAATTGGTTGCTTTTAGAAGGTGACAAATATTCTAATTAAATCATTAGTGTGTTTTTTGTGTGTGTGTTTATTAATTATCTTTTACAATTTCATTGTTTTTCATAAACACCTTGAGAAGCTTTTAATCGGGTTGATATAATCTTTAAATAATTGTGGTAATATGCTCAAGTCACACACAGGCTTCAACATTCAGCACACAAATCACAACAATGGTAAAAATTCAATTACATTTCATTTGTATTAATTGTAACAATAACCATTTTATTTGCTCTTTTTTGTGCTACTAGTGAAACAAGACAGCAAATAAAAACAACAACTGTAAAACAAAGGAATTTAATCATTTATTCCGCCGAAATGCACTCTGGGAGTCAGTGAGTAGCTATACTAAGTCATGAGTAAACCTAAAGTAAAGGATAAAGTACCCCCTACGGTTCTTCTTTAGTTACTAGAACTCTCATGTAAGTGTAAGTCTCGTGTAGCAATCCGTTTTCATGCTTTTTTTAAGCCCAACTAATTCAATTTTACAGTATAAAACAATAATATTACCTCAAAACACGTTTATCATACTGCATGATTTGTAAACAAATATATTTTTCCATTTGCGTCACAAAAAGCTCAATTTGTTAGGCTTTTCAGATGAAGTAAACTTGCTCGGTAGCACACCCGGTACTGCACTGTATGGCACAAATCCCTTGAAACACGGGTTGCAACACTCAATAAAAGAGTTAAAAGACTTGTAAAAGCAACTAAAATGGCATGATTGCTTCAGCAAGTGTGTTTTTATGTCATGTTTGCTTTTGTTAACACTATTGTTTAGGTTTACTGTAGGGTTTCATGTTCATCTGTTACCAAGCGAAATCACTTTATGAATCAGGTTATATTAGCGTCATTAATGTGTAGTTATCCAGCATATATTTTAGTATATAACCAAAAGTTATAGAAACCGTCGGTTTGTTAGCTTGCATTTTGCAAGCCATGTATTCTGCAGTTGAACCAAATTGCTCATGAAAATGGCAGTAAATGCAAATAGCAATATATTTTTTATAAAAGAAGCATCTACAGGATACATTGAGATGCTCTCAGTGGTTAACTTGAACTTTAGCCTCCATGTATTGCATTGTTTGTGAGCTGAACCCATACTTTGACATTGCAAGCATCTTGCTCTACTATTTGGGCTACAGTACAGGAACACTTTTACATAAAATATGGGGTTTCATATGACTTCTAGAGAGAGAAAGCAAGAGACAAAGTGGGAGGTATCAGTCTAAACAGCAGAACCGATTTCATTTCATGCTTGAAAGTCGCCCAGAACAGAGGACAAAGTGTCTCCAAGTTACCTTTGCAACTTCTGACGTGGATGCACTTTAAACCTGAAGGCACCTTCTGTGTTTTTGTCAACTCCATGTTTGTTGTCCCTGTTCACATGCTGGTTCTTCCTCTCCTCCCTCACTTTCTCTCACTCTCTGTTTCTTGTTCTCTCTCTGGTCGGTGAGATAAACTCACGAAACACAATTTGAATTTTAATCCGCAACAGTAATGCTCACATGCTTTCCTTGCAGTTGGGCTCTGGCACATAAAGAAAGAGAGAGGCATAGAGCTGGGACTGTAACTGCCAACCATGCAAAATTAACACAATAGGCATTGTATTAGCAGTTTCACATAAAAACACACAATGGTAAACTCCAACACAAATAAACTACAACAAGAAGAGATGAAAAAGAGTTTATGAAGAAGAGGTTCCAGCAGATTAAATCTCTCACTTCTTTCTTATTGGTTTATTGGTTTATTTTTTGCTCATGTTGAGTTGCTTTCTGGGTAATTTCATACTGATGAATCACCGGGTAAAGAGTTTCCCCTACTGGCACAGCAACATGCAGTCAATTTTAATAAATGATAGTGGTCCCTAAAGCCCAGGATCGGGCCAACGAGAGACATGCACATGGATCGCAGAGGGAGGGCAGGGAGGAAGTAAAGGCAATGTCGGTGCAGTAGAAATTCATGTGCTATTTTTAGACTCACTTCTACTTGGCTCTGTGTGGCATCTGCAGATCCTCACAATTTATGATACAAGACATCATCTGATACTGTATATTAAGAGAGAAATACTGGTCTTACATGGAAACCCAGTAATGTTTTTTCCCTCATTAAGACATATTTTACAAAAATGTAATGAATAATATTTTTAAAGAATGTTTAATATTATGTACCAGGGTTTCTGCAGGTCTTAAAAAGTCTTAATTTTGACAAATGAAGGCCTTAAAATCATAACAGAAAGTCTTAAATTCATTAAGTTGTGGATTTAAATGGGTTTTTGCCTTAAAGAGAAAAATTCTGTTATCATTTACTCACACTCATGTTGTTCCAAACCTGTATGAGTTGACGGCAGCCATTGACTTCCAGTATGTAAAAAATCAATAGCCACCATTAACTGTTTGGTTATCGACATTCTTCAAAATATCTTCTTTTATCTTTAACAGACAAAAGAAACTCGTACAGGTTTGGAACAACAAGAGGGTGAGTAAAAATGGGTCGTGTTAGGAAAAGTGCTTCTGAAATAGACACTTCTGAATCAGAACCAACGTCAGGAGCATCTTACCTGGGCTAAGGACAAAAAGAGTGCTCAGTGGTCCAAAGTCCTCTTTTCAGATAAATTTTAATTTTGCATTTCATTTGGAAATCAGAATGAAGCTGCTTGAAGTCCAGTGTGAAGTTTCCACAGTCAGTGATGATTTTGGGTGCTGTGACGTCTGCTGGTGTTGGTCCATTGTGTTTTATCAAGTCCAAAGTCAATGCAGCCGTCTACCAGGAGATTTTGGAGCACTTTATGCTTCCATCTGCTGACAAGCTTTATGGAGATGCTGGTTTGCTTTTCCAGCAGGATCTAGCACCTGTCCACACTGCCAAAACCACTTCCAAGTGGTTTGCTGACCATGATATTACTGTGCTTGATTGGCCAGCCAACATGCCTGACCTGAACCCCATATGGAATCTATGGTATATTTTCAAGAGAGAGATGAGAAACAGTCGATCCAACAATACATACGAGCTGAAGACTCAGTAGTGCCTCAGCAGAGCCACAGGCTGATCGCTTCCATGCCATTCCTCACTGATGCTGGAGTTTGTGCTAAAGGAGCCCTGACAAAGTATTGAGTGCAGAAATTAACATAATTTAAAGAACTTGAACTTTTCTGCTTTGCAAATCCTTTTCATTGATCTTAGGAAATATTCTAATATTTTGAGATACTAGATTTTGACTTTCATGAGCTGTGAGCTCTAATTATCAAAATGAAAACAAAAAAACATTTGAAATGTCTTACTTTACATGTAATGAATCTAAAATATATATATGAAAGTTTCACTTTTTGAAATAAGTTACAAAATATGCAGTTTTTCACAATATTCTAATTTGTTTTAGATGTACTAAGATAGTTGAAGTAGTTTTCTTAGAAACAAAAACAAATATGTCAGTGAGGTATGAAAATCCTTGAGCCCCTACATTGACAAATATTTGCTCTTGTTTTAATCATGAACTTGCTTCATTTTAATCGATTTCTCAGAAAACAAGACCTTTTTTTTTTCCGATGTATCTTAAGAAACTTTAGACATTTACACTGGAAAACAAGACAAAAATACTGAGGAAGAACAGCACTTTTTTGCTGTGTGATCAGAAGGTACGGTAAAAGTTTCCATATTCTAGTTAAGCTTTTTTGTCAAATGAATTAATGTTGTATTTTGTTGCTAATGCAGCTCATATTCTGCTCCCTAGAAAATGACATTCAGAGAACATATTGGCATGTTCTGTTCCCTTCAATTTGATCTTTAAATGGTCTTAAAAATGTCTTAAAAAGTCTTAAATGGTTCTATCAGTAGCTAAAAAGAAACCATTAAAACGGTATGAAGGTGGCAGAATTTTTTTCATTGCAGTTCCTATGGAGGCCATTTATGCCATGACAGAAACTAAATCTCTCACTTTCTCCTCTCTCCTCCTGCTCATTTGATTCCTGTTACCTGCTGTTTCCATTGCAGGGTTTAATTTATAATTGATTTAAAAGGCGGTCATACATAATTCATTTCTGTTTGCTAATGAGGCCTAAAAGAAATTGACAGATCCAGTTGAGTATTAGTTTTCTACAGGCGCACAGTTAATTGACACCTCCCAATGAATATCAGCTCAGGTCTGGACCCTGTTTTATTATTGATAAGAATTGATTAACTTTGATACACACACCCACAGACAAGTCTGTGTGATGGCAACGTTGGCATAACAGAGTGTCATGTTACTGTGGTCAAACATGATCTCATCTTGACCATTTTTTACCATTTCTCTCTCTCTCCTTCACAAGTTAAGCAATAACAACCTTCGTTAAGAGTTTCTTCTCTTCTTTTTCACTATTTATGAGAGTCATTATTGCTTCTGTAATTGTGACGTACACCCGTACTTCAGAAATCCATTGGGAATCTTAAAGTGGGAATGCGCATAATGTAAATAACATATACACTCTCGTTTAAAAGTCTGGGATCAGTAAGATTTCTTGTTCTCATCAAGGCTGCATTTGTTTAATCAAAAATACAAAAAAAAAAAACATTTTATGAATTGGTCCTTGAGAGAAGTGATGAGAAATATTTGTTTTTATATTATAATCAATGTTGATCTATGATAAACATATTGTGACCGATATTGTTCTTTCTAAACACTACAACATGTTTTTCCTGGCTGTGTTTTGCACCAGCCACACTGCATATCCTTCCAGAGCATCCCAACATTAGGAAGGAGAGCCTGAAGTTTATTTTTAACAAGGTCCCCAATCATTTCAACCCGACCTTAACGGTTTGTGCAGCACATTTCAGCGCAGATTGTTTTGTGAACCTGTCACAGAGTAATGCAGGCTTTGCATTGGAATGGCTCTTATGAGAGCTGTTACTGCCTCTGCAAGAGTCATTAGCACACTATATGTGACGCATTAAAAGACATACGTAGTTTCTTGAGCTCTGCGATGTCCATAAAGGACACTCCATTGATTTCCCTTATTACCTTACGTCTGTTACATGTGTGTTCTTCCTCAGTTTCTGTTTTGTCCTTATTTGGCATTTCCTGTCCTTGTTTAGTTAATTATCTTTCAGTTCACCTGTCTTGTGTTAATCATCTCATTTGCTCATTAGCTTGTCAGTCTTAAAGTAACTTTCTGTTATTTAGAAACGTTGTTTCACTGCTCTTTGTTATTAAATCTCACTTTTGGCATATATTTCCTCGTCCCGTGTTCCCTGGAACGACGTACCGTTACAACGTCAGAGAGGGACTGTTATTGAAGCATGGGGCAGTGCAAACTACACTTGATCCAACAGCAAACCCACTTTGTAGCAATGTGAAATCTGTATAAAATGATTGAAGTAGTCCGGCATTCATCCCCAGAGAGAAGTCAAGTCAAGTTTCACCGGGAGATCAAATTATTACATTTTGATTAAAAATTATGGGCTCAAGAAATTAAGGCAAGACACTGCATGGGTCGTTATAGATATCACCATCCGTCCCCAGTGGGCTGATTACATTAAAAATAGCAAACATTCGTTTTCTCAAATGTTATTTGTAAATATGCAAACGAGACATCTGCAAATATGTACATTTCCAGAACAGAAATCTGAACATTGGATAAAGCCTGGTTCAAAATGCTTGTTTACTTTTGTTGACATACTAAGTTAAAGGTTTTTACAGAGGTGATTTTATCACTGCATAAATCAGAAAATAACAGCCAGAAAAACACACACATTTTTACCATGTTTCTTCATGGGGACAGATTTGGAGAAATTTAGCCTTGCATCACTTTCTCAGCAATGGATCCTCTGTAGTGAATGGGTGCCGTCAGAATTAGAGAATTAACATCTTGCAAAGCCAAAAGCTGCACATTTACAAGAAACAAATCCATCAGTTTAACTTCAAACTATTCCTTTTGGTCAAAATATGAGTCTGTAATCCATACAGACTCCTCTGTTGTCCTCTTACATCAAAATCCACAGACATATTTGTTTAGAACTGTTTTAGACTGTTTTCAAACGGTGTTTGATCTTCGCATATTTCCTTTCTCATTCAGATGAGACCACTTTTTCACTGGAGAAAGCAAAATTATGGATAGGGGACTTGTATTTCAGCTGGAGGCAACGATTTGAAGCTTTAAAAAGTTACAAACATGCAGCTTTTGACTTCACAATACACTAACTGACTGTATACATGTCACGAATCCTGGCCATGAACTTCCATTCGCTCGCTCACTGCATGGACTCTTGCACTACACTACACTACTGGCACTTCACCATTGGACTACAGTTCCCATCATCCATTGCACTGACGACTCACACTGCTGATTTCACTGATCACACAATCACACACGCTTTATAAGCCTTGGACTTCCTCTCTGTGATCGCCGAGTATTGTATTGCGTTTATCGCTCCCCTAGTGTTAGCTGCCTTACCGAGCCATTCTGTGTTTTTCTGTTTAGTTCCAGTATTGTTCTGCATTTATAACTCTCCTAGTTTTAGCTGCGATACGGAACCCACTTTGTTGTCATAGTCTTGCCTTGTGTGTTTTGATTCTTGCCCGTGTTTCCTGGATTTACCCTTTGCCTTGCCGTTTGGACTCTGTTTGCACCTCTCTTGGACTACTGCTCGTGTACCTGGATTATCTCTCTGCCTTGCCCTGTTGGATATTGTTCGCCGATCGTCGACTCACGCTAGCCCTAGGATTGCTCTGTGTCTTGCCCGTACCATACCTGTTTGTCGTTGTTTGACCCTGTCTGTTTATTGACTATTAATAAAAGCTTGCACTTGGATCCGCACGTCTCACGTCTTGTTCGCCCCATTACAATACGTTATGTCATTGTGCTTTTACTAAATGAACTGGAGATTTGGTGATTTGAGTTCATTGAAAGGAACCATCCAAAAGAACATGTTTGTGGAAAAGAATCAGATTTCCCTGTTTGCCTGTGGCTCTGGATTACAGATAAAAATGTTGTAAATAATGTTCAATTTCTTGCACCGACAGATCGTTTAGCTTCGTAAGACCTCACTATATGAGCCACGGGTACTTTTTTTTTTTTACTCAAGTAGTGATGGTATTTTATTGTATGCTGATTTGGGTTTTATGAATCACTAAGGACCACGGTTTCTGCTAAAAATCTTCTATACTGTTATGCCAAGGAATGAATGGCCGGAAGGTGAGCAATTTAGTTTTCATTTTTGGGTGAACTATCCATTTGTCTTTTAAACCCCAACTAAGCAGGCCAAAAGACAACAGCGACATGCAATACAGTAATAATAAGAAGTGATAAAGGGCCAGATTTTTTAGAATATAAATTAACATAAGTTGTTTATGAGAAATGTATTCTGTTTAACATTTGATGTGTACGATTTCATTCGAAAGCAGACATGTCACAAACATCATTCCCGCTGTTGTGTCGGCCTCATGACTTTGTTTTTAGTCCCGTTCTAATGATGTGCATTTCAGTCCCATTTCCACAGATCATTAGAACCGCTTCCATATTCCAGGAATGATCGTGGCCGTCTGTGTGCCATTATTAGCAGTAAATTATGCCTCTTTTGTATATGATAATGTCCTCTGATATGCCACCCAGCTATGTCTAATATCTAATCCTGATCCATAATTGTTGCATGTATTGCCCTGCCATGCAGGTCGACTGGCATTAAGGAGCGTTAATTGAATTGAGGAGCCCAAACACCTGGTATTCCATTTGGTCTGCATGTTAATTAAGGAGCATAATTAAGTTGTCTAAAGCATCCGTTGGACTAATTACAAATCTGAGTAATCCCTCTGGTTTGGATGACTACACACACAAAACAAACAAATATGTACACAAATATTAAGAGGTATAGAAAATAAAGAGATATAAATAATACAAATATATAAAGGGCATGAAAGGTGTTTGTTTCTTAGCAATTCGCAAGTTGTTGTATATCATGAATTCATGAGTGAATGAAAAGAAAATGTGTTCCTTTCCAGCCTGCACAGACCTGGCACAACACATCTTGACATGCCATATCTGAATGTAAATAAATTATATCTGATAGCTCCTGAAAAGTATGTTTTTTTAAAGGTGCTTTTGCCAATTTTGGAGTTTCTTTTCTTTAAAATGTCTTAAATTCGATTTAATCAAATTTAATGTTGTAAAAAGTCTTAAAGTATCATTATAAGAGGTCTTAAATCTGGAGATGGGAAAACATGAATCGCAATCTGCAATAGTGATTAATACATTTCAAAAGACTGACTTAATGAAATAAATCACATACATTCCACAGGCTCATGGTTTGCATTAAATTAATACCATGCATTTATGATATCACTACTGTTGATAAATTATGATAGTATTTACTCCATGGTGTTTATATTGTAATATGTTATATAGATGCTTAAGAGTGCATATTTTATCTAAAGCACTTACATTTCAAAATAAGACTTTTTCGGAATTGTTTACAATTAAAATTATGTTTAAAATCTCTTTTTTTCTGGATGTTATTGGTATTCTACATAAAAAACAGTATATGGCATTTAATTCAATGTAAAGTCTTGTGACTTCTCTGTAGGCCGCCCACGACAGAAAGGAACATTTATTTTCATTAAACAAATTATCATATCAGCAATATAGATTAACCTTTAATACATATGTATTGAAATATAATGACATAAACCAATTTCAATGCATATACTGTATATTGAATAAAACATGTATCGAGTATTTTAAACTTGAAAGTGCACCAGTTTTGCAGTTTAGTATAGTTTTTTACCAATTATGGAAGTCAATGGCCATGAATATTCTGCATAATATCTGTTTTTGTCCAGGGAGGAAGGTCACACGGGTTTGTGGCAACATGAAGACAGAATTTAATCTATTCTTTAAGACAATAGGACTTCATCTGTACTGAGACACACAGAGATAGTGACAGACAGTGGAGGATGTTGGACTTGTGAGAGAAATGTCAACTGATAATGAGTGATAGGAAAAGGTTGGAAGTGGAGAGGAAATTATAATAATAGACAATGGACAGTGAATAAAGATCAGCCAGATGACAGATGTAAAACTCGCCATTCCAGACAGTCATGACGAGTAACTGATGCTCGGAGAGAAAAGATCTTGGCACAGCAGAATGCTGGTCTGAATGGTGACGCTCTATCGCCAGTGGTCTGGAAACACAATCTGTCAACACAATCCTTCCACGATCGCAAAAACTCATAAGCGCAAATGATGTGAGGTCATCGACGTGATTTCCCTCTTCACTCTGAAAAACAAAATTGGTGTGAAAATGAGAAATTGTTAGTAAATTTTACAAATAATTATTGAGAAATGGCAAGTAAGGCATTTAATTAAATGTGAAATTTTGAAGTAGAAAGACTGAAATACACAAAAAATGGTGTAGAAAAATTGTGATTCAATTTCACAAATAATTACAAAGAAATGGCAAATAATATTGAACTGAATGTGAAATTCTGACATAGTATTTTCTTGTAAAACATATTAATCTTTGTTTTATTTACAACATTACGTTTTACAGTGTAGTGTTTTCTTGTAAAACACTCAAGTATTTTCCTTCGAAACACTTTAATAATGTTTTTTATCATTATCTACAACTTGTTTATTTACAATTTTACAAAAATAAAAAGTAGTATTTTCTTATAAAACATCCTCAAATATTTAAGCTTTCTTTTATTTACAACTTTAAAAATAATTGTCTACAGTGCAATCTTAAAAAAATGGTGTAAGATTTGCTTTGAAAAAATTCTCATTAAGAATTTGCTAGAAAATGTCACAAATAATTACAAAGAAACGGCAAGTTACACGTTGAATTAAACATATTTAAACTAAAATACGGTTATAAAAAAATTGGCGTAGAAACAATATCCACTCAGAAATTTGGATTCAGTTTCACAAATAATTACAATGAAAAGGCAAGTAACAATAACACAAGACAACTGAAATAGTATGTCAATGAAGAACCTATACTCCAGTAATCTTTGTTTCATTTACAACTTCAAAAAACATTTTCTACAGTGCAGTCTCACAAGAGCGACTCCCACAATCGCGTTTGCGTTAAAAGAAAGCAGCGGCGTGTGATTATCACAATCAGCGATGCAGGTCGTAACTATGTGAATTATGAGAGGTAGCTGATGTGCAGAGGACACAGACACACTTATAAATCCCCACGATTAGAATAACAGCAGCCAGGGTCTCAGTAATTATACTGATCAACTATCCCATTAACACTAATTACACCCACGTGGGCCAAACCCTGTGTGCCTCCTCCAATAACTCTGCTATTTGTGCTCGTACTCGATTGGAGAGCGTGCGGCAGCATGTGCTGGATGTACTCTTGACAAAGGTCTTTGATGTGATAAAAGGCCATGCTTATCTGACTGTGGGATTAGGTGGAAATAACTTTCAATTTAATTTTGTTCTCCAGCACAGCTGTATCCTAATCCACACACACACACATGATAGCATCTCCTGCATCTGTAAACACACAGAGTCATGCACATCCCTCCTAATTAGATGACAAACTCCTGTCTTTACGGCATTTAGATAACTCCGGGAATTAGCATATCATTAAAGTGACACATGAAATTTGCATGTGTTTTGCATAACTCTAATGCGGCCCCTGGCATCTGCGCTTGTCATAAAGGAGCACACTTCTGCGTATACGTCACACGGCCTACCCTTTCCCAAGAGCCCCTGGGCCCTGCGGGTCATGCCACCTATATCCCATAAATATCTCAAGTCGGTGTCACTTCCCGTCTTCCTCATGTCTTCCTCTTCCATTGTTTCCCTTACATGGCCTCTGCCGTACTCACATTTCTTTTCATCTGTCTGTGTGTACAGTGGATACTCTCGGTTGATTTCCATATTTCCAGTCTCTCGTTTTCACTTTTCTTATTTCATCAAAAGCAGGCTCCTTCACAGTCTTTCGTTTTGGGAAAAGGCTCAAGTGCTCCTCATCTCTGTCTTGACTGAATTTCTGAGGTTTTCGGGCTGAAGCTGTTTAGTATTCTTTTGCCGTTTGTGTTATTTCCCTCCTCACTTCATCATCTAAACAACATCATGGCTAAAGTCTTGATACAAAAGTCTTGATACCTCTTTTTCATGTCCAGTCCAATACTTTTCAGGATTCAATACCAATAGTACTGTTTTTGATCAATTTAGAATATCAATACCTCATTAATGTGCTAACTGCTGAAGTTAGCACAAGTGTGTGTGTGTGTGTGTGCGTGTGGGTACTTGTTTATGCTACATTGTCGGGACCAAATGTACCCACAAGGATAGTAAAACCTGAAATGTTTTACATTGTGGGCCTGCGGTCCCCATGAGGGAAAAAAAAATAGTAAAAATAGTAAATTATGTTTATCTGAAAGTGTAACAATGCAAACTGTTTTTCTGTAAGGGGTAGCTTTAGGGTTATGGGATAGAAAATATTGTTTGTTCAGTATAAAAACAATAGAAGTCTATGGAAAGTCCTCACAATTCACAGAAACAAACGTGTGTGCGTGTGTGTGTGTGTGTGTTTTTTGTGTGTGTGTGTGTGTGTGTGTGTGTGTACCCGGTATTTATCACGTTATGGGGACCAAAAGTCATTTTAGGTCAAGGTTTATAAACAAGCTTATAAATCATACAGAATTAAGTTTTTTTTTTAAAAATTAATCTAAAAAAGCAGAAATTTCTTGTGAGGGGTAGGTTTAAGTGTAGGGCGATAGAAAATACAATTTGTCCAGTATAAAAACCATTACTAATAGTAGTCTTATGCTGATCAAGGCCACATTTATTTGATCAAATATAAAAACAGTAATTTTGTGAAATATTATTATAATTTAAAATACCTGTTTTCTATTTTAATTTACTTTAAAATGTAATTTATTCCTTATGACAAAGTTTAATCATGACTCCAGTCTTCAGTGTCACATCATCCTTCAGAAATCCTTCTAATATGCTAATCTGATTTGCAGCTCAGGAACATTTCTTATTATTATCAGTGCTGAAAACATTGCTTCTTAATATTTTTGTGGAAACAGTTAGACATTATTATTAAAAAAAAAAACTACACATACTTTTGTTCAGCAGAAATAGCCTACATTAAATACAACATTAACAGTAATTCCAATGAAAATCTTAAGCACAACAAAAATTTTGTAAAAAAACAATATATATATATATATATATATATATATATATATATATATATATATATATATATATACAGGTGCATCTTAGAAAATTAGAATATGGTGAAAAAGTTCACTTTTTCTTGTAACATTTAAAAAAGTGAAACTTTCATATATTTTAGATTCATTGCATGTAAAGTAAAACATTTCAAAAGTTTTTTTTGTTTTAATTTTGATGATTAGAGCTTACAGCTGATGAAAGTCAAAAATCAGTATCTCAAAATATTAGAATATTTACATTTGAGTTTTAATAAATGACCATCCATACAGTATAAATTCTGGGTATCTCTTGTTCTTTGAAACCACAATAATGGAGAAGACTGCTGACTTGGCAATGATCCAGAAGCCAAACATTGACGCCCTCCACAAAGAGGGTAAGACACAGAAGGTCATTACTGAAAGGAGTGGCTGTTTACAGAGTGCTGTATCAAAGCATATTAAATGCAAAGTTGACTGGAAGGAAGAAATTGAGAATTCAAGCTTGAGAATACTGTCAAGCAAAGCTGATTCAAACGCTTGGGAGAGCTTCACAAGGAGTGGACTGAAACTGGAGTCAGTGCATCAAGACTCACCACAGTGAGTCTTGATGCACTGCCCACAGTGCCAAAACCACTTCCAAGTGGTTTGCTGACCATGATAATACTGTGCTTGATTGGCCAGCCAATATGCCTTACCTGAACCCCATATGGAATCTATGGTATATTTTCAAGAGAGAGATGAGAAACAGTCGATCCAACAATCCAGACGAGCTGAAGACTCAATAGTGCCTCAGCAGAGCCACAGGCTGATCGCTTCCATGCCATTCCTCACTGATGCTGGAGTTTGTGCTAAAGGAGCCCTGACAAAGTATTGAGTGCATAAATGAACATACTTTAAAGAACTTGAACTTTTCTGTTTTGCAAATCCTTTTTTTTTGATTGATCGTAGGAAATATTCTAATATTTTGAGATAGTGATTTTTGACTTTCGTGAGCTCTAAGCTCTAATCATCAAAATTAAAACAAAAAAAGTACTATCAGAGTGGATCGGCCCTGTCTGACTGATATCTGATCTGACAAAAAAGGTCTATATCATAACAATATAATACTTAATATCAGCGCACACCTACTGAAATCACTGCTTAATGAGAAAGAGAAATTGATTGTGTGTCCATGTTGTAACCCTCAGGCCAGCTCTCTCTGCTGTCATCAAAGTCACTGTGACGGCTGTCAGTCGCCATCACGAGCCCAGCAGGGACGGTTCTAGATAATGCATGTTAAACAGATGGATGAGAGAGAGACATCAGAGTCACGACGCCTGATGCATGTCATTGCTGTATCAGTGTTCGGCCAAAAACACTCGTATCAGTCATTAAAGAAGAAGCAGTAAATCAAACCAGATGTGTTCTCAGAATAATATCAGTAGAAGCTGATTAAATTTCTGCTGTTTCTATGCCTTCTGCATACAATACTGTCATAAGAGCAAGTCCCTAAAGAGACACATTTTCAGGCAGATTTTCTTGCAGAGTGCCTTAAAGGAATGGTTCACCTAAAAATAAAACATTTTCTGAATATTTACTCACCCTCTGGCCATTCAAGATGTAGATGAGTTGTTTGCTCATGGCAACAGAAAGAGAGATTTAGCATTACATCACTTGGATCCTCTGCAGTGAATGGGTGCCGTCAGAATGAGTTGCTAAAAACATCACAATAAGTATATCCATAAATAATGTTTTGTGAAGTGAAACATTGCGTGTTTGTAAGAAGCAAATCCATGCATAAGGTGTTTAAACTGTTGCTTTTAGCTCAAATATAAGTCCATAATCCATAATAATGCTTCCTTCTGAAAAACTCCATCCTCTGCTGTCCGCTCACATCAAAATCCACCCACATATTAATTTAGCTGTTTTGAACTGCATTCACCTGTAAATGGTGCTTTATCTGCGCATATTTCTCTCCTGATTTAGACCAGATTACTTTTTCCACTGTAGAATATTATGAATAGAGGACTCATATTTTAGCTGGTTTGAAATTAAAAATATCTTTATGGATTTGTGTTTTACAAACACACTTTACAAGGAGTGGTGTGCATTACTTGTGGATTATTGTGATGCTTTTATCAGCTGATTGACTCTCAATCTGACGGCACCCATTCACTGCAGAGGATCCATTGGTGAGCAAGTGATGGAATGCTACTTTTCTCCAAATCTGTTCTTACAAAGAAACAAACTCATCTACATCTTGGATGGCCTGAGGGTGAATACATTTTCAGCAAATTGTCATTTTTGGGTGAACTATTCCTTTAATCTTGATTTGGGAATTGGAGGTGGAAAGAAGATTTTTTTGCATTGCAGGGTGTGAAATATACTTGAGAGGATGTTGATGGTTATTGGGGTTGAATCATACTAGTTATACTTACTGAGGATGCGGATCTCTGGGGAAAACAACACAATTTTGTCAGCCTTGTCATCTGTTATGCACTAAAAGCTGCAGACAGAAGTTTTATACATTGTCTCATATAAAAAGAAATAAACAGTACACAGTCACAACACTTGTTTATGTAAATGAGAAGCATTTCTATATGAGCGGCAAACAAGACAATCTTAAAAAGCAGTGATGCCAGTTTCCTGCTGTGTGACTAAATCTATTTGAAACTAAACTTTTCAGATTCTTCTGTAATTATTTTTGTACATGTAGCTTTTATGACCTCATGTTGGCTATACCAGTCAAAAGTTTGGAATGATTTTATTTATTTATTTAGTTCAAGTTTATTTGTATAGCGCTTTTTACGATACAAATCGTTGCAAAGCAGCTCTACAGGAAATTAAGTTTCCACAATATATTTATATATTGCAGAACCTTAATATATTTAACTTATGGCAAAATTTGGTAATTCTGTATGTTGTCTGAGCGTTTGCATCCTCTGAGCATTACAATGCAAGATATACATTTTGACATAGCCTATATGTGACCAAAATTGCTTAAACCTAACATTTTAACTTTAAATTTGGAAAAAAATTAAGAATACGTTATTTGTGACCCTGGACCACAAAACCAGTCTTTAGTCGCTGGGGTATATTTGTAGCAATAGCCAAAAATACATTGTATGGGTCAAAATCAAGGGTCGTGCGAACTGCCCGTCACATTGTTGGAGGTGAGCTTCCCTCCCTCCAGGACATCTACACCAGGCGGTGTATAAAGAAAGCCCGGAGGATCATCAATGACTCCAGCCACCCGTCCCACAGACTGCTCTCTCTGCTGCCCTCAGGAAGACGTCTCCGCAGCATCCGATCCCGCACTAGCCGACTGAGGGATAGCTTTTTTCCTCAGGCTATCAGGCTAATGAACAGTCAAAACTAATACACCCTACAGCACACTCCCACTTTACAATATACCACGCACTGCACTTTAATTCCATACAGTTCAAACTGGACTACCAGTACACTACTGCACAAATACAACAATCTTTTTGCCAGCACTGGATACCATCCAATGCACATCCATGACATTTGCACATCCGGTTTATATATAATCTACTGCATCTTCGCATATTACTGTGTGTATATAACGTAGAATGTGTACTACATACTGTGTATAATGTGTATCGGTAACTGTATGTCTGTCTAATAGTACACTGTGTGTACTGAGTATATGTATGTGTATATTACACATTGTCATCTGTATAAGTCTGTACGTATGTATGGTAATGTCTATATGTAAATTGTTTCTGCACTGTCTGGAGCACGCTCTCAAGAATTTCACTCACGAAGGCACATGTGCTGTGGTGATGTGACAATAAAAAAAAGTGAGTGAGTGAGTGAAATGATTGATTTTTCTCTTATACCAAAAATCATTAGGATATTAAGTAAAGATCATGTTCCATGAAGAAATTTAGTAAATTTCCGACTGTAAATATATCAAAACTTTTATTTTTTTATTAGTAATATGCAAGAACTTCATTTGGACAACTTTAACGGCTATTTTCTCAATATTTAGATTTTTTTGCACCCTCAGATTCCAGATTTTCAAATAGTTGTATCTCGGCCAATTATTGTCCGATCCTAACAAACCATACATCAATGGAAATGTTATTTATTCAGCTTTCGTGTGATGCATAAATCTCAATTTCGACAAACTGACCCTTATGACTGGTTTTGTGGTCCAGGGTCACATTTAGCCTACCTAAGCATCTGTTATATATCTTGTCCAGACAGTTTTTCAATATGTGCTGATGTCGGTCTGCACATGATGTTCCATATTCCGTATAACACACTACATTTCATGAGCTGTCGTTATGCCTGTTTGTCGTTTACCTTTTACCATTGGTCTTTCTATGCGCACAGTCGAGTTACCGCGTTCTGTTTATCAAATGAAACCGCAGTGACGTAGAGTTCCCCCGCTGTTTTGATGATGCCTGACCGGTCCATAGCCTTGACATTCACTACAGTCTGCGCAGCTCTCGCTGGAAATTCCTCCGCTGCTCTTACAGACTGTGATGCGCTCGCGCTCGCGCTCGGGACAGGGGCACCGGCACGCGCCACAGCGCTCGGGCTTCTTGGCACGCAGGATAATATAGGAACATAAGGCTATTTAGTGCTCGTTTTTTTTTTCTTTTTCTTGGAGGAGTGGCAGAAACCCAGTGCCTTCTGAAAATACTGGGGTAAGTGTGCGCATTTCAACCTTTCTATCATAAATCACTGTGCTTAATATAAGTCGATCCGATTTCATCCTCTATTTTGCTTCTTAGCAGCATAGTTTAACGTATCGCGGTATTAAAATCAAATTCACTTGTACTTAAACGACACGAAAAAGACTTAAATCAGTAAACAATAATTGTGCAGGGGCTCGTGTGCCCGCGCTCCATGGGGCATGTGCAAGACGGAGAAAAGTGCACAAGCTGCACGATGTGGCGTGAATGTGTTTTTTTTTTTTATTTGCTAACACTAGAATGTTTACTTACAGACTGTTTGTTTAGGATGAAATGCATTGAGCGCCGTGCTGTTCATGCAGCTATAATTGTTTGCTCACTCCTCCAGAATAATTGTTTAAGGCGATGTAGTAGAATTAATGCTCGTGTCTCTCAACGACTGTGTGGAGAAAATAGCTCAAGATAAGGTGTCTTTGTAGATAAAATAACCCATGTATCTCAGGTGGCTCGTGACGTCGCGGAATGCACGCTCATTTATTGCGCATCTGTTCGCGCGCTGGCTTTGGGGAAACTCGCTCCTTTTTATTTTTATTTTGAGCTTTTTTCCTTTTGCTGAATGATCCACCGGTTACTCAAATATTTGTTGAAAGACAGCAATTACCACGTAACACAGATATCTGGGCTCGGTTGTCAATCTGAACTGATTTTGAGCCGTGGGAAGCGCGTAAAGCAAAGCAGCGGTTCTCCTTTCACCTCAGTCTCTGACCTAAACGGTCAACAGGGTCATTTTAAAACTAACCGTGACAGAGGAATGAATTATTTAAAACGAAGCGTCATTTCAATCTTAAACCTCATTAGCCAGATCAACTTAAAGATGAAACGTTGCCCGGTTTGACGGAACAGGTGCCAGAGAGAAAGAAACTGGTTCGTGCGGCACGTTCTGTCACAAATCTCAACAAATCTCGGAATAGTTCATTAATAACTTGACTCTAATAGCTATAATGCTTTTACTTGTATATTGCTTTACAAGTGCGTCCCATCGTTAACATTTGTTTAGATTTAAGCAGTTGAGCAGTGACCGAACTGACGGACTTGAAACCGGTGCTGTAAGCAAATTATCTCAAATCGACAGATATAACTAAAATATATGTCGTGACATAATCGTCCTGTACTCTGTGACAGTTCTAGTCTCTGTAAACAGAATAAAAGAGAGGTGAACGGCCCGCCCTTGTACAGCCAATCTGAAAGGTTTTCTGCCTGTCAATCATTTTGGATGTTCATGTTTGTTGACATTTCTTTGGAGACTCGTTTTTTATGGTTGCAGAAATTTGGGCAATTACATGCATTGTTCATTTAAGAGACTCATCAAAATCGAGGGCTTAGTGTCTGTAGCAGTTAGCAAATGAAGGAGTGACATTACTTCAACCTATATATTAATTAATTTATTATTGTTTTAATTATGTTTGTCCAAGTGTCGATTAAACCACATAAACTCCAGAAGTATATGTTCATATCAAGTCCCTGCATTTGAACTTAAACTTTTCTCATCCTTGTCATGTTCCCACATCCTCTCGCCAAAGGTCACTGTTTGTCATGCCACTAGAAGTCACCAGCTCTCATTGAGAATTGAGTTCACTGCTGGTGTAAACTGACTTAAAACAGCATTTGCATTCACTTCCCTAAGCTGTGATTGACAGCCTGAGAAAATTTGAATTCATCATGAGCAAAATGCACACTATATTTAATCATGTTTCACTTTACGCACCATTACTGTCCTCCGGCTATAAAATGTTTCCAGCTTTTTTGTTGATAAATAACAACCCTTCACGTAACCATCGACACGATTTCCATAAAGCCTGGAGCTTCAGTGTAGCTCAGGCCCATGACACATGCAAACGCATCAGGCAGCTGCGCTCATGTCCTCAAGGGATAATTTGAGGATTTTTAACATCTGTTTTCATTCAGCTGCAAAGCAATCACAAGAGTGGTCCATTTGATAGCTGTCAAATGGCATTTATGGGTTCGTATCATAACCTATTGCATTAGAAAGAGAACGAGTTCAATCTGACACGAGCTGCACAAATGAGTGTATGCTATCTTGAAAATGCTACAAATAGTAATGGTTTTACAGTAAACATAGCTAAAATTGTGACTTCTCCTTGAGCAATGGCAAAGGATGTCACTTGAGGGGATCTTTCCTATTTAGCTCATTTAGTACATCATGTTATATTTATGTGCACCATGTGCAGAGACCCTGTTGCTTAATTCAAGACATCAATACCAAGGCAAACTTCATACAGTAAGCGTGTTTGTGTTTAAAAACTAGTTTCTACATTTAAAAATGCATTTTTGCATTTAAAAACACAAGACTAAATTGGAAGAAAAAAGTAAGATCTCAAAATTGTGTTTTTAAAGCTTGCAACATGAGTGCAATGGTTAAATGCATCCATCTAGCACGTGTTGACATTGGCAAAGCAGTGCAAAAGCAAAGCAAAAATGCAATTCTGTATGAATGGCGCCTTAAGGAGAAAATCCAGACTCACCATTAGACTAAAGGAACTGTGACTAACTGACTACAGAACTCAAGCTGACCCTTCATGCAGTGCTTGCTTCACTAGAGAAGTTTACTTCCGCCTGTCTGAATATTCCTGGAATTCATCAATATATCTCATGAGATGCTTCATTTGTTTTAGATATAATCCTGCTGCAAGCGGTTTTATTAGTGATGGTGAAAAATGGCAAAACAGTATAGAATAGATGATGCCTATGCTTTACATTTTGTCCTAACAAGATGTGAAGTGGTATCTTTTCCATGTTAATTGTAATTTTTATCTTTCTATTTATGTGACAGCTCAGTGATTATCTTGGTGCTTGTTTGTTTTTGTGCAATATTAAAATATTAAAATTTGAGTTTGAATATATTTTTGCATGAATTAAAAAGCTGGACCTGAGCACAGCACAAACACACGGCTGTCTCGCTTAGAACTCATTCAGACTAATAAATACGGGTAATTTACTTCAGATCTTGAAAATAAAACTAATAAACTGTGAGCAAACAAGTGTATGACTATGTCAGTCACCATGTACATTTTTTTTTAAATCATGTTAAATTTATTACTTTTAAGTTAATTGAGTATGTATTCGTTTCGTCGGATTTTTTGTGAGTGCAAAACAGCAGTGCTGGCTCCGCCCAAATGCTCTTCTGATTGGCTGTGATTTGTAATTGATTTTGTTGCATCTTGTACCTTCATCTGGTGTTGACAGACAAATTGCTTGTCATTGAAGTTTGAGTCACATAGCCAGAAACAAACAATTATTGACGAGCTAAGCTCGAAATTAACTAAAAATAACTAAGAAAGAACTGTGTTTTGTCATTAACACGGCAGCCCAGGCTCTCGATCTGCCGAAGTGTTGAAAGAAGGGATTTGAAGTACGTTTTTCTCATTTTCATCAAACAAACCACACATTACAGCAACACAATTGCTCATAGTTGCAGCTATTTTGAGCGTTTAATGCTTAAAGATCCCTTAAGGCTCTCAGGTAATCCTCGATTGAGGCCGAAAGATATTCATTAACATTTTAGGTGAATATAGGATGACATCCCAAGACAGCTCCTCAGAATGAAGCAGTTAAGCTTTCTGATGCTCAAGTGTTTGCCTTCCTGGATGGAAAGCTTATGTAATTTGTTATCTAACCTTCATGACCTTGAGGAAAGCCCAGCAGAAGCAGTCCTTTCTCAGGGGTGGCTTGAGTACACAATCGGCTTAGTGAGAGAAAAGACATGGAATAAAAACATGTTCGCACAAGTCACAGTACTAGTAACTGTTTTAGATTTTATTTTCTTGTTTTGATATTTTTAGCTTGCTCACAGCATGATGTGTTTCAGCTGTTAGACAGTTTGCATGGTGTGTAGCCCTCTTTGAAATGTTACAACCGTGTAGAATCAGACAGACGTCATGTCACATGCGTCACGTCTCAAGCTGTTTTTCAGTGTTCTGCCACGAGTTTTGTGTTTTAAATCAGTTAAAAGTTGTCCAGATTGAAAAACATGTCTCCGCTTTGCTCTCTTCCATTCTGTTGCACTCAAAACATTTTAAAATACAGGTATAATTCAGATAAACCACAGAATAAATGATTTTGTAAGTAGGTAGTTTTGACCATCGCTAATGTGTTTTACAGTCCATTATAGAAGGCACTAGATGTACTTATGAAATCTTTTATTAGATAATAAAGAATAACTCAAGTTTTCAGTTCACACTGGCAACGGTTCATCAGTTCATCAGTGCCATGTCATTGTGACCCCCTATTTTATTTTGTCAGCGAAACACAAGAAGAAATCTTTGGAGGAAAGTTTCAAGAAAGTATGTGATGATTTATACTGCAAGCCCCTAAATGACAGAAAACATGGTAAAAGTATCTACTTAAACTTTTAGATGCTTTTATGTAGTAAAACTGCATTCCAAGTCCAATTTTGTGGCTCCCAAATGTCATTTGTGGTGGGGGTTTTTTTTATTTGCTTTGATTGACCACATTTAATGGTGATTTAATTTAATGAACATATCATTTAATGGTCCTTTATAGTGCTTTTTGCTCTTTGTGAGGTCGACAGTATTAATCACTGTCCATTTAAATGGAAAAGAGCAAGCCAAAAACTCACAATTGAGAGAAAATAAAACAGCATGAGTTTGGAACAGCATGAGAGTAAGTATAAATGATGACAGAATCTATCCCTTTCACATGCAATTCGGTTGTGATCCCACATTTAACCCTGACCAGGGACCAACCGCTGCTGCCATAAAAATGGAGAGCATGTACATTCTGCAGGGAACATTTATGAACAAAATGCAGGTTCATTTATAATATAAACAAAAGAGGTTCATTTGTATTGCGTTCAGGGAGAATATGGAGCTCTGATAGAAATGCTTTGGAGCAGAAGAACATCACTGCACACTGTATGATCTGCATAATGTTATGCTTCTGTCACCTCAGAGGATTGGCTGTGGTGTTTCATCCTTAGTGTATCCCCAGTAGTCAGTTAATCTTGACAAATTTAATTAAACAGTCCATGTTATTTTCCTTCCTTTCACTCTCTTTTCACTGTGTCTTTATCTACAAATGTCATTTGCTTCATTTTATTCCCACGCCCAGACTTCCAACTTCTAAAAGTTGCTAACCCTTTCTAGCACTTCTTCAGACCTAATGTTTTTCAGGAAGAAGCAAACAAGACATTAGTTATAGAGTGCAACAGTCGGGTTTTGGAAGTAAAATCATTATTTTGTCTGCAGGGAATTTGATTTTTAACGAGTTCTATAATAATTAAAGGGATAGTTCACCCAAAAATGACAAATCTTTCTCACAATTTGCCCACATATCATTCCAAACCTGTATACATTTCTTTCTTCAGCTGAACACAACAGAAGACATTTGGATGAATGCTGGTAACCAAACAGTTGACAGTAGCCACTGACTTGGGAAAAAATACCACAGTCAATGAATACCGTTAACTGACTACCGTTAACAAGAATCATCAAAAAAAAAAAAAAAAAAAAAAAAATTTGTGTTTAGCAGAGGAAAGAAAGTCATACAGGTTTACGACGTAGGGTCAGTAAATGAGGATACTTTTCATTTTGGGGTGAATTATTGCTTTAAAAGCTGAATTTGTGGTGAAAAACTGCATTACCCATGATTCTGCACAGAAAAGTTCACCAATCAAAGTGTCATTTCAAGCTGAAAATACTTAAAAATTTAAATACTTACATTTGTGTATATATGCAGTAAACTTAAATGATGTTGTTCCTGTATATATAATCGTCAATTTCTTCATTTGATTGTCATTTGCTTCATGGGATTGTAGTTCTTTCCCTCATTAAAGCCATTAAGTTTCCCACCTTTGTCTTTATGTCTAATTTTCAAATAATGTTTTGCTTCAAATAAGAGACTGTTATGTTGTGATTCACCTCATAGCTGGTTGGCTTGGTTCATGGCTTATAATGGTTTAACAAAGACTTTTTTATTTTTAAATCCCGATGGGGGAAAAAAATGAAAAATGCTTCTGTAATCAATCCAGCTGAAAAAGTGGAGAGACACTAATGCAATTGAATTGATGTTGAATTCAGTTGTTGTCTCTCTTTTTCCACAGCAATTTCCAATCATCTGCCATGTTTGAGGGGTCTGAGTCCGCGGACACACAGGAAGTCAAATCTGAGAGCACCCTTGGGTCCTCTGTCTTCACCAGCAAGAAGGTGTGTGTGTGTGTGCGCATGTTTATGTGGTTTATGAGGACACAAATTTGTATAATCATCACATGGGTATGACAGAGGTATTACAATATGAAGGTGGTTTATGAGGACACTGCCTATGTCCCCGTAATTCAAAAGGCTTAAAAAACATACTAAATGGTGTTTTTTTGAAAATCTAAAAATGCACAAAGTCTCCTGTGAGGGCTAAGTTTAGGTGTAGGGTTGGTGTAGGGCAACAGCACACACAGTTTGTTCAGTATAAAAACCATTATGCCTATGGAGAGTCCCCATAAACCACAAAAACCAACATGTGTGTGTGTGTGTGTGTGTGTGTGTGTGTGTGTGTGTGTGTGTGTGTGTTAAAACCCAAATCACGCAAGTACATGAGCACAAACACCTCCAACTACACCAAAGTTATCTAGTTAGTGTGCAGCAGGTTTCTGGCCCAAGGCGCCGAGTTCACCATATGAGCTGTTGTGGTTGAGCACAAGCGAGAATCTCATGCTCCAATCACAGTGTGATTAACATGAAGCCTTACTGATTGGCTGACTCTCCCACCTGTCCAGGAAACAGAGAATGTGGCTTTTTGCCATCAGCATTTTTTACTCTGTAGGCAGCTGCACTACAAGTCAGGTTACATTAGCTGATGCTCTGCCAGTGTGAGCAAGAGAAAGGACAGAGAGAAAGCGGCAGTGACAGAACAAGCAGCATGATTAATCCAGTATCTCCCTTGTCTTCTAGCTCTTTTAACTTTTGTCTTATTCAGCCAAGCGCTTTATTAGTGGATTGGTCTTAAAGGAAAGCGGCCCCTGTGGGAGCAGATGCTGGATCAGGGGAAGAGGAAGTTACAATAGCGTGACACTGTACTAATCAGTTTTGCAGCTCTCATAGGAGCTGTTGTGAGATTAAGGTGGATGGGTCATTATTGATGGGAATAGCACAGGGATCCACAAATTGATTAAAATGAGGTGACTTTTTTCTGTGTTCCTGTTTTGTTTTTTTTCTCCTTAAATCACTTTGCCTTAACATCTAGATGCAATGCTATTTTTACTGATACTGCTTATTTTTAAGTGTCCAGTAGTTGTTATGTAGAATTGATTTTAATTGTATAATTTGTTTTATTTCTACTTTTGGACATAAATAAATAAATAGGCAGACAGACAAATTATTAGGTATATTCAACGCTATCTCACGACCAATTCGTACATATTTTAAAACCTCACTCGTACGATTTTGTACGATTTGTCTAGACCCCTGTGACGGGTAGGTTTAGGGGCGGAGTTAGGTGTACATTTGTACAAATTTATACGAATTGTGCAACTCGTAAAATACGTACGATTTAGCTAAAACCGTATGAATTTGTGCGAGAGGTCGTACAAATTCGTACAAATTAGCCACCTCGTAAAATATGTACGAATTGCCGTGAGATCGGGCTGGTATGTTTAAAAACTAAATAAAACAATAATATGCATTATTAATTAATATTAGATAGATAGATAGATAGATAGATAGATAGATAGATAGATAGATAGATAGATAGATAGATAGATAGATAGATAGATAGATAGATAGATAGATAGCATATTTAATAATAGTAATTATTTAATAATAATATCAATAATGTTATTAATATTATTATTATTAATTATGTTTAATAACATTGTCATAATATAATAACAACTAAAATATTAATAAAAAAAATATTTTATATTTTATATAATTCCTTTGTTTAATAATTATGCATTTAAGAATTTTATATAGTAATAATTGATGTTTTTGTTATGATTAAAATTAAATAATTGCTACAATTAAATTATGTTGTTGTTGTTTTGTCAGTTTTTTCTTCAGCTTTGTTTTGGGCTATGCCTAATCTAAAAGCTGCTACTTTAAAGTGTTCTTCTTAAATCAATTTTGAATCTCTTTTGAATTTTGAAAAAAATTCTCTTTATTTCCACACATCTCATATCTAGATAAAACAGGCTGCATAATGACGAGGAAGGATTACTGTGAGAGGTCATTTCATTCGGCAAGCAGCTGTGATTAACTTCATTATTAAATTAAACTATCAAATAACATAAATACATATTCATCTCTCTCGTGCTTGTCCCTTGCGTGCTAATGATTACCCATCTGCCGAAGGTTGCCCATTCCTGTAATGGCATATTAGCTCTGTCAGTAGTTTAACCACAGTGAACCATGACGCAACTGTCCCAGCGACCCTGTCATATGGTGGACTGTGCCAGGAAAACAGTCGGTACAGATGGCACACACAGCAAGGGCAGAGAAAATACACACATGTGCTCACACATAAAAACACACAAACACCCACAAACTCTAATTAACACGCACACACACACACACTGCTTAAATACACATTGAGATAATCAATGCTTACATAGCCACACTGATAATGAATCAAACTGAAGGTTACGCGCTAACAGAGAAACTTTGTGTTTGTTTCATGGATGTCTCACGTACCAGTAGTAGTGATAATTCAATTAGAGCTTTATATTTTTAACAAACATTTTCAGTTTGCATCCATTTGTGCTTTAGTTGGGCACATGACCTACGCTTCTAAGCTCATGTTATGAAATATTACATGTTCAGCACGGTTCACTGACAGGCCACACACTCAACTTTTCATTAATAATCTATAATAGTCCATTACTGACATGGTTTCTTGGCTGTGAAGTTTGATATGTTACACACCAGTGACAGCATGATTGCCAGCAGTAAGTAATAAAATATTCATATGTAAATGATGATAATAAATTACCAATCACCACAGACATGGCAAGGTCAAAGCGGGCTTGCCTTGATAGGTTAGTATACTGAATATTTGATTGAGGAAATATAATTTAAGAGAGACTGAAAAGAAATCAAATTTGTGATCATATACTGCAGCAATTCAGCTCATATGCACTGGTAATTAAATGTGGTTTAGTTTGGGGGTAATTTGGACAGTGTGGCCTCTTAGTAATCCTAGTATTGTCATTTATCTTGGGCGATCTGATCAGTAATAAGCGCTAAATACAAATGCACATTCAAAGCACATTCATGATACACGCAGCCACTTCACATTTGTAGTGTAAACGCTAATGTGTCCTGAAGACTCCCAGAGTCCCAACGGCGAAGGGCTGCTTGCTCAAACTAACACATTAGCATTGTGCCAAAGGGTTTAAATGGAGGACTGGGAGTGCTGTTCAAAAATAAAATGAAGAAATTTATAATTCAGTCATTTAAAGTTATGTTTAAAAATGTAATTGAAATGCACGGATAATGTAATTGAAACTTTGAAATGTGCAGATACATGGAAGAACATTGCTGTTGGGGAACATGAATAGTAGAGTAGTAATAAAGTGGAGAAGATTATGAAAAATTTGCACATTTTTATTGTTGGTATTTTATTTTATTTATAATTACGGAGTGTCTATTTACACTAAGTGCAAATAGCCCATCTTGTTGGCAAAGGCTATTTACACTAACTCCGCCCACTAACGTGTGATTGGCGTAGATGGTAAGGCGCATGCTTTTTGACGCGAGCGACCCGAGTTCGAGCCCACCTTTTGCCAAACATTTTTTTCTCCTTTTTCAAATCTCATATCGCATCAGAAAGGCATTTATTTTCAGTAAAAATGAAGGAAATAATCAAAAAGTTGAAAATAAAGTATCGGGTAGGTGTAGGGAGGGCTTTATTGTCCCAATAAGGTGGCATCCATTTAATAAATTTGAATTAAAATTATAATTTACACTCAGTATGTTATTATTGCGTACTGTTTTATAATGTACTACAATACTGAGGTGCAGATATTTGCCACTATTTGCAACAAGTAGTATAAATAGCAGAAAATCTTGCTATTTTAACATAGTGTAAATAGCATCTGTCACTAAAAAATATGCTATTTGCACTTAGTGTAAATAGCCGCTGCCTTATAATTATGTTAAATTATTTAATTATTATAAGTAAAATATTTTTGTAAAATAGGGGACAACTTTTGGTGCAGGCATTTTTTAATTTAGCTTTTATTTGCTTTTGTGATAAATTTGTTACTAATGGCCAGTATGTCATGTGATTGGCTTTTAAGAGTAATTATCTTTTTGGTTACACTTTATTTTAAGGTGTCCTTGTTACAGAGTTATTAAACAGTAAATACTGAGTAATATTTATTAACTAAATATGTACTTACTATATGTTAGGGTTAGGATTAGGGTTACCTGCATGTAATTATGCATGATTTATTGCTATTATAATAGCAAGTACATGTAACAAGTACACCTTAAAATAAAGTGTTACCATCTTTTGTTTTTTTTTCAAAGAATTAACATTGTTTTGAAAAATCACATACCCTTTTAAGAAATTATATAGGTATTGGTATTGTTAAAATTTAAAATTGTAAAAAAAAAAATATATATATATATATATCATGTGTATACTGAATCTAAAATTAAGTTATTTTAGTGTTATTTTATAATTACATTTAACTAACATTTTAAACATGAATTAAATATATTAAATATGTCTACACATTTGACAATTTGAAAAGTGATTCAATAAAAAGATTAAATAAACAAGTTTACCTTAAATATATATATATATATATATATTATTCCAGACATTTAAGACTTAATTTTACATTTAAATTGCACTTGTACTCCATAGTTTTAAACTGTCCAGCTAGATATGAATTTTCAACCCAGTTCAATCCAAAAATGTGTCTGAAATGAACAAAACATTATTTACACTGGCATGAAATCTGAGACTTTTCTTGATAAAATCACACATGGGAACTTCACACATTTTATGCGTAATATTAAAATATTGCCTACAGGTGTCTTGGCTGACCACATATTAGCGGTTCACCTGATACGGGTGTAAACAGGGTCTGTGAGTTCAAAAAATTTTTTTTTTTTTATGCTTTGCCTCGGTCTGAAAGAAGTGTGTGTTTGTGTCAGGTTTTGTGCAGTAACAGTGTTCTGGACTCGTCGGAGTACTGGTTGAAGAACGATAAGGCCCTCTGCAGAATTGGGTTCCTGGAGGACCAGCATGATGGCGGCTGCCCTACAGTGAGTCTCTTTCACATATCACACTCCCAGAAGTGCTGAAATCATCTACACACATATGTCCATATGTTTGATTAACGGTGTGTGTGTGACTGTAGAAGTGCGGTGGCATTTATATTGTGTTCAGCCTTCCACTGATAAATGTGCTCTTGATTGGGGTGATAATGTGATGTTGGCTGTGGCTGAATAATATATGCAGTAATTCCCTGAACTGAGAGAATACATTTAGCTGCACATGGATGACAGCTGCACTAACTGTAGGATGGGATAATTAGAGTCTAATGACAGATTTTATACCTCACTTTACTTTAATGACAAGTTTCTTGTCTCATGTAAATGACGGATCTGCACCCATCTCACTATGCATAACATTATGCCATGATCACGCTAGCATTTCTGCTCTTGGGGATGAAACGCTACCTGTCTGATTATCTGCCTAATGCTAATTTTATGGAAATTTACCACTAGGATTGTTCAGTGTTGCAAGTCTTTCCTTAATTTTTTGTGAGGTCTGGAGAATTTTACTAGAATTCAACTAATTGAAATTATTAATTTAGTTTGGGAAATGCAGCAGACTTTAAAAAAAAAATATATATATAGGCTCTCCATACTCAATTCTGATTAACTAGAATGTGTGCGTTATTTCAGCATGCGCTTATTTTGGCAAAACTACTAAACAAAAATATCATGCCTCTTCACTGACAGCTGTCAGTTTATTAGAAAAACGTAAAAAAAATTAACTAGATTAAAAAAAAATGTCAAACTATTGCAGACAACTTTTAAATCAACTAGTTCGGGGTGCTTCCTCATGGAGCATTGAAACCTTTGTGAATCATTTGTTTCTAATTAAATGTCAATGGTTTGGTGCTCTGTGAACCCATAACTAGTGTCTATATGTCTTTACCTCATCTCAGACCAGTTTTCTAAATTTGTGGACATTTTCAGACTTTTTTCTATGAATTCAAGTTTATATTTCACATAATGCTGTCAAACGATTAATCGCGATTAATTGCATGCAAAATAAAAGTTTTTGTTTACATTATCTATGTATGTGTATATTCATTATTTATATATCAGTACACACATACTGTATGTATTTTGAAAATATTTACATGTATATACATTTATATATTTATATTCTTATATTTTATAGTATATATAAATACAGTATATTTAATATATAAACATAACATATTTTTCTTAAATACATACATGCATGTTTATATACATAAATAAATATACACAGCATACACACATATAGTATGTAAACAAACACTTTTAATTTTGGATGCGATTAATCGCGATTAATCATTTGACAGCACTAATTTCACAGTTTGAACTTTTCTTCTTGATCTCCTTGTGAGTTTCTGTCTCGCAATTATGTTTGTATCACCCAGTTCTGCGTTTTAATCTTGAAGTTTACTGTATATCTCGCAATTCTGACTTTTTTCTCAGAAATTCTCAGATGTATTTATATTTTTCTTCTCAAAATTATGTTTATATCATGCAGTTCTGCGTTTATATCTTGATATTCCAATAGACCCTTTTTCTGTTAGTAAACATTGTGACGTTTTTCTGTGGGTGGAGCTTAGGTGGAGGCAGAAAGAGTGCCCTGACCACTTCACTAACGCTAGCTATGAAGTTTGTTAGCTTGTTTTTTAATAATAACTGGATAAATTCTGATTTTACCTAAGATCACTCACTGTCCGGGACCGCGATTGAAAAGGTTAACTTTAACGGACGAAACCAGATTGGCCGACCCGTATACGCTTTTACTTAAAGGTTGGGCGATCCGACAGGATTCCCTCCGGTTGAATGACTCAATCTAATGTTAACGTGTATCTAGTCATGAAGATGTATTTCAATTTCAGCAGGCAACTATTTTTACAGCTACATTATTATTCCAGCCACAATTAATCACAACAATGTATATACAATTACAAATTAAGCATTATATATATTAAGCATATAAATTGTCAGTTTGTTGTTTTACACACATGCATACAGACATTATTTCATACACGACATAGTAGTGAGATGCATAAGAAATCTTCAGACGCGCCCATAACAACAAAAGGCAATACTTTATTTAACCTTTTCTGATAAAAAAGTGTGCGCTACAAATACGAGCATTTTTGACGATCGTTTCTGTCCAGTCCGCTCATTTTATCATGTTTAACCACAGCTGTCGTCGGTTTTATGGCAGCAGGTATGCGTTAAAATTTCAAATTGGAGCCTCTACTACATCGATTCTGGCCCCCAAAATCACAACAAGATGATAATTTAAGCTCTTTATGTAGCAGAATCTGTGCTGGTTTGAATTGGCCGCCTCCAGTTTTCACTTTGTTTTGCCTCCAGCTAGCGCGGTGACGTAATCTTGACGTCAGCCGTAAAAACCCGCCCATGTTCTAGGCCAGCCGCCAGCCGAACCATCAGAAGTTCTGCAGGTATTGTAAATAAACAAGCGCGGACAACAGCGAAAATGGCAGACCATGGAAATAAATGTTATGTTCCAGGCTGTGCAGGGGATGTGAAGTGCAGGGATGGGTTGGTGCAGTGCCGGTCCTAGACTTCTGGGGGCCCTACGCAAAACTTTGTCACGGGGGAGGGGGGGGGGTTGAATGGATGTAACGCATTTGTCCGTGTTTCTCGAATCACGCTCGTGGAAAGCGCTCGAGAAACATTATCTCTTCCGCGGCTCGGTATGCTTTCAACTTGTTTTTTAGTCTCGAGCAAAGGCCTGTCATGGTGCGTTCACACCAGACGCGAATGAAACGTTAAGCGCGAGTGATTTACATGTTAAGTCAATGCAAAGACGTGAATAGACATCCTGCGGCGCGATTCACGCGAATGAGGCGGTGCGAATCGCGCAAGTTGAAAAATCTGAACTTTGGCAGATATTCGCGCCGCGATAACCAATCAGGAGCTTGCTCTAGTACTGACGTGATTACGAGCGGAGGCAGAAATCCAAAACAACAATGGAGGACAAAATCATTGTCGCTGTATGTGGATACCCGGAGCTGTACGATAGACCAAAGATTACCTGTTAGATTTACCCAAAACGAATTATATCTTATGTTTATCCACTACAGAGACATCAGAGCCAGCGGCAAATGTCAGAAGGACTAGCCGAGGTTATGCTCCTCTTTTCGGGATACATGAGCACGAGCACCCGGTGATCGCCTGGACCTCACGGCTCCGAAATCTGCGAAGCACATTTTCAAATAGGCGCTGTTTTTATAAATAAACCGCAGATTTGAGTTTTAAACAACTACATTCTCGCCTGAAATACATGCATCCAGTGTTTCCATAGCACATAAAGTGCAACTACTCTTTCAACAAAATCCATGTCAGCCATTTCGCAACAAGACTGAAGCCGCCTGGCAGAAGCCCCTCCCATGACGCGAATTCGCGTCTGTTGTGAAGTGAATTTCACGTGCGAATGAAGCGAGTAAACTCAAAATGTGCAAGCGTCCAACTACGTGCGAATAGCGCGATTTATTCGTGCAAGTCGCGTCTGGTGAGAACGCACTCAGACATTCATGTTTCATGATTTGACTGATTTTTACGTAGAGAGGGTGACAGCGCACCGCATTAAAATAAATAATCATTCATGTTTTCATAACCGCTGGCCAAATCAAAAACGAAACTAAAATTAAAACATCTTTGAGAGCAAGGGGGCCCCCTGCGTATTCTGCGTATGGGGAGGATCGGCTCTGGGTTGGTGCCTTTATTCAGAAAGGCACGGAAAGCAAATAACACGTTCTACTAAAATAACACGACCCACTAAAGGTACATGGGTAGCTCCTTGCTAGCTGTAGCCTGTCACACTGCAGTACATAAGATTTCACTTACCACATAAACAGAGTAAAGAGAGATGAGGATGATGGCGAATGATTTACAGATCCTGAGCACCACTGACAAGCATCTGAACTTGTAAAATGTGTGGTAACTACTGCTGCTCCATAATATAAACATAGTTTGTGAGATCGCGTATCTTGAAAACGAAAGTGAAACTATAACGCGATCAACCGATCGTTCAAAAGCTGTTTCAATGCCTCGCGTATTAATAACGGCTCCCTGATGCCCGCATTTTATATACAGTATAATTACCTGACGATATAACTGCGAGAGAAAGTATTTAAATATATATTTTCCTTCCTGTGTTTCCTCCTTGCTGTAAGTTACTGAAATGAGCTGCACTGTGAAACAGCCAATCAGAGCAGAGCTCATTATTATTCATGACCCTGCCAAATAACAGACCATTTTATTCTAGGGAGAAATCCTAGGGTTGTAAATGGACATTTTTTGCCCTTACCTAAGCCACATACCTTCTATGTAGATATCAGTCAAGTCAAGTCAAGTCTGCTTTATTGTCAATTCTTCCACATGTACATACATACAGAGAATTGAAATTGCGTTACTCTCAGACACTTGGTGCATACAGGTAACATTTAAGACACTGACAGTAGACGTTCAAATACAGATAAATACAGTTTAAACATATGTACATACAACTATACAGAAATACAAATGAGGACATTGTAGAAAAATAAAGAAAGAGATAGATAAAGTGGCATAAGGCACATGGCAGATAGAGTGCAAACCAGTTAAATAAAACAAAACTGTGCAGATATATGTGTAGTGCAAGAAGAGCTTATCAGTCTGTTAAAGTGACAAAAGAATAGTGTTTTTATCAGACTATCCGAAGAGGTAGTTTGCAGTCAATGCTGGATGAGGTAGTGATCAGTCCAATGCTGCACAAGTGACAGGTGCTGGTCACAGTTTTTAAGTGGGTGGGTGGGGGGGGGGTGGAAGGTCCTGGGGATGTGGGGAGCGGGGTGGGGGGGGTTGTAGTATCAAAGTTCAGTGTTGCATGGGGTAAAAGAGGGAAGGGGGGGCAAGGACGGGAGGGCTTTCTGACAGCCTGATGTATGAAGCTGTCTTTCAGTCTGCTGGTCCTCGCCTGGAGACTCCGCAGTCTCCTCCCTGATGGCAGCAGACTGAAGAAGCTGTGTGTCGGGTGGGTGGGATCACCTGCAATGCAGAGGGCTTTGCGGGTGAGACGGGTGCTGTAGATGTCCTGGAGGGAGGGGAGAGAGACACCAATGATCTTCTCAACTGCTCTCACTATGCGTTGAATACATCAGAGAACATTTTAAAAAACTGTATCAATGCATTCTATGGCACCTTTAAACAAATACATTAGATAGAAAAACTTTTTTTTAGTTGGATTTGCAGTGAAACAAAAATCTACTTAGCGCACATTGAAATAAAAACCAGTATTATTTTAAATGCTCAAAGTGGGGCTGATGACCGCTGGTTCTGTAGCCAAGGACCACAACCCGTAATTTGTGATGGCAGAAGATCGCATAGCATGTTCCGTATCAGTGCGCTGGGATGGTCAGATTGTGACTCTTCTGCCTGCAGGCTCAGGTGTAGTCAGAACAGGTTTCATCAAGGCTGTGCTTTTACTGCGCTGATGTCACACATGATGTTCCTTTAACACAAAAGCTTCGCACAGGGAATCAAACCCACACACACCAGCTGGCGTTGAGATACTAATGCCAGCGCTGAGTGCCAACGTTACACTCAAGTAGAGAGCGAGAATGTGAGAAAGACACACTCTAAAGAAATTCAGGAGACACATTACCATAACTTAAAAAATGCATGGTTGCAATTGAAATTAAATCTTTTAAGTTGCGAACATTATTTTGACAAGTTCTGTTGGCATAATGTTGATCAACTTAAATGTTGAAATTAAGTGTAGTAACTTTACATGTTTTCAGTAGTACTGTCAAGCGATTTAAAAAAAAAAAAATAATCTCACATTTTTTTTCATCGCGATTAATCATGATTAATCCAACCTAAGATTAAAGTTTTTAAAGCTGCAGTCCGTAACTTTTGGCGCTCTAGCGGTTAATAAACAGGACTGCATGTGTTTTGTAGAAAAACGATGTAGCCGGAGCTAAAACGTCTCTCTATTTATGAGTCACGCAGGTACTGGGCTACCCTGCAGCGGTTCCTACCAGAACCAGTCTTAAATAGTCAGAATGCAAAAACGTATAGCTGTGCCATATATAATCACACTATAGTGATTCAGGATAAATCAAATACACGGTTTGGAAAATGGATTCATGATGAACTCGCTTATTATTATTATTGAATGCAAAAAAGTTATGGACTGCAGCTTTAAATATACACTATATTGCCAAAAATATTGGGTCATCCCCTTCTAATGAACAGGTTTGACTACTTTAGTAATTTCCATGAGTACAAATCTTAATGTTTAAGCATATAATGATATTCTAGGGAACTGTGTGCTTCTAATTTTATAGCAACGGTTTGGACAGGACCCTTTTCTGACAGTGCACATTCAAGAAGTTTCTTTAATTTTTCACCCTTATGTCGTTCAACACCCATATGTCTCAAATAAGCTTGAGAAACGAGAACAAAACCTCATTAGTTCTCACAGGTCATGCTTTCAATTACTATGTTAGCTGTGCTCTGTATATGTGCAGTGATCAATATTTATCTGAATAAAAGCCTAAATTAAATCTGTTCATCATTTAAAGCAATTTTGTTTCTTGTCTCTAAAAGACTCTGATTAAACCAATCGATTCATATGGATTTCTTTTACGGTGACTTCATAAAATGTAAAGGTTTTTGTGGAATGGACCGTCAAGGCACAGGGACATAAATCATTTTCAATAAAACATCTTCATTTGTATTTCAAAGGTGAACAAAAGTCTTATGGGTTTGGAAAAACATGAGGAAGAGTAAATGAACTATTTTTTGGTGAACTAACCTATCGTTAATGATTTGACAATCATGGTTAATAATTAAATTGTTCAAGACATTTGAAAAAAGTTTCATATTGAATTGAATAGGGAACTTCTAAAGCCAGTGTAAAGTAGTATAATGGTGACAGCTCTGCTGTTTATCAAAGCCACAGCCCAATGTATCACACATTCACACAGCTGCTTTCACTGCCATTATCAGTAATCAGCTGTATATCCTCCGCAGCACATCAGACGTGCTGTAATCACTCCATTTTGTTGGTGAAAATGCAGAGGCATGAACTTCATGGGTTTCATGAGCATCACATTGGTTGAAGCTATGCATAAAAAAGATATTGCCTCTAACCTGATAATATTTCACATTACCCATTTCAACTTTTCACACTGCATAGGTTCTTTAACGATATAAAATTTGAAATATATTTTAAATATGAATTTTAAAACTTAACAAACACTAAAGTTAATATAGATTTAGCTTTATACTGCCTAATGTTTATGTGTGATTTGTATGGTCATAAATGCAAACCAAATGAAAACCAAAATGCAGAAATTATGGTATTTTTATCTGGTCCTAACATCAAATAATAAGCATACATACATTGCCATTCAAAGGTTTTTTGAAAGAAATTAATACTAAGTACTAATTAAATAATAATTAATACTTATTCAGAAAGGTTGCATTCAGTTGCTGAAATGACATTAAAAACATTTATAAAAATAATCCTGAAAAACAAATGCATCACAGCTTCCACAAATAAGCAGCAACTGATTTCAATATTGGTAATAATAATAAAATAAAATCCTACTTGAGCAGTAAATCAGCATATTATAATGATTTCTGAAGGATCATGTGAATGACTGCAGTAATGATGCTGAAAATTCAGCTTTGATCAGAGGAATAAATTACATGTTAAAAATATATTCACATAGTATTTTTGATCAAATAAATGAGATTTCTTTAAAAAAAAAAAAATGAAGAACACCAAAATATTTAAATAATAGTGTACTTGCACAAATTTGCTGAATTAGCTGACAGACCACTGATTTGTGATTTCACGCAGGGTAGCAGGCAACTATTAAAGAGTGTCAAGGGGTTTTGCTCAACCCGTTCATGACCTCTTCTATATAGTTGAGCAGTTTAAGGTGTTAATATGATGTCAGTTCATTCAGCATAAGCTCATACATGTAAATGCACTCAATATCTCTTTGTACCTTTCTCGACATTTTCCAGCTCGTCTCCCTTGTCTTCACCGTCTGATTGTTTTCTTTTTGGTATAAAATCACAAGACATTAGATTTTGTGTAATCTAGTGTTTTTCTCTCATTTTCATACTCTGTACAGCAATTAACTTGTGCTTTGATCTCAGCTGGACATGGAGGAATCATGCGTCCACAAAACCGGCGTGTGAGAAATTAATTTGGCATTCATTCTAATTTGGATTATTAGTTGTCATTTTCTTGTAAAGGAAGAGGACAGAATGCTAATTGCACAGCCAGTCCCTCCGGAGCAGCCTGGTGTTCAGTGTGTTTCTCAAGAGAAGGACTGAGTTAAATGAGTTAAGAAGCCTCCAGTTTTTGGGTCACTCATGCCTGGGATTAAATGTACATCCATTTCATTAGTAGATCAGAAAATAATCCACTAAGATAAAACCCTCCCAGAAATGTTCTTCTCTGATTAAATTCAGTTTGATTATGATGTGTGTGTTATAATTGATGATGTGGGTTTGGTTGAGAGGCAGGGGTCAGCAGTTAGGAGGCCGTGTCAGGTTATCGTGGAAACAGATAGCTTCAGTCTGTAATTAAACAAGTTGTTTTTGTGAGCGTTTTGTTGTTAGAAGGTAGAGAATGTGTGATTCTTTAGTTGTTGTTTTTTTAAGTTCTCACTCTTTTAAAAGGCTCCTCTCATCTTCACTTTCTCTTGTTTCATCTCTTCTCCCTTTATCTCATCTTCCCTCTTTCATCTTCTGTCTTCTTGTCTCTTCTCTCATCACTTCTCCTCTCGTTTGTCTCCTCACGTCTCTTCTTGTTTCCTATCCTCTAACTTTTTCTTTTTTTATTTCTTGCCTCTTCTCTTCATTTCTGTTCTTCTCATCTTGTCTCTTCTTGTCTCCTCACCTTGTCTTGTCTTTTGTCTTTTCATCTCTTCTCATTGTCTTTTCTCACCTATTCTCATCTCTTCTTGTCTCTTCTCATTTCATCTCTTCTTGACTCCATGTTTCGTTCTTCTCATCTATGGTCTTGTCCATCTCTACTTGTCTCTTTTCATTATCTCCTTGACTTGCCCCTTCTCTTCTCAGGTGTCATCTTGTCTCTCATCTCTTTTTGTCTCATATTGTCTCATCTTTTCCATTCTCTTCTAACCTCTTCTAATCTCTTCTCACCTCGGTTATTCTCTTCTCATGTCCTCGCCTTGTCTCATGTCCTCTTGTGTCTTCTTGTCTCTTCTCTTCTTGTTTTTTCGCATCGTCTCTTCTCTTTTCTTCTCATCTAATCTCATCTCCTTGCCTTGTCTCTTCTCTTGTTGTCTCCTCGCCTGTCTCGTGTACTCTTTATCTTCTTGTCTTCTCGCATTGTCTTGTGTCTTCATTTTGTGTCTTCTTGTCTCTCTTCTCATCTCCTCATCTTGTCTTTTCTCTTCTTGTCTCCTCACCTTGTCTCATGTCTTCTTTTTGTATCCTCTTGTCTCTCTTCTCTTCCCTTCTTTACTCGCCTTGTTTTGTCTTTTCTCATCTCTTTTCGTATGGTCTGTTTCTTGTCTCATCTGTTCTCATCTTTTCTTCTCTTTTCATTTCCTCGTAATATTTCTCTTGTTGTTTCTGCTTCTGTCTCTTTTTGTCTCGTCTCACCTCGTCTCGTCTCTTCTCTTCTTGTCTCTCATCCCATCTCAATTCATCTGTTCTCATCTCATTTCTTCTTGTCTCTCATATCGTGTCATCTGGTCTCGTTGCAGCAGAAGGCTTGTACAGAGCCACAGAGGTTATGTAATGCCCTGAGAGACAGAAAGAGGGTTTGTGAAGGGCACTGCATGTAGTGTGACATGACAGAGACTATGTGCGTCTGTATTTTGAAGTGTGTGAATGGGTGTTTTGCACCAAAGCTGTAGGCCACCCTAGACTCTGTTTGATGAAATGAGATGACACACTTACACACTGATCGCCCAGGAGTATCATCTTTTATTCAGACTTTTGCATGTGTTTATGTCTTATCCCGTCTGAGTGCAACCAAGCTAACCATGAACCCCATATTCACCTCTTGCTTAAGGGCAGCGATATGACTGGACTTATTTGAAACTCTTATCGGACACTTAAAGCCGGGCTTAAATGTCACCTATTATTATATAAGTCAGTCAAAGATGATCTAGGAGATTGTGAAACAGAGAGGAACAGATAAACTGAGCTTGTATGATGTTTTAGTCTCCTCCTGTGTTAGAGGTTTGGTCACAGTGCATTTGTCATATAATTTAGTTTTTATTGACGCCCAATTTTAATGTCACTAAAAAGTATTTTTTCTCGAAAAACAGTCACAATTTAGGTTTATGTGACACATTCTGTCTTCTCTTTGACCATTTATAATTTACAAGGTTATTAATCTCTGCTAGTAGATGCTGTAACTACACCATCTAGACCCATAAAACATCTCTCTCCATTGATGACCTTTCAGAATTAGCTGTTTTCTGTTTAGTCACTAGGTCCAACATATTTGCCACTAAACCATCCCTCACCAGCCTCTTTGCAAAGCCTGCAATACATTGTGACAGATTCATAAAACATTCTGCGCTTAAATATATTCAGATGTCAGTGTGTTCATTTATTTGATCAGAAAGTTTGCAGTGAGCTGTTTTTGCAATTTAGTTTCAGTAAAATGTCTTTTTGAGCTGGAGAGGAATTCTTCTGAAAGATACAGTGATTTATGATCCATTCAATGCTTTTTAACCCTTTAAGGCACAGATGTGTTTGATTGTGCAGGTTGGTGGTCAGTTTGATATTTTTGATGGGTTTTTATCCTAATGTAGTTTCTTGTTCTTGGTTTAAATGGTGCAGATCATTACATTCCACTTAGTGCATTTACTGTGTTTGTTGATTAGTATAACCTATCTGAAATATTATATCTGAAATATAAATATCTGAAATATTCTCAGTTGTGGAGACTTGCATGTATACAGATTAGAATTCATTAGCACTCTTATTTGTTTTGTCTGAAATATGAATCTCCATATATAACACCTTGTACACTACAAATACTCCTGTAAACATTTTCGCTAAACATAGAATGCTTATTGTCATTTTAGTTATGCATTTTGATATATGCATAGTGGTTACTGCATCACCACATTTTACCTGTAAATGTAGTGGATACTGTGCAAAATTCATTTAGTTTTCCTTATTAAATTGTAATATTTCATAGGTGTGGCATTAATTTTTACATATAAATTTTCATTCTGAAACATGTCCTTAAATAACATTCAAAAACCAACCTAGTTCAGCTGGTAACGGTTTTAGATGCTTCCACAGTAACAGTGTGAAACTTTGGAGAGAAAATACCATAGACATATATAGACGCCCTATTCGACCACTCCAGGCACGTAGATGCGGCCACCATCTTGGAACGGTATTTTTGACGTCATTCACCATACTGTAGGTTCGTACAGAGCCGTTGAGCCGTTCTGTGCAGGATTGTGGCATCTTTCGAATATTCAGTGATTACTATATGGTGAATGACGTCAAGTTCACCGCTGCAATATGGCGAACAGCTTACGTATCGCGGCCCATAGAAACAGTCGCTAATTAGGCATCTATGTATACATTTGGGCAAAAAAGTATTTAGTCAGCCACCAATTGTGCAAGTTCTCCAACTTAAAAAGATGAGAGAGGCCTGTAATTTTCATCATAGGTACACTTCAACTATGAGAGACAGAATGGGGGGAAAGAATCCAGGAAATCACATTGTAGGATTTTTAAAGAATTAATTGGTAAATTCCTCGGTAAAATAAGTATTTGGTCACCTACAAACAAGCAAGATTTCTGGCTCTCACAGACCTGTAACTTCTTCTTTAAGAGGCTCCTCTGTCCTCCACTCGTTACCTGTATTAATGGCACCTGTTTGAACTCGTTATCAGTATAAAAGACACCTGTCCACAACCTCAAACAGTCACACTCCAAACTCCACTATGGCCAAGACCAAAGAGCTGTCGAAGGACACCAGAAACAAAATTGCAGACCTGCACCAGGCTGGGAAGACTGAATCTGCAATAGGCAAGCAGCTTGGTGTGAAGAAATCAACTGTGGGAGCAATTATTAGAAAATGAAAGACATACAAGACCACTGATAATCTCCCTCGATCTGGGGCTCCACGCAAGATCTCACCCCGTGGGGTCAAAATGATCACAAGAACGGTGAGCAAAAATCCCAGAACCACACGGGGGACCTAGTGAATGACCTGCAGAGAGCTGGGACCAAAGTAACAAAGGACCAAATACTTATTTTCCACCATAATTTGCAAATAAATTCTAAAATCCTACAATGTGATTTCCTGGATTCTTTCCCCCCATTCTGTCTCTCATAGTTGAAGTGTACCTATGATGAAAATTACAGGCCTCTCTCATCTTTTTAAGTGGGAGAACTTGCACAATTGGTGGCTGACTAAACACTTTTTTTGCCCAACTGTATATATCTATGGAAAATACAACTACAGCATCACTTCCTGTACTAATTTTTCCTTGCCCTTAGCAAAAATAAAAAAATTCATGAAATGGTGAAGAATCTTCTTTAAGCAAAACTTTAAAGCAATGATACACAATGATATCTGCTCCCCAATGTCAACAAAATGATGTGATTTCTAAGGATTTTAAGAGGGGGCTTTAACTGGTTAATGGTTGCAGGCAGATCTTACCTTCAGGATGTGACAGCCATGCGTGGTCATAACCAGATGTGAATGTGCTTCCTCACTGGGCACCTAGTGAACCAAGGCTTGAGGTCTCAGGCGACGCTCACACACACAAACAAACACACACACACACACACACACACACACGTCAAAACCACAAGAACCTGAGCTCTCTGTGACGTAACGGCCTGTCAAGGGCTCTGATAACTTCAAATGACAGGACACATCACAGATTTGCGATTGGACAGGAGCGTGTGTCCGCTTTTTCACTCCTTCCATGTCCTATTTAGAGGCTCAGTGGATGTGAAAGCGCAGATCGGTGTGTGTGAACCCACTCAGTCAGAAATGATAAAGAGCACGTCTGCTCTGTTCCAGTAGTGCAATATGGCAACATCTCAAAACAACATCTTTCCACTCCCATGATCCCCAGCTTTGTTCTTTTATCTGCTTCTCTCCGTCCCTTTCCATTATTTTCATTTCTCTCTCTCTCTCTCTCTCTCTATCTCAGTGGAGTAGCGAGCAGCGAGGTGGCGGCACGTCCCAGCGGAGGTCATTTTTAGCCACGGTGGCGAGTGTCTGCCATCTCCCCTCTGATGATAATGGGTGAAATGAGTTTGTCCTTGGCAAGGACGACGCTCAGCCATCTCTGTCCTTCCATCCCTGTCTCAGTATTTCATTCCCACAAACCCTCTCCCTCCTCTTTTCCAAGCTTGTATTTCCCTCTCTCCCATCTGTCTTGCCGTCTCCCACTCCAGTGAAGAGTGAAATGTTCTAAGTTGTGAGCTGACCTCTCTAACCCAACAATTTTGAGGACTCATGTGGCGTGTGTGTAAGTGAGACAGTGACAGATCGTCTGAACTAGGGTTGTCATATCGTCAAAATATCAGTGATAAAATTATGGGCAGAGAAATGAATTGCAAGCAATAGAACCAAGATACAACTAAACAGTGCTGTAGGCATCTAATAGCAATATGAAATTGAAAAAAGTTATCAAATGTACAAAAGCATTAACTGAATTACTGGCGTAATGTTTACTGTTTATTATCAAGTAAAATTATAGAGTTATATACTAACGCTCAAAAGTTTGGGGTCTGTAAGTCTTATTTTCACCAAAACTGATTATTTGATTAAAAATACAGTAAATACTGTAATATTGTGAAATATTATTACAATTTAAAATAACTGCATTCCCTTTAAGAGTGAGTTGCGCTCACGCCATGGCGGATTCGCTATTTAAACGGCGGCATTTTAAGGCGCACAGACTGAACGCGTCTCCAGAGAGCAAACGGATCTGCTCATGCTGTATCTTATTCTGATACACGCAATGACTATCCATTATAACATTATGACATTTTTAGCCTACACAATGCGCCAACAATGCGCATGAACAAATCTCTTTTTTTTAGACCAGCACGCCCATGGGCGCAAATTAATTTCCTATTTAAAATGCATGGCGCCGCATTGCTTAATGGTAATACACAATAAACCTGCAGGTATTTTAGTCTTGTACAAAGACTAAAATTTGGTAAAAATACCAAATAATTTTAAGATGGATGCATTTTGAGCAATAGTGAGCAGAAAAACTTATATATTTAGTTAATTGTACACACACTGTGTGACCTACACGCTTCCATGACCCTGTGTGCTCAATGAATAATAAATGAAAAGTTGACATGCCACATGATGGCAGTGATCCAGACTAACATGTGACAGCAGTGGCACCTGATTGGGAAGCACAGATTGGAGCAACGGACCAGTAAAGTGAACAGTTTTAGAACAGAAGTCAATAATGAAATTGCTATTGCATTTGTATATTTCATCCAATAGACAAATTAATATGCATTGGTTTTGAGTTGGGATGTTAATTAGCGCATAATTTTTATAGGGCTGAAAAATGAATTCTTCTCACAGCGGGCAGAATGAGTTTGGGACTCCTTAACTGATATTATTTTCCCTTCATCGGTATCTTAATTATTGAAGTTCAGTCAGAGCTTGGAGTTTCTGAAGGCAAACGGAGCCAGTGATTTCATCAGTTCATTAGAACAGCACATATATTACACACAAGGAAAATAACTGGGAGGCTTTAAAAGTTAATTATTCTACTTTTTTAATTTACCATAGTTTTGTAAAAACATAGTTTTGTGGTAATCTAAAATTAAGTTTAGCTTCAGTCCCAATTACAGACAAACAAACCTAGAAAAAATATTAACAAACCTAAACCAGTTAATCGAGGTATTCTGGTTCAGGATTGAAGTAAAGGATTGTAATATACTTTACAACATGTATGTCAAAACACCATAGTTTCTAGACTTAATTTAACTACACATGCATGGTAAATCGTGTTTTGAAACACTTTCAAGTCTATGTTGGTGCCTGTTTTCTCCTGCCTTCCTTATAAATGCTGTCTGGAGTGTCGGGCCTGTTAATATTGTATTTACGCAAGTAAAGAGTCATTTGGTGTTTCTGCTCAGGTTTGTAACAGATCTTTCAAAATGCGACCGTTTAGTCACAGTCTGGTGGCCTGTGATTGGGATGTAGTATTACAGCAAATGACCAAGATGTGAGAAGCATTTCAAACTACTCGATTTGTAGTCTGTGTGACTTTAACAGGACATGATTGCACCCACAGAAATCTCTGCTGATTTCCACAGGATTGAAACCTTCATCATTCTCAAAGTTCTGTGAATTCCCATCCTTTATGTGTTTGTTTATAAAATATTCTGGACAATTTTATTATACTTGCAGCTGAAGAGGAGTGAAGTAATCAGCTATGTGTTTTACATATTACAACATATAAATCCATTCCATGAAATTGCACAGATTTTCTTCCAAAGTCAGCCTAGAAAATGCACAATAAAAAAAATCTGCAGATTTCATCTGGGCCTGGTAATAACTTTATTTATACTGGGATTTACATTGACAGCCAGAAACCATCTTATTTTGGAGAATTTACTAGAGTAGGCTATTAGAAACACATTAATCCTGTATAGTAGGATGCTTAAAAAAAGATTACAATGTAATTGCATGACACTGCAAGTTCTAAACACATCAAAACATATTTTTTTTCATTTATGAGAGAGAAAGCATCCAGTATGTGGTGTTTAAGTACACTGAAGTAAATGAATGTTATAGTGTGGTACAGAAATTCAGACAGATGGGCAATCGGACGAGATGTGCAAGTGTACAAGAATGAGCGAGCAGGAGGATTGTGTTCTGTATTGTGTTAAATTTCCACTAATTCAGTCTAATTCAGGCTCACCTGTTACCTCCCGCTTTGTCTCACTTCCTCCCTACCTTTTCCAATTTCATTTAATATACTCGTTTAACGAGTAAAGTCATCACCATAACATCACTATACTCACCTGAAGCATCTATCTCAACCTTAAAACCTTTAGCAACCTCCTCTAGTCATTCTGTAACTCTATGTCATGTTATATTCATGTGAATCAGTTTTGTTCACTCGTCGGTGATGCAAAATGTTTTTTGTCATTTCCAGAATGAGAGCTTGTGTTCAGAACGGTCTGATCAGGTTTATTTTAGCATAACGTGGATACTATTATATTTTATTAATATTTTGAATTAGTTTTAATATTTATATTTATCTTTTTTTTTCAAATATTTTTTTCAGTTTATTTTAGTACATCAAGTTCAACTAAATTTATTGTATTGAAAATAAGAAATGTTACCTTGGCAACAAAGATAAAATTATTGTTTTAGTTATCTAAAATAACCCTGGTTCAGAGAATCCAGTTTAATATTGCTAAATCGAGTATCACTGTTATTTTTTGTATTTCTTGGATTTGTAACCTATGGACAAGAATGAAATCTCAAATCAGGGTCAAAAAGGACCTCATTGCCAACATAACTAGGCATAAATATTTTTCCAAATATGATATTGCATTATATTTTTTAAAAATATATATATGCTTAAATTCTTATTCAAATGATTATTTTGTAGTTCTTACTTGCATGTTAATGAAAAACAGCGGCTATTGTGTCACTTGCTGCATCATACATGAGCTAATTTCCTTTCTGCAAATGGTACCTAGCAACTACTCAGAACACCCTAACCGTCACCTAGTCTTCGCAAACCAGCACCTTAATATCTTGCCATCTTTTGCAAGCACAATGCATATAAAAAAAAATAATTAGACCTACCATTTATTTATTTATTTTTTTTTACTACTAGGTGTGTGTGTCAGAAAAAGGCAGTGACTGAGCCACCTATCACCTAACAGTACATTAATGGTGCCACCTGACAGCTGAGACACTCCAAACCTCCAGCGCAAGATCGGTTTCTTATGTGAATATGACAGTTCAGGACAATTATGGCAGGTTACTCTCTCTCTCCCTCTTGCTCCCACTGTCTGTCTTTCGATAGCAGATGCACTCCTCAGGCCAGAACTATTAACACACTTGATACACTTAGTATATAAACACTTATGGATGCAATACATCATTTACTGTTGCATCAAGTACCAGCAGCTGGAATAAGAGAGATGAAATGCTACATCTGTGGTACCTGAGGTGAAATCCATCCTCGCTCAGAGAAACCTACAGATTCCCAAGACATTTGTCACTTATGTGATCTTAAGCGTCTTAAGTGAAGAGTGAAAGAAGAGCTCTCTCACTCACACACACAAGGACACATTTGAAACAAACATGCAACTAGCAACATAATATGCTTTTAAGATACCGATGAGTCATCAGAATCAGTAAGGTGCAGCCTCTGTGTGTATGTGTGTGTGAGAGAAAGTCAATGTGCCCACATTAAAGAACCAATTAAAACTCTCAAAATCAAAACGATGTGAAGTGAATAGAGTGATGTGAGAGATGAACGCAGATGAAAAAGAGAGTGAAAAAGCTTTGTTTAACAGTGAAGAGTGATAAATAAACGATAAGTGCTGTTCAAGCTGTGTAAACATTAGAGAAAGAGACAAAGGTTTTTATATGCAATGGCTTAAAGTGGCCCAACCTGTATGCTTTTATTTTGTCAGTGGAACACAAAAGAAGAAATCTTTTCCATACAATGGCAGATCATAGTGGCACAGCTGTCAAACCCGACAAAAAAACACCATAAAATTACCATAAAAGTGGTCCGTGTGAGTCGTGCACTGTATTCCAAGTCTTCTGAAGCTCAACAGTAGTTACGTGAGAGGAAAAGACTTAACATTTAAAGGGGGAATTCACCTCTGGTAAGATGGGCTTATAATCAAACTTGGCTGTCTATGCAGCAGATTTTGTTTTTTAATTGGTGTTACACGACCAGAAGAAACATAGAAAAACAGCAGTACCTGATCCGTTTGCCAGTGGTTGAGTATACAAAAATGCGGATGTTTGATCTGTAGTTTTAACAAAAGCCCTGGAGCTCACAAAAGTGATTTTGTGTCATCCAATGGACCTTGTGCAAATAACATAGAGAAACAATACACATTTTGTATTTACATATACTACTGACATCGTAACATTACAAAATTGGTTGAAACTCTGTGAACTTGTCCTTAAAGTCATTATTCACTGCATTCAGTGCAAATGTGGCACTTTTAGACAACACTGCAGGAGATTTGACATGTTGTAAATGAAAGTGATGAATATGCAGAATAAAGAATGACATTTGAAAGCTGCGACAGATGAGAAGATTTTCAGTGCTGCTGTTGTGTGTCCTCCTGTATGTACTTTTGGCACGCTGTGTTTGTACAGATACTTTACTTTTCAGGTATGTGCTTATTTCTCTAAGCTCGGTCTCTCTCTTTCCAGATCTGCTTTGTAAACCTGGACAGACACACGGCTGAACGGCATGATGACAGCTATGTTAAGGTGGGTTGAGATTATCTTTCCTTTCTTTAAAGATATGAAAATGTGGGTTTGATTCCCAGGGAATGAATGCATATACTGCTATGTAAAAAAAAAACAAAAAAACATTGCTTGCTTTGGATGAAAGCATCTGCAAAATTTTAAACAATTACTAATAAATAGTCTAGTGTTTTGTCACTCCCAGTTGAATTTATCATTAATATCCAAATAAATATCCACCCCCCTCTGCCCTTCTCATTTCTAATTAATTTAAAGTTAATAACAAATATATGAATGTCTTTCATCATTTCCTAAGCGTACGACATAAACAATGTTTCATCTAATTAAAAGGGAAATTAGAAACAATACAAATTACCAAGATGATACAAGCAAAGACCCACATTTATGTGACTTGAATATTAGCATAAATTTCCCCACAGAAACTGGCCTCGGTGTGCCCAGAGCTGCCACGGTTAATTGAGTCTCTCGGAGTGCGGCAACCTAAAGAAAATGAGATTCTGCTTCTCAGCAGCCTAGAGTCACCGGACTCCTGCCAGCATGACCCTAGCCACCCACAGGTAGGATATGAATATAGACCGGAACATCTGACATCATTTTACAGTTTACAGTCTACCTGGTTGAACTGTGTTTGTGTTTATGTATGTGTATCTCAGAGCCAGAAAACAGCGGATGTCTGTCTGGTGCATTGTTCCTGTGGGCGCCGCTCAACCCAAACCAACAGTGTCATTTTTGAGATCAACAAATTCCTGATTGGACTGCAGTCAGGGCAAGAGAGGCAGAGGCATAGCCGATTGGCTGGTCAGCGGGCTGCTGAAGATGACACCAACCGCTCTGTGTCATCCATAGAAGAAGACTTCCTCACTGCCTCTGAGCAGCTTGGGGAAGACAGCGAGGATGACCCATTCAGAAATGGTAAACAGTGCATCCATCTACCAGAAATCCTATTCCACCCAGAAATCCAGTCATTGTATTTCCATATCTTATCTTTTGTATAGTATTTTCTGTCCTTGCTGCTCGTATGTAATGAGAAAACTCAAATTCAGTGCAGCTCTGGCACTTTGACTGCATCTTCCCTCCTGTCCACCTTGTGAATAGACGGAAAATTGCTTGAATTATGGCTGAAAGAGCATTTATGTCTGTGAGCTTGCTTCGATAAGAGTGGCCCTATTTGGAGGACTGTTTGGGAGTGTTTCCACCCCAAGGCTATTTCTTAGTTTAGTAACACAATGTAGCCCTAGTCTCTACCAATGAGATTATGGTTTTCCAAACAATTTGGGCATGTCAAATAAATTTGCATCCATAAAAGCATATAAATAAAGTCTTTAGTTTTGCCTTTGGGAATAATTTGGATCTCGACTTCTGTCTAGGTTGCACTGCTTATAATAATCTTAATCAGAACTGCAATCTGCTATACTTATTTAGATACAAAGTAACCAAGCAACAGCATGGATGCACAAGAACATACAGCAGTGAAACAATTAATTCACTTCAGTCTATGTTAATGAGTATGTGTGTGATAGAGAGAGACAAACGGGAAGAATAACAAAACATTTTATGAAGGTTGTTTTTGGGAATATGCCATGGAGGACTCCCTAACAAAGAAGCACTGTCCCCAAAATGTCTTGTGCATTTCCTTTGTGCATGTCTGAAAGCTTGTTTGTCTTGCATTATTCTGTGCTACTACTTTGGCCTCTAACAGTAAGCCAAACCCATGAATGTCTACATGTGGCGATACTCGCCCCAAATATTAAAGAGACAAGATACACTGGGCTCTACTGGGCTAATCTATAATGAATCTCTCATATGAAATTAGAAGTAACACTGCGTGAAGGTTATGCTCTCCTCAAAGACAATGTAATATTCATAATCATATCAGCCCAGATATAGATCTGCATTTGTATGGTCTTGGTTATGGAAAAGGAAAAATGGATACAAATACAACAGTGTGCTATGGACCCTCACTATATCCATTGGACATAGCAGGCGACAGGAGAGGATAAATCTTGACACTTTTTACCTCCTTTCTCAGTTTTGTCCTTTATTTTCACTCACACTTCCTCATATCTCCTTCTCCATATCTATGACTTGGCCTGTGAATGGGCTTCATTTACATGTGCATAAAATTTGGCTTTTTGTATAGGATTATGAAACGGTTTTCAGAGGTCTGGCTTTAATCTATTTCCTCCCTCTCTGTGCCCCCACCCCATTTCTTACTAAAAATGCCACATGTCTGTCTTTCTGCAGATCCTGAGATTTCCATCATGCCCGAGTCGATTAAGGTGTTGAGAGCAGCCCACGCTCAAAGAAGGAGTGAAATAGAGAGAGAGGATAGTGAGGACTCCGAGACCCTCTGCCCCTCTTCCAACTCCCAAAAGCTTTCAAGAACATATTCCGCCCCCTCAAGAGGCCCACCTGCTACCCCCAAAAAAGTCAGTCGTCACACTAGCGAGTCAGCCGGTCACTATGCTACCAATCTGGCTGAGTCAGTCCTGCAGGATGCTTTTATTCATTTGTCACAAGACGAACCTTCTTTTGTCACGGAGGCAGCGGTGAGTGTGTCCACCACCTCGCAGCACTCAAGTGATATAAGCCATTCCAGTGAAGAGCCACGGAGGGCTCGAGCCTGCTCTTTTGAACTTCCTAAAATCGTGATTGTCCAGAGTCCTGACAACAGTGAGGAGGTAACAGAGTGGCCGGAATCTCAGTCACATGGGACAACAGAGCATGATAGTGGAAATAGGACCAAAACAATGCACAACTCGGCAATTGGACACGCCGTCAAGCCAGTGGAAATAGCTTTAGCATGTGCTGCGAGTGTCATCGGTACCATTACCACCCCTCAGGTCACAGAACAACTCACACTGGAGTCAGGAGAAGAAGATGAGTGTGAGGATGAAGAAGAAGAGAGTGAGGCAGAACAAGGGGAGTATTCGTTTTCCTCTGCAGTATGTGGAATGTCTCAGGTCGCTGGAGCCGTAGCCGTGGTAGATCTAGCAGATGACTCTGGGGATAATGATGACTCGACAGACATCTACTCTGCCTCTATGGGACTTCTGTCAGTTGCCCAAGCTTCAACTGCAGTGCCTCTCCACTGTAGCATTGCAGAGGGCACCAGCGTCGAGGCTTTCAGAGCCAATGTTGCTGAAGTTCTCCTCAGGGAAGCTTCAGCTGTACTCACACACAGACAAAGTTACTCAAGCATTGCAAACTTCCTTGAGACCACACATAACAAAATAGTGGATGGCATCACAAATCCAAGAAGGCCCTATCAGGAACAACAGGATCTTGATAACTTTACCCAGGAAATATCAGATAATATCTTTCAGTATGCCCTTGAGAAGGCTGAGAAGAGAAAAGAGCTTGAGGGTCCTGGCAAAGATGCCCCAAACATCGAGGGTTTCCTCTTGGATTGTGTTAATAATTTGCTCTTTGATGTCTTAAGTGTAACATCAAGGAAAATCAGTGACATTTCAAAATGTAACATGGGATCATGTGACAGGCAAGAAGGCAGCATCAGCTTTAGGGAGTATGAGGCTGATACCAAGTCTGGCAGAGAAGCATTGAGCCAATTACAGCATTTGATTGAGCCAAGCCAGGCTTATAATCATGGCGAGAGGCGAAATAGTGTGGAGAAGTTGTCTGCTATCATAGGGAAGAGAGAGAGAGAGCAAAAGCACGTACAGGAAGAGAGAGAAAGCGAGCCAAAACTGAAAGAACCCTACAGACTTACTCTGAACAGAGTGACTGCCATGGTCAAAGAGCAGTCTGACCTGGGCAGAATTGACAAGAACGCAGACTCTGTGCTCCCTTCAGCTGAAAGCTCACCACTTCACATGCCACGAGGGAGGGCAGGAGGAGAGAGCGAGACCAGGCAGCAGTCTTTATCGTCCTCCTCAGGAGCACTTGTGGCACTTAAAATGGATTCATGTGATATCAGAACTCCTGTCACATGCTTCGCTGAAGACTTGGCGACCACGGTGGTCTCCATGGCTACAGAGCTAGCAGCAATATGCCTGGAGAACTCCAGCGGAAAGCAGCCGTGGTTCTGCGCCTTAAAGGGTGGTTCAGAAGGTCCAGAGGGACTGCTTCTGCCCTGCCGCACAGCCGCAGCCCTCCGCCGGAAAGAAACGCAAAATGGCACCACAGTCACCAAGAAACACAGACCTCCACGTCTCAGTGAAATCAAACGTAAAACTGAAGAACAGCCCGAACTCATGGAGCGCCTGGTCAACCGTGTCGTGGACGAAACTGTCAATCTAGACGAACCTGCCACCTCTGATCCATTTGCACTCTTTGCGTCAGAGGTCACAGCCAGGATAATGAACTGCCCAGAATTGAGTGTGGTGGACACTTCCAAATCTGGCCAGTCGTCTCGCAGCCGCCTGCAGTGTGAGAGATGGAGCAGCAGGGGCAAAGCGTCAAGCTACGAGAGCATTCCAGAGGAGGATGCAGATCCCTCCGGAACAGCAAACACTTTGGGACCAGGAAACAGGCTTGGGCATAATTTAAGCAGAGGTAGCTCTATCTCCAAGCAATCCAGCTGTGAGAGCATTACGGATGAGTTTTCTCGGTTCATGGTGAACCAGATGGAGACAGAAGGTCGAGGGTTTGACCTTCTGCTGGACTACTATGCTGGGAAAAATGCCAGCAGCATCCTTGCAGCAGCTGTTCAGCAAGCTGCCAGTAAAAAAAATGGACACCTCAATGTGCGCACATCATCTTGTCTCTCTAAGCAGTCTAGCACTGAGAGTATCACTGAGGAATTTTATCGCTTCATGCTAAAAGACATGGACAAGGATAACAAGGACTACAATCTGACCAAGACCAAAGAGTGGAGTAATAGCTTATTACCCCCGTCCCCCAGAACCCCATTTTGTATCCGTCAATCTTCTGTTCCTGACAGGCGATCCTCAGATTCCAGACTAACTGTAAACTCACCCATCAAGGCCAATTCATTTGATGGTTTTGCTCGAAATGTACACGGAGACTCGCTCAACATCTATCCAACCAACTCTGTGTCGTCAACGGGACTCTGCAAGTCTGATTCATGCTTGTATAAGCGTGGCCAAACGGACCAAATCACAGACATGCTGATTCACGAAACCTGGGCCAGCTCTATCGAGTCTCTAATGCGCAAGAATAAGATAATAGCGGAGCCCTCAGAGGACAGTGTGGAGCTTGATTCAGCAGACTCGCAGCCACATGTACAGCTCTTTGCTAACCGTCTAGCGACAGACATCGTAGAGAGTGGCAAGTCCCTGCTTGGAGGCCAGCAGGACGGCGTTGTGGCTGCTTGTCAAGTTCCAGTTGGAGAAAGGAGACACGGCTTTAAGCAGTCTCGTGGAAACCGGCCAAGTGTAGAGCATCAAGAAAATTGCGGTAGCTCTCACAGTTCATCCTGTGTGAGGCAAGCGTGGCGTGGGCAGAGGGAGGTGCCTGTGATCCACATCGAACCAGATCAAAGAGAAGAGGCCTCAGAAGACAGGGGGAGGCCCCACCACACAGAAGTGCCTCATCAGATCCAGCCACAAAGTGTCAAAGAGAATGAGACAGCAACCAAAAGCAGGTACATAATATCACCCACATCCTTTGTTTCAGAGGCTAAGCCATAGTTCTCATAACTGCTCACAGCACAGTGTGTGCGAGAATGAAGTTGGTAAGAAATTTTTCTTCAATTGTATTATACCCTGATTTTACCACGCCAGTGGGTGTGCCAAAGAGGGAATGATGAAGTAAACACTGATCTGTGTCTGTGAAGGCAGTCTTGTGCTGATGTATTAATCTTTATTATGCAATGAAGAGAAGGAAGTACAAAATGAATTGTTTTGGCTGTCAATAAAAGCTGTTTTTGGACTAACAAGAATGTTTAGAAACTTACAGTGTTTTTCTATAGTACAGTGACTTCTTATAGATCATGGAGAATTCTCAATTCATGACCCCTTTTTCAGAAGATAACACAAAACATGTTGCTTCATGTATTGTCACACATGGTGTTTATAAAACCAAACAGCACATCTCTGATAAGGGGTTCTCCTCTGTAACATCCATTTTTGCCTACACTGCTAAACAAAACAAAAATAGAGAAACATAGATTGACATTATAGATATGTTCCCTTGGTTTTTCCTTTTCTTGACCCAGGCTCTGGACAGTAAAGGATGCTTTGGGGCAAAATTAGCATTACTGGCTCATTGTGACACTGCAGTTTTGCCGTGTGTCCTCTTTCCCCCTCAGCAGTGACAAAGACAGGGCCTCCTCAGTGGCCACAGCACCCTCTGCAGGTGTGGAGGTGGAGCGACGCTCTCTCAGCGCTAGCAGTGAGGAAAGTGGTTCAGGCAGCTGGGCCCAGATTGCCCCTGAAGACGACCCTCAGGAGGAGACCACCAGTAGCTTTATCCAGCTAAGCGAGGGGTCAGTCTTCCAGTAGACCATCATGCCTTGCTGGACAGTGTGGCTTCTCCATTTGGCTTTTCATTAAGCTACATGTGCTAGATGCAATCCTTGACAGCGCTGGGCACGTCCAGAGCACAGTGTAGCACCCATTTGCGAGTCTGCGTTCCTCATCTTTAAAGTAACAATTTATTAAATTAGAGCTCCGATGAGAGTTAAGCATTAAAGCACTTACTTTGCCCTCACTGTATAACTAATATAACAGTTTTGACATATCTTAATTGATATTAATGTAATGTGGCTTATGTGATTAGTCCTCAGCCAGATGGTGTTGTCTTTAAAGTCTGTAGCTTGGCCCTTACTTTACTGTCTAGCACACAAATGCACAGACACAGTGATACAGAATCAGACATAATGGCTTAAAGAGACATGCACATACATAGAATAAATATAAGAAAATTGCCTACTAGACGTTCATGTCATTCCTGTTATGTAGCACTTTTTGAGCTCTGTAAGTTTTAGAAAATGAATATGCTGGTGTTGTAATTTATAGTTTATTCCAGACTTTCCGTAGTGCTCTGCCTACGCTGAGGCACTTAAAGACTTTATTCATTTTAAAGGGATAGTTCACCCAAAACCTTTAATTTGATGTTTATCTGCTTACCCCAAGGGCATCCAGGATGTAGGTGACTTTGTTTCTTCAGTAGAACACAAACTAAGATTTTTAACTCAAACCATTGCAGTCTGTCAGTCATATAATGTCAGTCAATGGTATTCACGGCTTTGAGAGTAAAAAAAAACAAAACATACACAAACAGAACCTAATTAAAACCTGCAGCTCATGACGATACATTGAGGTCTAAAGACAGAAAACGATCGGTCTGTGGAAGAAACTGAACAGTATTTATATTGTTTTTTACCTCTGATCTGCTGTACTGTCCAACTCTCCTGAGCGCGTTCACACCAGCCGACGCGTGACGCATCTTCTTCTTCTTGCTTTACGGCGGATCGCAGACTTAGAAGTGCATTACCGCCACCTATCTCTCAAATGTACCATTAACACTCCTAATTGAGATTGTAATTGAGAAAGTGTGTCAATGGTCCATTTGAGAGATAGGTGGTGGAAATGCACTTATAAGTCATATAAGAAGAAGACGCGTCACGCGCCAGCTGGCGTGAAAGCGCTCAGGACAGCGACATAAAAAACGATATAAATACTGTTCAGTTTCTTGCACAGACCGATCGTTTTGTGTCTTTAGACCTCAATGTATCGACACGAGCCGCAGGGTTTAATTTGGTTTTGTCTGTGTATGTTTTTTGTTTTTTTCTCTCAAAGCCGTGGGTCCCATTGACTGGCATTAAATGACTGACAGACTGCAACTGTTTGAGTTAAAAATCTTAGTTCGTGTTCTACTGAAGAAACAAAGTCACCTACATCCTGGATGCCCTTGGGGTAAGCAGATAAACATCAAATTTTCATTTTTGGGTGAACTATCCCTTTAACTTATTTACACAATGGCAAGAAAATTATTTAGGGATATCTAACAGAACAGAAGCCAATATAGTCAGTTCAGAGTTAGATTACATGAGGCTGTCAGCTTTGTTCATTTGGACATTTTTTTTAACCATCTTTTGAAATCCTGATTGTATTATGTAATTTGAACAAAATGGATTGTTTTATTAACCAACATCAAATCCTTTGCTGATACATTATAATCAAGTATTTTTCCCATAAAATTCAATGTCACTTTGTGAAAGATAATGTCATGAATAACTTTTTTAGTTAATGGGATATTTCAAAAGTGGAAGCAAAGTTGAGGACATATATAAAACAAATAGCGATATTGGGCAGAAAACATAGCTGAAAATGTATTATTAAAATTAAAACCATTAAAAAATTTTTTTTTGTTAAATGACATAAATAAATAAATAAAATATACATATACATATAAAAAAGTATTATTATTGTAGGTAGTTGCAGCATTTCTCATTTTCATTTAGTTTAACTTGATGTTCTAACGTGAACTAAAATGAAATGTATTTTAATAAAAATGGTATTATATTAAAATTAAAAAAAAAATCAATAATAAAAATGACAAAAACACAAAAGTACTAAAACTTTAATCAAAATTAAAATGAAAAAATGTATAAATAAAAACTAAAGCAAAATATTATCATTTAAGTATGTAATAAATCTATATAGATCTATGATTATAAAACTATTATAGTATCTCAGTGATATTAAAACAGCACTGATTTAAACTTAATTGTGATACAACTCCTAATTTTCAATTTAATATTTTATGCTATATGTCTTAAGGTATACACTCACCTAAAGGATTATTAGGAACACCATACTAATACTGTGTTTGACCCCCTTTCGCCTTCAGAACTGCCTTAATTCTACGTGGCATTGATTCTACAAGGTGCTGAAAGCATTCTTTAGAAATGTTGGCCCATATTGATAGGATAGCATCTTGCAGTTGATGGAGATTTGTGGGATGCACATCCAGGGCACGAAGCTCCCGTTCCACCACATCCCAAAGATGCTCTATTGGGTTGAGATCTGGTGACTGTGGGGGCCATTTTAGTACAGTGAACTCATTGTCATGTTCAAGAAACCAATTTGAAATGATTCGAGCTTTGTGACATGGTGCATTATCCTGCTGGAAGTAGCCATCAGAGAATGGGTACATGGTGGTCATAAAGGGATGGACATGGTCGGAAACAATGCTCAGGTAGGCCGTGGCATTTAAACGATGCCCAATTGGCACTAAGGGTCCTAAAGTGTGCCAAGAAAACATCCCCCGCACCATTACACCACCACCACCAGCCTGCACAGTGGTAACAAGGCATGATGGATCCATGTTCTCATTCTGTTTACGCCAAATTCTGACTCTACCATCTGAATGTCTCAAAAGAAATCGAGACTCATCAGACCAGGCAACATTTTTCCAGTCTTCAACCGTCCAATTTTGGTGAGCTCGTGCAAATTGTAGCCTCTTTTTCCTATTTGTAGTGGAGATGAGTGGTACCCGGTGGGGTCTTCTGCTGTTGTAGCCCATCCGCCTCAAGGTTGTGCGTGTTGTGGCTTCACAAATGCTTTGCTGCATACCTCGGTTGTAACGAGTGGTTATTTCAGTCAAAGTTGCTCTTCTATCAGCTTGAATCAGTCGGCCCATTCTCCTCTGACCTCTAGCATCAACAAGGCATTTTCGCCCACAGGACTGCGGCATACTGGATGTTTTCCCTTTTCACACCATTCTTTGTAAACCCTAGAAATGGTTGTGCGTGAAAATCCCAGTAACTGAGCAGATTGTGAAATACTCAGACCGGCCCGTCTGGCACCAACAACCATGCCACGCTCAAAATTGCTTAAATCACCTTTCTTTCCCATTCTGACATTCAGTTTGGAGTTCAGGAGATTGTCTTGACCAGGACCACACCCCTAAATGCATTGAAGCAACTGCCATGTGATTGGTTGATTAGATAATTGCATTAATGAGAAATTGAACAGGTGTTCCTAATAATCCTTTAGGTGAGTGTATATGATAGAGACATGAAAATGTTCTGCATAACAGGAATGATCTATTTGTTTTCACATCTGACTATTTCCCTTCACACACACACACAGATGTAAAAACACTCTAAGCCAGTTCCTGAGGTAGTGTAACTCTCTGAAGTGAGAGAGATTCCATTTGCGAGTCTAGGCCAGCACAGCTGTGTGAGTAAACGGCTCTGACAGCGTGACTGGAGTCTGGAGCAGAGCTCTCACCCAAAGGCTCCACAGTGCTTATAGTCCTGACAGGATGTGCCTCACACTGACAGGCAGGTGCCATATGTCACATCCTGTTGACTCTAGTCTAGAATGAAAAGGATGTAATGGGTGTGCGAGTCCCTCTTGCTGATTGAATCATGCCCAGCCTGCCACGCTCACTGACGCTTCCTAACCTGCGCCAACTCAACGTCATCCTCACTTACCCAAGTGTAGGTATCCAGCCCTTCGCCTCCATCTGGCTTTAACCCCCACTTCATTGTCTTTCTACCCTGTCGGGGGGAAAGGTTACTCTATGCTTGTTCATCCAGCTGTTGCCGGTACGGGCACAGGTGGCTCACGTTCATAGTCATCAGCTGGCAGTGAGCTGCCGGTGATGCCCATGCTAATGAATCTCATGCCAATGCTCATGCCTACTCGCTTTACTCGAAGCCCCGCTGCTGTCCACGGCTTAGTGATCATCGCTGAGAAAATTCACACTGAATGTTCACACTCTTACAGATCCAACAAGAGAAAGCAAAGAAAGAGCACCAGTCAAAATTTGGAACAAATAAGACTTTTTAATGTTGCTTAAAGAAGCCAAGGCTGCATTTATTTGATTAGTAAAAATATTAATATTGTGAAATATTATTATAATTTAAAAGAACTGTTTTCTATTTGAATATATTTTAAAATGTCTTTTTTTTCCTGTGATGCAAAACTGAATTTTCAGCATCATTACTCCAGTCTTTAGTGTGGCATGATCCTTCAGAAATCAGCTGATTTGCTGCTTGAGAAACATTTTTGATTATTATCAGTGTACAGTTGCAGTACAGATGCAGTACCATTCAAAAGTTTGAGGTAAGTATGCATTAAATTGACCAAAAGTGACAGTAAAGATTTTTTAATTTAAGATTTTTCAAATAAATGCTGTTCTTTTGAATTTTCTACTCATCAAAGTGATTTCCACAAAAACATTAAATAGCAACATTTTCAACATTGATACAAATAAACATTATTCATAATTGAGTACCAGAAGTAATTGCTAAGCATATTAGATTGATTTCTGAAGGATCGTGTGACACTGAAGTCTGTAGCAATGATGGTGAAAATTCAGCTTTGCATCACAGAAATAAATAATATTTTAAAATACATTCAAATACAAAAAAGTTATTTTGAATTGTAAGAATATTTCACAATATTATTGTTCTAACTCGATGCAACTTTGAGGAGCATAAAAAGCATTCAAAAATTAAAAAGTCATAATTATTCCAAACCTTTGACTGGTAGGGAATGTGTACACATTTATCTTTTTATGTGCATGTGTGTGTGTTTCAGAAATGGAAATAGCAGCGCCTCTAGTCTGGGATTGGCAGACCTGGAGGGCTTTCTAGACTACTCCATCTCCAGCAACCTAATCAGGTATCCAACAGCAACACGCTAACCGCAGCACACTTAGAAATACTCGCTCAGAGCAGCGAGTGTCAAGCGCTCATCCATGAACCAGAGCGCTGTCCAAATCCTCACATCTGCAGCTCCCCTCGTGAGGATACGGCCACAGTTAGAGGACGAGAAATTAAAGTCAAACTTGGATCACATTCTGTCATATTAGAGTGATGTATGTAAATGTGCTCAGTTTGGTGTGTCTGGGAACCGTCTCAAACAAGAACAGTTCTAATGGGCTTTGTCGCCAAAAGCCTTCAGTCATTTACTATTTTGAGCCCTAATTAGATGAGTGCAATATAGTCATGGCCCCTGAGAGGCTCCATGAGGTGACTGGAACATGGCCAGCATTGCTCTATACAGCATGATAATGATAGTGTCTCTGTTTGCAGCGAGGACAGAGAGAGGAAGGCGTCACATTGTCAGGATCAGACGGACGGTGAGTGATCCAGCCCTCTACATGCACGCATACATATTTGAATGAAAGATCATTCATCGCTGAAACTTCACAACTGTGTTTGGAGTTAAAAGGAAATCATGCTATGGCTGCTCTTCACACTTCTGCGCTAATGTATTCAATCTGAAGCCGTTTCTCATTTTCTGTCACTCTGATAGTTTATATAAATGTTACATGTTGTTCTCGAGAGTGAACGTCATGTTATTTCTCTGTGAATGAGGATTTGTAGATATTTAAGGGGCACCCACTCACTTGGAGCCCTCGATGAGATACTTTTTCAACTTTAGTTGTTCTTCATGCAAATTGTGATATAGGATAGTCTCTAGAACTTGATTTGGGAGTTATTGAATGTAATTATTCAAATGCATTTGGCTCTGAAATCTGAGGGGGCAGCGTGAGTGGGCGGGATGCTTCTGAGCCAAAATTTAACATGATGCATTGCGGGAACAAACAAACAAACATTGCAATAGGCTGCAAAATTAATCAAAATACAACCAGCGTCATGCAAATGCAAAATAAATAAATGTGTTGCGTGTTTCAGAGTGAAGCGTGGCACTGTGTTCCTTTACACATGAGCAGCTCGTGATCTGCTGGTGCTTGCAGCGTCTCAGAGAGGCTCGGTTCACAGAAAATGCTGCTCCACATCAACCCATCTCTGCTTTAGCTTTGAGTTTGGGTCATTTAACGTTCATTTGGGAACACAACATGCGCCAACCATCTTTCCATACTTGAGAAGCACTTATAAACCAGCGGTTCTCAACAAAGAGAAGCTTTGGAAAGAGCTCCCTGCAGTTTTCTGCCAAAAGAAAAGCTTGATGGTTTAACATTTGAAAATGAAGAAAGACATACATATGAGCATTGTAATTTTTCACTGTAAATAAAATAGTATTAGTACAGTACCTTACACATACAAATGGTTTAAAATAGTTTTCCTTATTATCATTTTAAAGATTGCAAGCACAAATGTGGCACTGTACAGCCCTGTTCTGGCCTTGATGCATTTTTCTCTCTGTTGTTCGTGTGATTGGCCTTTAATCTTTGAGCTCCTCTATCTGAGTAACATCTACATGCTCTCGTCTCTTGAATCAGCGTACAGTGTGTCTTACTGAGCAGCGTTGCTTGCCCTCTGCCCCTCATCGCTTAGTGTGCTTCTAGTGTTTGGCAGACGGACAGACGCTCTCGAGCAGAGAGAGAGAAAGCTAAAGAGACTTTTGTATTGCCAGCACAGACTCGCACCTCACAAATGACTCATTCACATGCAGGAGAACAAAAGAGATGTTCAGACACAGGAGCTGACAGGCTAAGCATCATCCTGCTGGGAGAGAGATGGAGGGATGAGGAGAGGGTGTTAAAATGGGAAGACAGAGCAAGAAAACAGAGGACAGATTAATTTTGGAACAGATTTTTACGTTTTCGGAGGGCTGAGGAGGAGGATAGAGATGTCATGATGAAATAAATATTACTGAGGCAAAGAAAATAAAGAACTGCTTGAATTGCTTTTGAAGAGATAAGCTAAAAACAGAGAAAAATGTTCTAAGTCGAGAAAAGTGGGAGGGAGAAGAGATTATCCCACCTTTCCTAGAATGACTGTAAAACAATAGGCTTTATCAGTGAGACGGTGGGCTGTGTGAATGTTTAAGCCCCTCTCTCTTTATTTCCCATGAGCTCTTTATCATTCACACTGATCCACATTCATATAGAACAGTGGATATTAAAGTAAAGTTCTCCACCTGCCACAAATGTTGACTTTTGACTTTATAATGTGAATTTACAATGCGTTACTAGGGCCTGTAAATCAGACGATTCGTCACAATATGATCTGACATCAATTCTAATAGCGAATGATACTATATTTTGTGATACTTCAAAACATGCCATGATTTGATTGCAATCAAGATATTACAATATTATGTGCTAAACTAAAATAAAACCATTAAAAAATTATTACTTTGTTAACATTTATTAAACTTTAACTGAAATCAAATGAAAATATTAAACTAATATTTTGTCACATTTAGTTTTTATTAGCAGTTTGATGTTTTATTTTTGTTTCATGTTTTATTTAAATAATTTTGTATAAAATAAATAAAACTGAAATGAAAATGAATAAAAACTATATATACATATTTGAAAAAATAATACAAATGGCAAACACAACAAAATTATTAAATCAAACAAAAGTTAAAATGAAAACAAAAAGTATAAAAATGAAAATTGTATCGAACAGTTAATAAAAACTATAATAGTATCTTAATGATTCTAAAGTAACACTAATTATGTGCCTATTTTACAATGCAAGTTATACTTTTATTAACTCATCAGTGCAACCAAAATGTAACATGAGCATTTAAACAAACTTTCTGAAAATTGCAAATCCTGTATCCTGATTGGGACATCCACAAAAGAAAAAAACATTTTAGACGTTGTTTGTTTGTTTTTAATAATATAGAGAAGGAAAAAAAAAATGGGAAAAAAAGAAGCGGCACATGAGATCATGAATCATCTGATGACAGCTCATCATTGGCTTGTGCAATAAGACAAGCAATGACAGTTGAGAACGTTTTTTTTTTTTCCGGAGTGTCTATTTACACTAAGTGCAAATAGCCCATCTTGTTGGCAAAGGCTATTTACACTAACAGATGTTTACAGATGGTAAGGCGCATGCTTTTTTGACGCGAGCGACCCGAGTTCGATCCCACCTTTTGCCAAACATTTTTTTCTCCCTTTTCAAATCTCATATCGCATCAGAAAGGCATTTATTTTCAATAAAAATTAAGGAAATAATCAAAAAGTTGAAAATAAAGTATCGGGTAAGGTTAGGGTAGGTGTAGGGAGGGCTTTATTGTCCCAATAAGGTGGCATCCATTTAATACATTTGAATTAAAATTATAATTTACACTCAGTACGTTATTATTGCGTACTGTTTTCTAATGTACTTCAATACTGAGGTGCAGATAATTGCCACTATTTGCAATAAGTAGTATAAATAGCAGAAAATCTTGCTATTTTAACATAGTGTAAATAGAATCTATAGCTATTTGCACTTAGTGTAAATAGCATATAGTTAAAAAATACTGCTATTTTCACTTGGTGTAAATAGAATTCATTGCTATTTGCACTTAGTGTAAATAGCATCTGTCACTAAAAAAATATGCTATTTGCACTTAGTGCTAATAGCCGATGCCTTTCTTTTCTCCCTAAAATGTGCAAATCATTATCCTCATTAGCACACAACAACATGTGCTACTCCAAAAATTTAGTGTCTCATTTTTACTAAAATGTGACTAAAAAGCTGAATTCATATTAGCCTTTATATACACAATAATAAAATTAATACAGTTGAAAAAGTGAAAAAAAATCTAAGTGTATAATGAAAAATGCACAAAAATACTATTTTAAATAATCCTAACTGATATGAAATAAATATTTTCCGAAACATGTTTTACTCTAAAACTTAGTAAACGAAAGCTATAAATCTTAAGAAGTTGTGTTGCAAATTTGAGGTTGATATCTCACAAATGAGCTTTCAGTAAGGTTTGTTTGTGTGCAGTACCAAACATTTCCGCTAGATGAATTTTACCTCCTATTATTTTCCAATGCTGACATTTTTGACCGCTAACAGTACAACTGTAATTACTTTTTGTGTGTGTGTGTGTGTGTAAGTCCCAAAACCTTTACCAAGTTTCACACTATTCCAATGAAGTTTTAAAAATGCTGCATTTTTCTGTTAAAAATGTCCTCGGAGTGTTAAAAGATGCATGTTTATTAGAGCTACTCATTTCTGCACCTTACCTTTCCATTAGATTCTGCTTGCAACATATTAGATCTACAGAAATCCCACTCAGAGTAGTGTCTGAAAGTGAGCGGTCTGGTTTTGTCTCTCAGAAGTCACGTCCGGTCTGTCCACAGCAGGCAGCAGCTGTCAGCGGGAGCTCCTGGTGCTGAACTTTGACATGGATTCAGAGTGTGTGGATGGAGAACTGAGAGCGGCGCTGCAGTGGATTGCTGCGTCTGAGCTCGGCGTGCCGGCGCTCTACTTCAGAAAGACTCAGGAGCACAATCTCGCTAAGGTGAGGACAAATGGAGGTTGTGCGTTTGTTAGAATAACTAACCAGGTCCGAGCAGAATTTGCACCCACAGAACTACACAGATTTCAGGGCTTGTCATTCAGTCTCCAGGCTCTCCATGTTTAAATATTTTGCATAATTTGATTATAGCTAGCAATAAGAGTTTAGTACTCTGAGCAGTGGTAAACGGAGTAAACTTTGCTTACATTTTACAGTATTTAAATCCATTGTGCAGAATCAGAACAGAACATTCTAAATAAATACAAAATAAAAATAAACAAACTGTGAAATCCAACTGGCCATTATTCTCATTTTACTGATGAAAACATGCAACATGAATGCAGTATGTTCATGTGACAACAATTTAGCATTTTACAATTTGAAAACATAATGAACTGTTTTTAGGGAAAATTGGATGAAGTGTAGAGTGTATGGAGGCAGTGTTTTGAGCCCTGCAAAGGAATAAGTCCTTCGTCACTGTGTCCTTCAGCAAGGCTCCAGGGGTGTAGAGCTGTGCAGTTTGTAGTCCTAAACCCTGAAAAACAATTAGCATGGATTCGCTCTGGAATTTCTAATGCGTTTTTAGAATAGCAGTTTTTTTCGATTTGTGAGTAAAATAACTTGAGGAGACTTTCACATTTTGTTGGACAACACAAATTACACACACTCGTACCTCAAACATGAATTTTGAAACAGTAGAAGCCAGTAGAGTTTATGCTGTTTTTATCATTCATAGCTCATATGAGTGAAGTGAAGTGACATACTGCCAAGTATGGTGACCCATTCTCGGAATTCGTGCTCTGCATTTAACCCATCCAACATGCACACACACAGCAGTGAACACACACACAGCAGTGAACACACACACAGCAGTGAACACACACACACACCCGGAGCAGTGGGCAGCCATTTATGCTGCAGCGCCCGGGGAGCAGTTGGGGGTTCGGTGCCTTGCTCAAGGGCACCTCAGTCGTGGTATTGAGGGTGGAGAGAGCGCTGGACATTCACTCCCCCCACCTACAATCCCTGCCGGCCCGAGACTCGAACCCGCAACCTTTGGATTACGAGACTGACTCTCTAACCATTAGGCCACATATATGCAATAGTTAAATAAACCAATACGCTTATAAAAATTATTGTTGTGCTTTTTGGAAACCTAGAAGAGTGGAAGCTCTCAACTCCATATAAATGTCTATGTATTTAGAATGCGATGTTGTTAAAGGGGACGGGACATCGGATGCCCATTTTCCACAAGTCGGGATGATTCTTTAGGGTCTTCGTGAAATGTCTTCTACATACTTTGGTTAAAATTTCTCAATGGTCACGTAAAACTCTTTTTACCCTGTCAAAAACAGCTCTGTTCACAGCAAGCTGTTTCGGTGCATGGCTCTTTAAATGATAATGAGCTACTGCTCACTCCACCCCCTCTTCCATTTTTTGTGTATTCAGTGGTGCATTACCATCAAAACCAAAACTAATCCACTGCGTTCTCAGTGGCTCTGATGTGGGGAGAAAATTAAGAGTCTTGTGTTGACTTTTACATCCAACTACAAAACACATGCATTGCTTACAGCTGATCGAGTGCATAGGAAATGGTGGAGAGAGTACAACTGGCTGAGGGCGGAAATATGCTAATATGGGGCAGTCTGTCAGCAGTTGTGGGTGGGGCCTGAGCAGTATGACATCCCTAAAACTGCTTGAAAATTGAGATTGTCTAGGTTTTTTTGGTATTAAAAAAAGAGGAATGGATGATTTTTTTGTTATCGTAGGGTGGTTGTGTCCACACACTACTAAGACACATTAATATCCAAACACCACGTAAAAGTTAATTTTGCGTCTAATGTCCCCTTTAAAGTCACTGTTGGTTTAATTGTAAGGTGTCCCAATAGTTTTGTCCATATAGTGTATATATATATATATATATATATATATATATATATATATATATATATATATATATATATATATATATATGTGTATTGGTAACGTTACACAAGTTACATGTATTTACTATTATAACAACAATAAATTATGGATAATTACATGCAAGCAACCCTAAACAAAACCCTAATCCTAACTCTAACCATATAGCAAGTTCATGTAGTTATAATTACACTGTAACAAGGACACCTTAAAATAAAGTGTAACCTATTTTGTTCTTCATTTGTTCTGCATGGCTTTCGCAATTGGACATAATTGGTGTTGTTTTGTATTACTGTTACATGTATGCTGCAAAAACAAAATTGATGTGTACATTTTAAAATTGAAAAAAAAAGAATATTGGTATAACAGGATTATTATTGTTAACTAACACTAAAACCTCAAATAAGCATTTTCATTACTTAAAACTGAAATAAGAATGGGCTTTTTTTTCATTTTCTTACACAATAGATATGTTTAGACAATTAAAAACAACAAAATGACAAAACAATACTTTAAAATAAATTTTAATTCAAAATATATAAAAAAAAAATATATATATATATATAATAGTATATCAATGACACTAAAATAAGTGGTATAACTGCACTCACTGCTGATAAAGATGATCGTGGCTCATGAAGAACTGAACAGCGTGTGTTTGTTTCTCAGTTCCACAGAGTGGTGCAGTTGGCAGGTCAGAAGGCTTGGCGTGTTGGTGACTTGTTCAGCGCCGTGGCTCAGTTCTGTCAGCTCCACCAGGACCTGGAGCACAGAGGACGGCCCGTGCCCAGCCTGTTCGACTGGATACTGAAGACCAAGCGCTAGAGCGCCACCCATCTACAGACCAGGAGCTGAAGACGCCACATATCCGTCTTGTGCTAGCACACATATATAGTCAGGAGCTAGTGTGAAAACACCAAATACCAATCCCATTTGAGCCGCTAATACACCCTCACACAAGAAAACTGTTTATAGATCCCACAGACTCATCCACAGCCACCGCCATGACTGTACATCAGCACGTTTTTCTAGAGCTCAGCTGTGAAACTCTGTTTATCACAGGATAGCTAGGTTTACAACACACTCGCACACAGTAACGGCTCCCAATCCCAAGATCCTTAGCATGAGGTTTCCTTAGTACCGAACTTGCCCTCTCTGACCACCAGCACATCCACATTTGATATCCTTAAGATTCACAGCTTGCATTCCACCATCTCTGTCACACTTGTATATGTCTTTGCTAGATCACAGGAATTATGGGATATACTGTAGGAAGAAATGCCTTGTCCATAAATATGTGCTAGAGATGCACATTCGCATAGATTGTGATTTAAGGATATTTCCCTTTAAATTACGCATGTTCCTGTCTTTATGCGCACGCCACGTTAGATCCACCGGTCACGAGCCAGCACTGGTTAGAGGAACATGGTTTAAACCGACCAATCAGCCTTGACGTTTTGTAGCTTGCAGATTTTTACTGTACAACAAACCCGTTTCAGATGCACAACGTGACTTTTTATCAAGAATAACGGACGTGCGAGCTCTGGTGTGGGGATTTAAAGATACTTAAATGTTTGTATTTAAAGTGTGAAATATAGTGAGATCCCATTCCAAACACACTTTGTTGTTTTAAGTTTACATTGGCGAACACGTTCGGTCATTTTATTGTACCTCTGAGACTGAATTGTATGTTTAGTTTTGTGTGACTACTGTTATTTAAGAGATTTTATTTTGGCTAGATGTAAATAGTTTAGACTGTGAGCTATTGTATCTTTGGGCAAATGGAAATGTCAGTTTTTTTGTTTTATGATCGCAAAGACGCAGACGGATGGGATCACAGCACTGAAAGTCTCACCAGACTACTGTAAAAGTTTGAATATAAAAGTTTAGTTTTGTCACGTAAAAGTTGACGTGTAAACGTGAAATCTGGTGGCGTTATGGTTTTCTCCGCATAGTAACATAATAGTAATGTGTTTTAATATCAGCGTTGAAGACACACAACTGTATCCAGTCTGTCACAGTATACCTGAATGTATTTATCTTTTCAAAATAAAATTTGTGAGTTTGATGTCAACAGCCTTTATTTGAAAAGAGCCACACGTTTGAATAAATGAGATTATATACACAGCTGTTTAAGGAATAGTGCACCCAAAATGAAACTTTTTTTGAGCATTTATTCATCCTCAAGCCACCTAAAATGTTAATTTCTTCATCAGAATAGATTTAGAGAAATGTAGCATTGCATCACTTCCTCAGCAATGGATCCTCTGCAGTGAATGGGTGCCGTCAGAATGAGAGTCCAAATAGCTGATCAAAACATCACAATAATCCACAAAGTAATCCACACCACTTCAGTCCATCAGTTAAAGTCTTATGAAGTGAAAATGGGTGGATTTTGATATCAGAAGACAACAGAACATTTTTCCCTGGAAAGAAGCATTATCATAGATAATGGAGTCAATTTTTGGCCAGAAGTGATGGTTTAAAGTTAAAACGCCGTAATGATTGATTTGTTTCTTACAAACACAGCTTTTCGCTTAATTGATATACTGGAATCTTGTGTATTATTGTGAAGTTTTTATCAGCTGTTTGGACTCTCATTCTGACGGCACCCATTCACTGCAGAGGATCCATTGCTGAGCAAGTGATGGAATGCTACTTTTCTCCAAATGTGTTCTGATGAAGAAACAAACTCATATACTGTACATCTGTGATGGCCTGAGAGTGAGAATTTTCATATTTGGGTGAATTATTCCTTTAACTTAAAAATAGACTTGCTAGCTAAAAAGGAGATATTCCAGGATCAATACACCAGAAAATAATTGTGATTTAATATAGTAAGCCTTAATATTGAATACCTGACTTCATATTAAAGTTTGTACAATCAAAAAAAAAAAAATGTTGACAAGCAAGCACTTAAATTGAAAGTCGATAGAGCAACAGTTTTCCCACTGACTTCCATTATATATCATTATTTTTGGTTTATTAAATCGATAAGAATCATTCATTTTTTTTTGTGATAATTGACAGCATGAGTTTAACTTGTATTTGACCCAGAATATTCATTAAGGGGAAAAAATAAAGGCAAAAATTATGTTCGGAACACTTTAACTCAAAGCCCTATATTATAATGCTTTATAAAAGTATTTTAAATGCATTAATTATGCCTTGTAATGCACCTTGCAATGCATTGTATCTCATGAATAATCACAGTTATAATAAATTATAATAATATTAAAACACCTTTGCAATGCATTATCCATAACAGCTTACAGCAAAGCGTTACCATAATGTCCTCCACACATACATGTTCTCTGTGAACTGAAATACTACAGCAGTGTGACAAGATGACACACAATCTTAAACAAAAGAGAGATAGGAATACTGTAAGATCAGAGTTCAGGCCGCTCTCTCAGTGCCAGATCCTGCAGGTGTTGTCTTTACTGCCTGCAAACAAATTGACAACAAGGCATGAAATTACTGACGTATGATTACATTTGTGGATTTATGAGTGTTACGCAGGTGCGTGTAATTGCCTGTAATGATGGTGTCTCCCTCATAGTTGAAAGCGCAGGAGAAGATCTCATCAGAATGTCCCTCCAGCACCTGCAAACACGCTCCCGTGTTCACGCACCACACACGAGCTGTCTTATCCACGCTCGCCGTCAAAACGCGGCTCCCCTGCGGATTAAAACACACCTACGGCGAGAGAGGGAGAAAATAAAAAGCTAATTATATTTCTGCCTTTTGTTATGATAATGCGTCGGGATGGCCCTTCATCATATTCCATCATAAAACAATTACTTTTTGTTTTGCATGTGGAACATCCTATTTCAACGAGCAGGAGAAAAACGGGAGGAGAAAGAGCGCGAGAGAGACAGCTGAACTGAATCTGACCCGTGTCGGTATGACAGGCGTTTTATTATAGCGCTGAAGAACCGAGTGTGTACGAGTGTACTTGAGTTATCACCTCTATACAGGAAATGGAAATGTTCTGCTGATGGTGATGACTGTCCGGAGGGGGATGGAAAAGAAAGGAGAGGATATTATGGCAAGATGGTTTAAGGATAGGCCTGAGAAAAGACGAGATGAAGAGAGCAATAAGAATGCAAACGGCCATATGAATATGCAGAGAAGATGACGAACGACAGGCAGGATGCTGGGATGGAAACAAGAGGGCAGAACAGGTGGATATAAACAGGAAGGGACCTAGACAGGAAATGAGCGCCTGAGCAGACCAAGAAAGAGACTGAGTGAAGAGATACGAGAGGATTATTGTGTCTCAAGCTAGAGTGACAGGCCGAGGATGGAGAGATAATGTGATTTCTTACCTTTGATATCTCTCCTTTATGGCCCTCTAATTGACACAAACATTGGAAGGTTTCTGCGCTGAACACTCTTGATGTACCTGTGCACAAAAACACATGATCAGACTCGATTATAGATCAATCTCACAAAAGCATGTCCAGGTCACAAAATCAAGTTAGATGTGAGTGGGGTAAGATGTGCTACTTTGTACTTCAAGTTGGCATGAAATCTATCTTGTATGGAGCCCTGCACATAACATGGGGGGGGGGGGGGGGGGGGGGGGGGTATATAATGTTGCCATGAATTAAGCCATCATTTACTAATTTGTAAAACGTAGCCACGATTTACTAAATCGAGGGAACCAATTAGTAAATCATGGCTATGAATTAACAAGTTCTTAATTTGTGGCCACGATATATCATTTTTATTCCTGCGTGTCATGTGCAGAGCTCTGTAATATTGTAAATGAAAAAAATAAAAATAAAAAATTGCAAAATAAAATTCGGATCAGGTTCAATTTTCTGCGTTTTTGCATCCGTAGCATACATTTTGATAGGAAAGGATGGGGAATACGAAAAAACTGAAAAACGCCTGCGAAAATTTCGGATTCAGTGTGCAATGACCTTTAGTCAAAATGTTTTGTATGTTTTGGGGTTGTGTAAGATATGAGAGGGTTGTGATGTGTGGGGATTGAGATGTCTCACCATCAGCAGAGGCTGTAGCGATCAGTTGACCGGTGTAGTTAAAACACACATCCAGCACTTCATCATTATGACCCAAGAGAGTAGCCAAACACTGACCGCTGTCTGCGTCCCACACCTACACACACACAACCTGTTATGTAACACACACACAAACCACACCACGACCCGAAATAACCTCACTGTGTATTAGCCAGATTGAGTGAATTCCATTAGAAAGTGGGCATCGCTTTGCCCTGCTCACTCATGAAGGGTGAGTGCTGTGAAGGGTGCAGTGTGTGTCCCCTTCAAAGGAATTCTCTTAATTTAACACAGACACATGCATGCAGACATCTCAGTGCTATTATCTAACCACAGACACTCCACCAAATGAACTGACACCGACACTTGTAAAAACCTGTGAGAAGACTTTGTCTCACTGTGTTTTTGAGAAACATCAGACTGTGCTGAATAATTAAGAGCCCTCACACTTCTAACAGACAGACAATCAGAGGAAGAGAGTTACTCAGATGAAAGTGAATGCAGCATGTAAAAAAAAAAAAACATGAAAACATTAAAGGGGTCACATCATGAAAAATAGAATTGTCCTTCATCTTTTGAAGTAATAAGAGTTCAGTCGTGTTCCATGTAAACCTGGTTTCAGAACTCGAAACTCAAAAAGACCATTTGGAAAAACATCTTGTTCCAGATTTACTGTCTGAAAGCTTGCTACATAAATATATAAATAAAAACAAATGACAACCAAATTCATTTGATTCAGCATCTTGCTATCACGCTGCTTCTGATGCAAACGACAAACCCTGGTAAGGGAAAAGCTAAATTTGGATGCAAGATTGTTATACAAGGACCCCAGGGGAAAAGAAATCCTAATTTAAGAGGCTCTTTTACGAGACAGAATGAAAATTAGAGAGTGAAGAGAGACATTAACCTTGCAGGTTTTATCCAGAGAGGCCGTGACGATGAGGGAACAGTCCCAGTTGAACTGAACGCAGCTGATTTCTCCTCGGTGACCTGTGAGAACGTGAACTTTGCTAGAAGAGACAGACAAAATCCATTACGCTGTCTGAAAAGCCAAGTCCAATTCATTCAGAGTTTCTACAGGTCTTAAAAAATCTGAACTTGCACAAATTAAGGACCTAAAAAGTCTAAATCTTGCTGTATTCTATTTATTTATAGTGTTGTCTATATCAGTGCTGCAGTGACATCTCTGTGCATTCAAGGCAATTAAGAGATTTAAATATTGTCCAGGATTGTAGTGACAAGGAAGTTACAACATTAACTGTGAAGTACACACTGACCTGCCAGTAGAAACGTCCCACAGAATGGCAGTGTGGTCAAAAGACCCCGTGACCAAACGATCACCCGTTGTGTTAAAGGAGAGAGAGATGATCTCGGCGAAGTGACCCTGAGAAAGTGTTGAATAGAGAAACGCTGTGAGTGGAGAGAGGAAGCTCTAATAGAAAGGTGGCCTTTTTTCCCTTTAGCAAAGAAATATCATATTAATTTCCCCAATTCATCGGTAAGAACTCACTGAGCTATTCATAATTTAGATTCATAGAGAAATAATTGGAGAGTTAAAAGAGGGGTAATTACGTAGCATACACACACACACACACACATGCGGCGAGGAGAAGACCTCCAAACGCTCCGTCTCTTCCCCTCTCCCTCTGGCCCGTGGCACGTTTCTCACATCTATACAGCTCCGGTTCAGACTGCGTTACATGACGCATCTGTTTGTATTCGGTACGCTGCCATTCGACTAAAAGTGGAATGCATGAATTATCCCATAAATGGTCGTAATGACAGATTTGATGACAAATCCATTAATAAACACACGCATGGATGAATTTTCACTCATCACTTGAAAGAAATCATTAAAAATCCCGGTAGGAGATAAACAGATGAGGGGGAAATAATTAAGCAGGATAGGTGGCTATGTTTATGATAACAAGAATACAGAAAAACCACAGGATGAGACGTACTGCCAATGTGGACACCTCTTTCCCACTCTCAACATCCCATAATTTAGCCATGGTGTCCATGCTGCCCGTAGCAACCAAGGTACTCTGAGGGTTAAAGGCCAGGCAGACCTAATAGTAGATACACACAGAAAACAGAGACAGTATATGAGATTAATAGAACAAATGGTGTCTGCTAAATTCCAAAAGCTTCTGCCACCTTTGGCATCCTAAGTCAAACCCACAGACACAATTTGTTCAACATACTTAATTTGGTGCCCCCTAAGAGATGGGACCCTATGTGTTTGAATATGCATCCCCTAATGTGTTAAATGGCCTTGCCAGCCATTTTATTTCAGTTAGAAATATATAAAATAAACATGTTATTTGCATTCACACTGTCATTGACCTTGAAAGTGGATTGGGTCTCATTTTGGTCCACTTTAGTTAGGGGCTCAGATAACGTTCCCTTTACACTATTGTCTTTTGAAATCCAATTTAGGCCCCCTAAAGTTGTTGTGTTAGATGTCCTGTCCTAATTATTTTTAAAATAATAGAAAGAAAGAAAAACTACCCCAAAAAACCGATGAACACAATCAGACACATGCAATAATAGATTTAATTTTGTTGAAGAAGAAAAGTCATACAGGCTTGGAATGACAGTCAGTGAGGACAGAATTATCATTTTGAGGTGAACTGTTCTTTAAACCGCTGATACTAGAGTGAATGCAGTGAGAATGCAGACGTACGATTTCTGCTGTGTGCCCTCTAAACGTGTAGAAACACTTTCCTGTTTCAGCACTCCACAATTTGCAGGTCTTGTCAAAGGAGCCTGTGGCAACCTTGTCTCTGAGAGAGAAAACGAGAGAGAGCGCGAGAAAGAGGGCAGAGAGAGAGAGAAAAAAAAGGACAAGGGCTCCTGTTATGACTCAAAGTGACAAATGGTCCCATTGTAATAACAACACCAGTTACCCTGCCGTGCCCTAACCCTGCAGAAAGAGACAGAGAGGTGACTGAGAGTGCTTTTCACTATTTCATACAACAAAAAAACCAAGGGAAAGATGAAGGGCAAGCCATTCTGAAGGATTCGGGGCATGAGTGATCCAATGCGCAAGAGCCCTGCTGTTACCCGTAAGGGTTGTTGAAGGCGATGGCGTACACAACGTTCCTGTGACCCTCCAAAGTGTGCAGCTCCTCTCCGGATGCTGTGTCCCATATTTTACAAGTCCTGTCATAGCTTCCGGTTATAAAACTGCAAACAGACGGAAAGTAAAGGAGAGAGGCAGAATTAGAGGGAGGGAGGGAGGGAGAGCAGGCATGTGAGCACAGCTGATAAACTCACCTCGATCCTGATTTATTAAAGGCTACATTTGTCAGGGGCAAGATATGAGCCTGAAGTGCCTGTAGAGGAAGACAGAGAAGATTAATACTAGGGGTGGGGGGATGCACTTAACCACATTAATTCATTTCAAATCTATAAGCTTGACTGTGTAATTTCCATACATAATTATTATGGCTTTGATGTTCAAAAACAGCAGTTTTCCCTCTGCTGCCACCTAGTGGGTAATATCGATCTAAGACGTGTTGATCAGAGTAAATGTTGTTAGAAAATCATTCAAATGCATTTAATTATATGTAATTGTGGTGGTAATGAACAAAAGCAGCAGAATGGAAGTTTGGATTAAATAATGATGTAATGTTCAATAATTAAATATCATGGATTCTTCACAAAGTCCTTGTAAATAGTCGTGCTGTGTGACAAATGAATTAATAATAGTACAACCGGCATGTCTCTCAATTATAAAAAAGGGAATATATTAAAATATATGAATATAAAAGAAGTAGCAACATAGTTCACCCAAAAATGAAAATTTGCTTAAAGTTTACTCACCCTCAGGCCATCCAAGATGTAGATGTTTTTGTTTTATTTAATCAGAACAGATTTGGATAAATTTGGCATTATATCAATCACTCACCAATGGTTTCTCTGCAGTGAATGGGTGCCGTCAGAATGAGAAACTATCACAATCATCAAAATGTAATCCTCAAAACTCTGATCCACCGATTAACATCTTCTCTTGAGGCCAAAGCTGCATGTTTGTCAAAAACAAATCCATCATTAAGATGCTTTAACTTCAAACCGTCGATTCTGGACAAGTCAATAATAACACTTCCTCTAGTGAATTCTGACAAGACAAGGTTTTCACTAGAGAAATGGATAGAAGACTTGTTTGAAATTAAAATTATGGATTTGTTTCTTACAAACAGGCAGCTTTTCACTTTACAAGATGTTAATTGATGGACTAGAGTGGTGTGGATTACTTGTGGATGATTGTGATGTTTTTATCAGCTGTTTGGACTCTTGTTCTGACGGCACCCATTCACTGCAGAGCATCCATTGGCGAGCAATTTCTCTAAATCTGTTCCCATGAAGAAACAAACTCATCTACATCTTAGATGGCCTGAGGGTGAGTTCATATTCAGTACATTTTTGGGCAAACTATTCCTTTAAAGTAGTTTTTGATGAATTCTAACACTGCTGTCACTATATTACCCTAGAGATGAAGACTTTTTTCAGAATTGAATCACAATATGCAAAATACATCAAATATGCATGACCCAAATTTGCATGACCGGTCAGTATTTCTTTTACCCTGAAAAGGTAGAACTTGCGGTCATCCTTTTGGCCGACTTTCTCTTGTAGTTTGCAGATCAGGGCTTTCACCTGTTCAGCGCAGGATGAGGTGATGAGAGGTTCAGCTGCTCTAATGTCTGACAGTAACTCATTCACATCCGTCCTAGAGAAGGAAAACAGTATAAACAAGATGTAGACTTGATTATCAGATGAACAGGTAGTCAGTTATCTGTTAACAAGTAGAACATTATTTTAAAGTGTATCCTAGACATCACAACACGGAGGAATATGAAGGTGTAGTTATGAGTGAACTAGTTTGACAGTCATACTCTGGAGTCAAGTTTAACAGATCGATGGATTTCGTCCTGAGCTGCCCTCCTTTCTCATAGTCCAGGAATATTCCTGCACAACAACAAAACAGGCGAATCAAATCGTTTGCCGTGTCAGATTGAACCTGTACTAGGTGAATGGTATACAATATAAAACTTTAAATATGTATATTACCTGGTGGGTAGTATCGTATATGTAGCCGTTTCAGTCTCATCACGCCACTGAAGGTTTGTCAACAAACCGTTACTAAGGTAACGAAACACACGTGCTGCTTACCGCGCATGCGCAGGTTCTGCGTGTTTTTTACTATTCATAACTATTTTATTATGAATGGTTAATTAGGAATTCGTACGGTTTCGTCAGAATAGCATCGCGTGAGTTCATACGACATCGCCACCTCGTAAAATAGTTACGTTTTCATGAGATCGAATAATTGCACTTTTTTTTCTTATAAGGCTATTTTAAAATAATAAAAAATACAATACGATACAATTATGAAACTGAAAATATGACATACTATTTACGACACGCATTTTAAAATATTCTCAATTTTCTCAAGCTACTGTAAACCCTGTGCTCTTATATCTGTAGTTTGCTTATTTATTGTTTATTTATTTGTAGCTGCTTTGAAACAATATGTATGGTAAAAAGTGCTATAGAGATAAACATGAATTAATACAGTTAACGAATTCAAATCTCAAATTTTTGTATTTTTTTTTTTTTATCAACACAAACACACATACGCACACATCAACAGATCAAAGTCTCCATCATAAATATATTCATTTACCCACCATGCACTGCTCTTTATGTGGAAATCAGGCTTACTTTACACTGCACAGCATAAACACCAACAGATTCACCAGACCAACAGCTACTGAACCTAAAATGAAAGACATAATCTTGTGGTAGTGAAAATACAGACAGGCAGATAAAAAATGAATTTCTGGAGGAAAATGAAGAGGTCAGACTGGGTCTTTCCCACTGTGTTGCTCTCTCTTTATGGTTTCTTTGCCAACTGCAGACCGGCAGAGCCTTTCCTTACTCCTTACTTGGTGGGACCCAAAAACATCTCAGAGGAAGTGGTGAGTATTGGGTTTTGTTTTGTTTTGTTTTTGCTTTTCCACATTGGCTGAGAGATTGTTTAAGGGCTCAGACAGATTACAACAGTGAGAAACAAGCACACACAGTACAATTTACACCATAACTACTATAATTACTCCAACAAATAACTAAGCATTTAGTATTTCAAATACTGCCGTTACAATGGGAATGATAAAGGATGAATGTCTGGTGCTGATTGGATTTTGAAAGCTAGATGTATTATAATAGGTGCCCTCGAAAACATATGTCCTTACCCAAACCTTTCTCTGGGGTGAAAAGTAATCATATTATCAGTTCTCAAACCTCAGAATCTTATAATTAAACTAAAACTAGTCAATGTATTGGTTAACAGCATTATCTTTCTCCATTGATTACTATAGCGATGCCTCACTCATGCTACACGTCTTATCTCTAGCCACACTGGTTTCAAATCATTTACCAAAACATTTCCTTCTGTTTCTGATTCAAATGACCAAAAACAATCTTCTTTCCCTTTATCCAGGTAACAAACTACCTGTTTCCCATCTGGACGTACTCATATCTGGCCGTGCTCTGCCCAGTCCTCCTATTGACAGATTTGCTTAGATATAAACCTCTAATAGTAATTCAAGGTCTTTTTCTTGTCACAAATTACATACTTCTGTGCTTTGCTACCAGTTTAATTGCTCTGACCTACCTACAATTCAACTTTGCAATGGTCACCTCCACCGAAGTGGCCTATTTTTCATATATCTACAGTGTTATTCCTCCCGAACGCTACCAGCGGGCCACAGGGTACGTTCGCAGTGCTATGCTGACGGGATATACCTTTGGAGCTACATTAGGACAGCTATTAATTTCACTGGCTGACACAAGCTACTTCCATGTAAACGCTATTACTCTGGGCATAATGTCAGTAGCTTTCTGTATTTCTTTGGCCCTGCCGATGCCTCAGCAAGGAATGTTTTTTAAGAAGGTGGAGGTGTCTATGGACCCACTGAATGAGGTTACAGATGCATTTGGGGGAGAAACAGATCTAGGAAAGCAGGCTACAGGAGCATGCTGTGATTGGGGGAACATTAAAACCTCTGGAAAACAAATGTGGGAGAGTCTCAAAGAGTCCTACTCCTCCAGAAGGCTAGTGCAGTGGTCCCTCTGGTGGGCTTTGGCTACAGCTGGATATGGACAGGTCTTTAACTACGTCCAGCTGATGTGGGACCACATTGAGCCCTCCAGTACATCCTCTGTGTATAATGGGGGAGTAGAGGCGCTCTGCACACTTGTAGGTGAGGCATTTTGTGGAGTATTTTAGTAAATAAAGGAAACAAATAAGTTTCCAAAAGGGCGTTTTCACAGCAACGCAATAGAAGAACCATTTTGGGTTCCCCAAAGGACCTTTCAGTAAAACATTCTTAAAATAACCTTTTTTTTTCTTAGTGTGAAAATATTTGAATGATTTACACTCTTAAAATTATTATTATTATTATTTACTGGCATCCATGAAGAACCTATAACATCTCCGGAACCTTTTCATTGTTCAATTAAAAAAAAAAAGTTATTTGAGGAACCCAAAAGGGTTCTTCATTGGCATCACTACGAAAACTCCTGGAACACAAAAGAAGATATTTCAAAGAATTTAGAGAACCAAACAGTTGCTGGTAGCCATTGACTTCCATAGATTTGGGGGGGGGGTAACTATGTGTCAATAAAAGAAAGAAATTCATACAGGTTTAAAACAACATGAGGGTGAGTAAATGAGTGATTTTTTATTATTTTATATTTTAGGTGAACTATCCCTTTAAAAGTGGTAAAGAACCTTTTTTTCCACAATAAAGAACCTTTCAAAGTTTTCATGGATGTTATAGGTTCTTCTCTGAACCATAGATGCTAATAAAGAAACTTTACTTTTAAGAGTGTATCTGAGACTCAAAGACCATAAACAACTAGCAAAAACGTAATAAATTCTTTATCTTTATAGTTAAAGATATCAGAATATGCCTAGCCGAACCAATCCTGCTTTATCAGCAAATCGTACATTGAATCATAATATGCATTGTGCAGAAGACTTTTAACACTTAATTGTTATGCAGTTTGCATAGGAATTCAGCAGCCCAGTATGTGTGGGGGAAGATAATTTAAGTAATTACACCAGTAGGGGTTTGGTTAGTAGTCCCTTTAATTACAGCAGAAGAGAATGTCTCTGTTTTGATGCCTTGACAAGAACATTCATACAAAGGCAACATGAATGAGTTCTGAGTGCCATACAGAATAAAAATGCAGTCTAATGTCCTTATTGTGATTCATGTTTTCAGGTGCAGCGGCAGCTTTCTCTGTGGGTTATATCAGAGTGCAGTGGGGTGTGTGGGGCGAGCTCACGCTGGGTGTTTTCTCTGCTGTAGGTGCAGGGTGTGTGTTCCTCATGGGCCTCACCAACAATATCTGGCTGTGCTACGCAGGCTACGCTATCTTCAAAGCGTCATACATGTTCCTCATCACAGTCACAATGTAAGTTAGTCATTACACAATGGACATAGGAAGCATAAGATATGTAATGAAAAAAGAATACAGGTATTATTTCCTTGACTCTAACTTTTTCCCCCTTTTTGCTGCAAGGTTTCAGATAGCAGTTAACCTCTCTATGGAATGTTATGCTCTAACTTTTGGCATTAACACTTTTGTTGCTCTAACACTTCAAACTATACTTACTGTTATTGTGGTGGACAATTCAGCCCTGGGACTGGACATTGCGACACAGGTAAGCTCTCACAACTTAGTGAAATTTAGAAATGGAAAATTTATTGAAACTTTACACAAAATATAACAGAAAATAATTTGATGCAGATACTTATATAGCCAAAATGTAAGCTGAAATTCTGATAACTTCTATTTGTATTACTGTATAAGAGCTACTTGCATAAAATGCATACAAGTCTCAATTGTCCCAATAATATAAAAAATGCACATGAAACACAGCCTGATAATGAACAATTGTATAATTTTACTAAACAATAAACTATCAATTTGATGACCTAAAGCATATAGTAGATTTTGTACACATTTTTCAGAAAGTTTTGAACATGTTGATAGTTTAGATGTATCAAATATGATACAGCAGGTTATAAAGGTTTTTGAGAGAGATATCTATGGATACCATGAATTATTCAGATGTGGAATATTTGAAGAAACCTGTTTAAATGCGTTACATTGTTGTTTTAATTTCGCCGCTTCTGTTACAGTTTCTTGTATATGGAGGATACTACAGCACCATCTCTGTGCTCTTCCTCTTACAAGGCTTGTACACCGTTTGTAAGCATTGCCGCAGATCTGCAGAAGAAAGTAATACAGACCGGCCAGCCTCTGCTCTGGAGGATAAATATGGATCAGATCTCGCTCCACAATCACCTCCAAATATTAAAGAGCAATCAGCTTTTTGAGTTGAAATCACAAGCCCAATTCTTATGTCTTTTTTTTATGTTGTTATTAGAATACACGAAAACAGTACTGTACGTGATTGTGTATGGTATAATATGTATAACCTCTTTTGCACTTAGCATACCAAACGCTAAACTTCAAATAAAACAATAGAAATTATAAGACGTTTCTTGTGTAGACTGGACGCTTCAGAGAAGTTAACATTAAAGTATCACGAGTCTATATATCGTAAGAATCTTATAAACAGAATTAAATTGTTAAACAAACACAGAGAAGAACTGCGCTTTCCACACGGAACGCCACTTCTGTAATATCACACCGGAAGTTTTCGAAACAAACAGTTGGGAATAGCGGAAGTGACGTCAACTATTTGTAAAACGGGAAATGCAGTCTAATAACTTTTTGCAAGAACACGTTGTTATTATTTAATATTGCTAGACATGTTAAGTTTTATTTCGATAGGCATTACAATGACGTTGCATAGCCAAAAAATAATAATTAATAAATAAACGAGGCAGTATAAGTCATTATAGTCCGATAAATCTAATTAAATTATATTAAATATATTCTAAATAAATAAGAGAAAACGGTGATAAAATAAATAATTATTTCCGCAGTGAACATAGTTAAATGTGTTAGTTTACATATATATTGTGAGTCTCATAATAAAAAAGGAAGAAAGAAAAAAGTTGATAAGAGATTCCTCTCTTCCATAATTATTTTGGGGGCTTTATTTAAAAATAAATAAATAAATAAAGTACGTTGTTTCGGCAGAAGCACTACGAGGAAATAGCGCGTTCGGCTGTCCAAAACTACACTTCCCACAATTCCACGGGTCAGTGTTGCGTAACTTTCGGAACGTCTTCCAGGAGAAACTCTGCGGCCCAGACGACTTGGCAGAAACATCAAACACCTCGATTCTGAATGACACAAAATCCAACGGAGTTGCTAATACTCGTCCGTAACGAGGAAATAATCGATCGCAAGCGCTTGGAGGCTGGCTGTGAAAGAGATTCACGGTGGATTTGAGAACGCAAGATCGCGAGGGCCTATCAAATATGTCCTCTTCCTCGCAGGCATCTTCCAGGCGGCAATGGTGTTACCTTTGCGACCTGCCAAAGATGCCGTGGGCCATGATTTGGGACTTCAGCGAGGCCGTATGCAGAGGCTGCGTGAACTACGAGGGCGCGGACAGAATAGAGCTGCTCATCGACGCGGCGCGGCAGCTCAAGCGAACACATGTGATGCAAGACGGCAGATCTCCAGGCCCGCAGCCCGGCGGTAAACACGCTCCCGCTGGTAAGGAGGGTCCTATGGAGACCGGCAGACCGCCCTCCGAGCGATATGAACGGGGAAGGGGAGAATACGTGTCTGCCAGGCTGCCCAACGGGCTGCCCAGACTGGAAGATGGAGGTCCGCCTGAGGTTAGTAGACAGAGTCCTACTGCCAGGAGGACTTTAGTGGGGGCTGTGCCACCCAGTTTAATGGCGCAAGGGCTTGTCGGAGCCCCTCATGGCCTGCTGACCGCCATGCCTGGTCTGAACGCCCGAGCCGGAGGCCCCTTGACCATTTCCGCCCCCATGTTAAACGAGCTCAGCAAAAGACAGGCCATAGGCATGGGGATGAACGTGGGTGTGGCGTCTTTCATGAGCCCGGAATTCGAAAAGGAGCTCAAGGAGAAGCAGAGGAACGCAGAAACCCTCGCTGAGCTTTCTGAAAGCGTCCGAAACCGCATGGAAGACTGGGCTGGACGCCCCAAACACATGCGTGAGGCCTTGCACGCCCTTTCCGGCTGCACCCCGTTCAATGTGCGCTTTAAGAAAGACCACGGCCTGGTGGGAAGGGTGTTCGCTTTTGATGCCAAGCTTATGGCTGAGTTTGAGCTGAAGGTCTTCATCGAGTATCCCTGCGGATCCGGTAACGTGTTCCCCAGCGTCTTAGCGCTGGTCAAGCAGATGTTCCACGACTCACAGAAAGACACCGGAAAGGTCATTAACTCGGGGTTCAAATATGTGGAGTATGAAAAAAGGCACGGCACCGGCGACTGGCGCCTCCTGTCGGAGCTTCTCAGCGATGGAGTGCGGGCGTTCAAAGACGCACTGGCCCTGGAAACCCTCCCGCAGCCTTACCTGGACCCCAGCTGCTCCGTGTTACCCAGCGCGCTCTGCCACATCGGCCGTCCCACGCAGCCAAGAGTGCGCAGGCGCAAAGCCTCGCCCGAGCCGGACGGAGCCGAGAGGATGACCTCTGAGGAGATGCGCCAGCATTGGCCGCTTGGTGCCTATCCCGGATTGCCTGCCCATATGCCAGCAACCTCGCTAGCCAGTGCGGGGCAGCCTCCAGAGGGCATGGGGGTGCATGGTAGCGACCCATCGCCCATCTCGGCGCTCATGAGTGTGGCTGACAATGTCGGCACGACCACGCAGTCCCCTAAAGATGCTCCGGGCGGCAGCAGCGGTGCCCACCCGGCAGGGCGGCAGAACAGTGCAAGTCCTTCACCCGCAGGCGGTCAGCGGCGGCTGGCGTCGCGCAACGGAGAACCATCGGCGGGAAGTAGCGCTGGAGGACCCACCACGACAGTCACCGCGTCCCTCGCTGACCAGAGCACTGTTATGGGAGGCGAAGGCTCAGGAGGAGCTGGAGGAGGAGGAGGTGCTCCTCTGTGCTGCACCATCTGCCACGAGCGCCTGGAGGACACACACTTCGTCCAGTGTCCGTCGGTGCCCGGGCACAAGTTCTGCTTCCCTTGCACTCGGGACTTCATCTGCAGACAGGGCTCAGGGAATGAGGTGTACTGCCCCAGTGGGGAGAAGTGCCCCCTCGTGGGCTCCAACGTGCCGTGGGCCTTCATGCAAGGCGAGATCTCTACGATTCTGGCGGGTGATGTGAAGGTGAAGAAGGAAAGAGACCCCTAACGGCCAGCAGCAGGTTTGACAACATGCTTTTATTCAGAAAGGATGCATTAAGTTGATCAAAAGTGACAGTATAGTCCTTTATTTAGTTATTGAGAACTATCTGTTCATAATAGAATACTGGAAAATGGTTTCCACAAAAATAGGAAGCAGACCAACTGTTTTCCACATTGATAAAGATAAAGAATGTTTCTTGAGCAGCAAATCAGCATAATAGAATGATTTCTGAAGGATCATGTGACACGGAAGACTGGAGTAATGATGCTGAAAATTCAGCTTTGATCACAGGAATAAATTACATTTTCACATAGAAAACAGTTATATTAAATTGTATTAACATCACTGATTTTTGACCAAATAAATGCAGTCATGGTGAGTGAAACATTACATTTTACCAACCCCAAACTTTTGAATGACATTGTGTATGTTATATATATTATTTATAATATAAATAATGCCAAATCTTTGTCAACAGAACTCAAACCTCACTCTGAGGGAGGTGTCATCCTGTTCGTGTGGCCCACAGCACTGAAGAGACGGCTGCTGGCGGGCAGGTTCTCTTCCTCAATCTACCCAGGCCCCTTCTTGCCTTTCGCCGACCCCCCCCCCCCCCCCCCCCCCCCTCCTCCTCCTCCTTTTCCTTCCCTCCACCGTCTCACTTTCGGGTGACGCGATGGAGAATACAGCCATTTTTCTCTTTAGAGATGCCCACGTATTAAACCTTCCAGCAGCACTTATTTCAGATTTGTTGGCCCGCGTCGATTCGTCTGCAGTGCTTTAAGAACTTTTAGTCTGCAAACAAAAACCAGGTTCACCTACCGTATTGTATTGACTATGAGAAGACAGAGGAAAAAAACACATTTCAAAGATCCGGTGGGGTGAATTCCCAGAATGTGCTTCAAACCACCAGACAGATGCAGATTGTACAGCGGGAAGCTTGTTTGGAAACGCAGCTTCCTTTACAATCACAGAACTGCACCGACTACAGGCCCACTCTTGTTTTTGCTGTCATCTATGCTGCATAAAACTGTCCAGGAATATTACTAAGTGCTAAAAGCCCTTCCTTCAGATTGCTTCTTGATACAGTATGTATATTAGATATTTTGTTTTTTACTCCGTGTAGATTGTATAAGAATTATCCCTTTCAATGGTTATAGATGTGCAATCTCTAGATTTGATACTATGTTGCTTTGTGTACCACTAAGTCTTTGAATGAATAGGAAACCAAAGATAGACATGCTGAATATTGTCGTATCATATGATGCTATAACATATATTTTTGTGGTAAAATTGGTTTTGTGGCTTTTGTCAGATAACGAGGACAGATATGGGGAATGTTTTACATTGGGAACTTATATTTAAACCTTTATGGGTAGACACACAATAGATTTTTATTACAAGTAAGCAGATCACTATATTTTCTATTGTAACCTATTGGCTTTTAAATCCTTGGAGGCAATGACTAGTTTAATATGACAACAGATCCACTTTGTTTTTTTACAAGTATATGGTCCAGATTATTTTCTTTCCATTTTTACATGTCAAAAGCATACTTTATGACAATTGTTTTCATGTAAAAGATTTGAAAGAGCGAGCATCAATTAGTAGACATGTAGTCTCGTTATACAGCGGCCCCAAATCTGTTTGGACACTTCCAGATATTTTTGGGACCGCTGTAGGTTTGGTTCTCCGTATTGATTTGACGTCTTCAGTCTTATGACATTGGAAAATATGACTAAATATATAAATGCACAAGTACTGTTCTGTAAAACCTTTGTTTAATCTGCATTTATGTTACAGCTTAAATTGTATTTAAATTAAATTTGACTTTTCACAAACCCTCAGAGGCTATTGCTGTGTTCATTTTACATTTTCATTTATTTTAGTCGTACAAATGTTGGCAAAATCTGCAGAAATGCTCGATTTTACCCCTGCAATTGGTTTTTGCTATTTTGATTATATCTAATATTCCATATAGCGTATAGTTGTTTTTAATCATCTGAATATGTCGTCTTGCAGTGGGGACCTTAGATAAATTTAAACAAGTGATATTGTTCAGTGTGAGTTTATTTATTATAGACTAAATCTCTGCTTTGTTTTTATTTTGCACACATAAAAGTGAACACACTGAATTAGCCTGATCTAATCCTTCGATCTAAACCCAGTAGTCAGGTTTACTGGTAATACTTTCTTTGACATGAAAAAAACTTGAATTACACGTTTAGCTGGCAAAACATTTTTACAGTATATTTGGCTTGGCTCGCTGTGCAGTGTGGAAACGGTATGACCCAATAAAAGGTGGAACTGCACTGGACTTTGAATAGATCATTATGAAAGTGTGATTATGTGTAAACCTCACTGGGTTGTTTTTATGTACTGGAGACTCGGAACTGTTCAAGGTTAGAGCATGTTTGCTATGGGCAGAGGACATGATTTCAAACAACAGAGTTTAGATTTATTTACAGGATTGTCATATGTGATGTTTTTTAGCAGTTAACCCAAACGGCTTTCTCAAATCTGTGACCCACTGCAATGTAATGTCAAAATGGCAGGGCTATTATCAAATCAATGTTTACTGAAACCAAAAAATATATAAATTAATGTGATTTTATTTTAAGACAAAGTTCTCATTTTTATTTAGTTTAACGTTAAATACACACAATAAAATTACTAAAACTTTAACAACAATTAAAAAAACAAAACTAGTATCGAAATAATACTAAAATACCAATGCTTGGAGAAAATCTCGTTGGTTTCTCTGGGATTTGCAAAAGTCTCTCTTTGCTGTAATGATAAACTTTGTCCAGCAGATGGAAATATTCTCCCAACATATTGCAACTTAAATTAGTAAACGGAGGAATTAAATGCTAAAAAAAATTATATTCAAAAATTGGTGTTTTTCAAAAATACCCACAAAAGAACAGGGGCAATAGTTTTAGATTTAAAACAACATTTCTAACATAGTCATGCATTTCGGTACCTGTGCAACCCACAAAGAACGTCGTGTGGAATCCTACAGATATACTTTCCTGTAGAATTAACTAACATAGGCTAGGTTATAGGATATGATATAACAGAATCAGCCTATATTGGCCAAATCATTGGTCAGATGTGAAACGTAATTAACTGACTTCAGCAACAAATGAATAAATACATAAACATAAAATAATAAGCTATATCACTTAGGCATAGGCCCATTACATTATGTAGCCTACTGTTAGGCTATTACAATACCCTATATATACATTAACTCTTAAAAATAAAGGGGCTTCATGATGCCATAGAAGAACCTTTTTGTCTAAATGGTTCCATAAAGAACCTTTAACATCTGAAGAAGAAGGTTCTTCAGATTATAAAAAGGTAAGGAGGAGATAGTTCTTTAAAGAACCTTTGACTGAATGGAACCAAAAATGGTTCTTCTATGGCATCGCTTCTAAGCACCTTTATTTTTAAGAGTGTACTTCTTGTAGTCCATTTATTCTAACAGATTTTCGCATGTTAGCCTATTTGAAGGCTTCCATGTGAATTAGACTATCATTAATGACTCACTGCTGTTTGACATCCTCAAAAGCCTTACGACACGTTTCTAATATTCTGCTTCCTCCATTAGCGTGACCCATTAAGACTATTGTTATCCAATTATAGAGGTGTTAATGAGCGATGCGCCGCTGCATTGGCATGAGAAGCGCTGAGACAGCAGGAGGATGTCCAGATGTGTGTTCGCCAATACATCATCTCAAGACACTGCAGGGATTACTGAGAAGAAAAGCGTGCCCAACACTAGTTAGACACGTTTGCAAGCTCGCAAGACATTTTGTAGGCTATTTTCATTTTGATCGTGCAACCCTATAGCCTATGCATTTGAATTATTAGAGGGACATTTACAGTAAAAAAAAAAATCCAGTCGCGAGCATTCTGATCTGATGCTGGATCATAAAATTAAAATGAATTGAAGGAATTCTGTGAATAATTCTAGCTAATGACTCTTTAAGATAGACATTTGGTGCCACAGGGGTTGTACGTGGGAACATCCCATAAAGTTGCATTTTGGGGGTCAGTCTCTCCTAATCCTGTCGACCCCCCGCCAATTGATCAATTACATCTCCATTCATTAGCCATTAGGAAATGCATTGATATTGTGATGCTCCTGTCTGCGCCTAACAACAGATGTGTATTCACATAGCCTCGCGCATCGCTGGTGCTGCTTCTTCACGGGTCATTTCAAGCCAAGAAAAGTTTGAGGGGAAAAAGTCTGCTCTTGTGCAAGAAAAATGTGCACGTTTGACCACTTTAAACTCGCAAATAATGAAACAAAATATCAAATGAATATAATGTTAAATTAAAACGAAAATTAAGGCATTTTGTCGCTTCATATTCGAATCATATTCTGTTTAGCAATCAAATCGGTGTATTTCGATTCTGTCGTATTTTGCTTTTTAGTTGTTCAACGCACATGCCCTCAGGATTGAGAAAAGACTGCATGAGATCGTCTGTTTAAATCTCGAGAATTAATCATCATCCTTTGCTCTCTGTGACCGACGTGAAAGTGATATCCGAGGGGATTTAACAACTTTTAAACCTGGTACCTCAGATTACTGATGTGGACCCCTGCTGTGATGAGTTTATACCACGCTGAACACATCACTGATGACAGACGCATTAAATGATGGACTGAGGACAACAAACTCCAGAAAAAAGCCAAAGAACTTCACACTCCATAGCATATATCTATAGACTAACAGGCGTCACGCCAAATTTAAACCGCAAAGGTGGCACAGAAGCGCTTCTGAAGTGGCATTTAGGTCCAGGCACAAACGCATTTACACAGAAAATGCACCTTTATGGAGTTTGATAATTTAGGGGCTGAGGTGGGACAGAGCAAGTATCATTTAATCTGGCTTTTATGCGGTTTTGCATTTTTACGAGAATTGTGAGCAGGCACAGCAGCCTGATTTATCTGTGTAAAGACGACTTTATAAATTTTCTCCATTTCATTCAATTCCATTCATTTTCATTGTAGGCCTGAAGTTGTCTGGGATGACGATTGAGATGGTCGCGTCGGCCGGCCAATATACAGAACAGCAGGGGGCAGGGGAGACCTTTAGGGACGTCCTCCTGAGTCCCGGGGCCTCTTGGGCGGTCCCTCACCTGCGCCTGTTTAAAGCCTGAGGTGAGGCTCTCCTACATTACTCACCACAGAGACCTGACGCCGTCTCCACGACAGATTCACTGTGGACTTCTCAGGATTACTTGAAAATGTTTACGGGTCCTGCCACGCAAAAAACTGACTGAACCAAGTGAACTAATCATGAGAAAACAACTTATTGATCCACGGGACTGAAGAAAACAGAAGAGCTTCACTTTTTTAAACTTTTTATTACAGTTCATACTGTAAAATACGTGGAATTACAAAGTGTGTCGTCTTGTGGGACGTTGTTTTTTAAGAAAACCTCTTTTTTTTAAAAACTCTTTAAAATCTCACGGGCATTTTAATATACGTTTAGTCTCCTGTCGATATCGCGTTTCTTACGAGTTACGACTTTATTCGGGGATGTTGAGCTCCGTGAAGATGGAATCTCATGAAATTCCGGAATGGAATGCTTTCTACAGTGAGACAAGTGAGGTAAGATCGAGAAAGTCTGCAATATTCTTTTATTTAGATAATAATATAGATAGATAGATAGATAGATAGATAGATAGATAGATAGATAGATAGATAGATAGATAGATAGATAGATAGATAGATAGGTATTATGTATTGTAATATTTGCATGTTAATTTTACTTTATTAATATAATAGGCTATATTATAGCCTATTTAAGAGTCGACATTTAGTCTTGTGTAGGCTACCAATTTTACATTTCAGTAGATCCAACAGAAAACTTTGTGAATTCTATGAAACATATAAAGCAGCATTAACTGCTCATTTTCTTCTGCATTTGCATTTACTGTTATTTCTGCGCAGAGCTACTTTGTGACCGTGTTTGCGTGAGATTGGAATTATTGTTATTTTTTATTTGTTTAACTCTATTTTTGATATTCATTCTAATAAATCTGAGGAGTTTAAAAACATCGACCTTGATGTCAGTTTAACTAATAATGAGTTTTATATGTTAAATGAAATGAAGTGGTATATTTTTTATTATTTATGTATTTATATATATAATTTATTTTAGTTCGGCATAAACTTTATAATATAGAAGCCTAGGTGAAATACATTTTATTATAATTTTGTTTGTTTATAAATTATAAGGTTTTGCTTTTGAGTTGATGACACAGATTAATGTCCTGTGGTTATTCTTTTTTAGATGTACTCCTCTCCGAGCGCCATGAACTCAGTGAGCAGCTTGAACAGCTACATAAATCTGAACTCTGCCTGTTCCACATCCAGCATGAATATGGGCTATCCCAGCGCAGGTCTCAACAGCAGCCCATTGAGCAGCATGGGTGGAGGCCCCAACCACATGAGCCTGTCCCCTGTCGGCTCCTCTCTGAACCCCAGTCCTCTGACCCAGCTGGGCTCTTCTGCCTCCTCCCTGGGTTCCCTCTCGCATTACCAAAGCATGGGTCAACCAATGTCCCAGATCAGCTACCCCTCTCCTACCTCTCTCAACCGGACTAAGGAGATGCCAAAGCCTTACCGCCGCTCACTGACCCACGCCAAGCCACCATACTCCTACATATCCCTCATCACGATGGCCATCCAGCAGTCCAACAGCAAGATGCTGACGCTCAACGAAATTTACCAGTGGATCATGGATCTGTTCCCGTATTACCGCGAGAACCAGCAGCGCTGGCAGAACTCCATCCGCCACTCTCTGTCCTTCAACGATTGCTTCGTCAAAGTGGCGCGTTCCCCCGACAAGCCCGGCAAGGGCTCCTACTGGGCGCTTCATCCCAATTCCGGGAACATGTTCGAGAACGGCTGCTACCTGCGCCGCCAGAAGCGCTTCAAGCTGGAGGAGAAATCTGTCAAAAAGAGCTCTGCAAAGTCTCAGGATGGCAGCAGCAGCGCCAAGGGCAACCACAGCGGTGAGGGGATTCAAGAGGAGCACAGTCCCGCCACCGGCTCCGAAGGTGCCGACTCTGCCCATTCCGACAGCTCCCATCCCTCAGAGGAGCAGCAGAGGAGCCTGGTGCAGCTGGATTGCCCGTCTCAAGCCCCCAGTCTTTCGCACAGCTCGCCAGTGCCAATCCCGTCCTCTGTGTCCTCCTCCATGCCCCCGTCCGGCTCGCACTTGCACTCTCAGGGAATGGGGGGCAGTCCTCACCTGTTGGCCAGCTCGATGCAGCACCTGGATCTGCAGAACGACCCACTGAAGTCCATGGACCCCCACTACAATTTCAACCATCCGTTCTCCATCACCAACCTCATGTCCAACGAGCAGAAGATGGACCTCAAGTCGTACCAGGACCAGGTGATGGCTTACAACAGCTACACCACAACTTCTCCGGTGGCCACCAAACAGATCTATGACAGCGCAGGTCCGTCCGCCATTGACTCTGGTGCGTACTACCAGACCCTCTACAGCAGGTCTGTCCTCAATGCATCCTAATGTGTTTACCAGCCATTTGAACTCTACAGACTCTTAATGGCAGGACTCTTACATCTTCAACACAGAGCTTGCTTTGCCATTGATAACTAAGCTTCGGTTCCTGCACTCTTAAAAATAAAGGGGGTTTTCACAGTGATGCCACAGAAGAACCATTTTTGGCTGCTCAAAGAACCTTTCAGTGAACAGTTCTTAGAAGAACCCTGTTTCTCAGTGTGAAGAATCTTGAAGGTTTCCGTGGATGATGAGGTCCTTCGTGGATCCATGCCAATAAATAACCTTTATTTTTAAGAGTGTGCTGAGAAAAGTGTTTTCACCAGAAACAAGGAACGAGTTCCGATGCTTTTTATTTCCAGAAACTAATTTAATCAACATATATTCAGGAACTAAACGTTCTGGTTTCAGATGTAACGCAGATGTATACAAATGATGCCACGTGTATATACTGTTTTGGGGACGCAGGAGTCAGGCATTTATTTATGAAGGGAAGAATTTAATATATCTCGTATGATTTTGTGTTGTGAAGTTACGTTAACAATGTGATAATTAGAGGACGTGAGCGTGATTGCGGAAGCGTTTGAGTTCAGGTTACTGCTGTGAACAGGTGTTACTGTGTTACAGGGAAACTCTCCTGTTTTGTGTTACAGCACAACGCATGTTCAGTTGAAGTGCACTAACATACAGTGTACGTTTACGGAGAGTGTGCATCATTATGCTTGTCCCTATAGAGAAGCTGAAGACATGACTTTTTTACTCTTAGCCATGAAGTCATTTTGTATATTCTGAAGAGTTAAGAGATCTTAAGAGATAAAAGTTTGACAAAGACGGATAAAACTGTGGTAAATACAACTCTTTGTTTTACAGACTTCCCTTTTTTAGAAATACTTGCAATAACATTCATGAAAAAGAGGTTGAAGATGTTTCACTGTTATTCCAGTGTGCCTCATGGTCTGCTCTGCTCAGCTGAAGCTGTTAGTAAGATCAGCAGACAATGCACTATAAGGGCCATTTCCATACAATACTTGCACTAGTGACCTCTCTGTTCTTCACTACTGGGGAGGGGTGAGATCGTTTTGTTACAACAATGCTTTGTAACTACCTTTTTATCAGAAAATCATACAGACCCTATTGAATTTGCCATGATGTATTTATGTAAGATCTCGTCATTTAAAAAAATCTCCCTCAGAGATTTCAAAGCCATTTCAATAATAAAAACTTTGTCTCAAGCCATCATGTCATTTACAAATTTCTTGCAAGTCTTTTTGAAATTTGTAAGAAAGCAGGTCAGAATTCATGTTCTTGTACTGTTTCGAATATTTAAACCCAGCTTTTTGGCCATTGGGCTTAGAAGATAAGTGTCTTAATATATATATATATTGCTTTGTTTGGTTGATTGTTTCATGGTATGTTCTTAAAGTTTATGTTCTTTTCTTATTAAAAAAACCCTCACATATCCTTTGGAGTTCTTTTCATTATTACATTTTCTTAAAGTAAAAATGTGACTACTGAAAACGTTAAAATGTTTTTAAGGTTTTATCTGTATATTTAAATATATATAATGCAGTGATAAGTCTTAGAACAGCTTGTACACTGACCCATAGACAGTGTAGTTTTACAGGTTTTGTGGGAATTTTTGTCATTTGTATGATGGCTTAAAATACTACAATACACCAAATTAAACTGTACAATAACAGGAAAAATGAGCAAAATTATTCCCCTAAGAGGGTCATGCCCCGAAGGTACTAATATGCACCTTTTAGTAGTAGATTCGGAACAAAGTTGTCCTTTTTTTTCTTTTCTGTAGAGTGCAGGAATAATCAATATCAGCAGATCTGTTTATTGCACAACTAGAGAAAAATACAGAATCGTAAGATGTAAACATAGCCCATTTGAGACCAGTTTTGACATTTGAGCTCAACAAAAATATTGGGTTTGACATAAACGTGTGGAGTTAATGCAGCTTGAGTGCTGCAGTCAAATTGTTATGCTGATGATATCATTTGTAATGCAAACTTTTATATTAAGTTAGAAAACAGAAGCATGTTCACTAGTGGAGCCCACTGAATGTCTAAATAAAACAATTCACAATCTGAAGAGTGACATTTCGAAGACCCTTACTGTAAAATGAGCATGAGCAATATAATAACCACGTTGCAGACATGTTCCATCTGCCAGGATATTAACCCTATCATCTTTTATTGTCCCAAGAGCATCCGGCAATGAATCATTTATACATCAAGAACCAAAAAAGTTCACAAAAACATGCATTTTTTTGTGTTTCTTCTATTTTGGTGTGAAATATCCCACCCTGTCTCTTTTTGTCTCGTTACTTGTGAGATTGATGGCGGCAGAACTCTGAAGCCACGGTTCAGCTCAGTGTTTTTTGCTTTATCACAGAGAGCTGTGAAGCCATTCTCTCTTGTCAAGTCATTCTGGAGAGCTCTTTCAAAGGCAGAGCGGATCGCATGCAAAAGCGAGGGAAGGATGAAAGATAGACGGGGCTGGAGAAAGAGAGAGAATGTAAAGTAGACTCTGCCCTGGGTCTCCTGGTGGGAATCTATAGTAGCTATTTCTTCATGAGAAACACAAAGGGACCTTGCTGCTGGGGCTCTAGCCTGATAAGATAACGCCAATACGCCACTGATATGGTTTCCACGGTGACACAATGGCAAATTAAGGACAAGGAACAGAGGGCCCTTCCCATCATGATTAAACTGGAACGTACCTTTTCCTTTGTGACCTAATTAAAAACTTTGGTTGTTTCATTCGTAAATGGTTCATTGCAAAACACGCTCTCTAATGTTGATCCAAACCTGTATGACCTACTTTCTTCTGTGAAAACTGTTTATTGAACGTCAGTAGGGTCCCAAACAACTTTTAGGGTTCTACAGATGAAATAAATAGTCATACAGGTTTGGAGCATCATGAGGGTGAGTAAATTATGACAGAATTTTAATTTAGGATGAACTGTCCCTTTAAAAGCAATGTTAAAAATAGAAGCCCTTTAAGTAAAAGAAGTACACTTTATTATACTCTTTATTTAGAGTACTTTTTAAAGGAAAAAAATAATATTCTTCAATGTAATGTTTTTGGATACTTAATTGCATGTTATTTACAATTAAATGAAAATGTGTTATAGGTTAAAATAATATTAAATGCAACTAGTTTAACTTAATACTGCGTTTTTGACCCACTTAAGTGTCTTTATATGCAATTTCATAATTATGTCTGTTGTGTTTGAAATATGGTTGAAGTCTGCTGCTGAATGTACTAACAAGCGTTTATTTTAAACTGAAATATACTTTAATGTCATTTTCATTGAAAATGTGTATACAGGTTTCAATAGAAAAAACAAGAAACACATCAGAATAAGTATAACTTCTTTGAAGTCTGACGTTTTTGAAGATTATTAAAACGTGATTTAAAATGCACTTTAAAGCAAAACTTTTAATTTGACATTATTACAGAGTGCACTTTTTAAAAGTGAAAGTGTCTCTCTTTAAGTGCACTAAGGTGGCCTTTTATTTAATTAATATATTATCTGAAAGTACAGATTTGAATATATATATATATAAATATATATATACATTTATGATTTGAAGCACACTGCATAAGTGCAATCTTTTTTACCAGCAAGATTAATGATCACAAGAATATTAGCCCTAATAGTCTCATACAACAAACCACAGTGTTTTCATTTGCACCAGTGTTTTTAAAATACAACAGGTGCTGCTTTACTGGACACTGTGAAGGTGAGTAATAACTTCCGTTCTTATGGTATTAATCCAGGCTGTTATGAGCCATATTCTGCTGATAGGACACCAGACGCTGATAAGAGACATTCGTGTATAAAATCACTTTCATCTCTATTGCTTCCTTAGTCTTGCCACGTTTCTGATTAGGTTCATCCTGTTCACCACTTTTTAAAGTGAATCGAGTATATGCAATACAGTTAACCCTCATGTTGTGTTATTTTGGGTGATGAAGTAAAACGTCATACAGGTTTGGAACAACATGAGGGCGATTAAATTATAACAGAATTTCCATTTTGGGCAAACCGTCCCTTTAAAAAAAAAAAATTATTGACATTACGTTTCTGTGAAACACTGTAAATCTGCTTTGACACAATCTGTATTGTATAAAGCACTATATAAATAAAGGTGGCTTGACTTGACTGGTCATTTTATCTTTATTGAACTAAAACTTACTGACTTTGCTAACACAGTGTATAACAGCTTTCCCAAAAAGTTAAATGATTTTTGTACTTTTTAGGATTTTTTCCTACTTTGTCACGCTTCTGATGTTCCCGGTTAAAAAAGAACCAGCCTACAAAAAAAAAAAAAGTTTTAATTGTGCTCTAAAAAACCTTTAACTCAAGTTTGGTGTTCCAGGTACAAAAATGATCGACCTTTTAAATATAAACATTGCTTGTACATGACTCCTTTTGTTATGTTATCACCATATCTTAGATCCAACCTTTTCATTAACTTGTTTTCTTTCAGATAGCACAGGTTTTGTACTTATTTTGATCGTAACCTTTAGGTTTTGAGTGAACATGCTTTTTTTTCACTTAAAACCTAAAGTGCATAAGCTCAGATCAATGAGGCCTGATCAGTCAGTTCCAATAATAAATACAAAACCTGTGCTAATTGAAAGAAAACAACCTGAATCCAAGATTTGGTGATAATATAGCATAATTAGACATTTAAAATCCATTCGGTCGGTCATTTTTGACTGGGCACACCAAATTAGGATTTTTAGAACTGCACAAGGTGTAATGATAAAGTGAGAAAACTGAAATGGAGAGAAGGGAATAAAGGAAAGGCGAGCTAATACACGCATTTGGTCGTCCCAGAAGATGTGTTATGCAAATGACGAGCGCAGCATCCTTAACTGTATCCTGTAGGAGGGGTGTGCTTTGTTGACTTTTGCGGGCGTTCTTTAAAGATGTGCTTATGGGCCTCACGGAGCAACAACCTGTTCAAGCCACAGGCGATTACTTAGGTGTCAGGTTTTTTCAAGGTGTGCCCTGATGCAGACGGATTTAAACTTTCTTTTCTTCTTTTCTTTTTTTTTTTCTTTATGAGTGCTGACGTTTGAGTCATTTATGATGATAAACGAGCCATTTTCATATTAGTCATTAAGAGTCTGTCAGAGTGGCATTCATTTGAAGCATTTGCATATCAATAAAATGCACTTTTTCTGGAATGGAAAGTAGAAAGTGAATTTCTTAGTATGAATGACTGGTAAATGATGTGGTTTTGAGTGAACTGTTATCTAATCGAGAATGAAACCAAATAATCAAGGTGGGTGGGACCAAATGTGAAACTTTTAGAGTCGGTCATTGAAAAACCCATATTGATAACGCTTCTCAGTATTGCATGTGCCTTCAGTGTCTTTGGCCGTTTTGTCTTTCTACAATTTTTCAGGGTATTTTTTACCTTAAACCATCCATAAGCTATTTTGAGCACAAGTTACTGTCACTCCATTGGCTCTCTGTCTACAACAGGTTTCGGAGAAGAAACTGAGCCAGCAAAAGAACATAAACAAGAGCGAGCGAGTGTCACAGGGAGCATTCATAGTGTGCAGGTTAGAGGCAGATAAAGGACTGGACTTTGCTCTATGGCATGCTGCGGGTGAAGGTAAAATGGCTGCTGATTAGGCCAGACAGAGACAACGACAGCCGAACAGCATGATTACATTTTCCTTTCAGAGGCAGATTGATCCTGGCTTGATCACTGTGTCAACAAAACAGAGACCTGCTGTTCTCGGCACTGTATAGGCCTCGTAGTCGCAGTCAAATGCAGTCTGTCAATGGAGTCAGTTCATTCTACCTTGAACGCACACATTAGAGCCAGTCCTAGCTACACTTAAACGCTCTAAATCCGTCACATAGCTGTGTTGAAATTTTCTCTTCCTTTTTTTCAGTTGAAATCAGAGGTGTATAAAGTACATAGGCATTTACATAGGCCTAAGTATTTTTGTCATTTTATACAAAGTATCTAACACACACACAAAATAAAAAAACATGAGTAAAATAAAAATAATAATAATAATAAAAACAAAAATCCAGTCAATGTACTTTCAGTATTTAAAAGTACACCTTTCTTTTTTCATGAAATCAATCAGAGGCACGGGAGATTTTCAAATTTGATTATAAGTTAAACTGAAATGTATTTATTTTAAAGTTATTTAAAAATAATTATCTGGTTTATTACTAAGGATGGGTATAAATTAATAAGTCATTCACAAAACAAATTAGGTCAAAGACTTCGATGTTGAGGTGACTGTAGAGAGGCTTCCATTTATATTTGAATGGGTTTTGTCATTTTAAATAAAAGTTTATTTGATATTAAATGTGTTTGATTTGATTGTTAGCTCACTTTTGCTTGCATGGTCTCTTTATCACCATCTGTGGTTGAAACCTAAAATTACACGTCATTTACGGAGTCCTGCTTCGATATTTCGTTGTTTCCGGAACAATCCGATGCTTTTGAAGGTCAGTGGTTACAGGTGATCACCATATCAAAGCGGATCAAGACAAATGTCAACAAAATATATTTCATAAAAAACATGTCATCTGAAACTTTAAGTAGGCTATCTGCCGTTGTGGTTCGGATCTTGTTTTGGTACCGACTCTGACGCTTTACCTACTTGTTAGGGATTCTTGTTAGAAATTTCTATGTTAAATGCTAGCTAGCTAACTAGTTTAAACAACACTATTTATTGTAGCAACAAATTGCACATTTATAAGTTATGCGATATAAATTTAGGGGAAGTCGTGGCCTAATGGTTAGAGAGTTGGACTCGTGATCCAAAGGTTGCGGGTTCGAGTCTCGGGCCGGCAGGGATTGTAGGTGGGGGGAGTGAATGTCCAGCGCTCTCTCCACCCTCAATACCACGACTGAGGTGCCCTTGAGCAAGGCACCGAACCCCCAACTGCTCCCCGGGCGCCGCAGCATAAATGGCTGCCCACTGCTCCGGGTGTGTGTTCACGGTATGTTCACGGTGTGTGTGTGTGTGTGTGTGTGTGTTTACTGCTGTGTGTGTGTGTGTGTGTGCACGTTGGATGGGTTAAATGCAGAGCACGAATTCCAAGTATGGGTCACCATACTTGGCAGTATGTCACTTCACTTTATATAGCAGCCGGACCTACTGTGTTTAAGATCTGTGTAAACAAGCAAAAGCCAAAAACGTAGGCATGGGATTTCGTGCGGAATACGACTCGACAGCTCAACATCTAAATGAATATAATAAGCCTATCCTAATATTTCGGCAAAAGCAAGAAAGGAAATTTGAACACGTTTGATTTTGAGAGTTTTTGTGTACTTGCTCAATGATTCATTCATTTTTAACCAAACAATCTGCTAGTGTTGCTTTAATAGCATGCAAAGTGTACATAGATGGTCTTGAATGAAATTCTAAATGCATCTTTAACAAGTATTCAACAGACCTTTAATAAAGTGAGTGCTTTTCACCCCTGCTTTTAATCAGGTCAGACTAAATGAGTACATTTTTTATGTGTGTGCCTGACTTTCTGGTTGTAAAACTGACCAAACTATGTTGAAACTACTCTTTTGTGTTAAAGAAAAGAGGTTTATATGGGAAGGCTGTGATATGTGTGTAGTAGTGCTTTGGTGATTTACGAGGCCATGGATGGTGGTTGTCAAGCCAGGCTGTGTTGTCTTTTGGTCTAGTCAAGACTGACACTTTCTTCCTGATCTGTCCCCTTATGTCCACATGGACCCCAGATGTGCACAGACATTCCAGTTGAGTTCATTCCCATAGCGTCTTCAAACATACACACAAACCCTCAAACCTCACCTTTGACCTCTAAAGACACTTTCGAGATCAAATAACTTGACTGAATTGATAAAGGCCCTTCCAAAAACCTTTGACTATTCTACATGCTTCATTTATCGCCACTGTTGAATCTCCATTTTATATACAGCCATGTTTTACCTTCTTTCAGGCCTCCATAAACACTTTCTCATCGTAGTGATAGTGTCTAGATTACTCTGAGGTTAGTGGGTCTAAACTAAAAGTGACCAAAAGACTACAGGTGAGTGACTGTCGGTCATAACACAAATATAAAATATGGCAGACTGATAACAAGCAGGTGCAGAGATATTGTGTCGAATTATCTGCTGAAGCAGAACACGCCTCCTCACGGTCCGTCATAGGCTCCGCCCCCGTATGTATGACCTCATTCACCATGAATACTCATTCTGGCATGTCAGTGGTCAAATCAATTATTCATCGTGTAAATAGCTATACTTTACCTGTCCTCTGCATTCCTCAAGAAACACGTTTAATAAGCAGCAACAATACCTTTACTTTTCACTTATCAAACTCTATTACACAATATGTGTATTTTCATAGAATATTCACCTTTTGATATAAATTGTATTGATAGCAACATATGCTGCATGAGAAAAATCATGTTTACAGTAATGCAGTTACAGTGGATGTCTATTAGGAATTGTGGAGGTTTGTGGTGACCTATATTTATTTGTTCATTTTGTTGTAATTCTTCAAAAAATGTGTGTTAATTGAGCTGTAAAACGGTCCAAATCCTTAACATTCTTTAAATGCAGAACTTCTGTTTTACTGACTGTTTTATTGCAAATTCTTAATTTCTTTATTTCTGACCAAATCAATTTAAATGCACGTGAATTTTTTTAATTTTAATATTTAAATTATTTTTAAATTAAAAAAGAGGCCCCAGAGTGATATGACTATGCTCAATTAAACAATTTGGTGGTTATTAAATGCAATGTTTGGCTGCAGACAGTTTGTAATAAATGTAATAAAAAAGAATTTAAAAAGTATTACAATTTAGTAGTAAGTTTTAAAATATTTTTAAATAAATATATATTTAATTTGCTTGCTCACTCTCACTATTTGCGAACTATTTTGCATTTCTTTAAGTAAACGTCTTGAAAGCAGTTTCTCATTTGCATCTATCACCCGAAGGAAAAAACGCAGTCTTTGTAGTGCCAATTGTGTTCAATTGACAGGCTTTTTTGCCTGTGGCCACAACTGTAACTCTTGACAATTATATTTGGAAGGCAGTGATGCATCACACCTCACTGAAGATGGTCAGATAAACATCTCTGGTGAAAGTATCTCAAGCGCCCCCTCCAGCTTCCCAGCCCTTGCCACGGTCCCGTTACCGGGGGGGGGTTGTTTTCGTGCCCTGCCAATCTCAGGTTCCCCTCGTTTGCACCAATTAGCAATGACAGGAATCCAGCTGGGCTAAATGAATGGTCCACCAGCACCCTCCTCTCCTTTATAGCAGCGTTAGGGTCTAAAAACAACACCCGCGTGTGAGAAAGAGAGAATCACATCATTCACTAGCCGTAGCACTGGAATGTGTCGAATACTTCCCTCGCACATTCTCGCATGTCTGCTCTCATACACACACACACACACACACACATCCCTTCACGTGTGCATTACCAGTATATTTATCTAGCACAAGCACACATTTTCTTTGTTCACCATACAGAAACTGTAATAGATCATTCTCTAAAGCTGCATTTGTCCCTTACATCAGATCAAATCACTTTTAGGTTCCTGTCCATTCAGTCTCACATACTTTCGATGTAATATTTAAAGAACAGTAAATTCTTAGTCTTCCATCAAACATCCATCATTTACTCACTTTCATGTCTTTCCGAACCTGTATGATGTTCTTGCTTCTGTCTTACTTAAAATAAGTTACTTTGAAGATTGTTAGGGTCCAGCCAACATTGAATCCCACTTTTATTATTCGAAAAAAAAAACTGGGATATTTCCCAAAAAATCTTCTTTTACATGTCACAGAACAAAGATTTCGGAACAACATCGGGATGAGAAAATGATTTTGGGTGAACACTTTAACTAGAACAGGCAAGTCTTCAGAAAGGACAGGTTTCAGGGAATGTAACAGAAATAATATCACTGCTGTCAAAGTGTTTTTTATACATATTGTACATAACACATCGTAATATTCATATTATCCCAGTCTGTTGGCCGAACAGGTGATCCCCAGAAATCCCTTAAACTAAGACCCAAGCAATATCCAGACATCAGACTTGGCTCTTTTCACTTGAATCAATAAGTAAAATTATAAATACAATGCAAATTTTAAATGAAAAGTAAACTGTGCAACAAAGAACAACCGGTAACACTTATAATAAGGTCATTAGTTAGCTACATTATTTAATGTGAACTAACAATGATTAAATACTTCCAAAAATAATCTTCATTTCAACATTTACTAATACTTTTTATTGAATATAAAGGTAACACTTTATTTTAAGGTGTCCTTGTTACACGTTACATGGCATTTCTATTATAATAACAATAAATTATGCATAATTACATGCAAGTAACCCTAGCCATATAGAAAGTACATGTAGTGTACTTAAATGTATAATTACACTGTAACAAGGACACCTTAAAATAAAGTGTAGCCAATATAAATTATTATTATTTTTGTATTATTAAAATAAAATAAATATAAGTGAAGTAAATTGAATCTGAACTGTAATCCAAATAACACAGTTATGCAACAGGTCTGTAAAATACCTGTCAATGTTTTAATGGGTGGAGGTTCCCCCCCAAACTGGAGCAGTTCATCCAGAACAGAACAGAGTTTTACTTTTTTCCTCCCCTCCCTCCCTCTGTTTTTAGGCTGCTGGGGTCCATAAACAGCCGTGGCTGGAGAGGGAGAGAGGCAGAGGGATGAATAGAGCTAATGTCCAGCAGCGCTCATTTCTAAAAAAAAAAAAAATTTTTTTTTTTTTTTTTACAGTTTCTGAACAACATTTGAATAGTATCTTACTTATCATGATGTGGAGGGATTGCCAGAGCATTGCTGAGATGTTTTGAGTGGGTTTTAGCATCTTGTTATATGGTTGCTAGGGTGTTTTGGGTCAAGGCAAAATAAATATCTTTTGGTCCGCTGGCTGGAGTGAGATTTTGATGGCATGGGCTGAATCAATCACAAATTAGTGGCTAATTCGTATTAATTCGTTTGCTTTAATTTGTATATTTTCATACGATCTTAGATTTAGGGATGGACCTTCATGCTTTTTTCCAAAAATCATACGTTTTTGCAAATTGAATTCATATGAAATCTCCAACTTGTATTACTTTTACGTTTTCTCGTGAAATCAGGTTTGAGTTAATTTTTTATTTAATTTTAAATCAAACCAAAGAAAAACAGCACTATATGCACTTCGTAGACATTTTTGATGTTGACTCGCTGTCCATTTACGCTGGTTATCTACCATGAATCAGTTTTCTTGGCAGCTAATATGTGTGTGTGTGTAGGAAAAGGGATATCAAAACTATTTTATTTTAGAAGTAGCTTTGGAGATGTTTGTGTAATAAACAGGCATTTGAGCAAATTACAGTTTTGCAAGAGAATGGCAAAAGCCCAATAGAAACCATCACAGAAATTCCAATGGTTTCCATTAATAAAATACCATTATAAACCATTAGCATTTTCCAGTAAAACCATTACAAAATTCAATTTTTTTGTGTGTTTTGGGCATTTTTCCAATGGGATTTAACATCCCACCAACAGAATCCATCACATACCAGTAGACACCATTACAGTTTCCATTAAAACAATACAATTCCCATCATAACCATTAAATACATTAGATTTTCTATTGTTTTTTTTTTCAGCAGGGAAGGTTTACTTTAACCATTTTTGCTCAGAAATTGCTAGTGAATTTCACAAATAATTACAAAGGTACTGCGAGTAACACACTGAATTAAATGTGAGACTTAGTAGAAAGACTAAAATAGTATCTTCATGTAATTTTGTTTTATTTACAACTTGAAAAATAATTTACAGTGTAGACTGGGAACAAGTTACAAGGAACGAGTAAAGGGGATTGATGAATGAATCCTGACGTTTGTTATCATCTGCCAGGTGAAAAATAACAAAGTGACTTATGTTTCCAGCCAATGTTTAATACTGTATGGTTAGGGGCTGTTTACCTTCGCAAGCTGCGCTTAAAATGCTTTTTCCTAGTTATGTTTTTGAGTATTCATATCCTCACAGAAGCTCATTGTTCTCAAGTCAATGCTGGTGTTATAATAGGAAGACACCTTATGAAATGACACTAGAGTGTCGAGCAGAGATTTCCGTGGCCAGTCAAACACCCGAACATTTACCGTATTCTCCAAAGAGCATCCCCTCCTCACCATCATCATCAATGCGGCCTTCTTCCCAATGAAGTCTGCTCCTAAAATACCCGTTCTCTTCCCCTGTCCTGCTCTCGCCGGCCGCTGTCTAAACAAACAAGTCAAGAGTCATTTTTGAACGTTCCCAACATGCTCATTTTAAGTCGGCCCGCTGCACGCTTCACAGGTGATATTTATAAACACCTCAAAAGCTGCTTTTTTCTTGAAAGGCATCCGACCGAACTAATGCGAGTCTGTCTGTCCCCCTCTCTTTCTCTCTTTTGCATTCCTGCCAGATAGGACCAGACCACTGGGGTAACTTTCCTGGCTCTGCAGGGCCCTGGACAATCGCTTCTTTCATTGAGGGCAAAAAATTCGGCCCCTGGCTCCTTCCTAGCAGTTAGGCCGCAGGGAGAATGTCTCTAGCTCTCACTCTCTCCAGCGCCCGCCTTCACAAAGCTACCTTTTACAGGTTTATATTTAGCCTCCTCCTTCACCGCTGTCCATTTCTTAGGTGCGGGTTGTTGCGTAGAGTAAAATTAAAAACATTTCAAGGTTCGCAAAAACCATTTGGAAAAAGGTGGAGAGTGTGAGAGCAGAAAACAGGGGCCAGGAGTGATGGTTTTCCTCGGTAGTTCCCGTAAACGAGCTGTGTACATTATTCAAATGAAGGAAAGGTGAAGGCCAGAAAAAATTACAAATGGAGAAAGGGATGAGATGAAAAATAGCTAGGTGAAATAGGGAGTGGAAATATCGAAACTCTTTTAATCTTGAGCCGTCTTCAGGGAAATGTAAGACGTACACGCATTATGTGAGACCATGCGTCAGTCATTGTGTAGGTTGACTAGTGCTGGCGGCGGGAGGATGGTTTGCGCTGTAGATTAACGCCGGAGCTGCAATGTTAGCAGAAGCACAGCTGTGTTCTTCTCTGTTCTTTTTTCGGCTCTGTCTTGCATCCTGGTGTCACGCAGGACTTTTTTTTCCAAGAACTTGCGAGGATTTTCACTGAGCTAACAATGTGTGCTCATTCATGACTCATGGCTGCTTAAACTTCACTCAACCTTCTAGCCTTCTCCTGTCGCGCTCTCCCTCTCTCCCTCGATTCCTGTATCATTTACTCTGTTTCTCTTTGAATTAGCAATAGTCTTGTCATTTTATTTAGCCAAAGTCAGCCAGTTATTCAATTCAGTGTATTTTATTTTATTTTATTTTGTTTTTGATTTGTTTGTACACACATTCCAAAATGAATGAAAAGCTAAAATTAAAATAATTTTTACATTAGTCAACAATTTTTCCACTGGCCAGACCACCCAAAAAACAAAACAAAAAAATAAATAAATAAATAAATAAATATATATATATATATATATATATATATATATATATATTACAAAAAAAAAATCAATAAATGTTTTCTAAGGTTTTCAATTTGAACTATCTTGTATACTGTATACTCGAGAAATTTAATTAATTCATATTTAAATATTTAATTAATTTGCATTAATTATTATTTAAATATTTAAGTAATACTTTTTAAAATATTGTTATTATATATATATATATATATACATACATACACATATATACATACTTTTTTAATAATTTAATTTTGTCATATATATATATTTTAAATCTTAATCTTTTTTTGTAATAATTATACATACATATAATTGTATAATAATAATATTTTTATATATAATTGTTATATAAATATTCCAGCATTGATTTGTAATTATAATTATCTATCAACTTTCATTTAAGAATCATGTAATAATGAAATATGGCCCAAAAAAGGGGGGAAATATATAAAAACCCAAGAACTCAGTGTTTTTTTTTTCAAATCATAAAAGCACAAACAACAGCGTTTTGCTTCCATTGAATAGGTGCGGTGTGGTTGACACCTCTGCCCGAGTGTGAGTTTGCGTGTGAGTGTTTGTGCGCGAGACAGAGAGCGAGTGTGTGCGAGTGTGTGACAGCGGCTGGATGCTGTACGTCCACTGTAGTCCGACACACACTGCTCTGGTCTGTTTGGCTCTCAAAGTGCTTTCATTCGTCCGGTGGCTGGGGGGAGACGGAATTAGTGATACGGCGGGTGATTTTTCACTGCTCCAAACCAAATAAATAACACCGACTCATTCACTCTTCTCTCCTTCTCTTTCTATCTGTCATACAGACATTCCAAGCTGAAAAAATCCTTCCCACTCGAAACATAAATAGGTGAACAAATAGGAAAGGATAAATAGCCTTTTAATGTGTGGGTCACCTCAGTTTAACAGGCTTTGCTCTGGGCCTCTATACTTCAGCTGTCCTGACGCTAACTTTCCAGCATCACTCCTAGAGGAAGTATTCTTACCTGCCTGAAAAACACTAATGACCGGAAAAAGAACAGCCTACTTTGCCAAGCTGCGTTCTTGCCATTCGTTTTAACAGATGATGAATAGGACAGAAATATATGTTGGCCATGCTGGCGTCAAGTCTTTGAATGCGTAAGCCACAGTTGAAATGTCTGATTGTCAACATCTGCACAGGTGTAATTCATCATTTACTATGAACATGATCCAAAAAGTCTCTAAATACCTTTTATTCTTATATTAATCATTATATCTATTCATTTTTATCATTTAAAGCCTATAACAAACTTTATTATGGGGAAATGTTTTGCTTGAAAAGTGTCTCTGTTTTTATAAAAAGGCACTTGGATGGATCTTTTTCTGACATTTGTGAAAAATAAGTGCACTTTAGCTTATAAAAACTTAAATACTTAATACTTAAATGTGAACTGAATGCATAGTTTTACATTTACATCAACTAAAATATACTTTAATATCATTTTTACTGTTATGTATTAAAAATAGATATGTATTACACATTTGTGATGATAACATTTTTAATTTAGTACATTTAAAATATATTAACTGCAGTGTGTATTTGATTATATTTAATCACGTAAACACATCAATATAAGTGTATGAGTGTAAATAAGTATACTTCTTTAAAGCACCATAAAGATGATTACAACACAATGATTAAGAATGTAAAACTTTTAATTTGACACTGTTTTGCACTTCTTAAAAGTGTGTTAAGAAACGGTTATTATAGTGTCTTGTAAGTGCACTTACAGTAAGTGCCTGCAAGTACCGTTTTTTTAAATATACTGTTAATATTTAAAGTACACTACAAGTGCACATTCGATACAATTGAGCGCACTGCAGGCAATGCAATGATAACTGCATTTTTTATTCTTAGTTTTAAATGTCCAAATACTTTTTGGGGCCATGCACACACACTTTTATTCGCATTAACGCTCGCACGCATGCTGCGACGCCAGCGGGACAGACATGGCAGCAAAGAGATGGAGTTTGGAAGGGCAGAGTCGGAGAGCAGGTCTGCACAGCGACATCCTCAGACAGTTTCCTTCAAAACATCCGCTCCATGAATTAGACATCTTATTTACCTGTGCTGCAGGCCTCTGGCTCTCCAGATCCTCAGCTCGGCTTCGTTTGGAATAAAAAAAACTGCTGTGCTGCTGCGTCTCCCTCCCCCAAACCTTCTGGGCTCAACACACTGTCTTTTGTACAGTGCACCTTTGTAATGAAAGCAAATAAATAGATTGGAGCCTCATTTATATCAGTGAATGTTGGTTGGAAGGAAGAGAAATTATGTTTGCAAATAGCTACTGGAGAAAATTCGACTACTTTATTATAGTTCTAGAACTATTTTATTGATTGGTTGATGCTCTTTTATATCTCCGGAAACTTAAATAAATCAGTTATGTATAATTTTGGTAACAGTTTATAATAATGTTTGCTACACTAGCTCACCTGAGCTAACAAGGAAAAATAATTCTAAACCAATTCTTAATCTTAGTTAATGTTCATTTTACATTAACATTTCTTATTTCAACATTTACTAATATGTTATTTAAATCGAAAGTTGTATCTGTTAATAGTATTCGTGTTATTTAGTTATTTTAGATATTATTTTATTTGGTCCTGAGCTAACTAACAAAGAGCAGTTGTTGTTTTTTTTATTATTATCTAATAAATACAACACATTAACGCTAATTGTTAATGTTAGTTAGAAGATGGCATCAAAATAAAGTGCAGTGTTATATTTATTGTACATTTTTATTGATATTTTGAATGTTTTATTTTTCATTTTCTTTTTTTACCGTACATTTTACCGTAATTTTTTTACGGTAAAGTTAATTGATAAATGTTGCCTTGGCAACTATATCTGAAATAAGTTTTTTATATTTTATTTTATTTCAGTTAATGTTTATTTTTATTTCAAGTAGCAGTTTTTTATGGTTTTAATTTTAGTTTTAGTCACTGCTGAGGATTCACTGTAAATTTCAATTGCCCCATAAAAAAATGAGTTAAGGTTACTTAGTATATTCAAGTTTCCTTAAATTGGCTTCTGAGTAAACTTGAATATATTGAGCAAACTTAACTAGATTTTTCTGAGGCAATAGGTTTGAAAGGTTTTTTTTTAAGTAAATGTTAACAAATTGTTTCATTCAAATATGAGCTTGTCCAAAAACTTCTAATACAGTAAAATACAGTAAACATTTGTGGAGCTATAAAAAGGACTTTAGTCTTGTTCTTGGAAGAATGTATCGAGGAATCGTTTGAGTTAAGATCTCTGAGTTTTGATTGCAGATGTTGATGGCAAATCTGAGCCATTATTGAGATTTCTGCAAAATTTTAGTCTTTTTTTTGTCTTTTTCAGGAGAAACAGATTTCAGTCTTAATGAGAAATTAATGAGATCTCATCTGTGATTTTTCTTCTTTTGAATGACCTCAGATTTGTAAAAACTGACCGGTCAGATTTAATGTTGTATGAATGTTGTGTTTCTCATTGTTCTCTATTCTTTTTCTCATTATCCAAAATGTGTCTGTCTGTTTCTCCGTCTACTTCTCTATAGGGAAATGTGTTTGTCCGCACCTGTCTCTCTGACTGGCCGATACAGCACTTCTCTGTGTGGTTAATGAATAACTGCTGCAGTCGGGCGGCCATGATGAAACGTTGACATTTCCCTCCGATTATTCATCCGCCCCTTTGTTCGGAGTGTTTGCTAATGGCCTGGGCTCTGGGCGGAGTGTGCTGGAGATGGAGAGACGAGAGACAGAGAGGGGTATCTGAGGCACACCCCGCTGTTTGTTCGTCATGTTTGCTCAATATGGCATGTGGGTGGAGGGTCTTCGGGACCAGAGTGACCTGCGCTGTGCTAGTTAGAGCACTATCCACGACCCTTAGAGCACGGGACGCTAAACATGCATGTTATTATGGCCATTACACATAACTTTAGGTCAGTCTAAGGACACGAGATACAATTTGGGTGTTACTGTAATTGGTTAATTCTCACAATAACGTGCAGACTCATGTTTCATCCACAAAATCAAGAGGAAAAACTAAATGAAAATACAATTGTTTTACTATTTTCGTTCCCATTATTGTCACATTGTGATGCTCATTAGGTTCTCATTCTGTAAAATAGTAATATTATAGACCAATAGTAATATTTTACTGCATTATAGTGAAAAAAACTACTTGTGTTTCTTCTAAAAATTGAAAAATGATATTCAAACTTTATCTTAAAACAGACAGTTTTTAGGACTCATTTTTTGCATTTTGTTTTCATGAAATTAATACAACTGGACAATTGACTGTTTTTTTTGGCAAATAGTGATGCTCATTAGGTTCTCACTACTGTAAAACAGTAATATTTTACTGCATAGTAAGTGGGGGAACAAAATGCATTTTTTATTAAAAATATTTAATAATAGTAAACATACTGTATGAAGGCACTGTGATCAATACTACTATGATGGATAAATACTAAATACAATTTAAATTATATATATTTTTTACATTACAGTAATAAGAATGAGATTTTTTGCATTGAAAAATATGAGAATTGTTCAAGAGAATATTAGTATTAAAATATGCTTTGTTTTTCTTTATACAAATGTAAACATTTAATTTCTTATTTCCCTCTTTTGATCTTGGGTTGACATTTGATCTTGACGAATGTAATGAGATTCACCTGAATACTATCTTACATCTTATTTTGCAACACAAAAAGTATAAGCAATTTTCTTTGAACATTCAAGACTAGAAGAATAACAGTAAACGGTGAAAGCATTTGTGCTACAAACCAGTGTGTATTTAATTACAACAAAATAATATGATAATAATAGCAGTTTACAATGTCAAAATGGCCACGCCACTCATACGTGGCTAGAGAGTGAAAGATTGCTCTATTATCAATGATCAGGTTGTAGTGTCAGATTTCTTTTCTTCGTGTTGTTTTAGAGTTTTAACTGGAGTAAACAGTGAAGTGTTTCTTATCAGCAGAAGGGTGGAGTCATGAGAGGAATGAAGAAGGGATGTAGTGAGAGATCACTCAGGTAAATACAATGCCTGACCACTGCAAAGAAACAGAGGGGATTGAGAGAGAAGAGAAACGAGATTGGTGGGTAAGGCCACAGGTATTGTGCCGTCTGTTTGCTCACCCAGCAGGCAGGCAGATGCACGGCTCTGTTCACTGACACCTGAGCAGTTGATTAGATGTAGCGGACAGAACTGCTGCTGCCGGAGACAATGATGGGAGTGCATGTGCTGCTGGAAAAAAGGCTGCATGGCTTTTCATAACCCACAGAATGAGTACCATGCATTTGCCGGGAAGATGAGGCTGGCAATAGAATGTGAATGAATAAAAATAGGAGGTACTCTGTTGTGACAATGAACCAGTCAGGACCAATCAGCATTTTATTGCTCAATATATGCTGCTGTGGATACTTAATGACTTCTCATGTATGTGTAATTTAAATATTAATGTCTCAGATGTTTCTCCAAAAAACAAAATACATTAGTTTACATACACAGAAACATACACAAATCACTCAACACATTTACAATCAGGTGACTCTATAACTAGATCCTTTAAAATACATTTCAAATCATTTAGTGATGCCAACTCTTTTAAGCATAACTATAACCTTAAAGTTTGAAGTTGAATCCACTTGGCTGCACAAGATCATTTCAACTTAAATGGTATTAAACTGACTTTAAAAACCAAGTTGATGCTTGTATAACTTAGAAAATTAAAATGAAATTGGTTACACAAAGTTGACGAATTTAAAATAATGGGAAAACATATGTTGCCATGACTTATTGATCATATCATTAATTAACACATTGAATGTTGAAGTAAAAAATCTTGCAAAATGTAATCCAGTAATCTTTGTTTTAATAACAACTTTGAAAAACAACTTTTATAAAATGTAGTGTTTCTTTCATTGGTAGTTCATGTTTGCTCATATCCATTAAATCAAATTAACAGATACAACTTTTGATTTTAAGAATGTATTAGTAATTGTTGGAGTTAACTTTAAATGTTTTAGAAGCATTTTTCATTGTTAGTTATGTAATGCAGTTAACCAATGGAATCTTATTGTGAGATATTTTATGCAAATCATAGCACAGTTTGAGTCATCATTGAGATATACCTGAGATTACATATAGGAGAAAACTCTTAGAAGCATGAGACTTCGCCATTTAATCACCAAGTAACAATTAAGACATTAAACTGATCTTATTTGTGATTTTGCTTTCATATGTGACCCTGGACCACAAAACCTGGCTTAAATCGCTGGGGTATATAGAGATAGCCATAAATACATTGTATGCCAAAAATCATTAGGTTATTAAGAAAAGATCAGGTTCTATTAGGATATTTTGTAAATGTCCTACTGTAAATATATCAAAAGTTCATTTTTGATTAGTAATATGCATGGCTAAGAACTTCATTTGGACCACTTTAAAGGTGATTTTCTCAATATTTAGATTTTTTTGCACCCTCAGATTTTTGAATAGTTGTATCTCGGCTTTCAGATGATGTATAAATCTCAATTTTGAAAAATTTACACTTATTCCGGTTTTGTGGTCCAGGGTCACAGATATGTAGTCTTTCCCCATTGTCATGGGATTTTGATGAAGTCTCAGATATCTATAATGAACTGAGTCAATGTAAATGCACATTTGCACATCGGGCGTTTTGTGTGAAGCAGAATAACAGTACGCAGTGTGCGCAGTATGTGAGTGCTTTAGAGAAGTGAAGGACCCGCACCTGGCCAGGGAGAGCAAGCGAGAGAGGAGGGCAGCTTTAAAGCTTTTACCACTGTGCAAACAGTAGGCTGATTGCTTTTAATGGGATCAACTAGAGGCCTCTGTGAGAGTCAGCCCTGCCCTGACCAGCAGCGGGATGTCGGGTAAGTGTAAGCCCACTTCTCATTACTGCTCTTGAAAGGGCCCGTATAATCCAGCACACGTAAATGCAAACACACATCCACGCTCAGGAGCACAGACACCTTTGTGATGGGACAGTTGAGAGCGGAACAGCTGAAGGACACACTGACCAAAACCTATATTGCCCCTATACAGCAAAACCAACAGATTTCAACTTTTTCTTGTTATATGAAGATCACATCAGGGTTTTAATAGTTTACTAATACTAAAAATATACTGTAGGTAACACTTTAGTATAGCAACCAATTCTCACTATTAACTAGTTGCTTACTTTAGCATGCCTATTATTAACATATTGGATGCTTATCAGTACTTAAAGCACATATTCTGCATGGCTGTATTCTACATCCCTAATCCTACCCAATGCATAAACTTAACAAGTCGTAGTTAATGGCAAGAATTGGACCTTAAAATAATGTGTGACCAAAACATAACAAAAAACTTTTGTTACTTTAAATAAAATAAACTTTAACTTAAAATAAAATATAAAAACTTAATTTATTTCTGTGTAGCCTACTAAAATCAAAACTGGAAGAAATGCATAAAAACTAAATAGATATATTTAAAAAAAAAAAAAAAATGAAAATTACAAAAGCAAAAACTAACCTTTTTTTAACCTAAAATTAAAAATGAAAACAGAAAATATTCAAAGTATTAATAAAAACTAGTATTGTTTTACCTTTGTCCAGAACCATACTTTCAATCTTAATCTTAATCTTAATCTTAATCTTAATCTTAATCTTAATGGAAATTTAAAAAAAATAAATAAATAAAAATAGGAATTATTCCATGTTCAAAACTATGATCATCCAAGCAGAGAGTGAAATAATAAACCATTTATTATTTATTTTATATATAATATAAATTTGTTCACGTCTCTTCCTCGTTTTGGTGTTTTTTCAAAGGTTAAAGTACTAGAAAATCAAAGTAGAAAGACAAATCAATGTACTATAAATATTGCTTATAAATAGAAATTTTGTATTGTGCATAAATTCTATTGTGACAAATTACAGTAGGTAAATTATTTTTTAAATATATCACTTTATTATGGATATTTAGGTTAAATAAAATTCTATGAAATTTGCCTTAAGGACGTCTTATATTCTAAAAATGTAATTTCCATCAGTCATTTGCATTACAGAATGAACTTATTTTAATTTTTTTTACTGTGATTTGATGGAAATTATACTGTGGTGGGAGATTTTGTGTTTTATTATTTATTAATTAATTAATGCATTAATGTGCAGGATCCCTGGGACAGAACCTAAAGATACAGATGGATGATGTTAACCAGGAAGGTCTCCAGACAACAACATGACCAGCGCAACAGAGGAAGTGTGACTGTGAAAAGCTGTGGCAGACCCACTGAGTTTTGAGACAGAGGCATTCGACTCTATCTTAGGCTGTAGATTCCCAGTGCTCTCCTCCTCTTCTCTCAGTGCTACACAAATGAAGGCCATCAGCTGGAAGAAGTCGTGATGTAGGCTACTGTATGACCTCGTGATGAGTCTGTCTGTGTTTGATGAGAGTATGGCGAAACCAAAGACAGAAGCGCTGAGCTAACATAGAGAGTTTGGTTGAGGATCAGTATGCAGCTATGACTTAAAGGATCTACAAACCACCAAATCACTGATCATTGATCTTCCTTTTACTCATATGTGACTAAGTGTATTGCATGCTTTGTTAACCAGGGACATTTAAAATCAAACAACATAATTTAAAGGGATAGTTCATCAAAAAGGGAAAATCCTGTCATCGTTTACTCACTCTCATGTCGTGCCAAAGCGGATATTCTTGCTTCTTTGGAATACAGTATTTTCAAACGAAAGTCACATACATATTTACAATGAAAGTAACAATCTTGGAACCCATTGTGCAGACAAAAACATGTGAAGCTCCTCAAAATAACTTTTTTGCATTCCTGCAGAAGAAGGAAAGTCATACAGGTTTGAAATTACATGAGGGTGAGTAAATAATTGCAAGATTTTAATTTCTGGGTCAACTATCTCTTTAAAATTCTGAAGTCTACACAGACAAACGGGCTGTTCTTCTCTGAATGTTCTTCTCGATAATCTATCGATCGTTTGGTCCATTTAAATGGGACTCACCGCACAGGCCAAGCCAGAGCTGGAACTAATGCAAATGACACATTTTCGAGTTATTTCTGACGTGCAATGCGCAAAGCATGCAAATAAGGGTTCATAAACTACATTTTATTGAGCGACCCCTGGTTGGGATAAGTGTTCTCTTGAGCATTTATTGTGAAAGTTGGAGAGGTTAAGAGGTGCTTGTGTCGTCCACTGTGGACAGATAACACTCTTTCAGTCCCCACTCACAGGCCTGGCCCAAAGCCAACTGATAACACAGTCACATACCATCTTTATTAATGATTGGTCAAGTCCTGGGCCGGAGCACAAACCCCCCGGCAGGTAAAATGAAGGATCTTTCCGTAATGACCACGTCTGAGCTCCACCCAACAAAAGCAATCAGTTCTAACACATTCCTTCAGGAACTAAAGAAAGCAGGCAGAAAAAAGCTTTATAAGGAAGCTTACGTCACCAGACATGGCATGAAAGGCACTTTAACATCTTGATAACATTAGTTAATTAGTTAACATGCAGCATGATAACTATAAAACACAAATTATGTGGAAAATTGGGAATTTTTCATGATTCTATCAGGTTTATTTATTAAGGGTGACAGGGAACACTTTCTTGTAAGGACCAATTCTCACTATTAACTAGCATGCTTATTACTATTTAGTAATTATAAAGCACTTATTAATGGCTTATTCTGCATATTCTAGATCTCCTAATCCAACCCCATACCTAAGCTTAGCAATTAGCTTGCTAACTATTAATAAGCATAAAATTTGGTTTATTGAGGCAAAAGTCACTCTTATAGTGAGAAATGGACCTTAAAATAAAGTGTAACCGAGTGACCTCTTTTTTGGTGTCTATTCTGGTGTAGTTTATTTAACTTTTTCCATCTGCTGATTGTATTTATTTAAATTCATAATAGATGTTTTCCTTTGAGAAGATTTTCCTGATGAGCAAAACTTTTGCTGGTCACAGAGCCAATGGGAAAATCCTATTGGGTTTTTTGTTGAGGGAATGTGAAATGTATTGCAGAGCTTCAGGTACAGTAGTGAACGACTCAGTAAATTTACAGTGCCCAAACAAAAATGTAAATTCAGGAGAAATTCCCATGTATTTATCCCAGTTGGGATCACTTACAAAAGTATCTGTGGCAAATAATGGTGCAAACCATAGAAGCACACATTATAGTCTAGCAAAGCACATAACATTAGCCACAGCGGTGAGTATATGAGTTAAATTAACTAAATGAAACCCTTTACAATAAGGTTTGTTAACATCTGTTAATGCGTTGGGTAATGTGAACTAATTAAGTGACTTTTTTATTTTTTTGAAAAGCACAGTGTGGTCAACCAAATTTAGTCCAGGTTTGAATTGCTGGACTTTTGCAATCGTAAACCATATCTAAAAGAAAACAACTATTTTACAAGGTGCCAATTTCAGATAGATTCGTATGATGTGATTTGTGCGAAAACGTAAAAAAAAAAAAAAATAGCATGAAGCCCCACCCCTAAACATAACAGTCAGTGAAGCAAATACATACAAAATAGCCACCAATTCGCTAAAACATAATATATTACGTATTTTCATGAGATTGTGTTGGTTTTGGCAGCTGCTCTCTGCTGCTCTCTGACCCAAAGCCACTGTACGGCCAAGGCCTGGACCGATGGCCAAACTCAGCTGTGTCTGTTGTGCAGGAGGAAATGCTGGTTAATGAGTAGCCTGTACTGAGTTGTGGCCCTCTGTTACAGGTGTGGGGGCCAAGGACAGCAGCTGATAAGACTAGAAATGACCGGGAGAGGGGGAAGAGAGAACAACCGCAAAACAGAGGGAGGACTGGAGGAGGTGTTGCACAGATATCAATGACCTGCCGTTACTAAGAGACAAGCCTAGATTCATCAGCATTTAACGTTATCCGGCCCACGTGCCTTTTACACTATAGAGCTGTTGGATTGGAGATTGGAGAAGTATTTTAACACTGAAAAAAATTATACATCACTTTACAGCAATCCGGTAGATAAGAGGGCTGAACGGAAAAACATTAGGCCAGATGCAAAGCTGAGTGCCTGCAACCCACTGAGCCATGACTATAATCAGTAACATGACTTTAAATACCTTTTATGAAATGGTTACTGCATGACAAAAATATGACATGAAACATTAATTAAAGGGTGTTTCAGGGCACTTTTGGCCCTGTTAATCTATATGTAGATAAGATATACTTATGTTTTGGAAATGTTTAAAATTTAATTCTATTTTATGATAAGAGTGGGATCATGCCCATGATCCTTAAAACAAACAAACAAACAAAATAAATTACATTTGACATTTATTTAATAGTTTGTTTGTTTGTTTATTGCACTACAGTAGGCTAAACATACATCAATCACAGAAATGTCTTATTATTTTTGTAATTTTTCTGAAATTTGTGAAAAGTCCCACCACATCTACAATTATGCTTTGTAAATCACATTTTGAAAATTTGAGTTATATATTTAGGATGGATGGATGGATGGATAGATTCAACTTTAACCTCCACCACTTCTTCGTGTTTTGGAAATTATATATTATTATTTTATTTTTTATTTTTTTACTATCTTTTTTTTAAAGACAGGGTATCTGGCTCATGGTCTTTAAAATAACAACAAACAAAAACAAATGAATTTACTATTTATAAAAAATAATTTTTATTTAATTTGTTATAAAAATGTATTATAATATTTATTTATTTTTTATTTTTGTCTAACATTGTCCAACATGCATGCTTCACACCAAAATCTTATCATTTTTTTTTCTGAAACTTGTGAAAACTCCCACCACAGCTTACAATTCTGTTTTGGAAATGACATTTTGAACATTTTAGTTCTATTTTTGAAAAGAATGTTCAAGGAAGGACTGGAGAGAAGTCAGTGGAATGTGATCAGGTGACCGTAAGCCAAAATTCAATCTCAGAATCAGAATCAGAATGAGCTTTATTGCCAGGTATGTTTATGAGGAATTTGTTTTAGTGACAGAAGCTCCAGTGCAACAGAATAACAAGACAAGACACAGATAATAAAATAATAATATACTAATATACAAAATAGACAATTTACAAAATAGCAAAAACACAACGAACAAAATAGACAATTTTGTATTGCACCGTATGTTGGCATGCTGTTGTTCTGACATTTTGAGCAGTTTTGAAAATAAGTTACATTGTCCTGCTAAGGCTGATTTCATAGCCGGCATTTATTCCTAAACACACAAAGTTTTTGCTATATCATGGATTTAGCACAACTGGAGCTGTTGATCAGTTTGATAATGCATGTGATGGCTGTGGCAAGTCTGTCTGACCTTTGAAATCTGACTTTAAATGTGTGTATTGTGTGCATTTAACATTGATTCCATCTTAATTTAATTTGCACTCTGCAGGTTTTTGAAGTCTGCACAGTTCTGTTGCTCAATACTGGCTTATCACACTGTGTCATGGAGTGTGAGTGGGTCACACACTGAAGACTGGATCAATAAGCAGGTTTCTGCCAGTCCACCTCTTCCCGCACACCGTCCTTGTTCGACCAGGCAGGGTAATGAGTTACTTATGCCACTCTGCACCTTCAAACCCCCATTAACCAATCCCCCACACCCCTGATCCCCTCCTCCACAGTGACCCACCTTGATCTTCTAGCCTTCACCCGGGTGAACAAACTGTTTAGATCCTCGTTCCCTCTCTTGCTTTCTTGCTCTCTGTTTCTTTCACCCACTCATACTGAGATCAGCAGGCGACTTACAAATGATGAGAACAATAGAAGCAATCAAAGCAACAGTATACATATATAAATGTAATAAATTATTATTAATGATCATGAATTAATTCTAAAAGTGCAGTGTCAAGAAAATCGAGGGGTGAGAACCATGAAGGGCGTAAGTGACATTTTTGGTGAAATGAAAGCTCTTAATGAGCTCTTTCTACTGGCAAACGTACTGTCGTCCATGGGTGTACAAATTTTTATTATAAACAACTGAAATCAGTTCACAAATTCAGATCAAACTATGGTAAAAATGTTGAAGTTGGTGAAATGTCACTTACGCCTTTCTGGTTCTCACCCCTCGAAATGTAAACCTAGTTCAATTCAATTCAATTTGTATAGTGCATTGCTAGAAATATAACGTTTTAAAAGGCTATATGCATCACTTTATAATAAAGTTTCATTAATATTAGAGATTCAAATTTTATTAGTTAATATGTTAATATTAGAGATTAAAAAAAAATAGTTAATGCTAGTTAATGCAGTGTTAACTAATGGGACCTTCTTGAAAAGTTTCCCTAGGTTATCACAGCTGACATTAGGTTTTAAAGTTATAATTCTTCATGCAATTTAGCTTAAACAAGTCATTATAATTCAATTTCATAATAATACTATCAGTTTATCTGCAAATGTATCAGTGGAATTTAAATATTAACTTAATATCTCAGAAAATTTTAGGTCAAAGGAGTGTGGCTGACAAAAAAAGTTTGTGAATCCCTGGTATAGTGCAGTGAGAGAAACATATCATAGCTGTTTTCAATTTGTGAGCTTCATTTCCATTCAGTTTTATTCAATTCATTTAATTCGTTTCAGAATACTAAGCATTGAGCGAAACCTCAAGGGGTAACAGTTTATCAAAAACTAAAAAAAGATTGTTGTAAACATCAGAACATTCAGTATCATAAACTATAACTCTGGTTCGAGCGATGCTGATGTTTCACCGTGAGAACCGGACTGTAGGCCGGGATCAATCTGTATTGGAAAGGGCGAGGTCTGCCAGAGGTGGGTGTGTACAGGTTGTGTCTGGAGCCTTTCCACTATGTGACTTTGACAATGGTCGGCTCCGAGCCTCAGGATTACAAACCGCATCCTGGTCAGAGATGATGCAGGTGGCCAATACACCAACCAGACGTGCAGGTTATTTCACAGCCACATGTACAGCGGCGAGAGTATTTCAGAACAAAAACGTGGGCTGGTGACTTTCACCACATGAGTCAAAAGATGAGTGAAATATGTGATACAATGCTGACTCAGAAAACGAGCAGTTAAATTATATTATACTAACATTATATAAAATAAATAACTAATAATTGTTATATTATATTATGAACTATTATTATGAGAAAGTTTCTATATAGTGTAATTGTGTATCTGAAACAGTATTTAGGTCACATAAAAGCCTTGATTACATCCCGTGGGTTTGTTTTACTATAGTAAACCATGTCAGATGGGGAGCAAACTTTATTACACATATCCCCATCATTCTTTCTTCCACTATTGCATGTATTACTCCTTACTTTTGTACTATTGCTCATTTACCAGGAATTGTGCTTCAGGTATTGTTTCTCTATGTGCAACTGTTTGGCCCTTTGCCACAGTTTATGACTCCAGGTGTGTCCTGGTTACTTCCGTGTTTGGATGGTCATAGGTGTATAGGTTTCTCTCTTTTCCTTGATCCTGGCAGAAAAAAAACCCAAACCAAAGACAAACAGGCAAAGGTGAAGAGTTTCCCGAAGCGCACACATATGACAATACATGCCTCCAATCGCTCTCAGTCAACATTTACACCAGCTCGTGCGTGCGTGTGCTTTTCAAGTTCATTTCACATATTCCAGTCTCTATTGTGGATGAATGAGAACATACAGGTGACATTTATCAGAGATACAGCGCCAGAGAGCAAATACTGGCCTGTTTTCATTCTCTCTCCACACGGGCTGTTTGAAGGAGATTTCCAATGGCAGGGTGGAGGGGGGCTTATTTGCCAATAAAGTGTTTTTAAAGTCTCCTTTCATCTGGCAGGAAATTGCATAAGTTTTGTGGGATTATAAGAGGCAGGTTTACAACACAGGTTTCATTTTAGAGCAGGTAAAAGCAAATGGGCATGTGGGAAATGACTAACCTGGGTTTATGATGTGTACAGGTGAGCGAGAGCTGAGAATAAAGGAGAACACAGGCATTGTGACGTATACTGTATTAAAAGAACAGCGCGTGGGATAAACAGTCATGACATGGTCAAAGGGAATTGAAATATCACAACTGCTCACATTTTCACAATAAAATGCTCCGTTTTGTGTTTAAAATGCAGACATCAAACATCAACTTTTGTGGCTATGTTCTAAATCTTCAGTTCTTGTAAATCCACCTCTTGCTTGCATGCTAATGAAGTAACCTGTTGTAATGTACACACACCATTCGCTCCGATACAAACAGACATGAGATGGTTAACTTACAGCAGTAACAACCGCAAAGACAGCAACCTACATCCCTGTACAGGAGAGCCAATTACAAGCAGCCTTGACAGAAAGCGATTATTTAAAAATTAATACATATAGAAAATAATATTTATATATTCATATGTATTACAATATCTAACAATGACAAAGACAAAAAAAAATGTTATTCTCAGTTCCTAGAAACTATTGCACAGGAATATATGAACAGTATAACAGTATCCAATTAAAGGAGGATGTGGGGTCATAAAAATTTTATCATTATTGTGACCCACTACATGACTCATTTTTATTTTTTATAGGAAATAATTTGACAAAATATTTTAGACAAATATATTTTGTCAAACATATATTTATTTTCTTTCAAGGAGCTGTAATAAGGGCTGAACGGACATTAAAATAGAAAAGTTAACAGAAATAGAAAATGGACATCCCAGTTTATTAAAAATATAACGTTTTACTAATGTTCCCATAAAGTTATGAGAATTTTTGAAATGGCTTAAAAACATATTTTCTTGGTTATGTGAACATTAAGGGAACGTTCCATTTGACCATTTTGCAGACATTATGGAAACGTTACTTTGATAGTAATACAAATGTTTAAAAACATTAGACGTATGTCCAAACTACAAAAAAATAATTAAATGTTTCATGAACAATGTAGCCTATAAATAACATTTTGTAAAGACCAGACAACTCTGGAAGAGGAATGAACTGTTAGCTGGAGGCCTAGATGTTAGACTCATCCGTTAACGTGAGGGGGGTTATTATCATTAAGGATAGACACCTGACTGCATCCTGGACAGGCAGCAGGTTCCTGACTCTCCCATAACTGCCGAGCAGCCCGAGGCAGATATACCGGTCTGAGCGAGCTACAAAATCCCACAGAAGGAAACTTCTCACTTTCGCATGTTTGTGCATTTTATGAATTATGCTCATTTTGTGCTGCCTATAATGTGACTTCTTCCAAGGATTGGAAATTGGTGACTTAAAATATACTTAAAATAGCCTTACAATTAATTAAGTCCTGAGTCGTTCGGTTTCAGCATTAACAAATATAATATTATTTATATTATCTCCGTAAATGAGGTTTCTTCTGGAGTGCCTTATTTTCATAGGTTTAGGTTCAAGTCTGCCACCTTTATGATGAAGTATCATTTAAAGGAGCTGCCTCCAGAGATTAACATGAATAAATAATTAAACATATGCTCGCATAATTTTGGCATCAGAAACTAAATTCAAAGTTATCACATCACTCTGCGTGTACAACTGAAATGCAGTCCCATATCATCCTCTGCTGGAGAAAAACACACATAACATCATGAATAGAGCTTGAGCATTTTTCTTTTTCTTTTTAGTAGTCTCTTTAAACATAAATGAATATGATTAATTTACTTAAAATATTATATAGTCTATATATTATATCTATCTATTTATAACAAATATGCAAATAAAAAAAGACATTCGTGTTAATTGACAAAAATGTTTTGGAATTATAATTAAAAATCTCGATTTACAAGTATTTAAAAACTTAATTTATTTTATTTAGTATTTATGTACTGAATAAAATAATGTGCTGCATAAATAAATGCATACATACATAATCAGAACTAGAAGTAATCTGATAATAACGATGTGTTTGTTTCTGGTTGTTTTCTTTCAAGTGAATTGTTACAGACACGTCACTGTCACGGCTTTCACCCATAGGGTACTAAAATGCGGTCACGTGACTCTAGTGCACTCGCTAGTAGCTCAAGAAGGACAGCAGTGTGTTGCAGTCAGAGAACTGTGCTCACTGTTTACGCCGATTTCACCTCGTTATTGTCAACAGAGAGAACTTGTTTCGTCTGTAAACAGAGCTGATTGGTAGCTGTGCCTCAGACGGGATGGTTTGCTTTGAGAGCTGTTAGATCACAGGTATGTCCTTCATTTCCTAGACCTTTTCTTAACAAGGCTGTGTGTGTGTGTGTGTGTGTGTGTGTGTGTGTGTGTGTGTGTGTGTGTGTGTGTGTGTGTGTGTGTGTGTGTGTGTGTGTGTGTGTGTGTTTGTGTTTGTGTTTGTGTGTGTGTGTGTGTGTGTGTATGCAGCAACTCCAGATGTGTGTATACTGTATGTCCACTACACTTACGGAAGCAAAAATAGACCATGGCTGTGTGTTAAACACTAGTGAGCTGCCTATCTAGACGCATTTTGGTGTATCATGTCGGTAAACAGCTCACTAGGATTAGAGATACAGGTTATATATGTCAGTATACAATGTTGCATGTGTCATTTTTGAGATAGCATTCACAAATCTTAGTTAAAAGAATATTTCACCCAGAAATCAGTTTTTGTCATCAGTTACTCACCCTCCTGTCGTTGCAAACCTGTTTGACTTACTTTCCTTGTAGGGCAAATTATGCTTTTGAGGTTGCACAGATACTATGGATTTTTTTTCTTAGTGGACATGATTAGACTCATCAAAAGACCATGTTCTCCACATTAGACAAGTGTCTGAAAGAGTGAAACACATGGCTTTTTTTTTTAAAGCAACTTGTTAACAATTCAAAGTAAACAATAATAATGTAAACAGCTTATTTTACTATTAGCCAAAATATAAAATATATATATATTTTTTTTGAGTATCATATTTAATGCATTATGATTTTATGTCTCATATATAGTGCGATATAGTAAGAATATGGAGCTCGGTTTGGTGTAGTTATTATTTATGTGACCACAAAGCTATTTAATGTAAATCATTGATATTTTTAATTCATATCAGTTATCACTCTTTATCTCTCAATAATGTGCCTTATTAAAATGATTTTAAATGCTTAGTTTTATGATCAAATATGTGTAGTTTTTATTGTGGAGGCAAAATATAATGCAATGTAATAGATTGATGATTGAGAGATGGACAAATAAGCATTCCTCAAAAGCCTGATAGATCATATTTGATATAATGAATTTTTTTTTTTTTTTGTATAATACTTGGATAATCGAATAACCTGAAGTTACTTCAGTCCAATAATTGTTCATCTTGAAATATTACTAGCAATATAAAAGCTGTGTTTACTTTATAAAAATCTCATGAACCACAAGCTGAAGGTGGATGTTTTTAGAATTATGCTAAAAGACCTTTAATTGCTAAAAAAGTGTGAATGAAGCAGAGGGCAGAAGGCATGTAGTAGATGGTGTGCAACAGGTTTTCCAGCCAACTTTTGATCATGCTAGTAATTTAAGGGTATTTGAAATTCTTAGGTTTATGGAGTTAACCATTATAATGCACTATGAAAATTGATTAGGAGCAATTCCCGCATTGATTTGTACGGTATGAGTGTGTTCAATTAAACAGTTCTTTTCTACTTTTCCTCCTGTCAACAAGATTACGCAAACTATTACAGAAAACGGATAACTAGATCATGTTACTGTCAGGAAGCTCATTCACGTGACCCTGCACAGCATCAACATTTCTTCATTTTCCTTGCGTCTTCAAAAACACTTCCACTTTGAAATCAGATGCATGTGAAAGATTTGCCAAGCTCATCAAGACTCGTGTTTCAGTCACCTGGCTGTTCGGTCTGAACCGCTAATGCTGACGTCTGGCTCTTTCGCTGTAACGATCTGGCAAAAAGCCTGTGTGTATAGAAGTGCTTGACACAGGAGACCGAACAATGACTTGCACAAACACGCACACAAATGTTCACCATCCAGTTTACGTGAACACCCGATTCCCCAGAGCAAGACTGACTCATCTTTCATTTTTTAGGATTTGTATTTCCTCCTGATGTGCTGGTGAACCTCGACACAATGAAGTCAGATATACCATACGAAAAGGTAGGTTATACATGTTATAAATGATTTAGAATTGATTGTGATTCGTATTTGCTCGTATAAGTTATCTGAGGGTTTTAATTAATACATTTATGTGCAAACTTAAGATGCTGTGTTTGATTAACTACAACTCTTTTTGTTTTCATGTCTTGATCAAGATGGTTGATGTGGAGCTAAGCAGAGGAGAAACACATCTCGGCTCACAAAAGGTATTAAATCGATATATCCGGATTATGGCACTTGACTGATTTATGGCTGGTAGTAAAATGCTATAAAAAAAATTCACAACACTATAATGTATAGTGTGAAAACAAATTGCTAAAGAGTGACTTTTACAGTGTTATTACTAGTTATTAGTCTTTTTAAAGATCAACTTTAAGTAAACATTAGATGACAGCAAAGGTAATCTGCATGTAAAAATAAGAAATAAGCATGCATAATTAACCCTAATAAGCTGGGCATTTTTTTTAAATATAAAATTGGATTAAAACTTTTTTTTGTACAATTTGAACAAAATGCACTTAATGATGAGTCTAAGTGGTTATAAAAAGTCACACACTGGCTGTTCGTAGTCAAAATTTAACAGATATTTTTTTCTAAAATTAAATGTGTTAATTTAAATTGTGTTAAAGGAAACGTAGAGTATATATCAGCCACAATGTTGAACAAACACAGAGATAGAAGTGAGTCTCTAAAACATTCGGAGTGCAAAAGATTTGAAAATGACTTCAAAAATGACACTTTTAAAAAAATTTAACAAGTGTATATATATATACCAAACTTTGACATATGAAAGTATTTAAGCTTAAATCTAGAATTCTTGCACAGCGATAACATCATAACATGATTTTGACCTGATATGAAGTCAGGTTTTTTAGATTTATAATAATTGAATTAAATAATTTCAGTTCAAATCATTTTACATGTCTTATTGTTTTTATAAGTATCTGTGTAATGGTCATCATATGAATGATAACTGTTAGAGTTTGTTTAGGTAATATTGACTAGTAATTGTACATTATCTCTATCATTGCCCTGGGATTTTGAACATATCCATCTCTGTGTTTAGTATTACAGGTGTCTGATCATCCTCACCAGTTTAACCACAATATTGTTGATACTCCTGTCACTCCAAACCCTGCTTGTTCCCATAACAACATCCTCCTCCTCCTCCTCCTCCTCCTCCTCAAAATCATGTGGACAGCAGGAGCATCTTCTAGTCAGAGAAACTTGCACTGATCCCTGCAGGTAGACGCCCACCTAGGGAACTTTATTTGAGGCACTTATCATTCTGTCACAAATTTCTTTGTTTTTGAGTGTTTTAGTGGTTTACTGGTAAATGAGGTTAACCATAGCACGCAGTTTCACATCTGCACTTTCAATGAAGTCTGCTTTTATGGATTTGTTGTCTACTATAGTTTATATGTGTCATTTACAGGATTGTTTTAGTGGAGAGTATTCCTGAGGGGCTGGTGTTTAACTCCTCAACCACTCATCAGTCCATATATGAAGCCTGGCTCAACCTTATATCTGGTGCTCAATCCAGTCTGGACATCGCCTCCTTCTACTGGACTCTTACCAATGACGACACGCACACACACGAGGCCACAGCTAATCAGGTTTGTATGTGACGTGTACTGACTTCTCACTGAATAATAGGCTGTGTTAGTGACGTCTCACCCAAGTGAGCTGTTCATTCTAGGGTGAGCAGATTCTGCAGGAACTAGGGCAGCTCTCGGGGAAAGTCTCTGTCCGAGTTGCAGTCGATAAACCATCAAATAAAAAACCCATGAATGACATTAAGTTCCTGACTGATTCTGGTTAGTCAGCTTGACAACTTAAAAATAACAAAGCTTATAAGCACAGACATTATATTAAATAATGCCTTACTTTCTGCAGGAGCTGATGTGCGGATGGTGAATATGCGAGAGCTGACGTCAGGTGTGCTGCATACTAAATTCTGGATCGTAGATAAGAAGCACATTTACATCGGAAGCGCCAATATGGACTGGAGGTCACTAACACAGGTCGGTCATTTTTTTTTAAATGTCACATGGTTATGGATATCAGTGTTTGGGAATTTTTGCTTCCTCACCTACTCATACATTGCTCATATAGTAGAAATAATTTAGACTTTCTATTCAAAAGTGTTTTTTAAAGAAAATACTGACTTTTTATCGATTTAAGGCATCCTTGCTAAATAAAAGCTTTAAAAAATATTTATAATGTGATTAAAAAAACTTATATTTCCAATAAATAGTTTTTTTTTTTTTTTCATCAATAATCCTGTATAAACAATGTATTATGATTTTCATAAAACTATTAAGCAGCACTAGTGTTTGTGATCAGAAGTGTTTCAGCAAATCAGCACATGATTTCTGAAGAATCATGTGACACTGAAGACTGAAAGTGAAAGTGAAAATTACGTGACATAGCCAAGTATAGTAACCCATACTCGGAATTGGTGCTCTGCATTTAATGATGAATGTGATGCTTTACATCACATTAATAAATTACATTTGAAAGTATATTAAAACCGAAAGCAGTTATTTAAAATTGTAATAATATTTCATAATTTACTGTATTTTTTATCAAATAAATGCAGCTTTGGTGAAAAAAAAAAAAACATTACAAGTCTTACTGACCCCAAACCTTTCAATGATAATAAAAATAAACATTTTAATACAGGAGGAGAGATGTGCTAATACTTTTCTAAGTATTCAGACTCTTAACCACCTAGAATCCACCCAGAAATTGCACCAAGACTCCATATATTTCTCATCTCCATGGGATCTCAGTAGTATTGTGTATGTTTTATATGTCTGGTATGTTGATTTATGCTCAGGTGAAGGAGTTGGGTGCGGTTGTGTATGACTGCAGCTGTCTTGCTAAGGATCTTGGGAAGATCTTCGAGGCTTATTGGTACCTAAATCAGACCGAGACTGTTCCTGAACACTGGCCCAAAAACTACTCTACCCTGTACAATAAGGACACACCCATGCAGCTGTCACTCAATGGGACCGATGCCAGCGCCTATCTATCAGTAAGAGAGATCTGGCAAACACTGAATAAACTGAGCTCAATCAGGAAAGGGAGTAAAGCAAAGATAAAACGAATGCACTGAATGTAACAATTGAGCGTTTTGTCAATGCTATTGGAATTTTTGTGGCTTTTGTTGTTCCTTATTCTGGTGTTGTTTGCAGCATTATTGAGGAAGTTTTCCTCTCTCTCACAGAGCTCTCCTCCTTCACTGTGCGCCGAGGGCCGGACTTCAGACCTGCAGTCTATCCTCAGTGTGATTGCTGATGCCCAGCAGTTCGTCTACATCGCTGTGATGAACTATCTCCCTACTATGGAGTATTCCAGCCACAAAAGGTCTGTGGTATATTCCCTGCCTCCTTCTTCGTAACCAACCAGCCTAAAGCCACCTGTCTTCATTATGAAATCTGCTTATCATTGGCTTTTTGAACCATATCATGAGGAAGCTCAAAAGTTCCTCCCCACTCCCAAAAAGATTTCTTGCATCTAAAAAGAAATTATTAGCATACACTTATACACAGCAACACAGTTTTTTTAGTGTCATTGACATACTATTATAACAATATATTTATTAATATTGTTATTAATAGTGTATTTTTAGTTTAATATTTTTTTTCTCGGGGGGGGGGGGGGGGGGGGGGGTCTTTTTTTAGTTTCTTTATTAATGTCTTTAGTTTTTTTTTTTTTTTTTAGTACTTCAACTTAAGTTATTGGTTACTTTATTTGGTAACACTTTATTTTAAGGTGTCATAATACAGAGTAATTACCTAATTAAATACTTTAAATGTACTTACCATGTAGCTAAGTTATGGAACAGCCTGTGATTACAGTTTGTAATTATGTAGATGTAATAGGCAGCTACTGTTACACATATGTCTGTTACACAGCTTAAGTACAATCTTGATACACTTTATTTTAAGTAGTTTATGCCTGTGTACTTACATTTATAATTACGTTGTATAAAGTCTGCAACACATATGTAACAATCTTATGGTTACACAAGTAGCTGTGTAACAGACAGTAGTAGCTGCCTATTACATGTTACAAGTGTTACACTTTATTTTAAGGTGTCCCTATTTCGGTGTAATTATACACTTAAGTTCCGAGTAATATTAATTAACAACATGTATTTACTATAGGGTTAGGTTTAGGTTTAGGGTTTTTCTTTAGGTTTATTGCATGTAACTATCCATAATTTTGTGCTAATACTATAGTAATTACACGTAACCTGTAACAAGAACACCTTAAAATAAAGTGTTACCAAGTTATTTTTAGGTTGTTATTTTAGTACTTCCATTTAAACTAAATGAATGTGATAACTTTCGCTTTGCTAACTAGCTGAAATATTTTTTTGTTTGTTTAATTTGATTTCATTTAGTTTATTTTAAGTGATTAAAAAAACAAAACAATTGATGGTTTAATTTTAGCTGTAGTTAATGAAAATAACACTGCTGCAACAACAAGTTGTTTTGTTTAACATTTTGGCCCTCATTTGGTCCCAAGTGAAGCAATAAAGGACCAAATAGATCACTTAGAAGTTCACAGGAGCAGAATGGTCTCAGTCTACATAGAGCTGTCTGATCACTGCACATTTTGAACCTAACTCTGTAATGCCCATCACATTTAACCCTTGCTCTCCCTGATTCCCCGCAGGTACTGGGCAGATATCGATACCCAGCTGCGGCGCGTGGCTTATGAGCGTAATGTTCGTGTGCGTCTGCTGATCAGTTGTTGGGACAATACCAACCCCATCATGTTCCCTTTCCTCCGCTCGCTAGCTTCCTTGCAGAACAAGAGCAAGCTGGACATTCAAGTGGTGAGTGCCGTCCATCAGAGGTGCTCTTTAAGTGTTTGACAGGTTGTGTGATATATTACCTCAGAGGCCATGATAAGGTTACCTTGCATTTATGCACATTGCATACACAGTCTCATTTGCTGGGTTTCCATCCTAATTCCGAATTTAACTTATGCGCAAAATTGGACTATCACATAAAACATTTGCAAATAAGCACCATTTCCATCCAACGAGTTAGAGAGAATAAAATCGTCACTTCCTGATAAACTGGCACTAAATATCACTAAAAAAAGTGGGAGAAGACGCTGATTATAATAATTCTCAAATATAATAAATTACTTGCACTTCGAGAGAACAGAAGAAACACGGTCTTAATGTTACAATAAATGCGGTCTTGCTTTCGGAGGTGAATGTCAGCTGTTTGGGAACGCAGTCGTGGCAGACCGTTCTGGGAGGCAATTATACAGGAATACGTTTGACGACAGACTTTGCTCGGGCACTTCAGAATGACCATAACAACATTTCAAATGCTGTGCAACAAAATCAGTCCGCTGGTTAATCAGATTATGCCATCCCATAGCGCAAAGTCACATGACGTTTTTTAACGCTCATGTGGGATTTATTCGCTAAATGCATTTCCATCTCCCATTATTCACATTAAGACTTTTTCGCACAAGTCAAAAACCACCTCAATTTTATTCCTAAATTTGGCATTTCAGTCACTCGTTTCTGATGCGATACTTCAAAATGCACATAAAAAGAGGGTGATGGAAGCATAGCTATTGGTGGTTTGGGGTTGGTAAGAGTTTTCAAATGTTTTTGAAAGAAGCCACCAAGTCTGCATTTATTTGATGAAAAATACAGTACAATTGTAAAATATTATTACATTGTTTTCAGGATTTTTGATGAATAGAAAGCATTTATTTGAAATCATTTGTAACATAAAAGCCTTAACTTTCACTTTCGGATCAATTTAATATGTCATTGCTAATATGTCTGCAATAAATTAATACAAACAATTTTTTCTTTCACAGAGGATTTTTACTGTGCCTGCCAACCCTCGACAGAAACAAATTCCCTATGCCAGAGTCAACCATAACAAGTACATGGTCACAGATAAAGTTGCTTATATAGGTACGGCACATTGCTTTTCGTTTTTACATTCTGTTCTTCTTATTGCATTTCTAAAACATCTAAACCCTTCACAATTTATCTTCTGAAGACCTGAATGATCAGAAACTTTGTCTATAGTTGAGTATTATCCTGTTGCTATACTTATAGCCTTTGTACTTTCCAGGCACGTCTAACTGGTCAGGTGACTACTTCGTGAACACAGCTGGATCTGCATTAGTGGTGAACCAGACTTCGACTCAGTCCACAACCCCTACAGTCCAGGAGCAGCTGCAGGCAGTGTTTGAGAGAGACTGGGACTCTCCGTACAGCACTGACATCAACCACAGAACCAACCGCAAAGACATGTGCTAGACCAGGCTTTGTGCCTGTGCTGTGGCCTTCACGCTGCAGGAGTGCTGGAGAGAGCAAAAGACCGTTAAATGGCAATTGCTGCGGGATGGTTTTCAGGGCATGTATAGTATAAGGTTCTGGGTTCTAAATTACCAGCTTCCCTGACCATCTTACCATGAGCTACTTTTGCACTTAATAATAATATCACTCTCAACTCTGACCAGTTGCATATATTTTGCACAAAATGTCTTTTAAATGACAATGCAATGCAATACCTCTTAACAGAAACACTTTCCTCTTGATTATTTCTAACAGTTTTTCAGGAAAAATCGTATTATCATTGATTCAATGTTGTTCATAGCTGCTTTCTCTTTCTAAAGTGATTTCAAATGCTGCATTTTTAAATCATCTCAACAGTATTCATGTTTATCTGACTCCTCAAAGAAGCAGGATTATTGGATTAATCACCAGTCTATTGTCATGAACGTCTCCGAAGGCATTTGTGCGTGTCTGAACGCATTTGTTGTGGTGTCACCACTATTGGCCAGCAGCTCTTGACTGTTTTAATTCACTCACAGCACACATGAGTTTGTACTCCCAAGACTTGCAAGGTGAGAAATCACGAAGTATGTGGGTTTTTTATTATGTCTATTAATCTGGAAGTGAAAATGTCTTGGCTTTCATGTAAAAGAGTCATTGCCAGATCTTTATAAAGAGGAACAGTGAGCAATAATGAGGGATGTGTGAGTTGGTTTTAAACTTTTAAAACATTTTTGTTATTTTAAATACGCACAATTCATTGGCAATTTTCAAGGGAGTTTATTTTCAAATTAAGTTAATTTTACATTTGGCATCTCTTTTTTTGGGAGCTGCGTGTTTTATGAAAGTGTAAACTGTTACAAATAAAGAAACACTTGATCTAATGCAACTTTTGTTCCTAGTCATTTCTTATCATTTTACATTGTTCAAATGGCTGTTGATTAGTATTGCAACATTCTTGTCGTTGCATAGAAAATAATGTTGGATTCTGCTGGACTGCCATCAAACAGTGCATTTATAAAAGCACAGGTTATTTCAGATGGTTTAGGAGGGACAACACATGCCATGAAAACAAGTCAAATCAGAAGTACACTCACTTTTTTTCTTAATTACTTGTCTATTAGAATAGAGTGCTAGAGTTAGAAGGCCAAATAAAGATGGAGGAGATGTGTTTTTAGCCGTAGATGCTCGGATTGTAAATAAAAAAATAAAAATGTGTTTTATTTCTTATGTTAGCAATCTGAATTTTTAATCTCACCTGCTTCACCATCCACCTTAAATTATTTTCAATTCTGTTTCAACATCTCTTTAATTGTTCGTTTTGTACAAACACGTAGACGCTATTTATTTGTGTAAAAAATCGATTTCAAGCATTTAATTATTAAATCTATTTTTAACCTTGGCTGCATTCCCATAAATGGGCATCTCTGATAACACTGTTCTCAGTGAGTGTTATTTTTTTATCACCCGTATTACTCCAGGCCACGCCTTCTTGTGTCTACCATTGGCTAATATATGTTATGTGTTGTCTGTGATTGGACAGTTAAGAAGTCGTTCATAGAGCTTTACCAATCAAGGCGAACCGTGGTGAATCGAGGGCGGGATTTGTCGGAAAGCATGTGCTCGTCTGTGGAGATGGCGGTGAGTGCTCGCTCGATATACAATAAGACATCTTTTATAAATATGCACGCGTTTTTTCATTCCTGCATTGGGTATGAGCGACTCCATCATATCTCCAGCCCGGTCGATTGGGCGGAGAAACTGGAAAGTTGAGATTTTACTGAAGAAATATCATTGAAAGTAATGTACATCACGTTACACAATGGGCCATGCTTCTGTATGATTTGAGTGTTATGGCTCATCTCATGGTGGGTGTTGCTTATTATTTTTAATAATTTTTTTAATGCACTTACAATGACACACTTTTTGGTATTCACTCTAAAATTGGTGTTCAGTAAAAAACATGTAAGTTAGGCGATATTTTATTTTCCGTATATTTACGGTCAGCCTATGTCATTCTTAAGCTAAATATTTCTGCTTCTATTTCTAATGTTAAAAATATATATTCAGTTAGTTCAAGATTTATAATCTTCTTTTGTCCAGCATATAACTTTACACCAGAGGGCAGTATGTAAGCCACATACCTGTTAATGTTACAGGAACGATTTTTGGTACTAATGTTATGCTTTTTTTATTTTACATCAACATTTTAATATTCTACATACCATTTTATTGCGACAAAACTCTTTTCAGAGTAGGCTAAATTTGTGAAAAAGAAGTGTGCTTTAATGTGCACTTGTAGTGTACTTCAGTACTTAATAGTGCATGAAAAACACTTGAGGATAATGCAATATAAGAACATTAAAGGCAACTGAGGTGTACTTAAAGAGAGTAAGCAGTACACTTTTAAAAAAATGCACTTTTTGTAATAGGTTTAAGATGAAGTTGAGGAGGATTAAACAGCGCTCTTTAATATCTATTAATATCAATTTAAACTATAATACATTGTTAATTGCAATTAACATGCAATTAAGTGTTCAAAAACATTATATTTTATATCTTTTAAATTACTTAATACTCTTTTAAAGTGTACTTTTTTCACAGGGAATTTATAACCTACATATAATCATTTGAACTCTGAGTCTGCATTGAATATTTATAAAATCAGAGAGGTTGATGCTACAACTTTCATCATTTCAGACAAGTTTTAAATGGTTGAGATGATCCATATTAAGGCTACAGATTGCATAATTTTGTTATGCATAAATCTGTTTATTTTGCTGCCGTGCCGCTGGACGTGGTCAGTCAGGGTGTGTCTGTGACTGGGCATCGCTACTGAAGCTGAGGGTCACTGCAAGAACGTCCTGTGTTTATACACAAGACGAACATGTTACCCTCCTCTTTAAATTGGCTGTAACATCTAAAATGCATCAAATTAATCAAAAGTGACATTTATAATGTTACAAAAGATTTCTATTTCAAATAAATGATGCTCTTTTGAACATGCTGTTCATTTTAAAAAAATTTGGAAAATTGTATCATTGTATCAAATATAAAGCAGCACAACTGTCTTCAACATTGATAATAAAAAAAAATGTTTATTGAGCAGCAAATCAATATGCAAAAATATTAATCAAAACTGCATTGATAATAATAAGAACCATTATTATTAATTGATTACTCAAGGTTACAATGCATCTAGCTCACAGGGTTTAATTTGGGTTCTCAACCATTTCAGCATCCACAGTATTTTATTGTGAGACTGCAGCTTTCTGTGTGTGTGACTGTGAAATCTCTTGCACTTTAATTACCATCCGGACCTGTCGGTGGGACGGTTTGGTGACGGAGGTGCAGACAGCAATGAGAGGAGACCCCCAAACTCCGCAGAGTGCCTGTTACAGGCTCAAACCCTGCGCCCGGGGTCGCCTCGACAGCATTAGCGTGTGTGTTCTGGAGAGAGTGGGTGTGTATGTGTGTGTGCCACCCAGGGGAAGATGGGTGGAGGTGTGATGTGGTCATACACCCTCAAAATGACGCTATAGGAGATTCTAATCTAAATTAGCAGCCTAATTGACGTGTATACTTTTCATAAGTCATATACACAACCGGTTTGGAATAATTACGATTTTTTTATGTTTTTTAAAAGAAGTCTCTTATGCTTTTGATCAAAATACAAGAAAATTCTGAAATATTATTACAATTTCAAATAACTGTTGAAGTATATTTTGAAATGTAATTTATTCCTGTGATGAAAAGCTGAATTTCCAGTATCATTAGACTGGAGTAGTGATACTGAAAATTCAGCTTTGTATCACAGGAATAAATTACATATTCAAATATATTCAAATAGAAAACAGTTATTTGAAATTGTAATAATATTTCACAATATTACTGTTTTTACTGTATTTGTTATCAAATAAATGCAGCCTTGGTGAACGTGAGACTTTTGAGCGGTACTGTATTACTTCATTACTTAATCTATTATTCATTATTAACCAGTTAAATTTTTTGTCTGATTTCATATTTCAGGACGCCTAATGAGAATGGTGCAGAAGTCAGCTTTTATGAAGACATGGAAGTAGCTGTTTTTGCATAAACATTTGATTGTTTAAAAAAAATATTACTGGAAGAACATACTACTAAATATACTAGAATGATTTATTTTTTTGATCATATTGTTCTACAAAACAATTGTGAATTAGGTTTTGTAGAGAACATTTGACTTTTTGTATGTCTTTGTGCCATTGCTACTGTAAATGCATTGTCCTGTTAAATAAATGCATTTGCTGTATATAGTCCTGGTGTGTTTTGTTTTGATCTTTTGTTAGTGAGCTTCAGTTTACAGGTGAAGGCTATAAAGACAGTCTGCTGATTGCTTTCATCAAAAGTGGAGCAATGCTATAAATAACCCTTTGATTCAGATCCTGTTCATGAATAATCTTGATTTGAACAGTTAAAGAGAATACTTTCTGGTCAAAAGATATCATGTGTTTGTGGTCTGCACAGCAGATGAAGTATTTTTAGTATAGTTAGAAGGCTTTGAGTTCAACACAGTAGAATGATTAAGTTTTATGGCATGTGTTAATTAGGCTGATGTATACAGCTCTTACTGAGACCTGTACTGTAAATTAGATTAAGCTGTTGTACGAGGTAATCATGCATTTTAAAGACAGTATTATTCACTGAGCATGAATCATAAATGTTTACAAACACCACAGTTCAAATGAAATACCATGAGCCTGGAGTCTGTGGTTCTAATGTGTTCTAAATGTAGATTATTCAAGCGGCTTCATCCAGAAAATTGTTTAAGTGGGAGGCCGTTGGTTTATAACATGCCAAATGTGCATTTATGGACTGTTTCAAAACTGCTAACTAAAGTAATTGCCTTGGATGAAGAAACCCACTGTCATAATTGGGCAATAATAAACAAGAGGCCATGCTTTACATTGTAAATAAATAAAAAAGTAAATAAGTGTGCTTAACTGTATTGAATGTGCACTTGTAGTGGCTTCAAATCTTAAAGGTATACATATTTTTTAAAAACTGTGCATGCATATAATAGAATATTAATGAAATAAAAGGGCATTAAATAGTATATTTTCATTACTCTTTAAGAACACTTTTAAGATACATTTTGTAATTTTAACTGTATATTATTTAATATTTCATTTCAAGTTAATATATCTTAAATGTAATTGCAAAAATGTAAGAAAGTTACAGATGTGCTGTACTTAAATCCTACTTAAGTAGGTCAAGAAAGTTCTCTTAAGTTCAACTAACAGCATTTCATATAAATTTAAACTATAATACATTTTAATCTAATTGTAAATAACATACAATTAAGTGTCTGAAAATGTTACATTCATAATATTACTCTTTTTAAAAGTATTAAAACCGAACACACTGCCTCTTTTAAAACAATTACTACATATGAAGTGAGTCAAACTTTGACATATAAACTAATGTTGGTCTTTGGTGTATATTGCATAACTGGGATGCTGTTTTGACCAATCAGGACCAGATCTATCCGTTTCAGAATAACCACAATCGTGCATATTGTCCTGTATATCTTTTGACAGTCCCTTTTTCATGGATGTAGGCCCTTGCCTCTTCAGTCTGAGAATCAATGGCAGTGAAGGAAGTGCAGAGGTGTGCTGGCAGTGATGCCTGTCCGGGCCTGTTTGTGACGGCGAGTGAGGGAATGTGTTTTTCTTTTAATTATATTGTGGGAGCTGTTGAGCTCTGTCTGACAGAAGCCCTGATAGCAGTTTCTCACTAAGCCCGATAACAAGGCCCTGTTGGGCTGTGACTAAAGCCACGGCACTGATGAACAAAAGACAGGAGCTTTAGTCAGGGGGCCGCAAACTGCTGACTCTCAGTGCCAGCTAATGCAACATTCTGTCCTGTCTCCCTGTTTTCTGCCTCTGTCCACATCCTTCTCTCTTTTTTTCTCCACTGCATTCTCGTTCACTTTTGACACCAACATGCCCCCAACAAAGAAACCCGAAATCCCACTCTCTGTGTCTACCTCCGACCCCCTCCTGTATCGGTTTGCCCTCTCTTCCCAAGTCAGTGACCGTCTCCGCTACATGCACACTGGAAGTGATCTGCTCACAGCACCTGGCCCGAGATCTGACGTGGGATGCGTGTTCGGTGTGTGTGAGCGTGTATCTTGTCTTCTGCCATGTGCGAGTGTCTGCGAGGGATCTTCCGTGTCACCTGGACACCCTCTTCAGATGCAGGTGGGTTTTCTGACATAACATCCCTCGTGAAAAAGAAGTGTGCTCAACTGTATTGAATGTTCATTTGTGGTGTGTTTCGAATCTTACAAGTGTATTTTTAAGCACTGTACTTGTAGACAATATAATATTAATGAAATAAAGACTACTTAAGTGCACTTAAAGAGAGATCCTTTCATGACAATGTTTCTTAACACACTTTTAAGTAGTGCACTTTGTGATTTTGTGATGTCAAATTAAAAGTTTTATTTTCAAGTACATTTTGTGTTGACTAATATACTAAAGCACATGTAAAGTACTTGATTCTAATTTGAACTATAGTGTTATTTGATATTACATTAAAAGTTCATATATTTTGATTGTGCTAAAGTAAAGTGAAAGTGACGTGACATACGGCCAAGTGTGGTGACTCGGAATTCGTGCTCTGCATTTAACCCATCCAACGTGCACACACACACCGTGAACACACACACCCGAAGCAGTGGGCAGCCATTTATGCCCGGGGAGCAGTTGGGGGTTCAGTGCCTTGCTCAAGGGCACCTCAGTCGTGATATTGAGGGTGGAGAGAGTGCTGTGCATTCACTCCCCCCACCTATAACGGGGCAGTCGTGGCCTAATGGATAGAGAGTTTGACTTGTAACCTGAAGGTCGTGGGTTCGAGTCTCAGATCCGGCAGGGATTGTAGGTGGGGGGGAGTGAATAACCAGCACTCTCTCCACCCTCAATACCACGACTGAGGTGAGACCCTTGAGCAAGGCACCGAACTCCCAACTGCTCCCCGGGCGCTGCAGCATTGGCTGCCCACTGCTCCGGGTGTATGTTCACTACTGTGTGTACACTTGGATGGGTTAAATGCAGAGCATGGGTCACCATACTTGGCCACACACCACTTCCCTTTCCCCTTTGCAACCTTTGGATTATGAGTCCGACTCTCTAACCATTAGTCACTTTACATATATTTTTAAATGCATGACATACAAATTTCCATAGAAATTACATTAAAGTATATTTTAGTTTACTATGAAGGCTTGTCAGTACATTTGGAAGTACACTTTAACCATATTTCAAAGACAATAGGAATAATTATGAAATTACATATAAAGCTGTACAATTGTCCCACATTTTTCATCCCTCTCTTTTGCTTTGTCATGTGATCAGTCACATTGTCTGTCTGTTAGTCCATCAGCGTCACATGACATCTACACCCAGCTGTCTGCTCTAAACTCTTGGCTGTCTGTTCTGCTGATAGCTGCATTCGCTAATTATAAACTGGACACCTCGCCTTGTGCCAGGGAAGCCGCCCCAGCTCATTCGAACGCCTGTCCATCCTATTATGCTGCTTATCCTACTTTTATCGATTGAAACAATGCAGGCATTACAACAATGTGAAGACCCCAACTGCCGGGTGCCTGGCTACAGGCTTTAAGTGCTATTTTGACCCTGTGGATGCACCTGCATGTCACGCTGTGGGGATAATGAATTTTGGCAGTGTCTTGTAACCTGTTAGAGTTGTTTGGGCACCACCCCGGCTCGGGCGGGTTGCCCAAAAAACATGCAGACACACTATTAGGCTACTTGTGCAAGAGATATCCTCGAGTGCTATGCCTGAGACAACAGCTGCCAGACCTCAAGAAAGTCAAACTGTCATTTCCCCTAAGGATAAAAACATAGGCCTACCATTCCCTCTTGTCTTTGGCTTTAGAAATCCAAACAATACCCCATCATAACTTCTTTTTACTTTGGTTTGGATTTTGCTTGTTTGAGTAGAGTTTTGTTTGTTACTGTTTCACTGTAAATCTGTATCGAGTCCTCCGGGGAAGTAAGTATTTATCAGTTGGGAAGTCATACACTATTAGGTCACTTTGGTTGGAGCATGATGGTGATTGGCGATATACCTTTTCTACAAAAAAATCAACAAGATTTTTTTTTAACTCTGCTTTTACTAACGATACTTCTGCTGATGAATAAAGAATGCGCATCAGGTGTGGTTTTGCTTTTTTATGTTTTTATTTCTTTTACGAAGGTGTTGAGTGACAGGGTTTCTCCGAAGAAATTGCAAGACTTTTAAAAGACCTTTTAAAGACCAATTAAAGAAAATGTAAGGAATAAATTTAAGCAAAAACAGGTCATCAATGTGGAAATGTTTGAAAACACAACTCCTGTCCAGTGTTATTTTAGTATAATTGAGATCTATGCATTATCTGAAAGCTGAATAAATAAGCTTTCGTTTTCTGACGTTTTCTCACTGACGCGCACACAACTCGGAAATCAGGCTTAAAAAGTTCACTTTCCCACTCGAAATTATGACTTTTTAGTGACCTTAATGTCCGTTCAACCTGTAAAATACGATCTTTCAGACATGGCTTGAACTTACCATCAGGCCAGAGTCATATTGTGTGTTATGATAGTAAGCTGTCCGTATCCGTATAAGACTGGCTCTGACTCCTGCTCTCCCACCCTCTGTATATGGGGCATCCCACTGGCTTCATCCAATTAGATTGTTGACCGCCTCCCCTAACAGAGACCTTAATAACACTGCAAATGTCCCGCTCCGTAGGCGTCAGTCAGAGAATAAGCTGGCAGAGAGTTGGGGGGAGAAAAAGAGTTTGTTACTGAGGGAATAATTGATTCTGCACAAGGAAACACTCAATAAAGGTAGGTAATAGATGACTTGTGTTGGGTTACGTTGGGTGACATTGCTGTCTGGCTCAATAACAACATGACAAGACTCTCAGATTGATGTGGAAACTTTAATACAGATGTGTAGGATTAACTTGGTAAATGGAGGATTTGCACAAACCTGCTGAAGATTGTTTACTTATATTTATATTTTGGTGCTTTCGTTATTTTTGTGATAAGAGACCAACTGCTTTAAATGTATTTAATGCAATTTGTGTTATGGGTTTTATAAGCCCATAATAGGAGAAACTACTGAACAGATGTAGCTTGCCTGAACATCTTAATGTTTTTCGGTGTACTGCCAGTCACACTTGCTGAAGGCATTGAAGTGTTGAGTGGCACTGAAGAGGGAGGTGTGTGTGTCTTCTGTATTAGACTTACACAGTTGCAACAGCTGCAGCCCTGGTCATACGATCAGTCTCACGGTACTGTGTGGAGTTCATGGCCCAACATGCCATAGTTAAGATAGCGGCATGTGATGAAATATAGTGAGAGTTAAAGAGAAAATCCTGCCATCATTTACACACCCTCAAGCTGTTCCAAACCTGTATAAATGCCTTTCTTCAGCTGAACACAAAAGAAGATATTTTGGCAAATGTTCGTAACCAAACGGTCAATGCAATTAATCTGATTAATCAACTCTAAGACTTTATGCTTTATTATTTTTAATAAAAAAATGCCAAAAATATTTATGCTCTACACCAGTGCTGAATGCCTTGCAGACTCTGTCAGCAATGTTTGATAAGTTTTGATAAACGCTGCAGGTGTAGTTAATGTGCTTCATCCCTCAGCCAGCTACTCCCAACATGAGTATGGGAATAATGTCTGCGTGTGTGATTCTAGTGCCACGTTTCAGGAGTCAGATGTGTTAGTGGGACACCGATGCGCTGGGGGTCAGGATACGGGGGGCTCGGAGTTGAGACTCGTCAATGTCGCTATAGATAGGTTGTGATGCTGCTGAAATATGCAGACTCTCACACGCTAATCAGGTTCTGTTTGGAGGAAGAGGAACAAGCAGATGTTCAAACTGATGCTGCTGTGGATGAGATTGTCAGATTTATTTAACTAATCTAGCTAATTATTATATACAGCATCCCCAAAAATATATGCAGTGTAGTTGTAAATACTTTTTCTATAACATAATATAATATAACATATATATTTATATATATATTATTATTATTAACTTTTTTTCTTCTCTGAAATGCTTTCCTTGAAAAGTAGTTTATTGTGTTATCCAGTGCATCGCAATGATATTTTTGAGCTGTGGCTTAAGTGTTCAAATACCTTTTGGGGACACTGTATCTTAATACAAACTATTACATGAAATGCAATGACGGTGTGCAAATATTGCACAATTAGTTAACAAATTGCTGCGGATGAATGATATCCTGCTACACAAACTGTGAATGAGTTTCTGGAAGGTTTTCCAAATAATTGCAAATGCACAGGCCACTTATCAACTGTTTTCTAAAAGTTAAATATTTAGTATAATAAATAAATAACGCTTACAAGTTGCAAAATTATATATATTTAGCGTTTGCAATATTTTTAACTATATATTACTGATTTATAAAAAGTGGGAATTTTTTTTCCCATTTTTATTATAATTATTATTATTACTTATAGTATAATTTTAGGTTGGAAATAAAAAGTCAAACGGAAAGGGTAATCATGCATTCCTGTAACAGCGCTGACGCATGTGACATCATTCTGGTTCCTAACTACTAACTAACTTGTTTTCTCTCTCAGATTTGGTGTTGGCTGTTATTTTATCTCAGTAAATATCCTAGTTTCCTGTTTAAAGGGAGGCATTTCCTCCTTGGCTTTACATGTCCTCAGGAGAGGCTGCTCCATCATGTGTTCCTCCCCTGAGGCAGGACGTACGTGCTCAGTAAAAATGCTCAATTCTGACAAACCAAGAATGAGATATATATATATGTCTCAAAACTAATTTTGATGTAATGGGGTGGTTTGTGTCTGCATTAGGAACAAATTACATTGTCATGCTTTTATGTTTTAGAATGGGCTCTGAATTTTGCAAAATACCAAATTAAACCAAAAGACAGGATTTCAGAGATAAACACTTCAGCGCATTAATCAAAACCAAAACTCGTCTTCTTAGCTTCCAAATTAAACCTCCAGACAGTCTCAGATCTTTTCTGAGAATGTCAGCAATGCTTCCCCTTATTGTCCTCTTATAAACAGAGAATTGACAGCCGTCAGTGACCTTAACTGAGCGTTTGACGTGGGTTTGATTTTCTGAGGATTGCAAAATTTGGATATTTTTGTGACCCTTCAAAAAAAAATTTTTTTTTAATTTTAGTTGTTTATTTTGGACCATTGTATCTAGTGACACATACTTATCCTTGTGTCTTTGATTGGATCAGGGATGCACAAATACTCATGTGGGTAAGGGCTCAGGCATTGGTCCAGTTGTAACTCTAGTGCCATTATCAAGTGCCTATAAATGATCTTGTGACTGTATTGAATCAACAGCAATAGAATTACTTCTCTATGCTCTGTTGTCCTTGTAAGTGGCTGGCTTGTGTGTTTAATAGGGCATAATTGAACAGTGGAGGTTGAGGCGGCTGACTTGAATCGGAGCTAACTCAATTTATATTAATTCTGTACAGCTATATATATTACCAGTCAAAAGATTAGACCTATTCATTTTTTATTTCTACATTTTTCCAAAACTATCAAAAATAACATAAATGAAAGTATGGGAATTATAGACCAAAAAATAGATAAATAAATTAAAAATATAATACATTAAAAAAAACGAATTATTAAAACATTTTATGTTTATATAAAGAACAATTCATATTAAATGTAGGTCTTTAAATCAAAACATTTTTCATGATCATAAGTAACAAATTTAGTAAGGAACTGGAAAATCACATCTTAATTTCCCTCTCTATCACTGTTCTCGGTGTTACGCATCAGTACCCATGAATCAGTTAAAGCCATTAATCTCCTGAACTTTTGTTCTAAATTGCATAAATTAGCTTTTCTTACTTCCAGACAAACTTTTTAGTCTCAACTTCGTTTTCAAGTATGCATTATATAATTGAAGAGCGTTCACAAACCACTGCTGAGTTTGTCTGATGTGTGCCTATTGCTTGCAGCATTTGTAGGAGCTCTAGTGTGAACAGCTCTGTCATCACACAAGCACATGTAGGTCAAGCCAGCGCGTGTTTATATAAAGATCAGATATGTGCAGTACCATTCCAGTCTTCTGTCCCCTCCTCTGGACACACATAGCATCACTAGGGAACAGCTGCCTCTTTCACTCACTCAAGTCACAAACACACACACAAATATACACACAGACATCCATCCATTTTCCAATCTGACTGTCCTATCGGAGATATGCTGGAGTCTCTCCCAGCATTTCTGGCCGTAGCACCCTGACAGGATGGCCAGTCGATCCCAAACCAGTGTTATTTTTGTTAACTAAAACTAAAACTATTATAAATTTTTTTTATTGAAATTAAGCTGAAATAAAATATAAATATTACAGACAAAAACTGAAATAAGTACTAAAATTACTAAGTAAAAAAACTATTAAAATGACAAGCACATACAAAAACTTCTACAAATGAAAATGAAAATATTAATAAAATCTGTCATAGTGAATAAATGCAAACATAACACAGACACAGACATTCATATACAAATATTTTTTCCAGAAGAAAGAAAACAATAGCTTGTTTTTTTCACCCACAGTGTCAAGTATTTTTATTTTAAAAGTGATTTTGTAAAAGTGACTGTAGTAATACATATAAAAATCATGCTAAAACATATGCAGTATAACCTGAGTTACAGACATTTTATTGTCCTAAGAGTCTCACTGGTGAGGTGTGGTGCTAAATAAGACAAAAAAGGATGGGAAACACTGTCTTAGACAGCTGGCACAGCACGATAAAAGAGCACCTGCTAGTGTTATGTGTCTTGTGTAACAGCCTATCCAGTCTGAGCCCATTAGAAATTACCCACTCACTAGTCTACAGATCTCTTAAATGTTGGTTACACACTCTTACGACAGACACAGATACCACACACCACTGGCGAATGAGGAATGAGAACCATGCAGAGAGAGGACACCGTTTGCAGGCCTACTAACCTGATGGCAACTTGATCTATGGTGGGACAGGATTTTTTTAGTCCCATAGATGACAGCAGGGTTGATATAGTGAGGTAGGTTTACACTATAGGCAAAGTTGGAGGCCTTGTAATATCACAGAATGAGTTTGAAAAGTTTCAAGAGGATAGAGAATCATGTGAACTTTTTCCTTTTTTTTTTTTCTGCTTATCACAACCATGCAGCAACACATTGCAAGTGATGTAGTCCGTCATGAAATTACTTCCTCTTCCCATGAAATTCAAACACATTTGGTCACACGAGACACATTTAAGATGCATTTACAACAAGATGTAAATGGTGATGTGTGGTCAACTGTGATCGGATCACATAAAATGCTTTTTAATATCCGGGATCACATAAAATGCTTTTTAATATCCTTGTGCTTGATTGTAGTGAATGTGCACTTGTTCATCAAATCTAAAAAAAAAAAGGTATTTAAAAAAAAACTGGACTTGCGGATAATATAAGATTAATAAAATAAAAAGCCACTTAAGTGTACTTAAAGAGAGACACTTGTATTACTGTTTCTTAACACTATTAAGTATAATTTAATAATTCCCAATTAAAAGCTTTAAAGAAGTACACTTATTTTGATGTGTTGACTTACATACTAAAACACATGTAAAGTACTTGATTATAACTGTAGTGTATTATTTGATATTACAGTTATAGTTAATAAATGCTTGTCAGTACATTTAGCAGTACACTTGAACCATATTCCAAAGACAATAGAAGTAATTATGAACTTACATATAAAGACGTACTTGTGTCCTATTTAATACATTAATTTAATACAGTCATATTTCAATAATAATTAAGTTAAACAATAATTAAACAACAATTTAATTGTATTACTGTATGTGTCTGAAAACACTCTTATATTATTGTTTTAAAAGATATAATTTCCATAATAATTATTTAAGAGTCTGTTAAAGTGTACTTGTTTTGACATATTGTACCTGGTCTACATGGGCCTAAATGCATTATTACAGTCAAGTCACATTGTAAACCTGCTCTAATTTCAGACTCTGACCAAGAGGACAGTCATGGGAATACAGAAGCCAGAGATTCACCTGTAAGTTGTCAATTGTCAAACTATTACCTCTTTAAAGCCAATAAAAATGGCTTTTTTATTTTATTGAGCTCATGTCTGCCTTCTCTTTACAAACAGGTAAACAACAAAAGACGCTCTCCGCCCTCAGACAGGCCTCCCTTTGGCGCTCATCTAAGTACACCCCACAGCATCTCTGCTGATGAACAGGACAGCCCAGAGCGAATTGTGAGTACTACAAATGTAATCTGTGAGCCCAGCCATGTGGAGATGTGGATATCAGACCTCTCTCGATCTTACTTCCAAATTTGTTTCCAAGGTTCAGAAGGAAAAACTCCATGCAGAACTAAAACAAGTTTTGAGTCAGAAGAGAAGCCAGCTTAGAGACACCCAATCCACCCTCACAGACATGGAGGAGCCCACCAAGACAGACAATAAGAATGAGGTACGAATGAAAACATCCCATAATAAGGACTGCTCTCAAAATGATTAAAAAGCATTTGTGGAATATAGTATGAACATCCTTTGAACTTCCTTGAAAAAAATGTAACATATACAACTCAAAGCTTAATTAGTGTTATATAAGATTAAAAGCTTTTAGAAAGTGTTCGAAATCTGTTTTTGAAATTAAATGACTCTTTTAACCCTCAGCCTTCACCATTGCACATTTGTATTATTTACATTTTACAATTTACACTTAAAATATATATACAATATAAAGTATGTACAATACTTTATATACTATATTCACCTGGTAATTCACTATATATATATATATATATATATATATATATATATATATATATATATATATATATATATATATATATATATATATATACTCACCTAAAGGATTATTAGGAACACCATACTAATACTGTGTTTGACCCCCTTTCGCCTTCAGAACTGCCTTAATTCTACGTGGCATTGATTCAACAAGGTGCTGAAAGCCTTCTTTAGAAATGTTGGCCCATATTGATAGGATAGCATCTTGCAGTTGATGGAGATTTGTGGGATGCACATCCAGGGCACGAAGCTCCCGTGCCACCACATCCCAAAGATGCTCTATTGGGTTGAGATCTGGTGACTGTGGGGGCCATTTTAGTACAGTGAACTCATTGTCATGTTCAAGAAACCAATTTGAAATGATTCGAGCTTTGTGACATGGTGCATTATCCTGCTGGAAGTAGCCATCAGAGAATGGGTACATGGTGGTCATAAAGGGATGGACATGGTCAGAAACAATGCTCAGGTAGGCCGTGGCATTTAAACGATGCCCAATTGGCACTAAGGGGCCTAAAGTGTGCCAAGAAAACATCCCCCACACCATTACACCACCACCACCAGCCTGCACAGTGGTAACAAGGCATGATGGATCCATGTTCTCATTCTGTTTACGCCAAATTCTGACTCAATGTCTCAACAGAAATCGAGACTCATCAGACCAGGCAACATTTTTCCAGTCTTAAACCATCCAATTTTGGTGAGCTCGTGCAAATTGTAGCCTCTTTTTCCTATTTGTAGTGGAGATGAGTGGTACCCGGTGGGGTCTTCTGCTGTTGTAGCCCATCCGCCTCAAGGTTGTGCGTGTTGTGGCTTCACAAATGCTTTGCTGCATACCTCGGTTGTAACGAGTGGTTATTTCAGTCAAAGTTGCTCTTCTTTCAGCTTGAATCAGTCGGCCCATTCTCCTCTGACCTCTAGCATCAACAAGGCATTTTCGCCCACAGGACTGCCGCATACTGGATGTTTTTCCCTTTTCACACCATTCTTTATAAACCCTAGAAATGGTTGTGCGTGAAAATCCCAGTAACTGAGCAGATTGTGAAATACTCAGACCGGCCCGTCTGGCACCAACAACCATGCCACGCTCAAAATTGCTTAAATCACCTTTCTTTCCCATTCTGACATTCAGTTTGGAGTTCAGGAGATTGTCTTGACCAGGACCACACCTTTAAATGCATTGAAGCAACTGCCATGTGATTGGTTGATTAGATAATTGCATTAATGAGAAATTGAACAGGTGTTCCTAATAATCCTTTAGGTGAGTGTATATACACACACACACACACACTTACAATCAATCATATCCTGCTGCTGTTACATTTTATTTATATATTACCTACTTATCTAATTGTCATTAACCTACTTACCTAACTGTCTAGCTGTTTCTGCTCTGTGTACTATCTGTATTTATTGTCCATATTTACTGTTGTCTTTTAGTTCTTGCGCTGTCTACTACATACATCACCATTGTTTTCTGAAGGAACTGTATTTAATTTTTATCCATTGCCATGCAATGTGCTAAAAATGACAATAAAGCTGATTTTGTAAATTTAATGAACAGGTGGAGAAGGACAACCAGTTGTCAGAGCTTGTGGAAGTGGTTGTTGAAACAGAGGCTGAAGTTGGAGCTAGTGGGTACAGTGTTGTGGGTGGAGGGGAGCAAGGCATCTTCATCAAAGAGGTCTTGAAAGACTCCCCAGCAGCGAAGCACCTCAGTCTACAGAAAGGTACCAAGGGACTGTAGTTTACATTACAAAGTGCAATGTCAAATACTGTACACTTTAAAGACTTGAGCCACTGTCTTTGAAGAGACAAGCAGGAGAAACAACTTTAACCTTATAATTATTAATGGACAAAATTTCCATGTTGAGTACAGGTGTATTGAATTAATTTAGTTTCCTGATGTACTAAGAATACAAAGACAAATCATAAGTTATAATTATTTTCTGATGATATGTTATTGCAGGAGATCAACTGCTAAGTGCCAGGGTGTATTTTGATAACGTCAAATATGAGGACGCATTAAAAATTCTTCAGTGTGCAGAACCCTACAAAGTGTCCTTCTTTTTGAAGAGGACTGTGCAAGGAAGTGAAGTCAGCATACGTCCAGGTGAACAAAATCTTGAGCTCAGAGGACCTAAGGCCAATATGCAAAAAATGGTACATACTGAAATATTGCTATACAATAGAATTATTTTTTGAACATCCACAGTATTTCTTAAAGTGAATTTGAAAAAGTACTTACAACAATAGAAACTAGAAGGAATGAAAACCTTTCTCTTGCAGAGCGTCAAAAGTGTGAAACCATTCAAAACCAAGAAAAGGAGAGGAGGAAGATTTGGTTTGAAAAGACTGAAAGAGAACAAAAAAGCAAGAGCACGGGCAGAGCTGGACATTGAGGGATCACCTGGTAGATCAGACCTCAGTCCTGCTGATGTTGAGTTTGTATTCCCGAAGATCAAGATAAGGAAAGGTGGGAAGGCCACTGCAGATGGATCAGAACATCTGGAGGGTGTTATCACTAGTACTAAGAAGAAGAGGGAGATCAGATTTCCAAAGACTAAGGCCATGGATGCTGCTGTTGGTGAAGGGAAGGTCAATGTAGATGTTTCAACACATGAGGGAGAGGCCTCTGGATCCAAGCTGAAGGCCAAGACGAAAGGTCCAAAATTTGGAATGAATTTCCCAAAAATTAAAAAGTCAAAGTTAGATGTACAATCTTCAAATGACAACTTTGAGGTGAAAGAACTAGAAGGCAAATTTAAGCCTCCATCAGTAGAGTGTGATTTCAACATACCTCAGGGCAAGGCTGAAACTAACGTTTCTAATTTTGAGATTAGCGTTAAAGGAAAAGTAGAGGGTCCTGAGATAAAAATGCCAAAGGTAAATCTGGATGTCTCAGAAACAAAGGTTACAGTCCCAAAGTTCAAACTGCCAAAGGTAAGACTTTCTTATCATTCAGATGAAATTGATGGAGAGGCAAGTAAAGAAACTGATACATCTGAAAATGAACTGAAAATGCCCAAGATTGACATCAAAGCACCAAATGTAGATTTGGACTTGCATCTCCCAAAGACTAAGGGCAAGGCTGAATTCACAGATGTTGAAGTTCCCGATTGCACTGTAAGAGGAACAAAAATCAACACCACCAAGCCTGACGCATCATTACCAGTGCTAAACCTTGATGCAAAACAAAAATTTGGAGATGACATTGATGGATCCATGGACAAAGTGCATAAGATTTCCCTCCCCAAATTTGACATTGCAGGGCCCAAGATAGAGACGTTAGATGTGGACATTGGTCTTCCTACATTAGATGTGTCATTACCAAAGATGGCTACAAAAAGCATTGATACTGAGGGACATGCGAGTACTGGGGTAATGACAAAATTAGACATCTCTCTTCCAAAAATAACATCCCCTGAGAGTGGCATCATAGTTGAAGAACCTGGAGCAAAAGGTGGAACAATTCACAAGCCAACTATCAATATTCCATTCCCAAAAGGTAAAGGTGAAGCAAAGGTGGATGGTCATTCTGAGAAAGGGCCCAGTGTGAAAATGCCACAAATAGACATTTCCCTCCCCAAAATGAAATTACCACAAGGTAAAATTGATATTGAGGGGCCTGAGGTTGACATTTCTTTGCCGAAAGAAACACTAGAGGGGGATGCAAATATTGAGGGCTACTTTGGAAAAGGGGGAAAGATTAAAATGCCTAGAGTAGATGTCTCCCTACCTAATGTGAAATCATCTGAGCATTCCATTGCTGAGGGGCATGATATAAAAGTAGGAAAACTGAGTATGCCATCAACTGAAATTCCACTTCCTATAGGCAAAACTGAGGTTGGAGCTGATATTTCATTACCACAAGGAAAAATAAATGAACAGATTAATCTTGAGGTTGAGAAGGGAGATAAATTTCAGATTCCTAAATCTGATATAAATCTACCTAAACTCAAATTAGGAGAAGTTGATTTTGATGTTAAAAGAACCAATGGGAAGTTTCACATGCCAGCAATTGATATTTCTTTGCCACATAGAAAAGACAAAAAATATATTAATGTGGAAACCTCTGGTAAAGGTGGAAAGGTTGAAATGCCAAAGGTTGATATCTCTCTGCCTGCAGTGAATGCTTCTGGTGTTGAGATTTCCTTGCCAAAAATGAAGTCGCCACAAGGTGACATCAGTATTGAAGGGCCTGACAGCAAAAGATTGAACATTCCATCTGTTGATATATCATTTCCAAAAGTAACAGACACAGGTAATGTTGATCTCAAGAGACATTCAGGAAAAATAGGGAAGTTTGATATTCCAAAACTGGATATTTCCTTACCAAAATTTAAATCAACCAATGGGGAACTCCGCGTGGAAGGACCTGAATTCAAAGGTGGCAAATTAAATATACCGTCTTATAATATCTCCTCAGCAGAGGTTAAAACAGAGGGTGATGTTTGTCTGGAGGGAGAAACCAAAAAGGGCACAAAATTTCAAATGAGAAAATTGGATATTAATTTACCACAAATAAAATCAGTAGAGACTGAAACAAATATTGAAGGACCTGAAGTGAAAGGTGGAAAGATAGATATGCCAGTTGTTGACATTTCTCTTCCACAAGGAAAGGTAAAGGGAGATGGCAAAGTTAATGTCAGTAAGGGGGGCAAGTTACATTTGCCTCAAGTTGATTTGTCACTTCCAAAGATTAAAACAAGATCTGTGGAAGTAAATATTGAAGGACTTGAGGTAAAAAGAAGCAAAGTTCACACACCTTCCCTTGACATTTCTTTCCCTAAAGATAAAACAAAGATAAACACTGATCTAGAAGGCCATTCTGGAACAGGTATAAAGTATGAAAAGCCAAAGATTAATGTTTCACTGCCAAACATAAAAGCTCCAGAAGGAGATGTGGCTGTTGAAGGACATAAAGGAAAGGGAAGAAAATTTGAAATGCCTAAATTTGATGTTTCCTTGCCTAAATTTAAAACATCAGAAGATGAAATCAACATTGAAGGTCCCGATATCAAGGGTGGAAAGTTTCACATGCCCTCTATTGATATCTCTCTGCCAGGAGGAGGAGCAGGAGGAGATGTAGATGTTGAAGGGCATACAGGAAAAGGAAGTAAACTTGAAATGCCTAAATTTGATGTTTCCTTGCCTAAATTAAAACCATCAGCAGGAGAAATTGATGTTGAAGGTCCCGATATCAAGGGTGGAAAGTTTCACATGCCCTCTATTGATATCTCTCTGCCAGGAGGAGATGTAGATGTTGAAGGACATACAGGAAAAGGAAGAAAATTTGAAATGCCTAAATTAGATGTTTCCTTGTCTAAATTAAAACCATCAGCAGGAGAAATCAATGTTGAAGGCCCCGATATCAAGGGTGGAAAGGTTCACATGCCCTCTATTGATATCTCTCTGCCAGGAGGAGGAGCAGGAGGAGATGTAGATGTTGAAGGACATGGTGGAAAAGGAAAAAAATTTGAAATGCCTAAATTTGATCTTTCCTTGCCTAAATTAAAACCATCAGCAGGAGAAATGAATGTTGAAGGCCCCGATATCAAGGGTGGAAAGTTTCACATGCCCTCTATAGATATCTCTCTACCAGGAGGAGAAGCAGGAGGAGATGTAGATGTTGAAGGACCTGCAGGAAAAGGACGAAAATTCGAAATGCCAAAATTAAAACCATCAGGAGGTGAAGTTGACGTTCAAGGCCCCGATATCAAGGGTAGAAAATTTCACATGCCCTCTATAGATATATCTCTGCCAGGAGGAGAAGCAGGAGGAGATGTAGATGTTCAAGGACCTGCAGGCAAAGGAAGAAAATTTGAAATGCCTAAATTAGATGTTTCCTTGCCTAAATTAAAACCAGCAGCAGGAGAAATCAATGTTGAAGGCCCAGATATCAAGGGTGGAAAGGTTCACATGCCCTCTATAGATATCTCTCTGCCTGGAGGAGGAGCAGGAGGAGATGTAGATGTTGAAGGACATGCAGGAAAAGGAAGAAAATTTGAAATGCCTAAATTAGATGTTTCTCTGCCTAGATTAAAACCATCGGGAGGTGAAATCAGTGTTGAAGGCCCCAATATCAAGGGTGGAAAGGTTCACATGCCCTCTATAGATACCTCTCTACCTGGAGGAGGAGCAGGAGGAGATATAGATGTTGAAGGACCTGCAGGAAAAGGAAGAACATTTGAAATGCCTAAATTTGATGTTTCCTTGCCTAAATTAAAACCATCAGCAGGAGAAATTAATGTTGAAGGTCCCGATATCAAGGGTGGAAAGTTTCACATGCCTTCTATTGATATCTCTCTACCAGGAGGAGGAGCAGGAGGAGATGTAGATGTTGAAGGACCTGCAGGAAAAGGACGAAAATGTGAAATTCCTAAATTTGATGTTGCCTTGCCTAAATTAAAACCATCAGGGGGTGAAATGGACATTGAAGGTTCCGATATCAAGGGTGGAAAGTTTCACATGCCCTCTATTGATATCTCTCTGCCAGGAGGAGCAGGAGGAGATATGGATGTTGAAGGACCTGCAGGAAAAGAAAGAAACTTTGAAATGCCAAAATTGGATATTTCATTGCCTAAATTAAAACCATCAGGAGGTGAAGTTGACATTCAAGGTCCCGATATCAAGCGTGGAAAGTTTCACATGCCCTCTATAGATATCTCTCTGCCAGGAGGAGAAGCAAGAGGAGATGTAGATGTTGAAGGACGTGCAGGAAAAGGAAAAAAAATTGAAATGCCTAAATTTGATGTTTCCTTGCCTAAATTAAAACCAATAGGAGGATATATCAATGTTGAAGGCCCCAATATCAAGGGTGGAAAGTTTCACATGCCCTCTATAGATACCTCTCTTCCTGGAGGAGGAGCAGGAGGAGATGTAGATGTTGAAGCACCTGCAGGAAGAAAATTTGAAATGCCTAAATTAGATGTTTCCTTGCCTAAATTAAAACCATCAGCAGGAGAAATCAATGTTGAAGGCCCCAATATCAAGGGTGGAAAGTTTCACATGCCCTCTATAGATATCTCTCTGCCAGGAGGAGGAGCAGGAGGAGATGTGGATGTTGAAGGACTTGCAGGAAAAGGAAGAAAATTCGAAATGCCAAAATTAGATATTTCATTGCCAAAATTAAACCCATCAGGAGGTGAAATGGACATTGAAGGTCCCGATATCAAGGGTGGAAAGTTCCACATACCCTCTATAGATATCTCTTTGCCAGGAGGAGGAGCAGGAGGAGATGTGGATGTTGAAGGACCTGCAGGAAGAAAATTTGAAATGCCAAAATTAGATGTTTCCTTGCCCAAATTAAAACCATTAGGAGGAGAAATCAATGTTAAAGGCCCTGATATCAAGGGTGGAAAGTTTGAAAAGCACTCTATTGATATCTCTCTGCCAGGAGGTGAAGCAGGAGGAGATGTTGATGTTGAAGGACCTGCAGGAAGAAAATTCAAAATGCCAAAATTAAAACCATCAGGAGCTGAAGTTGACGTTCAAGGTCCCGAAATCAAGGGTGGAAAGTTTCACATGCCCTCTATAGATATCTCTCTGCCAGGAGGAGGAGCAGGAGGAGATGTAGATGTTGAAGGGTATACAGGAAAAGGAAGAAAATTCGAAATGGCAAAATTAGATGTTTCCTTACCTAAATTAAAACCATCAGCAGGAGAAATGGACACTGAAGGTCTAGATATCAAGGGTGGAAAGTTTCATAAGCCCTCTATTGATATATCTCTGCCAGGAGGAGGAGCAGGAGGAGATGTAGATGTTGAAGGTCATGCAGGAAAAGGAAGAAAATTCGAAATGCCAAAATTTGATGTATCCTTGCCTAAAGTAAAACCATCAGGAGGAGAAATCAACATTCGAGGCCCCAATATCAAGGGTGGAAAGTTTCACATGCCCTCTATAGATATCTCTCTACCTGGAGGAGGAGCAGGAGGAGATGTAGATGTTGAAGGACCTGCAGGAAAAGGAAGAAAATTTGAAATGCCTAAATTAGATGTTTCCTTGCCTAAATTAAAACCATCAGCAGGAGAAATCAATGTTGAAGGCCCCGATATCAAGGGTGGAAAGATTCACATGCCCTCTATAGATATCTCTCTGCCAGGAGGAGGAGCAGGAGGAGATGTAGATGTTGAAGGACCTGCAGGAAAAGGAAGAAAATTTGAAATGCCTAAATTAGATGTTTCCTTGCCTAAATTAAAACCATCAGCAGGAGAAATCAATGTTGAAGGCCCCGATATCAAGGGTGGAAAGATTCACATGCCCTCTATAGATATCTCTCTGCCAGGAGGAGGAGCAAGAGGAGATGTAGATGTTGAAGGACCTGCAGGAAAAGGAAGAAAATTTGAAATGCCTAAATTAGATGTTTCCTTGCCTAAATTAAAACCATCAGCAGGAGAAATCAATGTTGAAGGCCCCGATATCAAGGGTGGAAAGTTTCACATGCCCTCTATAGATATCTCTCTACCAGGAGGAGGAGCAGGAGGAGATGTAGATGTTGAAGGACCTGCAGGAAAAGGAAGAAAATTTGAAATGCCTAAATTAGATGTTTCCTTGCCTAAATTAAAACCATCCGGAGGTGAAATCAATGTTGAAGGTCCCGATATCAAGGGTGGAAAGTTTCACATTCCCTCTGTAGATATCTCTCTGCCAGGAACCGCAGAGGGAGGGCTTGAACTTGGAGATGATACTAAAAAAGGTTTAAGATTTCACATGCCCACTGTTGATATCTCTGTCCCTAAAATGAAACAAACCGATCGTGAACTAAAAGTTGGGTCAGAGATAAAAGACATAGACTTTAACTTGACTCATGTTTCTGATATAGAGACCAAAACCCCTGCTGCCAAAATTAGTGATTTAAATGTCCCTGAAGTAACTTTAGGTGGGAACATCAAGCTGCCAAGTGTGAAAATACCAACTGTTGACATATCTGCTCCTAAAGTTGACTTGGACTTTACTCTTCCCAAGGGAAAGGGCAGTGATAGAGAAAGCATTGAACTTCTTAAGGCGGAGGGTGGAAGGCCGTCATCTGGGGCAAGTTTTGATGTTCCAGAAGTCTCTGTAAAAATGCCCAAAATTTCACTTCCTAAATTTGGCAGAAAATTGAAAAGTGGGGACAAACTAGAACTAGAGAGTCCTGACTTATCTATAGATTTGGAAATGGAAAGAACATCACCATCTAAAAAGCATACTGAAATAATTGGTCCTGACACTGAAATGAAGATAAACGCAGGTGCTGGAGAAAGTACAAAACCAGAATTCAGAGTAGAGGGTTCTGAAGATAAGGTCAAATCCAAGCTCAAATTCCCCAAATTCAAGACACCTACTCCTAAAGCAAAGCTCAAAGATGTAGAAATGGGTATGCCTGGATATGTGGATAACAAAGGAAAGGTCAGAATGCCAGCAGTTGAGATATCATTGCCAACAGCAAATATTCCAGAATGTGAGGTATTGCTTCCTAAAACTGAGGTTGATGTATCGGAGGCAGATATCAGAGGTTATGAGGGCAGTTTAAAAATTCCTAAGATGCCAACAATTGACATATCGGTTCCAAAACTTGATTTGGATGTTTCCTTGCCTAGGTTGAAACTTCATGAACCAGTGGACTCTTCTGACTTTAACATTGATGGTAGTAGGGGTACAGTAAATTTTCCCCATGTTAAGATCCCTAAAGTAGACATTTCATTTCCTCATGCAAAAATGGGTGACACAGATAACCATAAGGTGGAGGTTGGAAGGAAGGGTAAATTAAGAATGCCAGAAGTGGAAATATCATTACCACATGCAAAACATGACACATCTTACACTGACACTGAAATTAAAGGTGAAAAGCTTAAAATACCAAAAATGTCAGTGCCCAGTGTTGATATATCATTGCCTCATGGAAAGGAAAATGATGATCCTGATATAGAATTTGGAGTGAAAGGGAGTAAATTAAAAATGCCAGACATTATAGTGCCTAAGATAGATTTATCCCTACCTCATGGAAGGAAAGAAGAAAGCTGTGCACTTGATTCAGAACTAGAAGGTGGAAAAATAAAGATGGAAAAAACTGATATACCCCTTCCTAAAATAAAATCTAAAGATGTTGTTTCAGAACTTCAACCTGATGTAGGAAAAGGATACGTCATGATCCCTGGGATTAGGGGATCTGTGGAAGTAAAAGGTGGACAGTGTAAAATACCTGATATTAAGATACCACAGGTAGACATATCATTACCAGAAAGTAGAACTGGAGAGTTTGATACCAAAGAGAGAGAATCTGGAGGAGGGAGTGGAAAACTGACAATGCCAAATTTTAAAATCCCAAAACAAGATATAGGAATGTCTAGAGATGCAGACATGTCAGATCCTTCTACTGATGCAAGCCTTAAGGATTCACATAAAGAGGGTAAAAAGTTGAGGATGTCTAATGTGGATCTAGAGCTGGACCTTGGCTTATCAAGAGACAGAAAAAAGAATAAAAAGAAATCTGAACTTCAAGATACTGATCTGGAACCCGCACCGAAAGAAAAAATAAAAGGGCCAAAAGTTAAAGGTACAAAATTTAATATTGGAATGCCAAAAGTAAAAGTTTCTGGGTTTGAAACTGACATAAAGAAGTCTGGAAAAATGGATGCTACATTTCTAAAAGGAGGAACTGATGCAAACTTGAAAGCTGATTTACAAGCACCAAAGATTCCCGAACTTGACTTTGACATTGAGACTGCCCAAGCTGACACTAATAATTCTAATGAAGATATAAAGCAGACTGGTAAAGTCAAAATTCCAAAGTTTGGGATTCCTCTGCCTTCTTTAAGTTCACCTGAAGCCAACATCAGATCATCTCAAGGAAAAGGTCACTCTAAAAACATAGACTCTGAGGTAGAGTACGAAAGCCCACGTCTGCCAAAAGTAAAAAAAGCAGTATTTGTTATAGTGAAGCCACAAACGGAGTGCTCTGCTAGTGTAGATGGTGAAGCAAGTGCAGAAATTGGAGATGTGAAGCTCAAACAGCCAAAGATCAAAATGAAGCCAAGTTTTGGCAAGTCAAAAAGTCGATCAATATATTGCGAAGATGAGGTGGAAACTAAGGGAAAGTCAAAAACTGGTAAGCTTAAATTTCCCAAAGTCACATTTTCATCTGGGCAGAAAGGATCATTTGATGTAACACCGAGTGGGTCTGATGATGGAACAAGTCCAAGTCTAAATGGTGACAAAGATGACAAATCAATGTTTGGAAAGCTTAAATTGCCTAAAGTGGAGTTTTTCTCACCATACTCAAAAGATGCAAGCGAGGAAGAGGAAATGGAAACAAGCATGAAACTCAGGAAGGAGACCTCAGGAGAAAGCAAAGAGAGCAAGGAGTCAAAGACAATATCAGGCACAATTTCTTTCCCAGGTCTCAAAAAGAAAACTGAGAAGGATGAGGAGGTGAGAACGATTAGTACTATAGTATCCTCAAAAGCAAGGACTGAAATGTTGGCAGAACGGGAGGGATCAGAGTCTCCAGTACCCACAGTGTCATCTGGATTCGTCTCTGTAATGAAGTGTGAGGAAAGAGAGGAGACAACATGGTTCAAAGTACCCAAGGTCACTCTTAGTCCCCATTCTGCTGACATCCTTCATATCACACCAGAAAGCTCTCCAAAAGGAAGCAAGCCCTCTCTTCCTAGCTCTAGCAAGGAAGCCTCTGGAGGTGTCTATGTGAAGATGCCAAGCGTAGAAGTTTTCACCCATGAAATGCCCTCAGAGCATCTGATTACTAAAACAGAGGGAACTCTTACTGTAGTGACTAAGACGACAAAGTATACAGAAACAAAAGGTACCAGTTCGAAACAGTAAGACTCTCAGTTACAGAACATACTACAGTCGGTAGTGGAATAATAATTAGGCCCATATATCTGTATATGTGACAACTGTTTCAGTCTTGCAGGTTTTATTCTATTTAAAGTAAAGAAAGCAAACATATTTTCTCTAGCTTTTGCAAAAAAAAAAAAAACAATGAAAATGTTGCTACAAAAAGAATATTTATTTTAGACATTATTTTCATGTTTTGTCACTCTGTATGACACTTTAAATTGATATATTTGTAAAGATCACATATATTTATTTACACAAAAATATTTTAGCTGTAGATAAATAAATAAAAAACAGGCACAAATCTGTAGAACATAGACAGATGCAAAGATATTTAAAAACATTAAATTTTTACATTTGCTTATGATTTTCTTGTTGCAGTCTTGCATGACATTTATGCTGTAGAATTACAGCATTTTGGTAATATTGGTTTTGCGATGCCTGGTTTGTCTCTGTAGTTTTTTGGTTGTTGTTATGGAATTTTGTTTTATTTGAGATATTATTACAAATACATGTACTATTTTTACATATTTATATGCATGATCTGTACAGATAAGACACTAAAAAGAAAGCCTGCAATGTATAATATTTTTGTGACATATTTTTGTGACTTTTAAGATCAATTTAAACAATATGAAGTTTTTTTCATTCACATTTTCTAAGGATTGTGACATTATGAATTGAAAACACTGAGTGTGACATGTTTTTCTTTTCTTTTATTTTTAAAATGAACTCTTGTGTTGGTGATGGAATTGAGATACATGCAAGAAATATCATTGTATATATATATTAATTCTGAACTGAATGTTTGTAATGTGTTGCTTTTTTTGAAACAATCATTTAGATGATGCTTATCTCCATCTAATTCAAAAATAGAACAGTCAAATAAAATATTAACATTCTAATTAGTTGTACATAATTATTTCCTGATGTATGTTTTCCACTGATTTTCTCATAATTCTTCGAATGTGGCAGCACTAATGATGAGTAGTGGTCCAATTCTGAAACTGACATGGCAAGAAAAATTAGGAGACGGCCTTCCCCAAGATTGCAATGTACCGTAATATCTAAAAAAAATTCATGATTGATGAAACCTACATCCAGATGAAACTACATACAAACATAAAAAATAAATTTGATCATAATTTACTCATCCAAATGTCATTCCAAACCCTTATTATTTACTTTCTGTCATGAAAACCACATTTTGAAGAATGTATTGGTTGCATTTGTTTAAATAATTCCAACGAAAGGAGGCTGGAGCATTCAAGTCCACAACAAAACACAAAAGTGTCATAAAAAGAGTAAATTCTTTGTCTGTGTTTCATACACAAATGTCTTCTGAAAGAGAAAGATAATTTCCCTTTTTATTTCCCACTGAGGAAATAAAGTAGGAGTAAATGATGATAATTTTCATTTTCTGTGAACAGTGTATTGCACAAAAACGAAACTAAAATAGTTTGCACATGAATGATTCTGATTAGAATTAGAGTGCCTACTTTATAAAAACAGATCACTATGTTATTAACACAAAAGTCTCTTTATATTGAGTTTCTATAGCCTACCAATTATGGCTAAACTATATCGAGCAAAAGAGTGAGTGCAAGAGGGTTTCAAAAGTAGCCTGTGCTCACCAGAGCTGGCTGAAGAGCTAAATGAAAAGCTATAATGAAGTAATGTGTTCGCGCGTGTGCGTGTCCTCTTCGTGCGTACGCGTAAAAGCACCGACACGCTCCGCTATTGGTCAGCTGAGCGCACGCACTAGATTGCGGAGGCTCTGCGTTGCATCGCCAGTGAAAGCAGCCTGCGCTATGAGGAGACACGGAGGAGTAGCGTGACGTTCACTTCAACGGAGCACCTGAGACGTACATTGGATATAATAGGTTATTATACTATATCCGTATTCGGATATGCTGTCTTAAAACGAAGTGGTGTCATGGATATCATCATTTCTAGACGCTCCAAAATCCTCATGAAGGTTAAAGCCCAAATCTTTCAGCCCAGCAGCATCCTCACAACGCACGACAGCTGGAATTGTGTGATTCGTGACATCGCATCCGTTTGAGGAAAATGCCTGGCACACTGTAAAGGTAAGAGGATTCAAAGAAAGAAAGATGGGTTATTTATGATATCCTGAAAAAGATGGATATCATCTTGTCAAACCACGAGAAGAATCGATGCAGATAATTCCCCCTCCCCGAGGTGCATCTGTGTGGGCAAGTATTAATTAATGATAGACTCCCAATTTGGTGCAAGTGATGTGATCACGTATTGTGTGTGTGTGTGTGTGTGTGTGTGCGTGTAGACAACGTAACGCAGCGTCCTCTGATCATCATGACACAGTTTGTGACATGCGAAATAAAACATGAGAAAATAATACAAGATACATTATACAGTAACTTACGTATTAAATACACTAGCTCTTAATAAAATATGCATTATCAATTAAACAATAATGTACATACATTATAAATGTAGCCTAATACATTATAAATACAGTTATAATAACTACATATAAAATATAGGAATAATCATATTAAGTAGAAATAGAACGTCTTTTTGTGGTTTGACATGACAGTATCCATTTTTTTATATAGTTTAAAAAACTAAGAGTATAAAAATAAAATTGCATTATAAATACTCAATATGTATTTTATTTAATAGTATTATATTTCTTAGTTATTACAGTATGTATATAATTATGATATACGTTAAACTACATAAAAATATATACTACTAAATTATAGTATATACAGTATAAATTGTAGTATATAGTACTGTATATAAAGTAATTGTAATATATATACAAGTTGTAGTATATTACAGTTTGTGTGCGTATATAGACATAGAATATATAGTGTATAGAATATTAACTCAAATCTAAAACAATTTGCCATGACCTAAAGAAATATTTGAACCTGCACTTGTTTTGCATTGACCTTTAATTGTAAAGAATACAAATTACTAAACTGTATTCTATACATATATATAGTTGTATTACAGTTTAAAAAAATATTACATTACATATTACAGTTTTAAGTATTGCAAGAAAAGTATGTGTGTGTGTGTGTGTGTGTGTGTGTGTGTGTGTGTGAGAGAGAGAGAGAGTGAGTGAATTTAAAATTAATGGAGTGAATGAATTAAATTGATTAACTGGATTATTTTACTGGATTACTTGATATTTTTATCTGAAGTTTTTTGAAGACAATTTGCAAAGACCTAAACTAAAATTTGAGCCTGCACTTGTATGTTGACCTTTAATTGTCAGGTTTTGAACTTGAATCATCATTAAATCAAGATATATTTGCCTTCCTTTACTGATTGTTAAATGCTGTGCTGTAACAATGAATTTCAAGATTTTGACATCCTAAATGTCATTCTTATCCACCACAGCATCTGATATTATTCCCCCCAAGAAGAATGCTGCAACAGAACAACAACAATAACTGCTTGGACATGGCCCAGAGGGAACTACTGCATGAATGCCGAAGAACCAATATCTCATTCGCCAGTGCCCTCGAGTTTGGAGCCATACCCCTGATTAAAGGCCTGAGAGCATGGGCTGTGAGTGGCGGCTACTCTAAAGCCAGAAGAAAGGCTGCTAATGGATCTCGGGCACAGGGCACATGCCAGCAGCCTCCTGAAAACAGGGTAGGGCAGAGAAGCTGGTCAGGTCAGGTCAGCAGTGGCTATGGGCACACATTGGATAGCACAATTAGTGCAACCAGAACTCCAGGGGTCAGGCAAGGCGGTCTTGGCGCTCTTGTAACTGTGGCCACTTTGAAGGGCACTGAGGGAGGTGGTAGGCAGACTCAGACACGCTGCCTCTTTCTCAAGGCCCAGGGAAGGGGCAGCTACATCTGTGCTGTTGGAAACCACGGGACTGGAACGAGAGTCATGGGTCCACGGACTCACGCTGTCATTCTTGAAGGGACAAAGGAAGAGCTTAGATGTTCCTCTAAAGGGCAGAAGGTGAGCCAGGATGGGCCAGACGATGGAGGATTGTTTAAGGCCAAGCCCAGGGCCATACGAAAATGGAGAAAGTGTGGTAAAAAAACCGAGAAAAGAACAGCGGCTCACGGCAAAGGGGAAAACGCCAGTCAGCTCAGTGACCGAAAAAGTGCAGTGATTTCAGACGCACAACCACTTAATGTAACACTAGATAACACAATAACTCAAGGCCAGACGGGTAGCTATCCAAGTCAGGATGACTTGAAGTTGGGCGAAGACAAAATGGCTCATTCCCCCATATTAGTTAAAGCTGTCACATCCGAGAGCACAGATCCACAAACCTGCTGCTCTTCTGCCAAACCATGTGCCAAACCAGGTGAGCAGGTTGAAGATGAGATGAGTATGAATCAATTCGATAACTGTTCTAAAGAAGAATCCAGTTGTGCCAATGCACAAGGTGACACCGAGGTCAGTAAATGTGACCTTGATGCAAATGATCGCCAGAACATTGTTGCTGATGTGCCAAACCTAGGGACATCTGTAGCATCTGAGACTCACTCTGATTGTCTAGGAATCAAATCAACCACAACAAACTGTAATACTGAGCCAAGCATAGATCATTTACCCATGATAACTCCCTTCGAAGTCCCTGTCAGCATTCAGAAGAATCAAAAATCCAGGCCAGACGAGCGCCTACTGGACCGTGAGAATCTACACTCGGTGGAGCCTGGCGATCTTGCAACACAGAGAGATGGGACTCCAGACACAAAGAATACAGTTGTGCCGGAGGGCCGCACTCCAGTGGGTGCTGAATGTAGCACTACAGAAAAGAAAAGGAGGCCGTCCATGTGCTCACCTCAGCATTGGGAGGAATTAATCACAGAGCATGGAGAACTTGAAGTTCAGCATTCTGACAAATCCTCTTCACTAGGCTTTAGCGCACCAACAGCCAATATAACTGTATCCACTATTCACTCCCTGCCTAATCCTGCCCCTACCACCACTGCAGCCATAGCAACAGCCATGCCAGCATTCAGCAAGGGGGAGGCGGGGGCTAGAGGTGGAGACTTGCTGCCTCTGGTGAACTCAGAGTCGCTATCAGAGCCGGCAAGAGTTGACGACAAGGACAAGGTGGCCGCTGACGAGGGGTCTCTTGATGTGGGTGAGGAGGAGGAGGAGGATGAGTTTGGGGCTTTCATGCAGGCGAGTGGAGAGCAGCTCTGGACGGATGGGTTCGGTGAGGTCCAACAGTTGGCTGAGGATTACAACTGTGGTAAGTACACAGTCTTGAATGTAGCAAGGTAAAACATTTTGTCACATAAATCGGAAGGTACTGTAAGTTCTCTTCTGGAGTAGGAACCTGGCTTTGTTTGGGTTTGAGTGAGCAGATAAACATGCAGTTCCAAAGTACTAAATAGTTTGGCTGGATTGACCTGGATTCCTGTAGACCCCCTCGCTTCCCCCGACCTCATGTGAAGATATTAATTATTTAAAGCACTGCTTGGAATTCTTACACAAACCCCCCCTCCCCCCTTCCCCCTTCCCCCAACCACTCACTCTTCCCCTGTTGCTGTGTACCAGCCTAAGGCAGGAGGCAGCATTAAAAAGACATGCAAACACAAGGCCATTGGGACAAGAGGGGAGGCCAACCTTCACAATGCCAAAGGCAGCATGTCTAGAGGGAATGGCTTGATCAAAACAGAGGACAAACCCTTCATTGTTTATTCATCTAGTACGTCTTCTGACTATAAACTTTGGTCAAAAACAAACACGGTAACACTTTATTTTAAGGTGCTTATTACACGTTGCATGTACTTACTATTAGAATAACAATAAATCATGCATAATTACATGCAAGCATCCCTAAACCAAACCATAATCTTAACCCTAACCATATAGTAAGTACCTGTAGTTAATTAATATTACTCAGTACTTAAATGTATAGTTAACACTGTAATAGGGACACCTTAAAAAAAAGTTAAACCACAAACACTTTCAATTAATAATTTTATGGATTCAATTCCATTTTTGGCAGCCTCTGTGTAATCTTAATCCACAGGATTAATCCTGTTCTCTAAAGAGGTGAAAACCTGGTGATTCTGGTAGTGAGCAAAACAGGTTTAACCTACTTTTTATAGTTTTTAATTCTGTAATTGCATTACATTGCTTCTTGCACATTTCATGATGCATTTAAAGTGAAATATCCAGTGAGTGGTGGTAAAAGTGTGTTCAGAGTGGTGTTTTGAGTGGTGCTCTAATGCCCTAATAATGTACCACCTACACTAAACTTTACAGTGTTGACAAAAGCAAACACGAGATAAAACACATTTGCTGAAGCAACCAAGCCATTTTAGCTTGCTTCTATAAGTCTTTGAGTTTTTTTTATCGTGACTCATGTTTTAGAGGACTTGTACTTCAGTGTTCCACATCACAAATCTAATGATGTACCAGGTGAGCTACCGAGCAAGTTTACTATGTCAGAAAAACCCATAGTGCTTTCAAATCAATTAATCGAAGTTTGCATTTGCATAATATATGTGTGTGTACTGTGTGTATTTATATGTATACATAAATACTCACACATACATTTATATTTTAATAAAAAAATATATATTTATATATACACACATGTTGTGTAAACACAAACTTTTATTTTGGATGCGGTTAATCGCAATTAATCGATTTGATAGCACTTCTATACATAAGAAGCTAGTTAATTAATTTACAAATCAAGCACTATGGTAAAGAAATTTCTGAGGTAATCACAAGAAGCCACACAAAATGTACAGGTAAGTTTTTTTAAGTTTTGCTAAAGGCACATTTTTCTTATGAGCCTATATTGTACCTTTCCACCATGGTCTCTAAATACCACATTAGATATGAGAACTGAAGTTTGGTTAAACACTTTCACCACTTGTTAGTTATTGCACATGTTCAACAGTGTGTGAAACCTTTCCACTGCAGAAAAGCAGAACATATTTCCAGTAACATAGCGCTTACTGGTCTTGTAAAGAGTTTTTGTATGAGAGCCTTGAAAATGAAACTATAAAGACTTAAATGAGCCTTTATCTCCTCTCAGAGGAACACACAATTTCTGCTGATGCAAATGAACCTTCATCCTGGGCATCTGATTGGACAGCAGTCCAGTCATTCCAGCAGTCAGAGAGCACATGGACTGCCTTCAGCCAGGAGACTGTGGAGCTGAAGATAGTGCCTGGTGGCCAGTGGTGGCCTTCTACCGAAAAGCCAAACCTTCCTCTCTCTCCTCTCCATAATGTGGTAAAAGTTTATGCTCTGTTATAAGAATTCAGTTTTTTTATTATTATTCGCAAGTATTTTAAAGACATTGAAAAAAGTGCAGTTAGCAAGTACAGTATGTGGTGTCAGCACCTTCATATTGGTGTCCTAACCTTGACCGAATGAATGTACATTATTCCACTTATTACACTACTTAACAAATTAATAAATGTAATTTTTTACAGTATGTGAGATAAGAGACCCTGTCATATGAATAGAAAATCAATTATACAGTGAATCATTCATTGTACAAAAAAATCGACCTGAAAAAGGCAGAAATATTTATATCTTGCAATTCTAAAATGTTGTAACTTTACAAATGAGTAACTAAAACATATTTTCATCATTGCTGATCCTTACTGTATGTGTGTGTGTATGTGTGTGTAGTCAAATGTGTTTCTAGAGGCCTTTCCCTCAGAAAAGTCCCCCTGTGAAGATCCTGAATACATTCCTACACTAAAGCAGCTTCTGCAAGGACCAGCTGAAAACAGCAATACAGGGGAGCACAAGTATGTTGCATTATTTGTAGTTGGGCTGCACTAATTATGACTTACTTATAAAGTCAGTTACGTTTATGAATTTTTTGAATATTTTTATTTAAAGAAATACTTCATGCCATTCCTAGAGCCTCAAACGGAATGCATATTTTGGATGCCTCCCTTATTTAACACTTTTCAGCTAATAAGGAAAACTTTGCAATGCTGGGGAGGGAGGCTCCAGGAACAGTTCAAAAACCCCTGACATATATTAGTCTTCTATTGCCACCTTGTGGTAATAGAAAATACTACTGCATTGCATCACATAAAGCACAAAGGACTTACTGTTTTGCATGAAATTCTGCATTTCATCCTCTTGAGATGACTGAAAATGTAAAAACAAGTCTTTCTTTCATAATTTCATGTAAAATAATGGTATTTGTTTTTCTCGTTACATGCTATAAGATTCAGAGTTAATCATTTTGCTTTGGCCTTAAGGGAGCAGAGCTTACTTGATGGCCTCCAGGATCTGGACCGGATGATTGGTGTGAAATATAAGAGGGCGGAGTCTCTGTCCTATAAACTCCTCCTTCAGTCACTGCATTTGGAACGTCCCCGCTCTGTGAGTCTGCTGTAATGAAATATAAAACCACTGCAATAATATATAGTGAAAACTTCCTGGTGAGCGTTTGCGACATCAAATGGATTTCTATACTCTATATTTACCATAATTAGAGCTTGGTACTGGAAACACCAGTTAAAGTGCATGTTTTAAATAACCATTATCCTTTTCAACCTCAGGAATGTGCGACAGTTCGACTGAAGACCAGTGCCAGATTTTCTCCAAATCTCCCAACGTCCAACCAGCAATTAGCTGCAAATGCTAAGAGAAGACTGTCATATGACTTCAACAGAAATATCATGACCTAGTCTCTATCTCTGCTGAACCTCTTTGACCTATGCTTCCTTGAAAACAGGAAATACAGGGCAGAGGAAAAATACATGCTGAAAAACTGAATAACTGCGTTTCCATAGACTCACTTCTATTCGAGGTTTATTTAAAGTGTATTTCTTCTTTCAGTGTCTGTTCTCACTCAGTGTCTGGTAGATTCTGTTTCTCATTCAGCTGTGTATCAAGACACTGTGTTTAACCAAATACATGTTTTTCAGTATTTCAGAATATTGGGGTTGAATTAGGACAAATATAAAAAATGTCAAGTTAAAAAACCCTTTGCCAAATTGTTCAATCCAGTTATTGGAGTCTGGTTATTGGACCCATTTTGATATAACTAATATAATCAGATGAAAATATGTCAATATGCATTTGTGTATTCCTTTCAATCATTGCTATGGATTATATTTGTTAGAATAAGAGTCATAGCAAACCAGTTAGTAGACATTCTCACAGGGATGTAGATTCATATCTGGCCTGTCACGTCCTGATCCACGTCCCAAACTTTCCTTTCTACTGTCTCACATGTCGTAAAATTTGATGAAAAAAAATGACCATGTAATTTTAGTGGGATTAGGATCAACTCTAGCTCCCCGCAATCTCTCCTTCGTCTGAAAACTGTCATAGCAAATATCCACGAAATGTATTTTCATACACCGCCTCACACAGAAATCCATTTTCTTGTTTCCATGTCTTTTTTCCCTGTGCTTGAAGTACTAAATATGACACTGTAGTGTACCATTTTTAACTCCTGACGAATAGAGACCATATTTTCAGAAGTGTTTTAAAATGAATGTTGACATTTTAAATTGAACCTGTACGCCTGTTTGTTGATTGATGTAATTAAAACATCTTTGAAGGACTAAATGAAGTGGATAACTGAGGGATCAACCATTTAACGTTTCATAAGAGACCTGAGCAAAAGTGAGAAATATGATTTATGAACACAAAATAACTTAAGGCACATTTCAATTATGTGCACAAATCTACATGATATTTTTAATATTGCATAATAAAAGCACAGTTCATAAGCTTTAGTTCCAGTTATGTCATCAAAACACTTGAAGAAATTGGTTAACTTGTAACTTGGTTGCTTGTTTACCAAGATAACAGTTCAGTGTCTCCAGCTGTCCACACTTCTGTCCTCACACACTCTCATCATGAGAGTATATGGCAGTGAGGGCTGTTTACTCTGAGTGGACAATATGAAGAGAAATGCAGTAAACTGTTTTGACAGAGACTGCAGCTATTTCTATCCCCTCAGAGACGTGTGACTCTCTCCCTCACTTGGTATTCACAACAGACTCCATCACGAGTTTGAGGGGTTTTTTGGTTTTTCTGTGTATAAATTGAGGGAATTTTGGGACATAATGTACGACTATTTTTACAAGCTGTGTCATCGTACAGTTTAAGTTTTTTTTTTCATTTATTGATCTGAACACAATTGTCCAATATTACTGTAATATATACAGGATGCAAACCACTGCATCAGTAAACAGTATGGCACATGAATAAATATGTACAGCTTAAAACTAGTGTCATGGAGAAAGCAATGGTCTTCTCTATGAAGTCAATGAAGCTCGAGTAGCAGAGTTCCAGATGTCAAAATAAGACTTTATTGTACAAAGGAACAAAGCAGAGATGACAGTCCCCACATCTGAGTCTCCATCAGTTCAGGCACCTATACTTTTTTTTTACCAAAAATTGGTAATCTGTTTTTTGATTGGTTTCGCTTGTCTGATTTCCCACCTGGCTCATTTTTTAATTGTGGAATCTGACCAGATCAGTCTTTTTTAATATAACTTTCATCTCACCCTCTCCTATTGGTTAGAAGTGTTCACATGGGAGATACATGGTGGAAATCACCCAAAGTTCATTAGTTCACTTACAGTAAGTTCACTGGAATAATTCAATGGAAAGCACCGGTACTGCCCAATGGAGGGCACCTAAGACTCACAGTCTGTATTAAGGAAATATCAACCTATTGATTACTTTTATAAGCATACATCATATTTTCGAGTAAAATAACACAATAGTTGCTTCGTAAGCAAGCACACTTATAAAGGTTTTTGTTTTCTGTTCAGTTAACATTATAGAAGCTTATGCCATTGAATAAAAAAAGTAATTGTGACTTTTCCCCCTCACAATTCTTAATTTATATCTCACAATTCAGCCTTTTTTTCTCACAAGTTCTGGGGCCTGTTCCATAAAACAAGTTTACCAAATAAACTAGGCTTATTTCAGTTAGTCTGACTTATTTTGAACCAAATCAACTGACTATAAGTCAAACTAACTGAAATAAACCTGGGGCCTGTACCATGATGGTAGACGAACAAATTCAGAGTTATAGGATCAGTTTTGAGTTGACAAAACCAATCCACTCCAATCTGGCTTTGTTGGTATCATGAAGCTGATCATCAACTTTCTCTGTCGACTCAGGCTTGATCTTGAGTTAATGGAGCGTGTGCACATGAATGTGTGACATCAGCGTTGAACAGCCAATCACAACACAGAGCAAGTGTGATTCATTCTCGCAAGAGAGCCAGCGAGATTAAAAATTAAGAGATTATAGAATATGATGACGCATTTCTACTGAAGTACTTGTCCATGAAAGAGGACAAATAAAGGAAATTATCTTGCTCTATCAGTGCAGTCACAAGTGAAACTTGTGAAGTTAGTTTATACACAGTATCTCACAGAAGGGAGTACACCGCTCACATTTTTATAAATATTTTATTATATCTTTTCATGTGACAACACTGTAGAGATGACACTTTGCTACAATGTAAAGTAGTGAGTGTACAGCTTGTCTAACAGGGTAAATTTACTGTCCCCTCAAAATAACTCAACACACAGCCATTAATGTCTAAACCGCTGGCCACAAAAGCGAGTACACCCCTAAGTGAAAATGTCCAAATTGGGCCCAATTAGCTATTTTCTCTCCCTGGTGTCATGTGACTCGTTAGTGTTACAAGGTCTCAGGTGAGGGGTGTACTCATTTCTGTGAGATACTGTAGTTGATTATATATAGTGATAGAGACTCAAACATGCAAGGTCACATGTAGCCATTTTTAAAGTGTTATCTATTGATTCTACCACTTATTTATATTACATATGATCTGTATAATATTCATTTAAAATGAATGCTTTATAATAATTGTTAAACTAAAAGTGCTTGTGTGTAATTTACATTTACATTTATGCATTTAGCAGACGCTTTTATCCAAAGCGACTTACATTGCATTCAAGTTACACTTTTTACATTATCAGCTCTTGCTTTCCCTGGGACTCGAACCCATAACCTTGGCGTTGCTAGCACCATGCTCTACTATCTACTAAGCCAGACTTGCGAATTTATATCTTGCAATTCTGATTTTGCTCTTTGAATTGCAAAAACAAAGTCACGGTTACGTTTTATGATGATGATGGTGATTTTATTGTGTCACAGAAACGGGCCTCCATACAACATGGAGGAGCGACCCACTGTGTAAACAAAACAGCATTATCTAGAAGACTGAAGTGAGCGTACGTCACTTAATGATATATCCCAAAACTATTCTTTTCTGTCGAGGTAAATCTTTTTAGGGACAGAGTATATACAGCTTTAAGACTCTTGGCACAGCGAGGAGAGCTCCTGATAGCACATAGGTCTAATGCATTTCTCAGTTGGGTGTAAATAGCGCTCGTTTGAGGAACGAAGAGTTTGTACAACCCCACACAACTCAAAGTATCACCCATGTGACGGAGTTATTTCCTGGCCACCGTGGCCAACTTTTGTCAGAGGGTGGAGTTCAATCAGTCCAACACATCAGTGCAGCAAAAATAAGAATCGCTGTCATCTTGTTACTAACAAATCCCATCATGTCCACGGCGTCCAGGTCCTGTTTTGTGCTCGGCGGCTTCATATTGGCGTACATCGCTTATTTGTTGTTGGGAGCGCTGGTTTTCTCAGCCATCGAGCGACCCGTCGAAGAAACACTGAAGTCAGACCTGAGCTCCCTGAAAGCGGAGTTCCTCAACCTGAGCTGCATCAACGCCACGGCACTTGAATTTTTCTTGGAAAAAGTTTTAAGAGCGAATAAATACGGCGTGTCGGTCCTTGAAAATGCCACACTCCGTACAAACTGGGATTTGGCGTCTGCTCTGTTCTTTGCAAACACGATGGTCACGACAGTGGGTGAGTTTCACAGCAACAAAGTGTGTTTGATGCTGCTCGAGTCAGACGTTCATTAGTAGTGAGTTTTATCTGAAGCGAGTGTATAATACTACAGTTAGTTCATCTCAGAGAACATTACAAGTGCTGAACTAACTACAGGAGCTCTGTAAGCCAGTGCAAACACTGAAGAGTGGAGAAGCGTTCATCTTTATTTGCACAATGGCAAGATGAACAGGATGGAAATGTTGGCAAACAGGGTTTTTTCAAACGTTTCGATTGCGCTTTGTGTTGGACTTCTTCCTAAAATGTTTAAAGAGCAGAACAAAAATTGAGGGATTCTCAGTTATTTGTCAGCTTAAGTCATTTGACCTAAAATATTTACTTTAAATTAATATTTCTATAATTGTTCTAGGCTCTCTTTTGTCAGTTGTTAGATAAAAGTCACATGTAAATAATGGCAAGTGAAGTTGGAGTATGGTTTCAAATAAGTAATTCTGTATTTATTTATTTTTTCCCATAACAAAAGAATATTGGAACTAACTTTTAAGCGTAGTGTTGTGTAGTATTTCCAGTGCAGTGTATACATCTCATGCATTTCATTAGAATAACTACCATATGTTTTTCATCAGTTTTAATTGTAGCTGTCATCTGCACCGAGCAAAGACCTCTTAATTATATTGTAAGGTTATAAATAACTGTTTCTTGAATAATGACTTTGTCCTTGTCATACATGGAAAAAGGAAAAATTTGCATGCAACACAAATGTGTGGTAACATTCAGATTGTATTGTGCATATACAGCTGTGACCGACCGTAGTTCAGTGTTTAGCGTATGAACATTATCCTTAAAAGTGATGTTAAGGTTATTTGATTAAATTTGTTTTTGGCAAACCCACATGTGACTCTCTTTCAGTCTTCTAAGTTTAGGCATAGTGCAAGCTTTATTTGCTTTAACTGGACTTCTCAGTTTAGGTCCTGCAAACAGTATCATGGGAAATCAATCCTTTGACCTGTGTGTCTGTAGAAAGCTTTCCTTTCATTGAGCATGTTAACCTGTTTAGCTGACCCCTGCTCTATATTAGATTACACTAAGCTTTATGCTGTCAGGAAATCATGTGCATTGTATAATTGGTAAGATGAAGCGACATTTCAGCCAAAAATAAAGATTCTGTCAACATTTACTCATCCTCATGTGGTTCCAAATCTGTACGATAAAAGACATTTTAATCCACACAATGAAAGTCAGTGGGGTCCAAAGTTGGTTTGGACTCCAATGACTTGCAGTTTGTTTGTTTTTACACAGTTCAAAATATCTTCTTTTGTGTTCCTTTGAAAAAAGAAAGTCATACAGGTTTGGACCGTGACATAAGAATTTTAATTTTTAGGTAAAATGTCCTTGATGCAAGTCAGAGCATCTCACGAAGAAATCTCACATGAAAATGCTAAATCTTTAACAAATTTAAGAATCTTCTATCCATGATGCAGTCTACAGTAAGTCATTTTTAACCACAGTAACCTCATAAACATGACTAATTGAAATGGAAGATATATGCTATGCATGCCCACATCTGTGCGTAAATTACTTCTAATTACATTAGGAAAATATTAATCACACTCTAACAATCTATTTTTCACTTAAGACAACTTTATATTCATTGCATTTTGAGAATATTCTCACTTAGAACAAAACAAAAAACTTTATAGACAAGCCTTGAAGAACAATATGCATTGTAAAAAATGCATATGTGTTGTTTTGGAAATACATTATTTTTCTTTCCCTCTCTTCCAGGATATGGCTACACTACGCCGCTCTCTGATGCGGGCAAAGCTTTCTCCATCGTGTATGCTCTGATCGGAGTGCCCTTCACCATGCTAGTGCTCACAGCCTGTGTCCAGCACCTCATGCACCCTCTGACCTACGGGCCGATCTCCGTGTGCCAGCGGAGGGCAGGCCTGCAGCCACGCGCCGCCAGTGTGGTGCACTTCATCGTACTGCTGTTTCTGGTGGTGCTCTGCTTCTTTGTGTTGCCTGCACTGGTGTTCAGCACCATAGAAGAAACCTGGTCTTTCTTAGACGCCTTCTACTTTTGTTTTATCTCCCTCTGCACTATTGGACTGGGGGACTTTGTGCCGGCAGAAAAGCCAGGACAGAGACTCAGAGCTTTGTACAAGATATCAGTCATGGGTAAGAGAAGCCACTTTACAATTTCAGCAGAGATGGCAAGAGTACACACATCATTTACTCAAGTAGAAGTATAGATACTCGTGATTAAAAATACTCTGGTAAAAGTAGAAGTACTGACTGCACTTGTTTACTCAAGTTAAAGTAAAGAAGTATGGGCTCTGACCTGTTCTTAAGTAAAAAGTACACAATACTACAACCTGTTTAGTGTCATGCTGGTAACTGGACCTCACGTCATATTGACATATTAATATAAAATAACTTGCATTTAATATTTAATATTGTTAGCTAATGAATGTATCATGACTAAACAACCACCATGTAGAACAGGGCAGGACTGGGACAAAATTTCAGGCAAGGAAATCTCAAAAAACTCTTAAGGTGTGAACAGGTTTAACCAAGAAAGGCCTTTTAATCGTTTCTCCAACAGAAAAGAAAATTGTATGCATATATGCGCACAATTTTTTTTCTCTTAGAGTATGACCTAAATTTTTTATAATTGTTCCTTTATCCTTCCTTTTTACAAAGCAAAAATATAAAAATAAAATGAGCTTTATTTAATATTTATAATATATTTATGATTTTATTTTAAAGTTATATAATAAAATATTTTAACTTTTATCAGCTTTTGGTGTCAGCATGACCTGTACAGTAATTTTCATCTTTTTAAGAGGATTAGAGCTGAAGTTATGAAGGTCTTTTACTGATTTAAAAAAAATAATGATAATAATGTATAGCCTGAATGCACTGTAAGTCGCTTTGGATAAAAGTGTTTGCTAAATGCATAAATATAAATGTCTTTTATGACCTAAACAGTCATGCAGTGCCCATTTTTACTGTTATGTAATTCATAGTTTTAGGAAGTTTTGTACTGTTGTATAAAAATATGAAACGTCTACAAAACAGAAGCAGCAAAAAAAAAATAATATACAGATTGAGGTGTTAATGTCAAAATCCCATACATTTATAATGTCTCAAGATAATACTGGTTTACATGGTAAAATCCAAATAAAAATGGAATATATATATTTCCCCCAAAATATACCAGCATCACAAATGCTAGAGGGACAGCACTATGTACATATTGTATTATAAATGTAGTTATGTTTTTCTGTTCCTCACAGCTCTGAAATACTTCCACTTGAAACTTTACCTGAAATTGTTGTTTGGTTACACGAGTTCTCGTTCTTTTCCCTTACAGTCTACCTGTTTGTGGGTTTGATGGTCATGTTCCTGGTGCTTCGTACTTTCCACAAGCTTGCCGATGTGCACGGCTGGACTGCGTTCTTACAGCTGCCGAGCTGCGAGGAGGAAGAGGAGGATAAAGAGCCAATAATAGAACGAGAGCCTGATGATGAATCGCCGGAGGCTGAGCAGACCTCAATTAAGCCTCTGGATCCCAGCTCTCAAGTGTCCTACAACTCCATCAGTAGATAAAACACCAGTTTGCTCCACATTCAGATGAGGTCACTTATTTTCACAGTGGTCCTGCACTTGTAAATTGTTTGGACAAGTAACACCAACACGTTGCAATTTAAAGTCAAGACAATCGACTCTGAACATGTGCGATACAGTACACCTCACTGTTGGATAGAACCGCTTATGATGCTTTGTAGGAGCAAAGCATCTGCGAAGAACATTTTCATGAACCAATTTACTTGGTTTCAGTTTCTTCTGAGTTGCCAAATCTGATCTTTAAGACTATATGGATATTGACATTGCTTTAGGGAATTGAAAACTTGCTCATTGCGTCCTAAGTGTGAAACTTCATTAGTGTTGTTTTGTGTAGGATTCGTAACTGATGACTGTTTTCAGATTATTATGTGACTTTTACATGACCCAAGACCGCTCTGGACTACAGAAACAGGAAGAGAATGCTGCTGCTTGCCACCTGTCCAAATACTGTTTTTTGTGTGTGTGTGTGTGTGTGTGTGAGAGAGAAAAATGAATTGAATCACTGTTTTCAGAGCTAGTTTAATGTGGTGTCCAGGCATGTGGAGAACTTCAGATGCATTTTATAATTGGCTTTTTATTTAGGTTTGTGCAGCCAGTGCCAAAGTTATACTGAACAATCTTTTTGTCTTTATTATAGTACTGTATGTTCATTAAATATTATTTGTATATTTGCAATTGTATTTTCAATGTTGGATTGTAGGGAAGAAAAATGTGCCTGATATTCACTGTCAGAAGCACAAAAGGTGTTTTAAGAAATGCATGCACAGAAAAATCAAATAAAATTAATTTTGGTACTTTGTGATTTCATGCATTTGCATGGCTAGGTTTGTAGCTGTGAACTTGAAAATGGCATGTCTCGTTTTCTAATCTGTGTTTCTTATCCCTTTCATTTAGGAAATTATTCCCATTTACATATTAGATTATAAATTAATCGGTGAGAACAAAGGTGCATTATGCTCCACTGGAGGAGATAATTGTGGAAAATCGGGCTCTGGTTTTAATTTCGTGGGAATTTTTACAGCAGTGATTAGACCTGCGCCCGGACCTCGGACTGGACCTGCCGCAGTGTGTTGTTGATCAGAACCGACCGTAATAAGCAGGGCTCCACGAGAGCCTGGTCGCCCGGTGGAACTTATCCATGGTGATGTCCAACACAGACTGCAGCTGACTTTCCCACGCTGAACCTCCTCCCTCGTCCTCCCTGTGTAGTTTACGCTTCTGCCCCTTGGCCACCATTTCTCACACTGCAAAACAACAGAGAGTTTGAGTCTGCTCTTAAAGAAATGCAAAACATACACTTCACACAGCAGAGTGAGAATGATGTAAATCATTCAAAGAGGCCATATTACCACACCATTTGCACCATAAAGCTTTACAGAATGTATAAATGATTTTTCATACAATTCACGTAAAGTACTAAATCAACTATTTCAATTAAATTTCTTTTAATAATTTAGAGACTTGGTAGAATACTCTTGTTTTCTTGTTTTCACAATGTTTCTTGGTAGAAACATTGTGTCCACAAATTCCTCATTAAAAACAGATATATTCAACACAACCTAAACTATAACTGATAGAAATGAAGCCAGTTGTTCCACAAACTCCAGATGTGTGGGACAGAATGTATCATAATTAATTACATTTCAAAACCTTAATTCGAGTCTATTTCGAAGACGACATGTTCATGTATGTATTGAGACACAATAATAGGTTTTACACCACATAATATGCTACCAACATAAATGAGTAACAATACCTTTGTAAATTAACATCTTTATTTAAAAACAGAACATAAAATGATTACATTATTAGGCAAATTAGCTACATAGTTTTTCATTCATTGATTCTTAAGGCAAAACAAACAGCGAGGAGTTCTCCAACAATCCATTTTTCAGTAAGCACAAAACTTCTAAGATTACCTATAGATACACTTATTGCTGGTCAGGTTATGCGTTTATGAAAAAAAAAACTTTATATGTGCAATCAGTAACTTTAAAGTGCCCCTATTATGGGTTATGAAAGGTTCATATTTTGGTTTTGGGAGTCCCCAACAACAGGTTGACAATCATGCAAAAAAAAAAAACTTTTATTTTCTCATAACATGCATTTATTTTTAGCTTATTTGCTCAACGACTCCCAAACGATTCACTCAACGATTTTTTCCAAACCCCTCCTTTACGTGACGCTAATCTGCGGTGATTGGTCGATTTCATTTAAAGAAGTGTTTGTGGACTTTTAATGCTCCAAAGTGGCACCTAGTGGCAAAGAATGAATTTGCATTTTCATTCAGACCAATGCAAAAATCAAGTTTTCCCAGGTCTGCACGTGCAACAAGTGGGCGGGCAATATGCTAATGTTTCATGTTGACTTCAACATGAAGCGACTCGTTTCAACGATTCAGAGTTGGCTTTTTCTTTTGACAGACAATAATTTTATACACGGTGCTTTCAGATTTAAAACTTTGCAGGAGGTTTTTATTCACTTAGATCTTTGTTATGAAAGGTCATTTTCAAAAATCCATAATCGGGGCACTTTAAAAAAAAGTTTCAGTCATTTGACACTTCTACAATGGCATGAGTAGCAAAATAAAAAAATAAGGATGCTGCAAAAGTAAATTCATTTTGACCAGTGAAGAATAAATCAACACAACGTGCCCCTGAGTAGATTAACTATATTCCCCACAAATTCCAACTGTCTTTCCATCCCATTCAGAAGTGGAAAGGCACTTGACAAAGAAATGGCCCAGGTCATATTTGGAGATTACTCTTCCTTTTAACATGTTCTCAGTCACAGTGTATTTTTCCGTCAGAGGTTTGTCACCTAGAAAGACAACAATGACATATTTTCTTAAACATACAGTAAAGGTCCTGGTATAAAAATAACCAAAACAGACTAAATATAATTAAATGAAATCCATATGTTTGGGATGTAGATCTTTTAGTGCTCATTACCAGCAATATGTGGAGGCATGACAGCTACATAGTCCAATCCTGACTCCTTCAGGACAGTGTACATTCGGTCATGATCTTCAGTGACCGGCACCAGGCGAGGAGGAACTTTGGCACGATCCCACAGGAGGAACGCTGTGAAAAGTAAAAGAGAGAGATACAGCAGTTTCTTCATATGTCAGTATGCACTTGCACACTAATGAAGCAGAAATACGGCTCAGATATAGATACCTGACATGCACGCAATAACTTTGCGGATTCCACGGGCTTTCATGACCTCCAGAATGTTCCGGGTTCCCTCAGACATCATCGTTGTGGGACCAGCAGACAAAATTTCAGAGAACAAGTAAATAAAGTGCACTTACTTGAATAATATTTGGATACACTTATTAGTAACTCCAAGCCTGTTTGATTTTCAACCACTTATTTTAAAACGTTCCCTCCAAGCATCATATTTCATGATGCAATTAATACACAAAGAACTCTGAATTATGCCACAATACGGAAGTAAAACCAGTTTTTCATGCTAATTTTATTTTGAATTTTGAGTAAAATTATTTCATTTCTAGTAAGAATGCTGTATATATAGCCAAACACATGAATTTGCTTTTGATTTTAAGTAAACTCACTGAGATCATTTCTTGTCCCCAGAATGATGATGACCGCATCTTGGCCCTCCAGGGACTTCTTCACATCATCTTTGTTCAGAACATCTCCCACCACCACTCTGGAGGCCTTGTGGTCTGGAGGAAGCCTTGCAGCGTCTCTCACCAGCACAGTCACATTGTAACCTGGAACAGCCAAACATCTAAGTGAGAAGACTTGATAATACTGCTTTAAATCAAAGATCATGCAAGATCATGCCTGTTTGGTCAAGATGACCATATCACAATAAAGCAAAGTGCAGACAAAATCATTTTGAAACAGCTCATACAAAAATGAGACAATCATTTTATAAAAGTACAAATATTTTATTACTGACAATTTATTTAAAAAGAAACAAAAACTGAGCACTAATTGGTATTATGATTATGTTAATCGTCCACCTTTATATGTTAATTTGATATTCATAGTTATTTACTCTCAACAAAAATGACAATGAATCCAACTGAAGTGGAGGCAAGCTGATCAAGACCTCTGCAGTGTTCAGATAAAAACTGTCAGTTTATGCTTATCTTTATCATGCATACTATGACTCAGCGGGTTAGTTATTATGCATGACTAAGAAATTTCGCAAACATCTCGTGATCACCATGCATAAGAGAAGGAACAAAACAAGTAAAACAAAAATAACAAAGACTGAATTCACAAAAAAATTCAAGTTTAACAACATCTGTTGAGTCAGTGTTATTAAACAACAACTATGCAACTATGTTAATCCTGCATGCATTTAGTCAAGTTGAACGACCCCAAGTTTCTATGCTTAAACACAAGGTCAAACACAAGCTCTGCATTGAAAGATCCTAAAGCGCATAAGAGAAGAAGATCATTTTAAATAACATATACAGTATATCCCAAGTGCCATTGTGTAACTGTACCTGCGGCCACTGCGATAGGTAAGGTCGCTAACCCCGTCATCCCCGTGCTGCCGAATATTGCCACATTTTTTATAGCATCAGTCATCCTGAGTAGAAATGCTCTTGGTTAATTCCACGTGCAAAGAGAGATTTTACTGAAACCCCACGCTCTGGCACTAGCAGTGTGTTTAGCTGCAATCCTGATCTTCAACCTTTATGTCACTGCTGTCAGTGTAACGCCTCCTTCAGGAAACTAGGGAGCGTAGTATTGTGACAAGCCTTCTGATCTTATCTCCGTTTTCTGTTGTTGCTACAGCTTCATGACTGACTTCTCAACTGTCCAATCGCTGGTTTGCGATCCGCCATTAAACTAAAAAAGAAGAAGAAGAACGACTCTTAAATATCTTCAAAACTGCTCACTAATAGCTGCTTTCGTATTTTGACTACCTTTTAGAATATCATGGGTTATTTAGACTATTATCAGTCATTAAATGCCGTTGGTTTTGGACTTTTCTCACTTGTAATAGTTCATTTTGAAACCATAATTTACAAGCCGAATTGTATGAAAATGAAAAATGAAAACTAAAAGACTTTCAAATCACATGAGCCAATATTTTATTCACAATAGACCATAGAAAACATAACAAATGTTTAAACGGAGAAATTTGACACTTTTATCCACTAAATGAGCTCATTTCAAATTTGATGCCTGCTACAGGTCTCAAAAAACTTGGCACGGGGGCAACAAAGGGCTGAAAAAAGCCATATATTTTGAATAGATTCAGCTGGGAGAACATCTAGGAACTAATTAAGTTAATTGACATCAGGTCTGTAACATGATTAGCTATAAAAGGGATGTCTTAAAGCCAAAGTATACTTTGGCCGTCCGCATCCACTACAACATTTTCATCACCAGGAGGGCTCACGGACAGCCGCGCACCCTGTCCCGGCGGTGCGCATACAACAGTGCATGCACGAGGTGAATGTTGAGAGAGCGCAAGTCATGTAGGTGGTACTGCGCATGTGTCGAGCTCGTCGGTCCGCACTCATCCACGGCTGAGTATACTTTGAAAGCTGCGCGGACACGGCTGTGCGCAAGACGGAACGGAACACGGAAAGTGAAGTATACCCGGTCTCTCAGAAGTAAAGATGGCCAGAGGCTCTCCAATCTGTGAAAGAGTGCATAAAAAGATTGTGGAATACTTGAAAAACCACGTTCCTCAACGTCAAATTGCAAAGGCTTTGCAAATCTCATCATCTACAGTGCATAACATCATCAAAAGATTCAGAGAAACTGGAGAAATCTCTGTGCGTAAGGGACAAGGCCGAAGACCTTTGTTGGATGCCTGTGGTCTCAGATGACACTGTATCACTCATCGGCAGGATTCTGTCATTGACATTACTAAATGGACCCAGGAATACTTCCAGAAACCATTGTCGGTAAACACAATCTGCCGTGCCATCTGCAGATGCCAACTAAAGCTCTACCATGCAAAAAGGAAGCCATATATGAACATGGTCCAGAAGCGCCATCGTGTCCTGTGGGCCAAGGCTCATTTAAAATGGACTGTTTCTAAGTGGAAATGTGTCCTATGGTCAGACGAGTCCAAATTTGACAGTCTTGTTGGAAATCACAGACGCTGTGTCCTCCAGGCTAGAGAGGAGGGAGACCTTCCAGCGTGTCATCAGCGTTCAGTTCAAAAGCCAGCATCTCTGATGGTATGGGGGGACATAAGTGCATACGGTATGGGCAGTTTGCATGGTTTGGAAGGAACTATGAATGCTGAAAGGTATATAAAGGTTTTAGAGCAACATATGCTCCCCTCCAGACAACATGTATTTCAGCAGGACAATGCAAAACCACATACTGCAGCTATTGCAACAGCATGGCTTCGTAGTATAAGAGTCTGGGTGCTGAATTGGCCTGCCTGCGGTCCAGATCTTTCACCTATAGAGAACATTTGGCGCATCATGAAATGAAACGTCAAAGACGACCACGAACTCTTCAGCAGCTGGAAACCTATTTCCCCGTTTACACTAGTGCGTTTTCATTTTAAAACGCATAACTTTTGCTACGGTTACGCCTATCATTTACACTACTCTGGCGAGTGTGGCTCAAGCAGGGAATCCTGCACAATGCAGAAGGGCAGTGAGTGCGTCACCTGTCTGGGCAGCCCCCATGGAGAGACTGTATGCTCATTGAGACGTGAGTCTCGCTCTTCTCCGCTCGCGAATCACCTTAAATGAGGCAGCCCCGCTCTCCCGTTTCTCCTCTCTCAGCGAGCACGGAGAAAGGAACGGTGCAGTCACGGAGCTGAGCAACCGGGTTTAAATGATCCCACGCCGGCAAGAGCCCGCGTGCTCATTCTCCCCGACACCTTATCCTCTGCCGGTTTGTGTTTTACAAGGGAGATTAGCGCCCCTTTTTCTTCGACCGGCTCAATCTCTCTCTAGGCGGATCAGAGTAAGAATGCTGTTAGCAGTATCAGATCACTGACAGCTTTGCATTTGTGTGTGCATCGCTGAGGCTGCGCTCACTGAGACAGGCCGCTTTTACAGACAAAAGCGTGAGTTTGTCCCTGCATGGCTCACGGATCCCCTTCTTCAATGAAGATGGCCCGCTACTCTCACATGTCTCCTCACCCAGTTACCTCGGAGAAAAAAATGGCGAACTTGCGAGTTTTGAGCGATCAGGCATGAGTGATTTATGTCGACACAGTTCCCGCGTGTTTCACTCTTGCCGCAGCACTTTGATATGCCAGTGTGTTTTATACGTGAGGATCAGCGCCCCTCGCATATATCGAGCAGCTCTGTCCTTCTAGGCGGATCGGAGTAAAGGCTGTGACTAGTGATTTCACATCACTGACAGCCTTGGATTTGAGTGCGCAACTCGCCTGGGTAACGCCCACGCTCTGTATGAGGGCAAACCGGCGTACAGCTCCTGGTCGACCCACAAGCGATGCCTGCATATCAACTGCCTCAAAATGATGGCTGTTTGTCTGGCCCTAAAGACCTTCCTGCCAGCCTTAAAAGGGCATCTCTTCCTAGTCCGGTCGGACAACACAACGGTGGTGGCCTACATCAACCACCAAGGTGGCCTCAGGTCATGTCCCCTTCACAGGATGACTCGACGTCTCCTGCTTTGGGCACAGAAAGAACTCCTCTCACTACGAGTGGTTCATATGTTGTCTCCAGGGGAATGGAATCTACATCCCCAGACGGTGCAGATGATTGGTCAGTTTTCGGCAAGGAAGAGGTCGACCTCTTCGCCCTCAGAGACAACTGTCAGAGCCCAACTTATTTTTCAAAGCAGCGGGATGCTCTGACCCACGATTGGCCCAACAGCCATCTGTATGCCTTCCCTCTGATCGCCCTGCTACCCCAGGTTATCAGGCGAATCAGGGAAACAAAATGCTCTCCCCTCGTCGTGGCCCCCCATGGAGGAACCAAGTCTGGTTCCCAGAGATGATCCAGTCTGCTGTCAATACCACTGAGGAGAGATCTTCTCTCGCAAGCGCAGAGCAAGATTTGGCATCCCCAGCCAGAACTGTGGAACCTTCACATTTGGCTGCTCGACGGGAGTCTAGCCAACTCCCAGCGAGAGTCGCTAATACCATTTAAGAGGCTAGAGCTCCATCTACACGATGCCTCCATGATGCCTCCATTCACTGAAGACTGACCACTTGAAGGCATAGTGTTCAGCAAGTAATCAGGATCTGGTTTCATGTGATGTGTCCCACGTGCTAACCCTTCTGCAAGAGCTGCTGGATAAGGGGCGCACCCCTTCCACGCTCAAGGTCTATGTGGCAGCCATCGCAACAAATCATTCTCTCGAGGCTGGCCGGACTATTTGCAGAATTGACTTGGTCATTAAGTTCCTTAGAAGCGCTTGGCGGTTGAATCCTCCTTGCCCTAAGACTATGCCAACTTGGGACTTGTCCATAGTTCTGGAGGCCCTTAGGCCGCTTCAACAGCCAGCTTAAGGGTCATGACTCTCAGAACCGCTCTGCTTTTGGCCCTAGCGTCCGTCAAGCAAGTAGGTGACTTGCAAGCTCTGTCTGTCAGTGCTTCCTGTCTTGAGTTTGGACCCAATGACTGTAAGTCGTTCTTCAGCTGTGCAGTGACTATGTACCGAAGGTGCTCTCAACTCCGTTTAGAGCCCAGGTTATCTCCCTATCTCCCTCGCCATACCCATTGTGGATGGTGAAAAGGGACCTAACTTGTTGTGCCTCCGGGCGCTACGAGTGTACTTGAGTGTTCTAAGTCTTTTAGACAAACAGAGCAGCTCTTAGTGTGCTTTGGAGGCAGCTCAAAATGGCTGTCGGTCACAAAGTTAAGACTATCGCACTGGATAGTAGATGCTATCGCTCTGGCTTAGGCCTCAGCAGGCATGCAATGCCCTATAAGTGTGAGGTCCCATTCCACCAGAGGAATGGCCTTCTCCTGGGCCTGGTCCAATGGAATCTCTATTGGGGAGATTTGTGTGGCCGCCGGCTGGTCGCTGTCTACCTTTATCAGATTCTACAGTTTGGAAGTCCCTGCCCTGCAGGCACGGGTGCTATCTGCTTAGTGCTACTTTTTTTCCTTTCAGGTGGGTAAGGCTTATGACAAGCAGACCCCAGATACTTCTCGGGTCTCTTTATAGCTTGGACTCACAAGGCCCACTCTGAGCGTGCCTGAGCTGAAATTGCGGAGTAGGCTTAGCTCTGCTTCTGCTTGTAGCACGGCGCTACTGGATGCGTTCCCCATTAGCAGTCGTCAATAAAAAATGACAATGCAACGGGAGTTCCCTGAGATAAGGGAACGAGCGTTGTGTAACTAGCCCCGCTACAGCTGCACTCGAATCGATGGCTGCCGCTTCAGTCGTTGACTCTGATGAAATGCCGCGCTGGGCTGACTCCTGTAGCAGTCGGCTCCGCCCCTTCTGGCAGACTCGAGCGCCATTGGTTTGTGCAGCTACACAAACATTAATGATTCAGGCTTCAGTAACAGAGTAAACAGAGTTTCCCATTAGCAGTCGTCAATAAAAAATGATGACGCAACACTCATTCCCTTATCTCAGGGAACCGAGGTTACGAAACCGAAGCATTTTCATTTTATTCAACTTTAAAAACAAAATGTCCCAACATTTCCGAAATTCAGGTTGTACAAAAATGGGCCTAGTATATTTTATTTTGGTAATTTTTTTTATTTTTTATTTTTTTATATGACAATCGACTAAAGTTTTTCAGTGTAAGTTTTTTTATTTCAGTTTCAGTTTTGGTTATCTTAAAATAAATAAAAATTCAAAATGTTGCTCTGGCAACTAGCTGAAATAAAATAAGTTTATTAAAGTAAGTTAATAAGTAAATAAGTTTTTAAATATTTTATTTCAATTAACATTTATTTAATTTCAAGTAACATTTTTTAATAGTCTAGTTTTAGTTTCGTTTAGTAACCCAACAATGGTGAAAAATAGTGTATATTATTGGACTTATGTATGAACCTTTTTTCACCATTGTATTGTTTTGTTTGTGTGTGTGTGTGTGTGTGTGTGTGTGTGTGTGTGTGTGCATGTTTATGTGGTTTATGAGGACACAAATTTGTATAATGACATGGGTATGACAGAGGCATTACTATATGAAGGTGGTTTATGAGGACACTGCCTATGTCCCCGTAATTCAAAAGGCTTAAAAAACATACTAAATGGTGTTTTTTTTTAATCTAAAAATGCACAAAGTCTCCTGTGAGGGCTAAGTTTAGATGTAGGGTTGGTGTAGGGCAATAGCACACACAGTTTGTCCAGTATAAAAACCATTACGCCTGTGGAGAATCCCCATAAACCACAAAAACCAACATGTGTGTGTGCATATATAGGGCTGTGAGACTAACCCAGTAAACCAGTTTAGACTAGTTTATAGCATAAATAGTTTTTTTTGTTTTAGGGTTTTAATCTAGTCACTTAGGCTGTACCAGTGTGTGTGCGTGGCTCCCCCATCACACTGCTGCTGTATCCTCCGCGTTATTGAAAGCGCAGGGAGGGAGGGAGGGAGAGAGAGAGAGAGAGAGAGTGTGTGTATCCGGTGCACGAGATATCCGAGCACACCGGCGATCTGACCGAGCAAGCAAATCTGGCCTCAGACACATTTTTAATGTGATGCGAGTGATATCAGCCTTGAAGAAGCCGCGCACAGTCCGGTGTCATCGAATGTACCGAGTGTCGTTTTGCGCCACGCATCCCCTTCTTCTTATCGCGCACCTGACTGAAGTATGCCAGAGAAAAGAGACAGCGCTCAATCCATCCGGGATTATTCATACATCGCATGAGAAGCATTTTACCGCGCCGATCTGTGCCATAATCATTCATCCTTAGGAGTGGGTGTGCAGGTAAGGAGATCCGCACTGGAGAACAGTGATTCGCGCACGCTGTTGTAATGTCCGTTGATTCCTATACGGTGAATGCAGCGAACACCGGCCTGCGCTGGCCACAATACTGCAGTCATTTCTGGGCCGTATCTTCAGCGATATTGTGCTTGTTGTAAATGTCAACCGCTTGTTTTGTGTTTAAGAAAGCCAGGTCTGGTATTTCTATCCGCATGCTGCTGCATTTTCCAACACACTGCCCATTGGACCACATTGAGGAAAGTTGCCTGTAAGCCCAATAAGTGCCAATGTAAAGTGACAGGCCTGAATGGAAGAAAACATTTAATAGGTGGCAATGGCATGAATAGTAGATATGTAAACCGGCGAGAATAAACAGCGCTGGGGTGTAAACGGTGATGGGAATAGTGGTCAACAATGCGGTAAAGGCATTGAAGAAATACATCATCCATGCATTCTGGCTGCACCCACAGATCCAGTCATGTGTCAGAAATCAGCAGCAGCAGTGGACTTTTTGTGTAAAACGTGAAACTGCCATCCATGACCTGTTTTGCAGCATTAAAAGAATAGTCTCATGTGAGGTGTCTAATTTTCAGATCTTGATCAGTTGAAACAAGAGGCAGGACATATGAGTCATAGTAAGGTTAAATGCAATCAGTAGGTTATATATGTTGGTGTCTGCATTGCTCCTGTTGTATTGTGTCCTGATATCCATGCACAGCTTTACTGTATATAGTATTTAGACTGCAAAGGAGGCACAGAAGCTACACCTAAAGCAGCATATATGGCACAACATTTTTTGTTTATACATACTGTTAAATTCTGCACATAAAGCAGATGGAATAAATGCATTTACACAGGAGTTATAATAGCAAAAATAATGTTATGACATTGATACTTTATGATTATGAAAAAATAATGAAATTCTAAATATAATTAAAATATAGTATAAACTTAAAATTAATCGTTTAATTAAAAAACAATTTTAAATAAAATGTAAAAAGAACCATTTTAAATATTAAAAAAATGTATTTATGCTTGTTATATTAAATCATATTTATTTTACATAATATGAAATTGTACTTGCACTTTTTAAAATATACTTTGAGCCGTCTAACTGGACTGTGTAAAGACACTCAATTATGTATGAAACCAAATACATGTCATTTTATTTGCAAACACTGCTGCATACAGTATGTTGGTGCAGTCTGTGAATTTCTAATAGATGTATATGTGGTATATATTTCTGGATGCACAACTTACAGAGCAACTTTTTTTAATTTGCAACATGCACTTGTTTTGATACTTCTGCATACAGTTAATTTGATGCAAATGCATGTTTTTTGAGAGTTTTTTGTAATAATAATTAATAATCTCTCTTTTCAGTCTTTTACAGTGAAGAGGTATTTGAATGCTTGCTTTATTAGCAATAGATTTCATAACAAATATTTAAACCAGTATCATAGTCCATAGTGTTGACGTTCACTATTACACCTATCAGTTGGTTGTCTTTTAAAATAAATTGGTGAAATAAAAATCAAATCATATTGGGTTTCTGAAACCCAATATGCACAGCTCTGTTTATAAGTGCATATGTTTAATGTGTAGTCCAGTTCTATTGATGTTATTGATCCCCAAGCAGATGGAATAAATTCATCATTATGTCTATATATACTTAATTCAATCAAGAAATGAAGGAAGGTGGCAGCAAGCATAGAGAGAGAGAGAGAGAGAGAGAGAGAGAGAAGTCCTCAGCCCGGGGACTGACGGCCTTCATGTTAATGCAGCATGGCATGATCTCCCTCAGGTCCTCCTCGACTCTTTGAGGACTGGATCACTTTTTTTATTCCCCTGAAAGCAACCTATACAGTCTGAGAAGAAGCTCCAGCTCCTGGTCTATATCTGACCTATTTGAGTTTAAATGTAGAATGTCCTTTAAGGGCAACCGCTGTTTTTATACATTGATATCTTCTGTCAGATTATCCACATCCAGCCCGTCTGTCCCTCGGTCTCACATTGTCTTGAGAAGATGGAAACTGATTTAGGTACATCATGTCATTATGAAATTAAAGCAGATTTATCCTAATGCTTATTTCTTGACCGTGAGGAGACAGGGTGGACGGTACCTGCTGCTTTCATAAATTAAAAAGAGCTAACTAATTAATATAAGCTGGCCCAGATCAAATCTTATTGTATTTTCTGGGCCAAACATCTGTGGAATTCTGAGAAATGGATTTCGTGGTATGGTAACAAAATGTGTTCAAATGAGCTGAAAAACTGCACTCTTAATGCTGAATAGCTGAAAACATAATTAAATTAGCTCAAATATTTAATAAATACATGAACAAGCAGTGAGACATGTCCAGAACTTGATGTGTTCCAATTCTGTGAAAATTGCCTATGCACTGAAATAATTATATTTTGGACCAAGTAAAAAAAAAAAAAAATTTTAATTTGTTTCAGCCAAATTTATTAGTTTTTCACAAATCCTATTTATAGTTTCATTCAAACTTTAAATTTTGATTTAATATTAATCAAAAATATTTATTTCCCATAAGACAAAAAAATTTATACAAAGTAAAAATTAATAATATATTTTAAACTTTAACTTTAAACATAATAATCTTAAATTTTTTCATGTTGAAAAAGATATTTGCTTCTATGGACAAACTGAACAAAACCATGATTTTTCATTAGACCAATATAAAAAGCACTTTGAAATAAATGACACTTCAGTGTGTGAATCGCGGTCAGCTGTTGAAGTGTCCTTTTGATTACATCATTGTCCCTACATCATTTCTTGGTAAAACTGTGTATCTCTAAGGAGGTGAAAGGCTGAGCAGAGTTTACGTTTGTCTGCTCTGTAAGAGAGGCTGAGATTGATCTCAGTGAGGAAGGTCCAGAGCACAGCCAAAGCCATATAATGATGAGCAATACTCTACAAGGAACAGCAGTAGAATAAGGCTTCAAAAAACAGGCCTTTTCGACACATTTGCTTGCTAAAATCCACAGTCCATCAACCAGAACTACTGATTTTACCTTAAACCTCAGAAGATAAATTACCTGAATCAAACGCAGCTGCTGTGTGTGTGTGTGTGTGTGTGTGTGTGTGGTGCGGTCGTGTCTGATTCTTGAGACGGCTTGTGAGGAGTGCAGTTAATTGTGAACGTGTGAACGCCTGAAGTCTTGTGCTCCTCTCACAGCTGTGTTTGTTTGTCAGGGAGAAACACATGTCAGTCAGATCCTGCAGTCAGACGCCTGTCATGTCCGAGGACACCAGGTGCTGGGCAGGAATAAAGCCCCGACAGGCCTGGTACAAGAGAGCCTGACACGAGGTCAAACCGTTACTACTGGTATCAGAGAAGTGGTACATTATACTGACTCCCAATGTCATCCGATACACAGGTTGTGTAAGAGATACATTGCAAATTTGGTTTCTTACTAGCTAAATTTGCGTGTGTGGATTTCCTGTTGTTGTTTGTGTATTTTTAATATGTGAACCCTTGTGAAAAAGAAGTGCGCTGAATTGTGTTGAAAGTGCACTTTAAGTGTACACTTAAGTACACTTTTACAAAGTGCACTTTGTAATAATGACAAATTATAAGTTTTACTTTTAAGTATTTTATTATATATTATGATATAATAATCTTTTGTCATTTTTTAAAGAAGTATTTCTGATGTGTTGGCTAACATACACGTGAAGTAGGCTACTTCATTATAATTTTAACTGTAGTGTTATTTATTATTACATTACAAGTTCATATATTTTAAATGTACTAAATTGCTACTTCATTATAATGTGTAATTAAAAATATATTTAAATACATGACATTCAAATTTTAGTTCACCATAAATAGACGTAATTATGAAATTACATTTAAAGATGTACTTAATTTCAACTAATTGCATTTAGTAATTTAAACTGTAATACATATTAATTTAACTGTAACAACATTCCTGTCCGTAAACATTACATTCAGTTTGGACCTATGAGTATATTCCATTAATCCTGTAAAAAAATACTCTTTTTAAAAGTATGATAGAGTGTATTTCTTTTTTCACAACAAAAAATATTGAATAATAAAGATCTTATGTAGTGCTGGTCAACGGTTAATCGCATCCAAAAATAAAAGTTTTTGTGTACAGTGAGGAAAAAAATTATTTGATGCCCTGCTGATTTTGTACGTTTGCCCACTGACAAAGAAATGATCAGGCTATAATTTTAATGGTAGGTTTATTTGAACAGTGTGAGACAGAATAACAACAAAAAAATCCAGAAAAACACATTTCAAAAAAGTTATAAATTGATTTGCATTTTAATGAGTGAAAGAAGTATTTGATCCCCTATCAATCAGCAAGATTTCTGGCTCCCAGGTGTCTTTAATACAGGTAAGGAGCTGAGATTAGGAGCACTCTCTTAAAGGGACTGCTCCTAATCTCAGTTTGTTACCTGTATAAAAGACACCTGTCCACAGAAGCAATCAATCAGATTCCAAACTCTCCACCATGGCCAAGACCAAAGAGCTGTCCAAGGATGTCAGGGACAAGATTGTAGAGCTACACAAGGCTGGAATGGGCTACAAGACCATCGCCAAGCAGCTTGGAGAAAAGGTGACAATAGTTGATGCGATTATTCGAAACACAAAATAACTGTCAATCTCCCTCGGTCTGGGGCTCCATCTCACCTCGTGGAGTTTCAATGATCATAAGAACGGTGAGGAATCAGCCCAGAACTACACGGGAGGATCTTGTCAATGATCTCAATGATACGAATTGAAAACAATTGGTAACACACTACGCCGTGAAGGACTGAAATCCTGCAGCGCCCTCAAGGTCCCCCTGCTCAAGAAAGCACATGTACAGCCCATCTGAAGTTTGCCAATGATTCAGAGGAGAACTGGGTGAAAGTGTTGTGGTCAGATGAGACCAAAATCCAGCTCTTTGGCATCAACTCAACTTGCCGTGTTTGGAGGAGGAGGAATGCCTAGAACACCATCCCCACTGTCAAACATGGAGGTGGAAACATTATGCTTTGGGGGTGTTTTTCTGCTAAGGGGACAGGACAACTGCACCGCATCAAAGGGACGATAGACGGGGCCATGTACTGTCAGGACCAGGGCATTGAAGCCAGTCAGGGCATTGAAAATGTGTCGTGGATGGGTATTCTAGCATGACAATGACCCAAAACACACGGCCAAGGCAACAAAGGAGTGGCTCAAGAAGAAGCACATTAAGGTCCTGGAGTGGTCTAGCCAGTCTCCAGACCTTAATCCCATAGAAAATCTGTAGACGGAGCTGAAGGTTCAAGTTGCCAAATGTCAGCCTCAAAACCTTAATGACTTGGAGAGGATCTGCAAAGAGGAGTGGGACAAAATCCCTCCTGAGACGTGTGCAAACCTGGTGGCCAACTACAAGAAACCTCTGACCTCTGTGATTGCCAACAAGAGTTTTGCCACCAAGTACTAAGTCATGTTTTGCGAAGGGGTCAAATACTTATTTCACCCATTAAAATGCAAATCAATTTATAACTTTTTTGAAATGTGTTTTTCTGGACTTTTTGTTGTTATTCTGTCTCTCACTGTTCAAATAAACCTACCATTAAAATTATAGACTGATCATTTCTTTGTCAGTGGGCAAACGTACAAAATCAGCAGGGGATCAAATATTTTTTTCTCTACTCTACATAATATATGTGTGTGTACTGTGTATATTTATTATGTACTATATATATAAATACACACACATGCATGTATATATTTAAGAAAAATATGTTATATTTCTATATTAAATATATTTATTATTATTAAAATAAATATATACATGTAAATATTTTCTAAATATATACTGTATGTGTGAGTCTTTATATATACATAATAAATATACACAGTACACATATATATTATATAAAACAAAAACTTTTATTTTGGATGTGATTAATCACAATTAATCATTGCCCAGCACTAAGTGTTTGTCTTTTATTCTATGTATGTTAGCTTTGAGATTTAAAAAAGTTAAAAGTTCACAAGTATCTATCAGAAATAAACATTTAAATACAGTCTTTTTCTTCTGTAAAATGAAAAACAATTAGTAATTGGCAATAGTGAACAGAAAATCACAATTGTCAGAGTGTCTTCGGTTCTGTCATTTATTATTAATATCATTTATCATTAATATCATTTCCTCTCTCAGCCATTAAATGATTGTGAAGGAAATGGCTGGATTTTTGTATTTTAAAAATGTGTTCATTGCTTTCATCCATGGAAAAATCTGTGAAATAGGTTTTGATATAAACTAAAGGCTACTGGCTAAAAAGATTGAGCCCGTTAATATGTCCTATTGAAATGATGTGACGTAAAGACTATTAGCTATTTAAAAAAAAGTTTTTTTGATAAGCCCTACCCCAACTTCCTGTTTCAGTAGGAAATATGTCAACATATGACAACATTATGTTGGAAATTGGTGTTTATGGACTGCTGGAACTACTCTTGTGCCATAATATGCGGGGATTGCTGCACATGTTGTATGTTACAGACAGGGTTTCTCTCTGATATTCTTGATTCTCCGCAATCCCACACTTAATCAAATGAGGCTGCAAATAAAGGAGGAGATTGTGGAACACCAACTAAGACGAATTAGAAGCTCCCTGATTTCTCACCAGAGATCACACTTATGAGCTTGTGTTGAACAGCTCATATAGACTTTGTGGGTGTATTTTCCCAAAAGTGGGAGTAATATTTCTAGGTCAGGTTTGCATTTTAATATTATGCGGTTGGGATCCGTTTGGCAAGATACAAATCCCACTCTGAAATGAATTACAAATGTTGGCTTATAGATTTTTTTTTTTTTTTTTTAAATCCTAAACTCATTTGTTGAAAACTTAAATTGTGGTCACATCGATTCTAGACTAATTGACTTTCCAGTGGTGGGACTGCAGTGCTTAATCTAATTGACAAAGAACTTGTTTAATGTCATAAGAAAACTTATGTGTCTCTCATCCATTCCTATCTTCGGTATCTAACTTGTTCTGTCTCTTTTGGGATAGTGATATATCCCAGTGCCCCCTTTTGCTGTTTGCTTTTTGATACAGAGTATTTTATGATAATTTTCATTTCAGTTTGTTTTAAAAATGATTTTGCAGGCTCTCTACAGTCTATTTTGTGTTATTAATACATTGATAAATCAAATGAAATTACAAAAGAATGGACCTAGTGGATTGTGATTGTGAATTTTACTCTGTGACAAAACGGAAGATGTCAGTGTGCCTTAAAGACATGAATTCCTTTTTGCATAAAATACATGGCCCACATACTGTACCTCCCCATTAAATCTCATGATTTGTGAAGAATCTGAGAAAATAGGCCAACTGTGAAACATCTGAAACACTTTCTTGAGCCAAGTCTGTTTAAACATCTTGAGGATTTAAAAAAAGTACATATGTGTGTGTTTGTGTGTGCAGCTACATGCGTGCATATATGAATATACACACACATTTAAATATATGCAAATATGTACAGTATAATGCATATGAAGCACCAAACAGGAAATAATTATATAATATCTGAATATGTAAATGGTGAATATATAGAAGTAAATCAGAATATATTTTTTATGAATCGAAATATATAAATGTAAATCAGCATATGTAGTTGTAAGCCTGACTAGATATATATCGAATTAAATCAAAATATATATTTATAAATTGAAATGTATAAATGTAAATCACAATATATAGTTGTAAGCCTGAATATATCTACATATTGCAATTTATATTTATATATTCAGAATTATAATATTCACATTTGGCATTTATATATTCAGATTTATTTCTACATATTCATGATTTACATTTATATATTCAGATTTTTATCTTTATATTCTGATTTATAATTATATATTCTGATATAATTCCATATATTCAGACTTAGAACTATATATTCTGATTTTGATTTACTTCCATATATTTAAAATTTAAATATTCCGATTTTATTTATTAAGGTTTCATGTTTGGCGCTTCATAAATGCAAAAATATATAAAATTATGAATGTACAAGGGAAATATGAAAATGTATATAATGCAAATATATATTCTAATTAAGAATAAGAATGACATAAATATGTTGCACAAAACAAATTTAGCATATCTCTTGACATGCCATTTAAAATACCAACTAAATATACATTTTTTTAATACACACACACATATATATATGTACATGTGAAATATGAAGATGCATTTAATGCAAATATGTATTTGAAATAAGAATGAATGGCATAAATCTGTCATACAAAACCTAATTCAGCGTATCTCTTTCTGTCTCGATGTGCCATTTGGAATATTTGTCAGGATGTCCAAAACCATGGTGTGTGTGTTATTATGGGGGGATGGTGGTATTGAGATTTTGGGTTTATGAGTACTGGGGGAGGGGAACGCTCTGCATTTGGGTGCTGCATACTCTCACTACAATAATGACTGAAATCTCAATGAATGTGTGAGGAGAAAGAGCAGATCACACCTGTCAAAGACTCTCTGTGTTTGTTTATAACCATGAGAACAGTGACTGTATGGGTGGAAATTCGTGAAACAGCACATATGACACACAGCACACACCACGGTCTGGTCGTTCACTAGCAGACAGTGGAAAGGCTTCTGGAAGGGGGATGGGGTGAAGGATTAGCCCTAAATCTATTAGAAATTCATTCATACTAAATACACTTCTCAAGACGCTGAAGAAAAAAAAGAGTTGGTGCTCTCTCTTGCATTGGTTAGTGAATTGACCCAGTTGTTCTGTATTCCTGTAAAAAGGTCACTTGACGTCACCCTCTCATGAAGCTACTGTACATCAGTTTCAGGGGAAATGGGACAGTTTTTTGTTTTGGTTTCACAGAAATATCTTACTCATAAAACAAATCGTTCTGGTCCTGGATGCTGAATATAGCCAATTCAGCGTTTCTGAGCTACTTTAGATAACATAATATGCTAATGACTGTGACGCAAAACACCTGTTTAGCTAGCTTGCACTGCACATATAGGCCTTACATTAGTTTACATGTCAGGGGCCATGGCTGTGTTCCAGTCACTCCACAGTGCCTTGCAAAGTAGACTTCACAGGGTATTAAGCCATCTTAGTTATAGACAGCATCTAGGCTCCGTCTCAAAGACACTTAAAGGCAAGTGTTCAGTATATCTTCACAGAAAGTGAAAATGCATACCCATCAGTCATTGTACACCACTGCAATACTACTTGAAGTGGCTAAAATAAACACAAAGGAACATTTTTCCTCATATTAAATTGGTTACTACTAGACATTAGATATTTTTGTGTGATTGTAAATTGCACTAGATGTGACAATCAAGCATATCAGAGAGAAACCCTGTGTGTACTTGTACTCTGTGTAGCTTTATGTGGGCAACGTCACTTTAAAGGGACAGTAAAATGAATCCACATGAATTGAGTGGTAAAATCCAATCTTTGTGAAGGGACATAATTGTTTTATATGATGAATAGATTTAATTTAGCCTTTTATTCACATATTATTCACATTGATTGCACAGCTCGATTCACATGGATCAGCTTTATGATCTCTTTATTAACTTTTTGAAGCATCCAAGACTTGGTGGAACAAGGCTTGAAAACAAAAATCTCTCAAATTTAAATGGTGACAGAATTTTCATTTTTAGGTGAACTGTCCCTTTAAGGCAAGTTAGTTCACCTGGTGGCCATCTTGATCAGTGGTTCTCAAACCTGTCCTTGGGACCCCAACCACAGAATATTTTGTATGTGTCCCTCATTTATCACACCTGATTCAACTCATCAGCTCATTAGTAGAATCTGCAAGACTTGAACTGGGTGTGGCCTATGAGAGAGACATACAAAATATGTGGTGGCTGGGGGTCCCCAGGACAGGTTTGAGAACCACTGATCTTGATAACACCCCCTTGGCAGCTACTTCCTAGTCATTCTAGAACAGCTTCTTTCTACTTCAATAAGAAAAGACTGAAACTGCAGGCCACATTTACATTTCAGCAACATTATGTCAAATCAGCTATAAATCTGACAGCAAACAAAAAGACCAAATGTCAAAAATGCATTTGGCCATGTTGAGTTGCCATTTGACCTATTCATTTTTCTGTGAGTGCCTTGTGTCCTTGTCTGTATCTACTGTAAATTGTATCTGAAATCTATATCTGTGTGTAAGTCTGTGTTTGTGTGCCTTTTATGAATAGTGATTTGGATTCTATTAGGTTTGTGTTTGTATGTGTTTGGGTGGTACTGTGGAAACTGACTTTTACTGCACTGTATGCAGGGCTGGTTGAGGAAGCAGGCGCGATGGCCAATGCCTCAACAGACCTGGACAATGCTGAGGCCCAGAGACAGCTCAACAACAACAACAGGCCTGCAAGCACAGGATTCTGGGAAACAGAGACCACCAGTGCCCAACTATTTGAGTGCTCTCGCATCAAAGCACTAGCAGGTGAGTAGAGGATCTGCTAGATCTGTGGTTGTGTGTGGCTATATTTTGAGCATATGTATACACTAACTTTAAGAAGTTTGGGGCCAGTAGTTTTAGTTTTTTTTCTTAAAGAAATTAATGTTTTTATTTAGCAACGATGCACTAAATTGCTCAAAAATGACACTTAAGACATTTATTTTACAAATGTTGTTCTTTCTATTAATCAAAAAATCCTGAAAGAATACATCTTGGTTTCCACAAAAATATTAATCAGCTAAACATTGATAATAAAAAAAAGGATCATGTGACACAAAAGACTGGGATAGTGATGCTGAAAATTCAGCTTTGCATCACAGGAATAAATTACATTTTAAAATATATTAAAATAGAAAACACTTGCAAAAATATTTCAAAATATTACTGTTTTTACGGTGTGAATGCATCCTTTGTGATCATAAGAGACTTCCTTCAAAAATGTTAGAAAACCGACCCCAAACTTGAACGGTAGTGTATATACAGTAATAAGGATACAAGATTCTTCTACACCCATATTCTTGTTATGGATGGTAATAATAAATGGTTCAAATACAAATTCTGCAACACTTTGTCAAAAATAAAACAATAAAAATTAAAAACAATTGTTCAATGGATGTAGGCAAATCAACATTATATTGTACAGTATGCAAAATAAACATTAATTCTGAGATTTGCTAAAGATTACATTTAACAGCATTATTAAACTGGTGTTTTTTTAAAGATGAACATTAAACATACCATGACAAAGATAATCTAAATGTAAAAGCAGGAGAAATTAGCATATACTATGAAATATATAATATTGATGGGTAAATAAATAATATATCTGATAACCGATATGGTACCGATATTGTGTATCCTTTACATTGTTGTTTGTCTCTCTCGCTCTACCAGATGAGAGGGACGCAGTCCAGAAGAAAACCTTTACTAAGTGGGTGAACTCTCACTTGGCCCGTGTGTCCTGCCGTATCTCTGACCTGTATAATGACCTAAGAGACGGATACATGCTCATCAGACTCCTGGAGGTGCTGTCAGGAGAGCTGCTGGTGAGTTCTCCGTTTCCTCTGAAAACACCAGCTGAACAACTTTTTCCACCCAAAGGTTTTACATTTATGCATTTGGCAGATGCTTTTTTCCAAAGCGACTTACACTGCATTACAAAGTACAATTTTGGTCCATGATTTTTGCCTTCCAAAACTATTTTAGCTGAACTAGTATTTAGTATTTAACAAATTTTTTAAATATTATTGGTTAAATATTTTTGGTTGCTAGAATTTTGGTGCATCACTGATTATTAGTGTTGCTTGCTAGTATCATAAGTACTTTGCTGTTCCATTTGTTTTGAGCCCAACTCAAGTGAATGATACCTTTGATTTGACGATTTGACTCAATGAAGATAGGAATTGACCTAATATTTTTACCTGCTGGTGATTTGACCAGTAAAAACCATCCAGAAACCTAGCAACACATAGCAGCGTCCTAAAAATGCTCAGCATTGTGTAGATACTATAAAATAAAATAAAAATCATGTTTTTCTTGAGTGTTTATTTTAATTATAGTAATTTTGGGATGTGCCTTTACTAGTTTTTTTTGTATATTATTCAGATTTAATTTATTCATGTTTTAGTTTTTATTTCTAGTAAGTAATTTTACTGCTTCAATTTAGTTTTCATGGGAAAATATCTTGTTTTTGTTTATTTAGTTTTTCACCAAATATTTATATTGTATTTTATTTCAGCTTCTTTCAAATGTATAATAGGTTCAGTTTTCAATTAATGATAATAACCCTGATTCAGCCTACATGCTATACTTTATTAATTGTCTTTCAAGGGATGAATACAGGAAGTTTCATGCTTGCGTGTTTGATATGTTCTTGTTTTAAGCCTCGGCCCACTAGAGGCAGGATGAGGATTCACTGTTTGGAGAATGTGGATAAGGCTCTTCAGTTCCTCAAAGAACAGAGGGTTCATCTAGAAAATGTTGGTTCTCATGATATAGTTGATGGGAACCACCGCCTCACTCTCGGCCTCATCTGGACCATCATCCTCCGCTTCCAGGTGAGAGTTTCTTGGATTTCTGCCTGGGGACGTTTTGAGGGCCTCATCTGACTTTAAGAGAACGCTCTGTGTACTGATCTCTGATCTCTATGCTGTCATTGACTAGCAATGGATTTAATGTGATCTGATGCAGTCTGATCTGTAAAGAGGTGGCCATGTTTGGACCCTGTGGGGGTGTTTGATCCCCGTCTGCCCTTTATGGTCCCTGCTGAGTGTGTGATCACTGTCTGTGTGGTGCCTGTGTGTCTCTATGGCCGATTGTCAATACCTACATTACAATCTGTAGGTATACAGTACTGATAGCAGTGGAGTTAGCAAAATACAGTTGTCCTAAATGGCTTACTTCATGTCTACTTACAATGGCAGCAGTATATGACTGTGAAGTCCACAAGACCATAGAGTGACCAATTTCTCATTTTTAATTTCTGTAAGTTGCTCACAAGCTCCTGCTTTATTTCTGTTGTGCACACGTCAAAATGACTACTTTTATGGTGATTTCTGCAGCCCTTTGTCCGTATTCTGTCATTGTGTGAAGAAGAACAGCTTGGGAAGTGTGCTAAAGCTCTCTTTTTGTGGTTTGAAACGGCATTTCGTTAATTAATTTTATAAACAGAATTTTCATTTTTGGTTGAACTATTCATTTACTCTGCCAAGTTTTCATCTGTCTTCAACCAAGGATTATCCTGTGAAAAAGAGTGTCCTTACTTGTATCGAATGTCTACGTCAATTGTTAAAAATATATATTTTGAAAACTGTACTTGCAGATAATGTAATATTAATGAAATAAAGGCCACTTAAGTGCACTTAAAGAGAGAACACTTTCATGACTATGATTCATAACACACTTAAGTACACTTTTTTAAAAGTACATTTGAAATCATTATCTTTTAATAATCTTTTGTAATGTTTTAAAGAAGTACACTTATTTATGTTTTTTACTAACCTACTAAAGTACATATAAAGCACTTGATTATAATTGTAAGTGTAGTGTTATTTGATATGACATGTATAATAATAATATAATACTGTATATATAATATAATATTTATATTATTATTATTATTATTAATAACAATAATGCATATTATTTATATTGAACTTTTCTTAAACCCAAAGCTCTACTCAGCATAAAATAATAAATCAATAAAGTAATATTAAAACAATAAAGTAAGATTAAAACAGTTATCAAATATATATTTTGTATGTACTGTATTAATATATGTTCTAAATTAACTAATTATTTACTAAATCTATATATTTTAAATGACTTCATCATTACAAATATAATTATAAATATATTTAAATACATGGCACAAATTCAATTAAAATGACTATAAAGTATATTTTAGTTGATCATAAATTATTGTACATTCCGCAGTACACTTTAACCATATTTCAAGACAATAGACGTAATTATGAAATTACATATAAAGATGTAATTAAGTCCTCCTTAAAGGAACACTCCACTTTTTTTGTAAATAAATCATTTTCCAACTCCCCAAGAGTTAAACATTTGAGTTTTACCGTTTTTGAATCCATTCAGCCGATCTCCGGGTCTGGCGGTAGCACTTTTAGCTCCAGCGTAGCATCATTGAATCTGATTAGACCATTAGCATCTCACTCAAAAATGACCAAAGTGTTTCTATATTTTTCCTATTTAAAACTTGACTCCTCTGTAGTTCCATCGTGTACTAAGACTGACGGAAAATGAAAAGTTGCGATTTTCTAGGCCGATATGGCTAGGAACTATACTCTCATTCCGGCAGGCGCAATGATATTATGCAGCGCTTGAAAGTAGTCCCCAGTTATATCATAACTAGTTACCTAGCTGGGGACTACTTTCAAGTGCTGCGTAATATCATTGCGTTCCTTTAAAAGTGCTACCGCCAGACCCGGACATCGGCTGAATGGATTCGAAAACGGTAAAACTCAACTGTTTAACTCTTCGGGACTTGGAAAATGAGCCTATTTCCAAAAAAAGTGGAGTGTTCCTTTAAGTGGGTCAAAAAAGCACTCATAAGCAGTTTAAAGGTCAACTAACTGCATGTAATATACATGTAAACTATAACACATTTTCATTTCATTGTAAATAACATGCACTTAAGTGTCCAAAAACATTAAATTCAGTTCACACTTAAGTATATTTTTTAAAATATATTTAATATGCATATATATTTTTATATCTATATATTATATATCTATCTATATATCTGGTCTTTTTAAAGTGTGCTAAAGTGTACTACTTTTACATAAGGGCTGAAAATGCAAATATGGCTATTAAAGAAACCATGAAGACAACGAAAGCGTGATATTTTAATTTCATTAAAAGCTAAATGTAGGTCTTTTTTTGTTTGTTTATTCTAACCTACATTTTAAAATCCAATGGAATGTGTCGAGTGGGATGGAGATGAGTGCTTTTTAGAAGTATGCTAAAGTGTACTCCATTTTCACGAGGGAAACCAGGGTCTTATTTTCTCACTCTGAATATTTTAAAGCGCTCTGTTCATGTAACTACAAAGCGCAGAGCAGCTCATGGTTTGTATTGCCTGTCATCTCTTGGCTCCGTCAGTAAAGCAGTGGCAGGTTACCCAGAATGCCGTCTGACTGCAGCCCAGTAAACTGATGCTGTGGTGATTGTGGACGCAGGGACGGAGAGAGGTGGAGTGTCACTCGATCCACGAGCGTGCCGTAGAGATCACAGGGTGGGGCTGTCGTTCACGCTCACCTCTCGTCCTCTCGTGATTCTTCCTCTTCCCCTCTCTCTCCTCCATATTCCTCTTTATATCCTGTCTCCTTGTATGCCGGAATATCTCTCCGCTCCCCTTTTTATCTCCTTTCTACCCTCCCCATCTCTGTTGGAGTTCACTCTGCCCAGTCAGCAGGTAAGGCCTAACACTGCAGCAGTCGAACAGAGAGAGAGAGAGAGAGAGAGAGAGAGAGAGGGAGGAATTAGGAAGAGGGCAGATGGGAAAGCAGTAAGGCAAAACAAACATGCAAACTTCAGAATCGTGTGGGCCAGAAACGTTACAGATGTAGAACTATATATCATAACTGTATAGTTTGATAAAGGTTTCATAGTAGCTTTCTCTTGTTATGTATTGTTCATTATATATCTGTGTTTACATTTCCTTTCTTTCCTTCGTAGAATTTTGATACTCTTGTTTTAAGCATAATCTGTGCTTAAAGCAATAAAAGCAGTCTGATTCAACTGGATAAGAAAAATATTACATAATTCAAGATATATTCTGTGAGGAAGAGTCTTCCTATCTAACTTAATGTCACTTCTCAAGCAAATGTATCTTGTTTTAAGGATTGTTTACTAGAAAACAAGACTAAAATACAGATTTTTGCAGTGCTGTTCTTTGAGGTTGTAGATATCGATCATGTATTGACTGCATGATGCGAGAAATTCAATATGACGAATGATCTTGGGACGCTGTTGTTATTGTAATGTGCTTACACAAATGTGTTGGAGATGTTTGTGTGTGTGTGTGTGTGTGTGTGTTTGGTTCTCATATGCCACACTATAAGGCATGAGGAGTGTGTCCTTGTGCCATTCGTTATTATGTATCATGTCAAAAATGATCAATTTGGTGTATACAGTATCTCACAAAAGTGAGTACACCCCTCACATTTCGGCAACCATTTTAGTATATCTTCTTAAGGGACAATACTATAGAAATGAAACTTGGATATATTTTAGATTAGTCAATGTACAACTTGTATAACAGTAAAGATTTACTGTCCTCTGAAAATAACTCAACATACAGCCATTATTGTCAAAAAAGCTGGCAAAAAAAAGACAGAACAGGTCATTTAGTAAACCACAGATAGGCTAATGCAATCACGTTAAAAACTGTAATGATAATACACTGTGTCTATAGATGCCATTACCCAGTGTTTTAAGCAAAACCAGTGTATGACTAGTTATTGCTGCTTGCTAGGACTTTATTATTGCTCATTCTTAGGGTTTGGGATTTGGACAAACTTCTAATTCCAAGGACTACAGTTGATTTCAGTAACTGTTCACCAAAAATATTTATAGATAAGCATACGGTCACTAATGATTATTTGTGGGCTTTTATTGCAAAGCAACAAAATTGTAAATATCACCACAATTTTTTAGAAAGCTGAAGCAAATTGATCCAGTTTGGGCTGCAAAAGGGGGGGGGGGGGGGGGTTACTTACTTGGGCCAGTAAGTAACCACCTAGCAGCTATTCAAAAACCAACAAACAGTTTTCTTTAGAAAATAGAAAAATCTAGTTTAAAGGAATAATTCACCCAAAAATGACAATTCTGTCATTTAATCACCAAACCTGTTCCAAACCTGTATGAGTTTCTTCTGTTGAGCACAAAAGAAGAAGTATGTTAGTAACCAAACAGTTGATAATAGCCATTGACTTCCATAGTATGGCATAAAAAATATTGTGGAAGTCATTGGCTACCGTCAATTGTTTGGTTACCAATCTTCATTTTTGGGTGAACTGTCCCTTTAACCCTTGTAAGCTTTTCAGACATTTTTTATTGTATTTATTTATTCATTTACTTATTTATTTTTTCAAAGACAGAGCAATTTTTCTTTTTTAAATTGTGTTGAATAAAATCTATATATTAGCCACATTGCTGAATGTAGGCACACAATAATGAAGCAGTGAGACTATAAACATCCAGAGTGCAAAAGGTTCATACTCGTGCACAACACACATTCAGAGTGAGAGTGAAATTAATTGCAAAATGAAATTTTGTAAATCTAATCTATCTATCTAGTCTATCTATCAAATCTAAACTAAATTACCTAAAATAATAATAATAAAAAAAAAAAAGCATATAATTTACTGTTTTCCATTCAAAAATAACAGCCACGATGTAGCTCTTTTTTAAAGATTGGAATAATCCATGGTTCTCCTGGTGTGCTTTCAGTTGTTTCATTGCAATATGAATATGACATTTCTTGGCTTCTTGATACCAGCAAGGAAAGCAAAGCCTGTGATTAATCTCTTAAAAAGCTCACAATCATTTAATGACTGTGAATTTCAGATTGCATTAACTTTTTACTGTTGTTTCTCATTCCTAACAGATCCAGGTGATTAAGATTGAGACGGAGGACAACAGAGAGACACGCTCCGCTAAAGACGCCCTTCTTCTGTGGTGTCAGATGAAAACAGCAGGGTAACATCTATATATCTATCCCACAACTACCCATAACCAACCCAAAGACAATCATTTTGTATATATGTGTATATATATATATACACTACTAGTCAAAATAATAATTTCGAATAATTAAGGTAGTCCAATGTTTTTAAAAGAAGTCTTATGTTCACCAAGGGTTCATTTATTTGATCAAAATACAGAAAATCAATAATATTTTAAAATATTATTATAATATGTTTCTGTTTGAATATATTTTAAAATGTAATTTATTCCTGTGATGGTAAAGCTGAATTTTCAGCAGCCATCAGTGTCGCATGATCCTTCAAAAATCATTCGAATATGCTGATTAATTATTATTATGAGTATGGAAAATATTTTTTGCTGTTTAATATTTTTGTGGAAATACTTTTTTCTGGATTTTTTGATGAATAGAAAGTTTAAAAGAACTGCAAATTTCTATAATTCTGTAATATTATAAACTGTCACTTTTGATCAATTTAATGCATTGTTGCTTCTTTTTTTATCTTATTTATCCCGGACTATTGATGGGTAGTGTATCCCAGTTTCCACAAAAATATTACAACTCTTTTCAACAATCATGATAGCAATAATAAATGTTTCTTGAGCAGCAAATCAGCATATTAGAATGGTTCATGTGACACTGAAGACTTCAGTAAGGATGCTGAAAATCAGCTTTGTCATCATAGGAATAAATTACATTTAAAATATACTCAAATAGAAAACTTAAAAATAAAAAAAATCACAATATTACTGTTTTTGATCAAATAAATCCAGCCATGGTGAGCATAAGAGACTTCTTTCAGAAACATTTCAAAAACAGCGTAATTATTCCAAAATGTTGATAGTGTTTGGTAGTGTATGTTTTCTTTTAGGCCTTTATAGAAATACACATGATCTTCCTGTACATCTTTCATGATGCTGTGGTGTTTCGTATGTTTTGCCCCAGGTATCCTGAGGTCAACATTCACAACTTCACCACCTGCTGGAGGGACGGCCTGGCTTTCAACGCTCTTATTCACAGGCACAGGTCAGCGGTCAGACAGACACACATCATACTGACTAGGCTTCCTTCCATTCACGTCATTGATAGAAGCTGTTATGCAAGCTGATTTCTGCTTGTGTGTTTCACAGGCCTGATTTAATTGAATTCCACAAGTTGACCAGATCCAATGCAACACACAACCTCCAGCAAGCCTTTAACATAGCTGAACAGAGTCTCGGACTCACCAAACTACTAGACCCTGAGGGTAACGAACAGCATTTTACTCTCACTATATACACTCAACACAATGTGAACCTTTAAATGCACTAGTTGGGGCCCAGATTTGATATTTTTAGTTATACTGATTCAGCTAAATAGCTGAATGATCACTCAAAACAATAACCATTTTCTCCCACCCAGATGTAAACACAGAAAATCCAGATGAGAAGTCCATCATCACTTATGTAGTTTCCTACTATCATTATTTCTCCAAAATGAAGGCACTTATTGTAGAAGGGAAGAGAATTGGAAAGGTAGGAGGTGTTTTTGTGCATGTTTGATAGAGCTAAACCTCATTTAAATGTTATCAGATGCATATTTTCCCTCTCTTTTTTCTCTTTCTAGGTGCTGGACAATGCTATAGAAGCTGATAAGATCATTCGCCGCTATGAGGCTTTAGCGTCCGACCTGTTAGAGTGGATTGAGAGAACCATGAGCATCATTAGCAACCAGAAGTTTGCAAACTCGCTATCGGGTGTTCAGCAACAGCTTCAAGCCTTTACCACATACTGCACCATTGAGAAGCCTATCAAGTAAGAGAGAATAAATGATACAGAGGTCTGAGTGTTGGCAGGCACCCCATGACTGCCTGAAAAATACTCAAACTATGACTGTGAATCATCTGGTTCTTTCAACGCTTCCTTACGCTACAATTTAAGGGTACTAGTCACTGTATTGTTGGTCAAAGGTGCTCCTACCCTAGTGAAAAACAGGTGCGCTTAGTTATATTGAACATGCGCTTGTATCGTACGTCAAATCTTAATAGTATATTTAAAAAAACTGTGCTTGCAGATAATATTAATGAAATAAAGGGCCACTTAAGTGCACTTAATTAAAGAGAGAACACTTTCATGACTTTTTTTAAAGGGATAGTTCACCCAAAAATGAAAATTCTGTCATCGTTCTAAATTGTTCTGTCATTGTTTGAGTTTCTTTCTTCTGTTGAACACAGAAGACGATATTTTAAAGAATTTTGGTAACCAAACAGTTGCTGGTAGCCACTGACTTCCATATTTTCCCCACATTATAGAAGTCAGTGGTTAGCAGTAACTGTTTGGTTACCAAACTTCTTTAAAATATCTTCTTTTGTGTTTAACAGAAGAAAGGAACTCATACAGGTTTGGAACAACTTGAGGATAAATAAATTATAAGTTTCAGTTTTTGGGTTGAATTAGCTCTTTAAATACACTTGCAAAGAGTGCAAGAGTGTGCTTTAATTATCTTTTGTTGTGCTTTAAAGAAGTACACTTTATTTTTTATGTTGACTAACATGCTAAAACATGTGAAGTACTGTATGTGATTATAATTAAACTGTATAGTGTTATTTGATATTAACGTTAAAAGTTAATATATTTTAAGTGTTCGTTTTTATGTAAATTGCAACATTACATATTTATTTAAATACATGACATACAATAGAAATATTTTAGTTTACCATAAATGCTTGTCAGTACATTCTGCAGTACACTTTAACCATATTTCAAACACAATAGAAGTATTAATGACATTACATATAAAGTTGTACTGAAGTCCTACTTAAGCAGGTTAAAGAAAACACTCTTAAATTCAGCTAATTGGATTTAACATAAGAGTCTGTGCTTAAGTATAGTGTTTTAAAAGTATATTATTTCTGTAATAAGTACTGTTTTTAAAAGTGTACTACCTGTAAAATGTTCATAAGGATTTTGCTGGTTATTGGCAGATTGTGCAGCTAATCATAGCTATTTAATGTCTGACCACAAATAGGTTGTATTATTGTAATTTTTCTTGCAGTGTTTGTCTTTTCATGTTATGAACAAACAAAATCACCAACTCTTGTTGAAAATGAGTGATTTTTGGTCACTTTATCACATACTGTCAGTGTAAACTAACTTTTATAATATAATCGATGCGCTCAGCTGATGGGCTGATGTTTACTGGACTAAAGCTTTAAGTTAATTACATTAGTCCATTTGGCATAAAGACTTGTTCATACTGTTGCATGTTTTGAATGGAAACGCATAGGGAGTCTTAGGAAAGGGATTTGTATGACAGATGTAGTGCAGTTTGTGTGGTTATTTATGGTGTGGATTGTTTTTTTTTACAGATTCCAGGAGAAAGGGAACCTGGAGGTGCTGCTTTTCACCATCCAAAGTAAGCTCAGAGCTAACAATCAGAAGCCATATGTGCCTCATGACGGGAAACTTATCTCAGACATCAATAAGGTGTGTACTGTTTAGTTGATATACAGTAGTTCTTGACTGGTTACAGTGTCAAATTTGTATTTTTGTATAACTAGAAGAGGGCTGATTATTTTTCAGAAAAATAGTTAGTTTTTTTATACAGTCATGGCCAAAAATATCGGCACCCTTGGTAAATATGATCAAAGAAGGCTGTGAAAATTAATTCATTGGATAATAAGAATTTAAAATGGGGGGAAATAACATTATGAAATAAATGTTTTTCTCTAATACACATTGGCCACAATTAACTGCACCCTTGTATTCAATACTTTTTGAAACCTCCATTTGCCAGTTTAACAGCCCTAAATTTTCTCCTATAATGCCTGATGAGGTTAGAGAACACCTGACAAGAGATCAGAGACCATTCCTTCATCCAGAATCACTCCAGATCCTTCAGATTCACAGCTCCATGACGGTGCTTCTTCTCTTCAGTTCACCTCACTCATTTTATACAGGGTTCAGGTCAGAGGACTGGAATGGCCATAGCAGAAGCTTGGTTTTGTGCCCAGTGACCCATTTTTGTGTGGTTTTTGAGGTTTGTGTTTGGATTATTGTACGGTTGGAAGATCCAGACATGGTCCATTATAAGATTTCTATCAGAGTCAGTCACTTATTGATTTTTTATCTGTTGGTATTTGATAGAATCCATGATGCCATGTGTCTAAACAAGACGTCCAGGACCTCCAGCAGAAATATAGGCCCACAACGTCAAAAATACAGCGGTATATTTCATTGTACACATGGGGTACTTTGATAACACTTTATTTTAGGGTCTCTTAACTAACTAATTTACTAGAATATTAGCCATTTATTAGTAGCAATTAAGCACATATTAATGCTTTATTCTACATTACCTATTCTATATCGCTAATCCTACACAATACCTAAACTTAACAACTACCTTACTAACTATTAATAAGCAGCAAATTAGGAATTTATTGAGGGAAAAGTCATAGTTAATAGTGAATAAGCATTCCCTATTCTAAAGTGTTACCGCTACTTTTTATCCCTGTGTTCACCAAACCCATCTTGAGTGTTTGCTGCTAAAAAGCTCAATTTTTTGTTTCATCTGACCATAGAAGCCAGTCCCATGTTCCAGTTGTGTCTGACAACTGAATATGCTAGAGTTTGTTTTTGGATGAGCTAGGAGAATGTTTCTTGAAACCCTCCCAAACAACATGTGGTGATGTAAGGGCTGTTTGACTATTTTTTAAGGTTTTCTGACCCAGAGACTCAACTATTTTCTGCAATTCTCCAGCTGTGGTCCTTGGAGAGTCTTTAGCCACTCAAACTTTCCTTCTCACCGTGCATTAGGACGATATAGACACACGTCCTCTTCCAGGCAGTTTCGTAACATTTGTTGATTGGAAATTCTTAATTATTGCCCTGATGGTGGAAATGGGAATTTTCACTGCTCTAGCTCTTTTCTTAAAGCCACTTCACTAATTTGTAAAGATCAACTATCTTTTGCTGCACATCAGAAATATATTCTTTGGTTTTTCTCATTGTGATGGACAATTAAGGGAATTTGGGCTTTGTTTTCCCTCCTATTTATATTTCTGTGAAGCAGGAAGCCATGGCTGGATAAATTCATGTTCATAATCACCCTGGATGACAGGGAATGAGAACTCGGAATCCAGTTGCAAGTGAAGTGCAGTTTATTTAGAACAACAGTGGGAAAAAAAGGCAAGGTGAGTGGTCAGATGATATCAAGCAGGTCTCAGAGGCAAGGAGACTACTAGACACTGACCCAATCCAACACGGCACGAGAAATCCAACAAACTCCTCGACAGAGTATCCACACGGTAGGTAATCAAAGGCAGGAAGCAATCAGGAAACAGAAGCACTGGAGAGAACGACAGGCATGAGCAAACACATGATCTGACAACATGCACAGCAAACACGAGACAGATAAAGGCAGCGGATAATGCACTACAGGTGCGGCCGTGCTGATTAGCTCGTCAGCACCGAGGTTGCGGGAGCAACGCTGACAAGCAACCAGACAGGTGATAACACGCAGACACACAGAAATGAACACACAGACCCGTGAACCGTGACAGTACCCCTCCCGCTAGGAGCGCCTCCTGGTGCTTCCAGGGTAACTTACCTGGCGATTGCAATCATCGATAAGTGAATGATCCAATACTTTTTTAGCAGGAACCCAACTCCTCTCCTCCGGACCGTAACCCTCCCAGTCCACCAGGTTCTGAAATCCATGTCCCTTCCGCCTCGAATCCAGAATACGTTTTACCGAATAAGCAAGTTCCCCATCTATGAGTCGCGGCGGATTAATGGTAGAATGAAAAACTGGCTTTAATTTTGAAATATGGAAGACGGAATGAATTCTCCTGTACGCTGAAGAAAGTTTAAAGCGAACTGCTAATAATCTTGGTGACAGTAAACAGGCCAATGAATTTAGCAGCAAGCTTATTACAGACGGTACGGAGAGGAATGTTCTTAGATGAAAGCCACACTTTTGGACCAACGACGTAGACGGGAGGCTTTGACCAGAAGGAAATCGGCCTGGGCCTTGGTGCGTGACCCCAGCTGGAGAATAGTCTCTCTAGCCCTCCTCCAGGTGCGGCGGCACCTCTAGACAAAGATGTGGGCAGAGGGGACCACGACTTCAGATTCCATTCTCTGAAAAATAGGTGGCTGGTAACCTAAGCTACACTCGGAGAAACAGAGACAGGCCCGTAGATGACACTGGTAAAGAATTGTGTGCGTACTCCACCCATGAAAGTTGCTGACTCCAAGAGCAAAGGTTCTGAGACACCAAACACCGCAACACCCGTTTTAAATCTTGGTTGGCCCTCTCCGTCTGACCATTACTCTGGGGATGAAAACCAGAAGAAAGACTAACAGTCGCCCCCAACAAATGACAAAATTCCATCCAAAATTTGGAGATAAATTGAGGCACATCATTGACCTGTGCCTGGAAGACCGCGGGAGAGTTGGATAGCCCGAACGGCATAACAAGATACTCCCAAGTGCCCCCTGGGGGTATTAAAAGCGGTCTTCCACTCATCCCCCTCCCTTATGCGAACCAAATGATAGGCATTACGAAGATCCAACTTTGTGAAGAAGGAAGCACCCTGCAGACTCTCGAAGACATCAACGGCAAAGGATAAGTATTCTTTACCATGATGCTGTTCAACCCTCGATAGTCAATACGAGGGCGAAGGGAACCATCTTTCTTCTCCACAAAGAACCCCGCACCTGCAAGAGAAGAGGAAGGACAGATGATCTTGGCTGCCAGAAAATCAGAAATATATTTCTCCCTAGCCTCCCTTTCCAGAGCGGAAAGCGAGTATAACCTGCCCTTAGGCGGAGACATACCTGACAATAAATCTATCGCACAGTCATAAGGACGATGCGGAGGAAGAGAAGCAGCCAGAGACTTACTGAACACTCCCTTCAGATCAAGATACCCAGTGGGCACGTTTGACAGATCCATATGTTCATCCTGTAACACAGAACAATACACACAGAAGAACATGCAGACAACAAACACGAAGCATGACAAAATTCACTCCAGGAAGAAACAGTGTTCTGGCGCCAGTTTATGTTGGGATTGTGGTGTGAGAGCCAGGGGTGACCCAAGACCACAGGAGCTAAAGGGGAGTCAGTCAAGAGGAAGGAAATGGTCTCAGTGTGGTTGCCAGAAGTGATGAGACTCACCGACTCAGTGGCATGGGTGATGGGTGGGAGAGACTGACCGCAAGAGAGCACTGACAAAGATGGGCGGGTTGAGCGGAACCACAGGAACTCCTAACTTAAGCGCTGTCTTGCAATCCCAAAAATTACCGTCTGCTCCAGAGTCTATTAAGGCTTTACATGTGAATGCAGCACGACCCATCAGTAGTTGAACAGGGAGAAAAATGGCAGCAGAAGAGGATTTCTCAAAGGCGACTCCATCCCATCAGTAGCCTCCTATCTACTGACGGGCTTTGGCTTTTACCGGGCACTGCGCCACAATGTGACCCGCAGTACCACAGTATAAACACAGTCCCTGGTTCCTGTGTCTCTCCTTCTCCTCCTGTGAAAGATGAGCTCTGCCCACCTGCATGGGCTCAGGATTGAAAAAATTACCTGCCGTATCCTTAGCCATAACGGAGGATTGGTCTTCAGTATTAACAACTGGAATCTGTAGAGCTCGTTGATCACGAAGTCGCAATATAGCGTCCACTAGGATTGCCAGATCAATCAACCCGTCAAGAGAGGTGGGTAATTCTTTAGTATACATTTCATTTCTGATACGGTAGGCTTACATTCTGCCACCAATGTGCGAAATTCGATGGAGTAATCTGTCACCGATCGATTTCCTTGACGTAACTCAGCCAACTCCCGTGAAGTAACTCAACCTACTCCCTACCAGATGCAGCCCGATCGAATACCTTCTTGAGTTCCTCCGAGAAAGACTGGAACGAAGAACAACAGTGGTGCCTTTGCTCCCATACCGCCGTTCCCCAGAAAGCCGCTCGTCCAGTTAGCAGAGTGATCACAAAGGCCACTTTGGACTGCTCTGTGGGAAAAGACGAAGGCTGGAGAGCAATGTGAAGAGAACATGTAGCCAGAAATGAACGACATAACAGGGGCTCACCGGAGTAGACCATTGGAGGCGTTGGACGGGGTTCGGCATGCCAGCTAGTGTTATCCACATGTGGAACAGTCAGGGGGTTGAGCGCAGTGGGCTGTTGGGCAGATTCTGTTTTTAACTGTCGGAACTGAGTGGTTAGATCCGAGACCTGTGTTACTAGTGCCTGAACGGCACAACCGGTAGCCATGATCGGTTCCTCTTGCTGCTCCATACGAGTATTGCTGCTGGTAAGAATGTCTCTAAGTTTTGTAGCACTTGCTGGATCCATCCTTGCTCAGATTGTTCGGTCACGGAATGAGAACTCGGAATCCAGTTGCAAGTGAAGTGCAGTTTATTTAGAACAAAAGTGGGAAAAAAAGGCAAGGTGAGTGGTCAGATGACATCAAGCAGACGAGCAGGTCTCAGAGGCACGGAGACTGCTAGGCACTGACCCGATCCAACACGGCAAGAGAAATCCAACAAACTGCTCAGCAGAATATCCACACGGTAGGTAATCCGAGGCAGGAAGCAATCAGGAAACAGAAGCACTGGAGAGAACGACAGGCATGAGCAAACAAACGATCTGACAACATGCACAGCAAACGCGAGACAGATAAAGGCAGCGGATAATGCACTACAGGTGCGGCCGTGCTGATTAGCTCGTCAGCACCGAGGTTGTCGGAGCAACGCTGACATGCAACCAAACAGGTGACAACAACACGCAGACACACAGGAATGAACACACAGACCCGTGAACCGTGACATTGGAATGCTCAAAATTGTGAATATGAATGGGAATATACTTCAGAGATATTTTACTCATAAGAATTTCTAGGGGTGCCAATAATTGTGTCCAACGTGTATTTGAGAAAAACATTTATTTCATAATGATATTTCTCCCCATTTTAAATTCTTATTATCCAATGAAAGGATAGATTTTTGTGAATTTTTTAAAGAAAAGATAAAAAAGGATTAACAATGCAGATTAATTTTCACAGCCTTCTTTGACCATATTTACCAAGGGTGCCGATATTTTTGGACATGACTGTATTTGACTATATGGAAGTATAAATTTCATGTCATGTAATCTGAATGAAATATTAACTAATGACCTAAAGAAGAAATATACACTACCAGTCAAAAGTTTTGGAATATTTAATGATGTTTGTTATATTTCAGAATATTTTTAATGTAATGTAAAAGCCTCAATTTTGATTAAAAAATACAGTAAAAACAGTAATATTGTGAACAATTGCAATTTATAATAACAGTTTTCGATTTGAATATGTTTTCAAATGTAATTTATTCAGATTTCAGCATCATTACTCCAGTCTTCAGTGTCACATGATCCTTCAGAAATCATTCTAATATACTGATTTTCTGCTTAGTTATTATCAATTATTTTGGTGCTCAATTATTACTAATAGTGCTTATTATTTTTAAAGTGGAAAATGTTTTTGCTGCTAAATATTTTTGTGGAAACCGTGATAATTTTTTCAGAGCTCTGAACAGAAAGTTCAAAGAAATAGAAAACTTTTGCTTCATTATATTACTTTACTGTCATTTTATTTTTTAAATGCATCCTTGCTAAATAATTTATTTTTATTTTTTTAATTGTACTTCCTCCAAACATTTGAATAGTAGTGTATCATGATTTCCACAAAATGTATGATGCAGCACAACTGTTTTCAAATAAGAAGAAATGTTTCTTGAGCAGCAAATCAGCATATTAGAATGATTTCTGAAGGAGCATGTGACACTGAAGACTGGAGTAATGATGCTGAAAATTCAGCTTTGATCACAGGAATAAATTACAATTTAAAATATATTAAAATACAAAACAGCTATTTTAAATTGTAATAATATTTCACAATATTAATATTTAATGTTTTTGGTTAAATAAATTCAGCCTTGATGAGAATAAAAGACTTGTTTCAAAATATTTAAAAAATCAAAATTATGTCAAACTTTTCGGTTAAGTACCGATAACGATGGTGTCTAATTTTATAATTTTTGTTATTATTATTGGAAGTAATATTTACCTACTATTTACCTTTTTCACATTTTACTTTATTTATATATTATTGAATAAATTAATCAAAATGATTGTATGATTATTGACATTGTCTCACAGAACAATCCTTATATTTTGTTTTTCTCATGAAAGGCGTGGGAGAGACTGGAGAAGGCGGAGCACGAGAGGGGTGTGGCTCTTAGAAAAGAGCTGATTCGTCAGGAAAAGCTAGAACTTCTAGCTCAACGATTCGATCATAAGACCACCATGAGGCAGGCTTGGCTGAATGAAAACCAGCGTCTGGTCTCACAGGTGTGCAGAACAGAAAAAATAAAAATAAAAAATGAACTGTATAAAATAAAACAGGTGACATTTTGCCTTAAACGAGTGCTGCATTTTCCTCAGGATAACTTCGGCTATGACCTCCCAGCGGTAGAAGCTGCCATGAAGAAACATGAGGCGATCGAAGCAGACATCCTATCATATGAGGAGCGCATCAGTGTCGTAGTGGAGCTGGCGAATGAGATGGAGTCAGAAGGGTACTATGACATCCGACGCATCTTGGCACGCAAAGAAAACATCTTCGGCCAGTGGAGCCTTCTGAAGGAGCTGGTGGTGGGACGTAAAGTCCGTCTGGAGAAGAACCTGGCCCTGCAGAAGACCTTCCAAGAGATGGTCTATATGATCGACTGGATGGAGGAGATGCAGGTGGGTTGACTATACCAGTTTGACTTGTGATTAAAATGTGTACTACCACTATTTTCATTCAGTAATCAAGTTGACAAAATCAAACATACTTTTCTTGACCAAAGTGCCATATTCTTGCCCCAGGTTAAGCTGCTCTCTAAGGACTATGGCAAACATCTTCTTGAAGTGGAGGACATGCTCCAGAAACAGAGTTTACAGGAGGCTGACATCTCTATACAGGCAGACAGAGTTCAAACCCTCAAAACTGCAGCTCTCAAATTCACCACTATTGAAGGTGAGTGCACCTTAAAACAGTAACATGATGAATATTGATTCAGAGACACTGGGTCAAGATGTGATGGCAGATTGTGATATAAAGGTTACTTGATGCGTTTCTTTCTCTGAGATGTCCAGAGACCTCTGCAGGGTAGAGTCTGTAAAATAATATTACATGAGGAGCTTGCATAATGCGCCACAAGAGGGCTGGAGTTGCTTTGCTCTCTATTCAGCACACACTACTACTCCTTGATAGTTCAGGGCTCAATAATGAGTATTTTCAGCTTTAAACTAAATGTTAAGCTTAACTAATTAACTAAATATTAAGTTTCCTTTTACAAAAGATTTTCTTTCTTTACAAAAAGATTGTATATACCATTCAAAAGTTTGGGACCAGTAAGGAAAGCGAGTGAAGCACACACACAAACACACATTTTTATCAAATAATACCTCATTAATAGCGGTTCACCTCCGTGATTTGGTGCGATTGCATTCACTTCAGCAGTGAACCGTACCAGAGTTCACTTGAACCATACCCCAGACAGACCACCCTTTTTTAAGCGGACTCAGGTACGGTTTGCAAGTACAGAAGACAGCGTTCACATCATCTAAACAAACCCAACTCTGATAATAATCGAACCGGAGTGCGCACCAAAGTGCTAGTGTGAAAGCACCATTATTCTCACTAAGGCTGTGTTATTTTGATCAAAAATACAGAAATAGTATTACAATTTAAAATAACTGTTTTCTATCTTCATGTATTTTAAAATGTAATTTATTCCTGTGATGCAAAGCTGAATTTTCAGCATCATTACTTCAGTCTTCAGTGTCACATGATCCTTCAGAAATCAATCTAATAAGTTAATGTTGTGCTTAATAAAAATTTCTTCTTATTACCAATGTTGAAAACAGTTGTGCTCCTTCATATTCTTGTGGAAATGGTGATAAAATGTTTTCATGGTTTATTTTTATTTTTTTTTTAGTTTGCAACAAGCTGGAAATAGTACAGCTATAGTGTATCTTAATGAAAGATGCAGAACATACTGATTAATATGTAGTTTTCAAGACTTTCTTCGTGCTTAGTCAATTTTGCTAATCTCACAAAACCTCATCTTTGTTAGCTAAATAACTTTGGTGACAAATCAGTGAAGCTTTTCTTCTTTTCTCTGTTTCTGACTCAGGTTACCAGCCATGTGACCCTCAGGTAATTTGTAACCGGGTCAACCACGTCAACACCTGCCTGGAAGAATTAAAGCAGCTGGCTGCAAAACGGCGATTGGAGCTGGAGGATTCACTCGAGCTGTGGGCCTTCTTTCAAGAGGTAGAGGAATCAGAGAATTGGATCCGAGAGAAGACGTCCATCTTGGCCACACAGAGCTGCGGGAAAGACCTGAGCAGCGTCCTGCGACTGCTGCAGAAGCACAAAACCGTAGCTGGAGAGCTGTTGGCGCGACGTGCGTTACTTCAGCAGACCATGAAGAAGGGCAAGCAGATCCTCACCCAGAAAAGCTTTGGTACGGCTGGAATACAAGAGCGACTGATGGAGGTCAAGGCCGAATGGAAGAGACTGGAGGACCAGGCCACACAGAGGCTGTGTAACTTACAGGAGGCCCTGGAATTTTTTCAGTTCAGCACCGAGACAGACGATCTTCTAGCTTGGCTACAGGACGCTTACAGGCTCGTTTCTAGCGAGGACTTTGGACATGATGAGTATTCAACGCAGTCTCTCCTTAAAAAGCACAGAGGTGTCCGAGAGAGTATCGATAAACACCGCGCACAAGTGGTGGGCCTTCGGAAACACATGGTTGCGTTGCCAATACATTATCGAGAGCTGGATGAGGTGCGAGCACGCATGGCTGAGACGGAGCAGCTCTACACAGAAGTGGCGGAAGTTGCCGTGTTGCGGCAGCAGTGGCTGCATGACGCGCTGGCTGTGTATCGCATGTTTAGTGAGGTGAACGCCTGTGAGGTGTGGATCGATGAGAAGGAGCAGTGGCTGAACAGGATGGAGGTTCCCGAAAGACTAGAGGACGTGGAGGTGATCGCACACAGGTAGGAGCGTTCACCAGGTGTTGCTTGTCTGCTTTGACCCCAGAAAATATTTAGAAATGTCATTGCATTGGAAATCAAATATTTGAATTTAGTTTTTTTGAGACATTTTTGCAATCGAGGCTCATTAGAAAAATGCACCTGTGATGTAATTTCTGCAAGTGCTTTGTATTTTTAACTTACACTGGCTTCCAGTTACATTTAGGATTGATTGGCAGTACTTTTACTTGTTTTTAAATCACTCAATTGCTTAGGACCTAAATACGTTGCAGATCTGCTCACTGAATATAAACCCAACAGACCACTCAGATCATTAGGAGCGAGTCAGTTAGAAATACCAAAGATTCACACAAAACAAGGGGAGTCCGCTTTTAGCTATTATGCCACCCGCAGTTGGAACCAGCTACCAGAAGAGATCAGATGTGCTAAAACATTAGCCACATTTAAATGCAGACTCAAAACTCATCTGTTTAGCTGTGCATTTACTGAACGAGCACTGTGCTACGTCTGAACTGATTGCACTGTATTTTATGTGTAATAATTTTCTATTCTTAATTTAATGAATTCTTTAATTCATTTTAAATCAAATTTTAAATCATTTAAAAAGTTTATCAATTATTTTCAATTAAATAAATCCTTATTTTTTATTGTTGTGATTATATTTTTTAATTATTTTTTTCCCTTTTATGTAAAGCACTTTGAATTACCATTGTGTATGAAATGTGCTGTATAAATAAACTTTCCTTGCCTTGCCTTTGTATCGCAAGTGCAATGCTGTACCAGGTGTGCTATCGAGCAAGTTTACTACATTAGAAAGCCATGCATATGGAGCTTGTAATATGATGCAAATCTCAAACTGCATTAGTTTACAAATCATGCACTGGTAAAAGGGTTCTGAGATCATTACATAGTATTGTGCTAGGAGCCGTGTGAAAAAAGTCTTTATTAAATGATAATCTGCTGCTGTAATAATTTTTGTGATAAGGAATAAAAGTTGTTGGTGTTATACTACATTTTTGTTTTTCCAGTAAGTTTTTCCAGATGTTGCATTTTTGCAATTACCCACAGATAATGTTGTTTTATGGACACAAAAGCCTAACTGTGATTTACCATTGAATATATTCTTATCTGAGAAGTACATTTTCTGCATTTTAGGTTTGAAAGTTTGGACCAGGAGATGAACAGCCTGATGGGAAGGATACTAGATGTTAATCAGATTGTCCAGCAGCTCTTAGACAGCGGTCACCCCAGTTCCACCGAAGTCAGGGGCTGTCAAGATCACTTGAACAGCAGGTAACTCCACATCATATGTACAGTTTGTGTGACGTATAGCATTATCCTGCATATTTAATGGCAAATACCATAGAGGGAAACAGGACTTAAAATTATTTTCGTTTTCTCTATAGAGATTTTTAACGATTGCACAAAAACTTTTCAAGATAGACCCTGCCATGAGCTCTTGGTTGTTAACTGATGATATCCTTGTGTTGAAACCATTGGTTAGCATAATTTCAATTTAACAAAACAATCCTGTTGTGTTAAATGAGAAGAGGATCAAATAGACAAAAAAGTAGCTTTAGAAATAAATATTTTATTTGATTATTATGCGTAAACCTGTCACGACACACACTGTGGAGCAGGGAAACGCGGAGACGAAGGAACTTCTTTCTAACATAGACTTTTAATAACAAACTTAGGAATCGCTGGAGATGCAGATATACATGGAATGACGATCACAGAGTCTTGTCCCGATGGCCGTCTTGGAGACAGGGTCTTCACTGGGGATCAGTCTCTGGGGCTCATCCAGGTGTCCTGGCTGTAGAGATCATCTCTAGGTGCTGATCCACCATCTGATCTGGATACGGACTGGATCTGGGTGGCTACGGTGACCTTGGAATAAGAAAGAAACAGACTAATATTAGTGTAGATGCCATTCTTCTAGCAATGTAACAAGTACATCAGGTGTTTTGGGAAGTGTTACCGGTTCCGGTTGACCTAATTAATGCAGCCTAACAATCTTTAATGGATTTGAATTATAGAAATGCGATAGTGTATTATGTGTTAGCCAGGTAAAAGAGATCTAGATTTAAACTAACAGAGTGTGTCTGCTTCCCGAACAGTGTTAGGTAGATTGTTCCAGAGTTTGGGCGCTAAATAGGAAAACGATCTCCCGCCCGTAGTTGATTTTGATATTCTAGGTATTATCAAATGGCCAGAGTTTTGAAATCGCAGCGGACGTGAAGGACTATAATGTGATAAGATGCTGCTGTTGTTTGTCACTTTTAACACACGGCTCTACATGGGTGTCTTTAGAAAATAGGCTGCTGCTTTCACAAGCTTTCACTGAAACTGGCAAGCTGTGACGTATGTGTGAAAAACTCCAGTAATCCGTTTTAGACCGACCTTGGCATAAATAGCCTCTCTCAGCGTGCTGCCATCTGCTGTGGCTGCCACATACAGTGCGCGCCTGACCCGGCTCAAAAGCACTACGGGCCGAACCCAAACACATTCACAGCTATTGTGTTCTTCAATATTTAATGCCACGGTGTATTTAAAAGAATGTTTCATTAAAACGTGCCCTGTAGGAACTCTGTGTTTGATTTGTGATATTGTGTCTCAGGCCTTGAGCTGTGGCCCACCGGTGTGTCCTCGGACTGTTTTTTGTGTGGGTGGGTCCTTGATGTGTGTGTGTGTGTGTGTGTGTGTCCATGAATTGAGAATGATTCAGACTGAGTCATGTTTTCTGGAACAGAGTCATTTTTATAATGCATTATCCAACATTGTAAGAGTGGTTGTGCATGCGTAATGATAGCAGAGCTGCATGCTTTCGAGTATTCTGCTAAATACATAAATGTAAATGAGTTATGCTGATAAAACTAGTGAGAAGGACATTCTCATTCTAGATCAGTGGCTCTTAAAGCTTATGGAATTTTGAAATGTAATTATTTTAATTTTGACTATAATTATTTTAGTTATTATTTTTTTATTTACAGAAAGTATTAGTGCCTATCGATTAAAAGAAGTTGCTAAACTAGTCTAAGTGGGCCTTCAAATATTGTTGAGGACAATGAATAACCTTGAAGTCAATAAGGTTCTAGAGAGTACTTAATAGGAAAAAGATTGCAGATACATCCCTGCAAACCAGTGTTATTTTATTAGCATTGAGATATTTTTATAACTTTACATTTAAAAAACAAAATTGTGTGTATTTTCCACTTTCATTTTAATTCTAGTTATAATTTCTTTTGTTCGTTTATGCGTCTATCATTTTTAATTTTTTTAGTTATTGTAGTACATCACGAATATGTACATGAAAATGGGAAATTATCCTTATTTTATTAAATAAAATTAGTGCAGTCAAACGATTAATCGCATTCAAAATAAAAGTTTTTATTTACATAATATATGAGTGTGTACCGAATATATGTATTATGTATATATAAATACAAACACATGCATGTATATATTTAAGAAAAATGTTGTTTAAGCATTAAATATATTTATAAATATAATAATATATATGTATATACGTGCAAATATTTTCAAAATATATACTATATGTGTGTGTGTGTATTTATATATACATAATAAATAAACTAAGTACACATACATATATTATGTAAACAAAAACTTTTATTTCGGATGCGATTAATCGTTTGACAGCATGTTTTTATTTTTATTTTAGATAATGTTTATTTTATTTCAAGTATTGATTGATTGATTGTAGTTTTAGCTTTAGTGGAGTATAATAACCCTGCTGTGAACAAGATGAGTCGTCAATATTTTGGGCCATTTTCCTGCTAGAGAAAAGCTGTACATTTTACATGCACTTATGTATTAATAAAAAAACTTTTATCATTAGCATATTGATGACTTCAAAGCTAACAGACATCAGTGTATAAAGAGTCATTTTTATTACTCATCTGCAATGCAAGACAGGGAACATAATGACTTTGCAAGGCACACTTAGTAACACACACAAAAAGGAGCAAGATTTGAAACGAAATGGACTCACTTTAACAGAGTTACAAGAGTCTTTAAATCCAAAAATGTCAGAAATCAAGAAAATCAACTAAATTGCTTTCTTTTTGTGTATCACAGGTGGAACCGCATTGTGGAGCTGGTCGAGCAGAAGAAAGATCACCTGGACTCGATCCTGCGCATCCAGAACTACTTACTGGAATGCACGGAGATCAAGTCCCAGATTCAGGACAAGCGGAAATCCATAGACGCCACGCAGTATGTGGGCAGTGACCTGGGCAGCGTGCTGGCTCTGCAGCGCCGTCTCTCCACCATGGAGGGAGCTCTGACGGTTCTCGAGCCCAAGCTCCTTCACCTTCAGGAGGAAGCAGAGGAGCTCGCCACATCCCATCCGGACAAGGCTGTAGAAATCCTGGTTCCCTTTGAGGGCATCAGCGTGGAGTGGGAAGAGCTAAAGCATACATTGCAAGGCTGTGAAGACTCTTTAACCGTCGCTGGCCGCTTGCAACAGTTCATCCAAGACTTGGATTCCTTCCTCACCTGGTTGGTGCAAACTCAGACAGCTGCTGCTTCGGATGAGCTTCCCAATGCTTTAGAGGACGCAGAACGGCTGATAAACCAACACGCCGCGCTCAAGGAGGAGATTGGAAGGTACGAAGAGGACTACGAGCGTCTCCAGGCTGTGAATGATCTCTTGGAGACGGAGGAAGCGCCGTTGCCTCATGGAGCTCTGCAGCAGTGGCTGCACAAGCTGGACGTGGGCTGGAACAAACTGCTGGAGATGTGGGAGAGCAGGAGGGAGGTGCTGGTGCAAGCTCACATCTTCCATCTCTTCCTGAGGGACGTCAAGCAGGCCGAGGCTTTCCTCAATAACCAGGTGAAGCCCCTGATACCTCTTTATGGTAGTTGCACAGTTTAAATGTGAAAGATAAGGCTTTTGTTTCCTAAATGTTATTCCTCAGAAGTTGCGGAATCTTAAAGAAGATCTCATTTATGATTCATACACTACTTAAATTAGTTTCACTACCAGTCAAAAGTTTAGAAATAATTAATGTTTTTTAAAAAAGTATCTTTTTTGCTCATCGAGGCTGCATTTATTTGATAAAAAATAAAATTAAAAAAAACATTAAAAGCAGTTATATTCAGTTATATTGTGAAATATTATCACAATTTAAAATAACACTTTTCTATTTGAAAATATTTTAAAGAGTAATTTTTCCTGTGATGCAAAGCTGAATTTTCAACATCATCACTCCAGTTATAAGTTCTAATGGTCCTTTAAAAATCATACTATGCTGATTTGCTGCTCAAGAAACATTTCTTATTATTATTCTAAACATTAAAAAACTTTTTTGTGGATTTTGTTTTTTTTATTTAAAATAAAAAAACATTCTTTTAAATTGTAGTAAGATTTCATGATATGGCAGTTTTACTGTATTTTGATCAAATGAATGCCACACGGGTGATCAAAAGATACTTAAAAAACAAAAAAAACTATTTAAACCTGTTTCAAACTTTTTATATTAAACAATTTGCTGAAAAAGTGACAGGGCAGAGGAGAGGTTAAATATAGTCAAATACTGCTATGTTTATATAAATGTACTTTTTGTATGATTTGTCTCAAATGTTTCTTATAAAATTGTTGTTTTAATTTTAATAGAATGAATAGGTGTAATTGTTGAGATCTCTTCTGAAGCTAGGGTTTAGACATGGCAGGTTTGAATACTGCCGTGTGTTTAGCCCAAACCAATTCACCCTCAGAAACGAAGCAAACCTGAGAAAAAAGGTAAATGCAATTGAGAAAAAAAGGGTTTTTTTATTTGCAAAAAGTCTCCATGTGCTCCCCTTTAGATCTCATCGCCATCTAGGAAAAACTATTGAGATATCTAAGACACTTCATGTATGACCCTTCTATTCCACAGTTTGAGTTAGCAGACAATTAGGGCACAAGAACAGATCTGACTGATCTTTTTCAGGTCACATCTGTAAATGTCAGGAGCATCAGGGCAGTTTAAGGTCATTGCTCAGTTCATATTCTGAGACATTTTCTGCTTTTATGTTGGGTCATCACTTCATAAGAATATCGTAAATGCGGTTTAAATGCCAGAGGACATGCGTTTCCTCAACCCCGTCTGGGTGTCTGTTAGAAGCGGTGTTTTTTCTGGTTTGCTAAAAGCCCAGAGTCGCTTTCTGTTGCCTGCGGGTACAGAATAAGAATCCGCACCGTCATCGAGCGTGAACTGGTTTGCAGTAACACATGGCAGTGGCATTTATTAGCCACTTTTCCTTAAGATTGTTTGAGTTTCACCTTTCTAAATGAAAGAACATTGTAAGGACAACTAAACATTTATATCAATATTGTTTTTTTGTTTCCATCATTTAATATCTGTTTGCAAGAAAAATGAATTTAAGTAGACCGTTTGTATTTGTGCCTTCAATCTGTAGAACTGACCGAGTTAGAAAACATTTGTGGAATCGTCACAGAAGAATATGTGAGCATTGATATTGTTTCAAAGTGTTTATTATTGCAGTACCACCATCGGCTTGCCATTTGCCCTGATTATGGATTTGCTTTTAGTGTAATTGATCTGGACTCATTTTAGATGTCTGTCTCTCCTCTCCTCAGGAGTCAGCGTTGGCCCATGTGGAGCTTCCCACCACAGTGGAGACGGTGCAGGCAGCCATCAAAAAGCACAAGGACTTTACCACCACCATGGAGCTCAACCTGCACCGCATTAAAGCTGTCATAGAGGCGGGAGAGAGCCTCATCAGTCAGAACAACATCTACTCAGAGCGCATCAGAGAGAGAGTGGATCTGCTTGCTAACAGGTTAAAATCACAACACTTATAATAACAGTAATGCCGCATAGAGCTGGTTGGTATGGAAGGCCGTTTCTGCCACTGAATAAAAGATAAAAAAGGCAATTGTGACTTTTTATCTCACAATTCTAAAACTTTTAGATTAAACAAATTGCTAGAAAAGAGATGGAGCAGTAGAGAAGTTCAAGTTAAATACAGTTATACATAATATATATTTTTGTTTCAAATATTTTTTCATAAAAAAAAAAAATCTGTTTTAATTTTAATAAAATGAATTGGGTAATGATGAAAGTTTAAGTTTTGAATGTAAGCATATTGAAATGTCTTACTTGTAACTGCAGATGGTGGATATCTTGGCCAATCAGAGCACAGTTTGAGAAGCGGCATTGCTTCCCTCATGCCACATAACCAATCACGACTTAAAAATGTAATTGCGATTTTTCATCTCAGAATTCTAAAACTCGGAATTGTGAGGAAAAAGTAAGAATTGCGCAATTCTGAGATATAAACTAGCAATTCTACATTTTTTTTTCTTGCAGTTCTGACTTTTTAGTTTTTTCAGAAATGTGAAATATAAACTTGCTATTTATAATTCGCATCTCACAATTCTGAGAGAAGAAGCAATTGCAAGATATCAAGTTGCAATAAGAAAGAAAGACGCAAGAAAATAGATATAAAAATATATAAACAGAATTACGAGTTTATATCATGCAATTATGACATTTTTTTTCAGAATTTAAACTTTTCTCATAATTGCGAGAAAAAAGTCAATTGTGAGATAAAAAGTCGCCATTACCTTTTTTTTTATATTCAGTGCCGGAAACAAGCTTCCAGGTTGGTTCTCAGAAAATAGAGTAATAAGTCCAAAAAACTTCCAGAATTGTTATGATTTTATTCGCTTTACATAAGAAGTCATGTGTTTTCATGTCTGATCAAATCCAATATTCAGATTAGCAGTCAAAAAAATATACATATGTAATATTTTTAAAATGCAGATTCTTAATCTATTAACCTTAATCCATAAATTATGTTTGCAGCCTTGCAAATTACCAATAGTTAAAAGCGCTACATTAACCACTTCACAGCAAGTTTGAAATCCTATAGGCTACTTATAATTCTAAAAGATGACTGAGGAAATTTAGGTTCATTTTTGTGTGCCCTGTTATAAATCACACATTTTAATTAAAACAAAAATATGTTAATTGTCCATGATACTTCTATTGCCAAACTGGTTGCGTTTAAATGTTTTGGGGTTAAACAGCCCTTATAATTATATTAAAAACGCACTTGTAGTGTACTTCAAATACTTAATAAACTGTACTTACAGGTAAAATAATATTAATGAAATAAAAGGCCACCTAAGCGCACTTAAAAAATGACTGTAAGAGAAAATGACTGTAAGAATTAATTTACAATAAATGCAATAAATCAGTACATTTGGGAGTACACTTATTTCAGAGACAATAGAAGTAATTATGAAATTACATATAAAGATGCCCCACTTAAGTGGGTCAAAAACCACTCAAAAGTTCAACTAATTGCATTTAATATAAATGTAAGTGTGCTTTCTTTTGCACAAGAGGTTGTAGCCTGAAATACAAAAATGACTATTAAAGAAATATAGACAACGGAAACCTATTTAAAAAAAAATCTTGTTTATCCTGTCTGACATTTTTCCATTAAATTAAATTGTAATTTTAAAAAGTAAACATTTTCCAATGAAAAACAAACTTTTTTTTTTTGCCTCACTAAAAAACATTGATCTGTGACTTTATCAAATAAGCAGACTACGCTTAGTATCCTGTTAATTGTTTGCTTGTCATAAATGATGCAGAATTGGCACAGTTTCTGTATTGTGTTCAGCTGTTCTTTAATTCCTCTTTATAGCAAAACCTGTATTCTGTCATCAAGTAGCATTGGTAATAAAACCATGTTGCACTTTCATTGTAAAAGCAGTGCTGCTGTCCTTCTAAGACGCCTACCACCAGCCCTCCATTTCACTGTGGCACAGAACATGCAGCTGCTCCTATAGACACTGAATTTCAAATGTTTTATCCATAGAGGCATAACAAAGAAACTCGCTGAGAATCCACGGTCACTGATCTGAATGCAGTCTCAGTGAGGAGCGTGAAATTGGATTTCGAAAGCGCATTTGTGTATGGAATTTGTTATGGCCCAGTCTACCTTCTGTTTTAAACGGAGACTCAGCTATGAAACAGCTGAGAATTTATTACTGTTTAATCACAAATAATAAGCGAGTTTGTGATTGTGTCTGTGTGCGTCTCACAGAGGGAACCAGAACCGTGAACACGCTCAGCAATGGCTTCATAAACTCAATGACCAGTGGGAGCTCCAGAGGTTTCTACAAGACTGCCATGAGGTAGGATGAGTGCCAGCCGAGCACAAACACGTGTCACGCTTTGTCTTTGTTTTTGTGTGAAGCTTGTGCGAGTGATGATTGTTAGCCTTGCTGTAAGTAAATCTGTGCATCACTTAAGTGTGGACAGCAGTGTAGGATTTCAATGTAGCAGAAATATTTGGACGTAAGCTCACGCTTCTTTGTAACTTGTATTGTAAAAAGCATTTGTTAAACGTAACGTAATTAAAATAAATGACTCTTATGGAGTGTCCTAACCAGATGCAATACAATAAAGTGATATATGTGTTTTAGTCAAGCTAGTCAAGCTGCAGGACATTTTAATGGTCCAAAACCCTGCTCCCGATTATATATTAAACATCAGATATGTCTCATTGACTGTGATCGACACAGCATTTGCATTTCTCTGTGGACAAATTGTTGCAGGAAACTTTGCTGACCCTTGTGAAAAGGAAGTGTGTTGAACGTACACTTGTAATCTTAAAAAGTATTTTTTAAAGATAATATTATTTAATGAAAAAAGGCTACTTAAGTGCACTTAAAGAGAGACACTTTTATGGCACTAAAACTTAAAGTAAAATTGAAATCATCATGTTTAAAACCCTGCTGTCAAATTCCTTAGCCAATAAAGCTCTTTCTGATTCTGATTTAACTAACTTTTGTTGTGCTTTAAAGAAGTACACTTGTTTTGATGTGTTTACTAAAGTACAGCTCTTAATTATCATTTTAACTCTAGTGTTATTTGATGTTAAAGTTAATATTTAAAATGTGCTATATTACAACTTAATAAAACATTATATATTATTAAATGCATGACATACAAATTTTAATAGAATGTACATTTTAGTTTTCCACATTTCAAGTATATTTAATTAAATTAAATTTAAAGATACTTATACTTAAGTCCTATTTAAGTGGGTAAAGAAGCGCTCTCTTTAGGTATTAAACTATAATCCGAAAACATTACATTTAGTTCACACATAAGTATATTCTTTTAAAGTGTATTATTTCCATAACAAGTACTCTTTTATACTTACTGTAAGTGTATTTCTTTTTCACAATAAGAAACTGATTCATTAGGCTTACAATTTTTCATTTTATTGGATGTTTGTAAATCTCTTTTTTCATTAGTATTGTAAGTTGGTGGTGTCTGTTAGTTGGTCAGTTATTTCCTAAAGCAGAATGAACAGTTTTGTCTCCCGTGTTGTAGTAAACAACATTTTTAGACCGTAGAAAAACATTTGTGCAGTCGGGTAAGACTTAGTCATGTTTTACAAAAGTCATCCAGTACATGTGGCATTTAGTTTGTGTCTTGAAACGACTCTGAACAGCTGAGCATTCTGGGTAAATGCCGTGTAAAAGCAGTACTGTAGGAGGCTCCCAGTGTGGCCCAAACCTGCAGGTTTATTTAGACTTTGCTTGTTCTTCCCTTCTCATGCTCAATTATTTAGCAGGTCTTCTCATCACTTATTCAGTTGAGAGAGCGGGAACTTCAGTAGTGTGTGGGTGAGTGTGTGTGTGTGTGTGTGTGTGTGTGTTCACTGCAGGGCTGGGGATGGATCTCTGCCTTCTCTAAGAGCTGTCAAACACGTGTGGAGACTGAGAACACAATGATCACAGATGGTCTGAGTGCACTGAATCACTTTCTCTTATGCATTGTGTTTAGAAAATCAAATGCGTTCTATGCAAAGCCATATTGTTTATAAACAGCATAGTCTTTTTTACATAAAAACAGTATATATCCAGAATGTAAAGTTGTATATATATAATAATGTGCAGACTGTAATTATAATGTATGTGTATGCAGTGTGTATACTGTATGCAGACTTTCTTTATGCATTGAAAAGTATAACCAAATGTTTGCTAAAATCATAAACAACCTGTGCATATTGCATTGAATATTGTATCCCACAATTCTCATTGTTTTTATTCATTTTTGGATTAAAAAGGTAAATTTATGTTTCCACAATCCCCTTCAAAATCAATGGATTTGTTGGTTTCTCTGACGCAGAGTAAATACTAGTGTAAAGGAGCCCTGAAATATGCAACGTAGCAAGATTGTGTGACTTTTGATTTCTGGATATTGTTGCGTACTACTGTTTGAAATATTTGTCTTTGCGTTATACCTATTATATCGTAGGCAGTGTCCTGCATTAAACAGTATGCTTTTGAACACTGAGTTCAAAACACTGAAATCTATGAATCAATGCATACTGCAATCTATGCAGTAACACACTTTATTATTTGTATTTTTATATAAAACAGAACGTTATGCAACGGTGAACATTTTAAACAGGACTACATTGTTGTCTTGTAACCAGACCTGCATTTTTAATTCAGCAAGTGGCATGTACAAATGAAAGTGTTGTTTTGCATTTTTAATCTAGTTTTGTGTCACATCTCTTTGCAGTCCAAATAAATCAAGAACAAAATATATCATAAAAGTCACAGATCAGAGCTGATATTAATTCCAGTTCAGTTGTTCATGATTTGGATAGTCAAACTGAGCACATTGTACTCTTTTGTAGTGATATTTTTATTAAATACATTTTAATTTGTTTTTAATTTTTCAGTGAAATGTTACTACAGTATAGTATTTTTTTTAATAATAATAATAATTTTATAAAAGTTACATTTTAAAAAGTTAAAAAATATATATTTCTCCCACAATTTTTCTCAGAATTGCAAAAAATATTGTTTAGTTTTTAGTTAGTTAATTATTATTATAGCCATATTTATATATTATCAGAAGCGGAATAATAATTATATACTGTATATTACAACATTTTGGCCAAATTGTGCAGCCCTACAAACAAGCACAACAAACCTGTTTTTTTTTTACACTTTTAAATCACAATTTGATTTTTTTCTACCAGATCTTGCAGCCTAGTTTATATTGCCTACAGCAGAAATAGTCAGTAGTATGACTGAATCCAATTATAAACACTTTTCTCGTTTGCTCTCAGTTGTTCCTTTGAAATGTTTCCTGATCTGAAGTTAGTTTAAATGTCTCTCTGGTGTTGGTGGTGCTGTAGTTAACATGTCCCTGGATGGTCATTCACTCTTTCTTGGATCTATTGCTCCTTTCCACCCCAGGGTCTCTTTGAGGAATAACCATGATTGACCTAAATGTCTTTATGGGTGAAAGTGCTGGGTCATGAGGGCAGAGGTCACTGTAGTGTTTAGTAGGCATTAGAGAGAGGTTAAATATGTCCTAAAGTACTTGTGCATACAAATAAAGTTTCTTTCAATGGTTTCATTAAGAACCTTTAACATCCTCGGAACCTTTCCATTCCAAAAAATGATTATTTTTTTTAGATTTTTAAACATGTTCTTCACACTAAAAAAAAATTATGGAAGCGTTGATATCTCATAATTCAGACTTTTTTTCTCTGAATTCTACTGACTTTTTATTCTCACAGCTTCAAATGTATAACCTTTCACAATTCTTACTTTTTCCTCAGAATTGTGACTTTGTATCTCGCAATTCTGACTGTCTATCGCGCAATTTGTGAGAATTGCGAGATCTAAATTCAGAATTGTGAGGAAAAAGTGAGAGTTGTGAGGTAAAAATGTACAATTTCCTTTTTTTAATCCTTTGGTAGAAACGAGCTTCCATTAAAAACTTTTGAGCTTTTAAGAACTGATCACTGAAAGGTTCACAAAAAGGGTTCTTCTATGGCATCGCTGTGAAAACCCTCTTTTGGATCCTTTATTTTTAAGAGTACAGGTTGTGATCTGACAGATTTAGATCATTTCCCTGTTTTTGAACCTCTCTGTAGCTTCGCTGCAGCTCAGTCGCTCAATCGTATTCGCTTAAAGAGCCTAGTGTTATCCTTCTGACGCCTGCAACTATGTAGCCCCCCCCCTCTCTCTTTCTCTCTCAATATGGTTTTCTCCCCCTCCCTCCTCGTCTCTCTCCCTCGCATTCCGTCTATCTGTCTCTCTGCATGCTTTTCTCTCATCGTGGATGCTGCAGCGGGAGAAACTGGGTCTTTCAGCTCAGGCACCGCAGTATTGAGTTAAGCTTATATTACAAAACAGGAGGAAGAGAGGAAAAGAGGCGGCACGGACTGAAAGAAGACCATATGGATTTGTTTGAGATGCAAGACACTGCATAAACGGGGTGAGGAGTGTGTCTGGATTGCTCTGAGGAGGAGAGGGAAACACGATCCCCACATCCTCCCTCTTGACACTCTCCAACGCCCACTCTCTCTCTCTCTCTCTCTCTCTGTCTGTCCGTGGCTAGTGTTTGTACATCAATAATCACCGCTACTGGGCTCATTTCTCTCCTCGCTGTAACTCAGTCAGGCCTCCACTCGGGCTCCAGGCAGCTAATATCCTGTACCTTTCTGGGGATTTTCTTTGTTTTCTACTAAGATGCACAGCGCTTCTTGTGTGCACTGGATTTTATAGTCATTTAAGGATTTAGTTCGGTCCAAAAATAGTGCTCGCTGAGTTCTCCGCACATGTCTTGAATTATTCTTCCAGCGCTGTGTTTGGACTGTACTTGTGTGTGTGTTCTGGCCAGCGTTGGGTTTAGCTGCTCACCTGGGCTGCAGGTGAACATGTGGATTTGGGAACTTGACTGACAGAGTCAAACTGACACAGAGTTTGTGTAGTTTTCTATATGCATTCTCTAGTGTATCACAAATGTTACTGTTAATTGTTGATCTATTGTAAGAAAAATCTTTAAAAAATATAGGTTAAAATGCATATATGAAGTTCTTCGAAATGCAATGTTCATTTGATTTTATGTGGAATTTCAAGCAAAAGTTAATTTTTTTATGAAACTAATTTTATAAAATTAAATTTATTGAATCTAAATACATTGTGGTGAAATTAACAAGTAATAATTTTTCCTAAGCCTAATTTTGAAACATTTGTTTCTTTGCTTTTTACAACTATTATGCATTTTAAATTCTTCTTAATTCTGATTTTTTTTTTTCTGTTTTATGATATTCTTGATACATTAAAAAATGGCATATGCATGTTGGTATGCCACACAGACCCTGATACTAATATAATGATAATGAAATATTATTAAAATTAAATGTAAAACATTTATCATGTGTATTCAAGTTATGTCTGCTTATATTTTAAAAAAAAATAAAAGAATAGGTGTGAAAATCATATCATAGACAACAGGATCACATGATTTTTATTTTGAGTGTGATTCCTAACGTGTGTGTTGATGTGTGTTTCACAGATTGGAGATTGGGTGGCAGAAAAGATGCTAATGGCTCGCGACACCTCCCGCGATGAGACTCAGAAGCTTCATAAGAAGTGGCTGAAACACCAGACCTTCATGGCAGAACTCTCTCAGAACAAGGAGTGGCTGGACAAGATGGAGAAAGTAAGTTCTCAGGGTTGTGCTGTGCTCACTATCTTTGCTAATAGTAGTTAATACTGTTAATATAAAAGCGTTTTCTCTGTCAGATAATTAAGTGTGTGCCAATGCTCGGTGCCATTCTTCACTTGGTTTGAAAGATGCTGTTAGGCACCTTGAAATGAAAGCACAACTCAGCTGAAAGTCTTTCTCTGTTGACTCATATTCCATTATAGTCAACGACTCGTGTGAAACAGAGCCAGTAATCAAAGATGGCATAGCATTTAACAAGGGCAAATCCGCTTAGTGTATCATTCACATATAGTGGTGCACACACACTTTCTATATTGTTTCGCTAGTAATTATTGTTAGTCATATTTATGGGGGTTGTATGGATTATACACATTATCTTCTGATGCCACTAAATATCCCAATACTCTCTCCTGCATTGTGTGCTACAGACATGAATTGTACCTCAGAATTGACCTCTATTCTATTCTATTCTATTCTATTCTATTATAGCTACTGTAACTGAAAGTGTTTCTAAATTTTGGATAGATGTAAAAAGCCCTGGTGCTTGTAGCGCACTGATGTCCGATTGAAAGACTGATGTTGTTTAATCTGCCAGTTACACTGTTTTATTGACATTGCTGTTGGATTGAATGGACTGTCTTCAGCTGCCAAGGCCCTCAGCCTCATCGTCTAGAATGATCATAGGCATCTCGCAAAAGCCATTAATCATTTTATTCTGTGGTCAGCTGCAATAACAGAGGATGAGAGATGTTGTTGTTGAATACTGTTGTTGTGTATGGTTTGACAAGGTTGTGTGTTTGATGTATTCTGGATATGCCAAGATTTTCTACACTAATGAATGTAAACTGGAACAAACTAGACGTCTTTACTCATATTAGTTCGAATATGTGTATGATTATGACAGGACAGATAATATGGATGTGTGACAGGGTCGGTGAATAAAAAAAGTCATTTTAAAATGTTATATATATGTACAGTATATGTATATTTTCTTGGTTAAATCAGAATTTATTCATTGAAATACAGAGTTTGAACTGATCTACAGAAAGGATTTGAATTTATTAAAGATTAGTTCACCCAAAAATGAAAGTTTGCTATCCAAGGTGTAGATGAGTTTGTTTCTTTGTGGAAACAGATTTGGAGATATTCAGCATTGCATCGCTTGCTCACCAATGGATCCTCTGCAGTGAATGGGTGCCGTCAGTCCAATCAGTTGATATAAACATCACAATAATCCACACCACTCCAGTCCATCAGTTAACATCTCGTGAAGTGAAAATCTGCGTGTTTAAGAAACAAATCCATCAAGACGTTTTAACTTTTAACTGTCGCTTTTGACCACAATACGAGTCCATAATCCATAATAACGCTTTTTCCAGTGACAAGGCCACCCCCTCTTGTCCTCTCACATCAAAATCCACCAACATATTTGTTTAGAGCTGTTTTGGACTGTTTTCACTTGTAAATGGTGCTTGATCTGTTCATATTTCCCTCCTGATTCATACAAAACGACCTCTTATTGTAGTTGAAAGCAATGTTTTGAAATAATTGATAGATTTGTTTCTTACAAACACACAGCTTTTCAGTTCACAAGCCACTAATTCGTGGACTGGAGTGGTGTGGATTATTGTGATGTTTTTATCAGCTGTTTCTCCAAATCTGTTACGACGAAGAAACAAACTCATCTACATCTCGGATGGCCTGAGGGTTAGTAAACCTAAATGTTAAGTCACTATTAATATCTGGCCTACCGAGACAACTCCAAAGCGAATGACACAAAATAATCACGAAAGTTGCTTATACTTGCTAATTACCAGCATAATCATGAAGAATATAATGTAAATGCTTGATAGTGTGTGATAGCATGTTAGGACTGTGTGTGTGTGTGTGTGTGTGTGTGTGTGTGTGTGTGTGTGTGCAGATTTCTCTTGACCTAGTATTTCTCGTAGACAGCTGATTGCTGGGGCCCATTTCATTTCTCTGTCATATAACCTTAAGCTAGCTACCAGGAATAGAAATATGCTGAACTGTTCTGGCTACATATTTATAAGAGCGCCCTGGATTCACGCGCTCTTATTTTCTGCTGAATTTGCCCAGTTTGGACAGCTTTGCCTTGCTGTCCCTGCTACATAAATGCTTTACACATTCACCGTGGTCACAGGTGTATTCACAAGGGTCAAATCAATCTTTTGTTTGGACAGTTTTTTCTTTTTCTTTTTATAACCCCAAAGTTACTTGGTCCTATACTGTTCAGCAAACCAGAAGTGTTAATTTGTCAAACTTTGTATTTGCTCTGGTCATATCCAGTGTCTTAGTTTAATAATTCTGCGCTGATCTTTAGCCAAAAAGATGAGCAATTCACCAACATGCATCATATATAATTGGATAAATTAGCCTTGATCTAAAATAAATTTTAGCTGCCATGCATAAAATTAGAGATGCACCGATTGCCATTTCCTTGGCCGATTCCGATTTTTTTGGAAGTGTGACCTGCCGATACCGATTTTTGCCGATTCCGATTTTCATTCTAAGAACTATAATTGACAGCATATACAAACAAAAATCTATGCAAATTTCAATTTACATAAAATAAATTATTAAACATTACAATTCCCCCAATCTGGACTAAGTTACAGATTTTCTCTCACTTAAACAACTCTCAAAATAAAGTGCTCTGTGACTGGAAAGAGGAAGAAATAGCTTAAACTTAAACTTAAACTTAAAATGAGTTGCTGTATGTAACAAAACAGATGCCATTTCCCACTATGATTATGTCATTTTTCCCCCTAACCTTATTAAATGTCATCTTTCACATCAAGTTCTTACTTTGTTTCAATTAATTCAGTTAGCATAATAAGAAACTGTAGAGTTGTTACTATTCAAACGAAATTAGTATTAACAAAGTTTATCTTTCCACTGCTGAGGAAACAGAAGCTGCATCTGAAGTGGCATTAGATGCATTTACACAGACAGTTTGATGAAGCTGAGCTGCCATAAATGCATTTACACTGCAAAATTTCAAATGCATAAATAATTGTATGTTCAATGTTTATTTTTTTTAAACACATACAAATAAAAGTTGAAAAAATGCAATGATACTTTTACATATGAGTAAACCACCAGTAGGTGGCAGCAAATGTCTGTTTTAACGAGTGAGTCATTTATTCATTCATTCAACCGATTCATTCAAACGGCTGATTTATTCAGAAACTAGGCAAGTGACTGTCCTTAACAATGGGCCACTGAATCATTGACTCACTCAATTCGTTCAAAAAAATTCTGCTGTGGCTTTGATCGGAGCTATTTTCGTCAGCGAAATTGTGCAAAAACAGTCAATATTTTGTCTAAAATCAAAGTCACGTAATTTGAACTTCTTGTTTATTTAAATACTATTGTATAAAAATATCAGTGTCACGTTGCAATCGTGTTGATATTGATATTCGGGGGAAACATCATGGCCTTATAATGTTGCATATCTAAATCATGTATTGAAAATATATTTTTTTCTTCTAATGCAGTATGCATCTATAAATTTCTGTGAGTTACTTTGTGTGTGCTGTCTCTCTCACACTCACTCAGGCTGTGCAAGCCTCATCTGGCACGGCATAAATACATTATCAGTTGCCTTTTACACTTAACGCAATTACAATTAGAATCATTCTCACGCGAAACGACGTGTTTACACGCGACTGTGAGTGTGCGCGTGGCTGTGACGTCAAGGATCGGCTCGGAATCGGCAAGACATGAGACTGGCCGGCACCGGCACCGATCCGGGCTGGTCATGCGAAAAATCGGCCGATTAGAGACATGGAAACACAGGGCTTAAATACAGAGGAGTAAAAGGATAATAAATGACACACGGCTGGGAACTAATGAACTCATAACCTAGACGGGGACAGGAACAGGAACTAATGGGGACACAGGTCTGACAGCTATAAAATACAGTTTGTCAGGAATTTAAGCATTTTTGGCCATTTTTAAGGGTTACATTTATTGAGTGTTAAAATTATCACTGCTTTCTCTAATATCATATAGTATAATGAAAATGAAACATATATTGTGCTATGGTCTGTCCTCATGAATTTGGTTTGACATTAATAGTCAGTCAAGTTGATGTCTTTGAATTGGGATACTTAGAGAAGTCACTTTGGTTGAGTTTCCATTATCTACAATTCATTTCATATTCATACTGTATTCAGTTATTTTTATTTTATTTTAGTTTGAGCTGATGGTATTGAGTGAACATAACTAGATATAACTGCCACTGGGCCGTCAGCAGTTCATACAAAAACAAATTAATCTGATTATACAAATTAATTTGAATTAGCCACCAATTCGCCAAAACACAATAACATTGTTGTGGAATAACACAGGTATGCAGCAGTATATTCATTATATGCTCATATAGTAAGAGCTTCTGTTCATTCATCTGTATTTTCCAGTAAAAAGCATTATGCAGCACCTCACCCTTGCAGTGGACACATGCGTTATAATTACAACATGCTGTTTTGACTAGTTCTGCTCCAATGTCACTAACCAAGCAGCTGTCAGATGGAGCAGTCATGCCAAATCAAGTGAAGGGAAGGGGAGGGGAGGGGAGTATGTATCTGTTGCTAGGTAACCATTTCCTCAAACCCCAACCCCAGATCTCCCATGTGTGAAGGTCATTTGTTTTGCCTCTTCTTCACACATCCATGTATGTAGCTCACAGGAAGTGATGAGATGTACTTCCAAGTCAGTATGAACCAGAATAATGTAATGCATTATTTGATTTAGGTGCCGTAATGGCATATAAATGCCAGAAAACAAAGCTAACACTTTTTTTTTTTTTTATGCATTTCTATGCATTATATATATATATATATATATATATATATATATATATATATATATATATACAGTATAATGTAACAGTGAGATTAATGAATGCTTTAGAAGTATTGTTTATAGTTAGTTCATCTTATCTAATGTAATGGAACCTTATTTTAAAGTGTGACCCAGAAAACATAACAAAATCGTTCTTTAAAAGCAAAGTAAATGTATAAAATAATATTGCAATAGTGATGATAATAATAATAATTGGGGCATTTTTCTTTACCTAAACACATAAAATGGCATGTTTATCACAGAAGATAATTAAACGGTCTCATTATGTAATTGGGATTTATCTAGCAAGCAAGTTCAATTAACACCACACAATTACCTGGACCTCTTTGTTTTAAAGCCTGTGGGAAGATTTGTGAATGAGATCTGTATCTCTCTTTACACGCTTCCCCTCCATGCTTTCTTTGTTGTCTCTTGTTTTCTTGTCTCTTATATTGAGCATATACTGTATATATGTTTTTTTGCTGTTGTCAAAATTGTTGTTGTTTTTTAACATTAGAATGTGTCCTGTTTAATTTGTACTTTTTCTGATCAAATAATGACTTTCATACATTTTTACCATGATTTACAGGAAAAAAAGGAATTCAGGCTAACAATGGTTTGTGTATGTATATATATATATATAAAAAAAATCCTGTAAGCCATATTTATAACTATAATCATTACATATTAATAGACTTTGTTTAAGGATCAGTGCAGCCCCAGAAACTAATTAATTGTCATTTTAAATCTTACCGCTAGGTTTCACCCATTTGTCATCAAGAAGTTTATAATAATTTAAAATATAATAAAATTTAGTATGATCACTTATTCTCAATACAAATATGTTACACTGAATGACAATGGAGCATTATTCCACCCATATTTTGCCATTTTATTTTCAAAAAAATTAAAGTAGACACTATTGCATTTAGTATGATTTCTGTAAATATAAAATAACTTATGTAAATTTAATTTGATGCGGTCACCAGAATGGGACGTCTCGTCTTTGACCCATATATTTCCAAAAATGACCTTTTCTGTTTGACCTTTTCAGGGTAACTATGCATAAGTTACTGTTACTATAGTAAGTGCATGTATTGTGTAACTACATCACCTTAAAATAAAGTGCAATCCAAATTTTTCTTGGCCCCTCATACATTTTTAATCCATCTTCAATTAATCCTTCTCCATTTCTTACAATTGGCCTTAAATTATCGTTTTCATCCTTAAAGGACTTTTTGATACTAGCATAATATCTCCTGCATGTTTCCTGGAGGGTATTTATTATGTTTTGCGCCTTTGGGAATCGTGCTAACAGCTGGGCCTGGGGAAACTAATTCCCAGAGCAATATGATACCTCACCAGTTCAATATTGTGTGTCATTGGTTCCTTGCGTGTTCACATGCATGTTAATTAGCGACGTTTCAATAATCTGATTTTAGTTTGCCGCCATCTTGAAAGGACATGCAAAATCACAGAGACAATATTGCTTTGATGAAACTTCAAGAGTCCTGCATTGTGACTCATTACACACTCAGACACAGATTATCCATCTTATTCCTCCCATCAACCACCTCTCCCACACCCAGTTTTCTTTTGTCATCGCCACAGCACGGCGACGCTGAAGTCAACGATGTGACTGTGAGTGCACGCGGTACATGTTGGGAGCTCAGGCCAGATTCCTGAGGAGGCAAAGAGAATGAGAGGCTGTCATCGAGAGAGAGAGATGTTACATAAAGCCTCTCGCAGAACCATGTTTAGCCCAGTTCTGCTGCGTGAAGCCGCTCTGCTGCACACCAAAACCACTATAGTCCTCAAGCTCACAAAATAAAGCTTCCAAAGCAGGGTTTTCACAGCGATGTCATATGGAAGAACCATTTATCTTAATGTGAAAAACATTTAAAGAACCTTTTTGTACTATAAAGAAGCTTTTGATCAGTGGTTGCTAAAGGTTTTTCATTGAAGGCAGGCAAGGCAAGTTTATTTATATAGCACATTTCATACACAGCGATAATTCAAAGTGCTTTACACAAAAGGAAGTGAAATAGTCATTAAAAAAAATAATCACAACAATAAAAACAAAACATTTTAAAATAATAAAAATGTATTTAAAATGAATTTAAAACAGTTAAGAGTAGAAAATGATTATACATAAAATACAGTGCAATCAGTTCGGACGTAGCACAGTGCTCATTCAACAAATGCACAGCTAAACAGATGAGTTTTGAGTCTGGATTTAAATGTGGCTTATGTTTTAGCACATCTGATCTCTTCTGGAATCTGGTTCCAACTGTGAGCGGCGTAAGAGCTAAAAGCGGTAAACCACAGATGCCAGTATGAACCTTTATTTTTAAGAGTGCAGGTGCAGCGCTGCTTTCCCAAAACCATTAGTACTAGATACAGGTACTGATATTGGTTTTAACTTTGGTAAGTAGTTTCATTAAAGTAGTTTTTTTCTTAAAATAAATAAATCGGCAATGAAATCAATCAATCAATCCAATTCACTGTAATTTGAAAAAAGAAAAAAAAAAAAAAAAAAAAAAAAAAATATATAAATATATATATATATATATATATATTTTTTTTTTTTTTTTTTTTTAGGTATTCATTTTTCATGCTAGTATATGCTGTACCGGCATTAAACATAATTTTAAAAATATATATTTCTAAAACATTTTTTAGGTATTACTGTATTAAAGTAATGAGAACCCTTTAGGAGTAATATAAATTAATGGTGATCAAGTAAAATATTTGGATGCTTTTCAATAATGAGAATTAAGAATTCTCATGAAATTAAAGTCAAAATGTGTTTTTTTAAGGGTTTTTTTTTAGATTGAGATTTAATAAATAAGCTCTGAATAAATAAGCTTTCCATTGATGTATGGTTTGTTAGGATAGGACAATATTTGGCCGATATTTGAAAATCTGGAATCTGAGGGTGCAAAAAAATCTAAATATTGAGAAAATCACTTTTAAAGTTATCCAAATGAAGTTTTTAGCAATGCATATTACTAATGAAAAATTAAGTTTTGATATATTTACAGTAGGAAATTTCCAAAATATCTTCATGGAACATGATCTTTACTTAATATCCTAATAATTTTTGGCATAAAAGAAAAATAATTCTGACTCATACAATGTATTTTTGGCTATTGCTACAAATATACCCCCAGCGACTTAAGACTGGTTTTGTGGTCCAGGGTCACAACAAATGCTATCTAATTTTATGGATTCTGTCTATTTTTTTCTATGGATTTTGGGGTGAAATGTGACTGGGCATGTGATTCACCCATACAGCATATGTCTTTGGGTACATTTAAACAACAATGATGTACTAAAAACAGTATTGTTTTTTAAAAATGGGCTCTTTGAAAACCCGTTTGTGTTTTCAGGCTCCTAAAACAGTGTTGTCATGTAAACGAACGGCCAAGATGCATGAAAAGTTTTTCATTTTTAGTTGAAAATGGTGTCATGTAACGCCCCCTTTCTCAGCCTCTGTGGTCTTATCTCATCTTCGGGCATATTCAGAGCAATAAATATCCATTTATAATACACAGCTAACCTTTAGAGATCACTTGTCCTATTTCCCAGCTTTCTTCTCACATCAAAAAAAAAAAAGACTTGGCAGCAGCTGTTGCAATGTGACATGCACGACTGGGACAGACTCCCATCAGATTGCACATATGCAACATCACAGAGAGACGCTGATAATGTGGAAACTGACGTTACATGCCTCCATGCAGTATTCAAATCACATATGTGTTTGGCTCCGACTCCGGTTTCATGTTGACAAGTAGTAATAAAATAAATAATTAGTTTTAATGCAGTATTAATAATTTATTTTCATGATGTATGTCAGTGTGGGCTAAATCCAACGCTATCTCACGGCAATTCGTACGTATTTTACGAGGTGGCTAATTCGTACGAATTCATACGACCTCATTCGTACGATTCAGTACGATTTGTCTAAACCCCAGTGACGGGTAGGTTTAGGGGCGGGGTTAGGTGTAGGTCATTCGTACAAATTCATACGAATTGGCAACTCGTAAAATACGTACGCTTAAGCAAAAATCGTATGAATTTGTACGAGTGAGGTCGTACGAATTCGTACGAATTAGCCACCTCGTAAAATATGTACGAATTTCCGTGAGATCGGGCTGGCTAAATCATGTGTTTGGTTATTATAGTCATCATTCTGGGTTAACCTCACATTTACATATTTAAAAAGCATGAATATTTAATTAAATGAGCATAATTTAGTTTAGCGCTACAACTCGAGCAGGACTAAATGTGAAAATAAATGTGAAACATTGCTTATTCCAGTGTTTAAACTGTATTAACCCAGAGTTTAAAAAGGTCAAAGGGTTAATTTTTAAATATATTATGTAATTATGCTTTAATTGGATAACATATGCTGTGCATGCACTGCAAAAAAAATATTATGTTAAATTCAATGTACTAGCTGTTTCTTTGTAATTATTTGAAATTTACAAAGAATTATTTTCCACTTCATAGTTACATGCATCTAGAATTGTTTTTTTCACATACTTTAGATAACCTGTGATGTCACTGATTGGCTGTCGGAGTGTGTGTGTGTGAGAGAGAGAGAGAGAGAGAGAGAGAGAGAGTGTGTGGGAAGCAGCCGGTCTGACTCCTGTAGCTCATGGGCATCATTTCCATGGTCACTGCTGTATCACTGTACCAACCCCCTTCCCTTCAGCCAGTCCTGACAGAGAGGATAAATTATAATGGTTGGCTGTGTTGGGGGAGGGACGCTGCATACGTGTGTATGTGCATGTGTGTTTTAGGACCCCGTGTTCTGTGTAGAGATCAGGTGGGGGGAGGGGCTGTGTGTGTGTGTGTGTGTGTGAGGCGCTCGTGCCAGCTTCTGTAGACCTGTCTGGAATACATTCAAATACAACATGTTTGCCAAAAACATCTTTTGCACAAGAGTATTTGGTGAACGAACAATGAAACAAAACAGAAACAATTAAATATAAATAGGTTTTTACATTTTGAGCACTACCCTTGTGAAAAAAAGTATACTTTAGCACATTTAGAGTACTTATTACTGAAATAATATACTGTTAAAATATATACAGTAGCTACTTAAAGGGTCACCCAAAAATAAAATTTATGTCATTAATTACTCACCCTCATGTCGTTCCAAACCCATAAGACCTTCGTTCATCTTTGGAACACAAATTAAGATATTTTTGATGAATTCTGACAGCTTTCTGACCCTCCATAGACAGCAATTCAACTGAAATGTTTGAAGCATGTGTGTGCATTCCTCTGCTCATTAACAAGCCCTGCAGCTGATGATGCACGCTGGATAAGAATTGTTGAATAAAGTCATTATTTTAGTTTGTGTTCTTTGCACACAAAAAGTATTCTCACAGCTTTGTAAAATTACAGTTGAACCACTGTTGTCACATGGACTATTTTAACAAAATCCTTACTACATTCCTGGTCTGGCAACATTTCTGTTGTATTGCTGTCAGGGTCAGAAATCTCTCGGATTTCATCAAAAATATCTTAATTTGGTTTCTGAATTTGAACGAAGGTATTATGGGTTTGGAACGACATGAGGGTGAGGGTCAATTTAAAGCTGCAGTCCGTATCTTTTTTGGGTTAAAAATTATCCGAAATCAATATTTGAGGAAATACATAACCAGCCAGTGTGCAAAACTATTGCCTTATTTTAGCTCGATTCACAATGGTTAGCTTATAATAATGTTTTCTAATTTTAGTGGTACGGGTAGGGTTTCACAGGAAATTTGAGCATGGCATTGCGTCATTACGTCACGTCTGTAAACATAACCCCCTTTCAAACTGCACGTTGGTCCTGGAAAATTGCCGGAGTGCCCTCTGTGTGAACGCAAACACGTCCCGGGATTAATTCCGGGATCGATCCCAGGTTGGGGACCTAGTTACATTGCTGAGTTCAGTCGAGCTCTGTGTGAACAAAAGTCAGAACCAATGCCGTAAAGGCTGATAACGAGCGCTATCATGCGACAAAAAAACAAACTGTAATGAGGCAGCGATCAGGGAGCTCCTCACTGTCCGCGCTGAATCGAAGATCATTCGCCAATTTAGTGGAATAATAGCGTTGCATTACACATCACATCCTAATGTCACATGTCTTTACGGGATCTTTACGGGTTGTGTGTGAACACACGAACAGATTCCGGAAAATCATGGCAGTGTGAATGAACCAAAATCAAACGATTACAGGACAAATCACGGCTCACATTTTCCGTGTATTTTCCAGAATAGCTGTGTGAAAGAGGCTATAAAGAAGTTGTCCCGGCTACTAGGCTATCGCATGTGAGGATCTTGCACGTGGCGGATCGTTTATAGCCTTTTCTCACAGCAGCTAGAATAATTAATAATACACACTATACTCATAGTCACACAATGCTGATGTTGTTAATATTAATCATTTGAGAATAAAGTATAACAATAATAATTTGCACGGTTAGATGTGATTTGAGCTAACCGATCGTTAGATTTAATTACCATTGCTAGCGCGATTTATGGTAATGCTTTTTTCCTCAGTTGGTCAGAACAAACGTGGCAGACTTATTACTTACTTGTTCAGATGGAGCACAACGCCACGCACAGAAGATAATTCCGCACTGAGCTGTAATTCCAGGTTTTCAAACAGAGGTGGCGACAAAGAGAAAAAACTTACGGACTGCAGCTTTAAATATCTATTAATTTCTATTGAAACTTGTATGTCAAGTATTTAAATATTTTTGCAATTAAGCATTTGTAATGAGGAATTATTACATTGAAAATATATTAACTTTAAATGTAATATTGAATAACAAACTACATTTAATCAAGCATTTTACATGTGCTTTAGTATATTAGTCAACACATCAAAATAAGTGTACAGTACTTCTTTAAAGAATGACAAAAGATTAAAACATTGATTTAAATGTACTTTACAACTTTTAATTTAATAAAGTCAAATTAAAAGTTGAAGTCCACACTTAAAACTTAAGTGTGTACTTAAGTGTACACTTTTTAAGTACACTAAAGTGGTATTTTATTTAATTAATATTATATTATCACCAAGTAGAGGTCTTTAAAAATATATACTTAAAAGATCTGAAGTACACCACAAGTCCACGTTCAATACAATTAAGCGCACTTCTTTTTCACAAGTGTAGTAATAGTGAAAGTAGCTAATAGCTTTAAAACTATGCACTGTTTATATAGTTCTAACTTTATAATCTAAATCCGGAGGCACAGATGAGTGTCTGAGGAACAAATAGACTTCAGCAGTTTTATAATCTGTGTGTGTCTGTGATAGAGCATCTGCACTCATCGTTAGATCAGCTTTCTCTGTCCTGAGCTGATCTGAAGTGACGCAGGTGCTTTTTTCTTTTAGGTAGGCTGGAGTCCAGACGCGGCCAACTGTACACTGTGAACTGATAATGACTAGTTCATCAGATTTAGCCAGTGTATTTTTTTTGTGCTTTTATTGCTAAAAGCAGAGATGGAGGATGTTGGCGTCACAACTGCCAATGCTATTGTTGTTTCCATATTGGAACATGTTGGCTTTTATGAGTTTGTTTAGTGTTGGGAAGTCTGATACGGTTAAGTGATTCCAGTCTTTCAGTTTAATTGAACTGGCTAAAAAAAGATTAATTGATTCAGTTTGAGTCATGACTCAGCCAGTTTACTGCATAAGTTCCATTTTACAGTAAAATTTTTAAATGTGTGTGTGTGTGTGTATATATAAATTATATATACAGTTTCTCACAGAAGTGAGTACACCCCTCACATTTTTGTAAATATTTTATTATATCTTTTCATGTGACAACACTGAAGAAATGACACTTTGCTACAATGTAAAGTAGGGAGTGTACAGCTTGTATAACAGGGTAAATTTGCTGGTGGATGTTAGAGACCTTGCGCTCCTCCACCTTCCGTTTGAGGATGCCCCACAAATGCTCAATAGGGTTTAGGTCTGGAAACATGCTTGGCCAGTCCATCACCTTTACCCTCAGCTTCTTTAGCAAGGCAGTGGTCGTCTTGGAGGTGTGTTTGGGGTCGTTATCATGTTGGAATACTGCCCTGCGGCCCAGTCTCTGCTTCAGTATGTCACAGTACATGTTGGCATTCATGGTTCCCTCAATGAAGTGTAGCTTCCCAGTGCCGGCAGCACTCATGCAGCCCCAGACCATGACACTCCCACCACCATGCTTGACTGTAGGCAAGACACACTTGTCTTTGTACTGCTCACCTGGTTGCCGCCACACACACTTGACACCATCGGAACCAAATAAGTTTATCTTGGTCTCATCAGACCACAGGACATGGTTCCAGTAATCCATGTCCTTAGTCTGCTTGTCTTCAGCAAACTGTTTGCGGGCTTTCTTGTGCATCATCTGATAGCCTGATATATGATAACCATGCAGACCAATTTGATGCAGTGTGCGGCGTATGGTCTGAGCACTGACAGGCTGACCCCCCACCCCTTCAACCTCTACAGCAATGCTCATACGTCTATTTCCCAAACACAACCTCTGGATATGACGCTGAGCACGTGCACTAAACTTCTTTGGTCGACCATGGCGAGGCCTGTTCTGAGTGGAACCTGTCCTGTTAAACCGCTGTATGGTCTTGGCCACCGTGCTGCAGCTCAGTTTCAGGGTCTTGGCAAACTTCTTATAGCCTACGCCATCTTTATGTAGAGCAACAATTCTTTTTTTCAGATCCTCAGAGAGTTTTTTGCCATGAGGTGCCATGTTGAACTTCCAGTGACCAGTATGAGAGAGTGAGAGCGGTAACACCAAATTTAGCACACCTGCTCCCCATTCACACCTGAGACCTTGTAACACTAACGAGTCACATGACACCAAGGAGAGAAAATGGCTAATTGGGCCCAATTTGAACATTTCACTTAGGGGTGTACTCACTTTTGTGGCCAGCGGTTTAGACATTAATGGCTGTGTGTTGAGTTATTTTGAGGGGGCAGTCAATTTACCCTGTTATACAAGCTGTACACTCACTACTTTACATTGTAGCAAAGTGTCATCTCTTCAGTGCTGTCACATGAAAAGATATAATAAAATATTTACAAAAATGTGAGGGGTGTACTCACTTCTGTGAGATATTGTGTGTGTGTGTGTGTGTGTGTGTGTGTGTGTGTGTGTATATATATATATATATATATATATATATATATTCATACACACTTATTTTGTGTTGAATAACATTGTATAGCATATGTAAAGTAATTTTAAGTGTAGGGTGTTATTCAATATTACATTTAAAGATAATATATTTAAAATGTCCTAAATTGTAACTTTATCATTAGAAATGTTTAATTACAAATATGTTTAAATACATGCCATACAAGTTTTATGAAATTACATATTAAGTTGTAATATTTAGGTAAAAAAGCACTGTTAGGTTCAACTAATTACATTTAATAAACATTTAAATTATAATTATAATAATTTATAAATAACATGCAAATAAGGATCTGAAAACATATTCAGCTAATAATTCAACTAACAGTGAATGTATTTATTTCTTTTTTTAACAAGGGCAGCAGTGTTTGGGAATCCTATCTGGAAGCTATCATTTATTTTTGCAGTTCCATTTTGTGCCACTAGTGGAACAGAAATGAAAGTTTTCACTTTTGAATACTAATGGTTTTCTCTCTGTTATCTAAGGAGGGTCAGCGGTTAATGCAGGAGAAGCCGGAGCTGAGCGCGCTGGTGAAGAAGAAGCTGGAGGAGATCCGTGAGTGCTGGCAGGATCTGGAAAGCACCACACAAGCCAAAGCCCGGCAGCTGTTCGAGGCCAACCGGGCCGACCTGCTGGTACAGAGCTACTCCAACCTGGACCAGCGACTCGAGCAGCTTGAGGGACAGCTGGCATATGTGGACTACGGCCAGGACCTGACCACTGTCAACAAGCAGCTGAAGAAACTACAGGTCTTTACTCTTATTTTACAGACACATGTATCAGCAGCTTTCAGTTTAGAAACGCTTTGTGTATCAAGATGATGTTTCCTCCAGATCTTGCTTTTATTTTTGATCTGTCAGATTGCTGTTTGCAACGTGCCTTTAATTTGCTCTTTATTTCTTTCCTGTGCCGAAGACTTTTATTTTATTTTCCACTGCTGCATTCACTGGTAATATGAGCCTCCTCACTGTCCACCATATGAGTGTAATTCATTTAGCTGGTGTGGCTCTCCTCTCTGACAGCATGCCATGGCTCTCAGCTGATCTGAGTTCAGTTTCAGCTCTGTCCCCACGTCACTCCACCCTCATCACCATCAGCGGTATTGTACATCTTCATTTCGCTTTCTTGATTTGCACATGCCCTCTCTCTTTCTTCAATTTGCTTTTACTTTCTTTGAATTCCTATCAGTCTTCACCAGAATATATTTCATATGTGCATCATAGGTTGCGGTCAATGCAGAATTACCAGTCCTATGAAGCGCCTGTGTATGTGTGTGTGTGTGTGTGTGTATGGGAGTGTATGGTTTTTATTGTGTTATATTTCCTGTCCTTTTATACATCAGCATATTTCAAACATTTTGTCTTCAGTAGCATTTACTGTAATTAAAAATGTAGGCTCTCTAAAATATATATATATATATATATATATATATATATTAAAAAATGTTAGCTCTCTGTCTCTCCATTTAGGTATGCCAGTCAAAATTAAACATTTCAAGAGATAATTCTGATTCTAGATTCCTTTTAAGGTTCATTTGCATTTTTTGTAATAGTAGTAATAATATGCAGTTATTAATAACAATGCAGTACATGAACTCTCATTTAGTTTTGGCGTTAACTGTGTTTAAGTCAATGAATCTCATTTCAGAATGAAAATAGCAATGGTGTGTTTGTAATAATAGGTCACAGGTTTGAATCCCATTACTGTAATTACTGTAGCCCTTGATATATGAGTTTGGATTGGTCATTTACTCTGGTTCACTTCTTAATTTATGTAACATCTGACCCCAGTGGGTCACGGGCGGCATGCGGATCTTTCTTTAAGCATTCAAAAGTTTGGGTTTGGTATTTAGGCTGCATTTATTTGATCCAAAATATTATTACAATTTAAAATACCTGTTTTCTATTTTAATATATTTTAAAATGTATTATTTTATTAACTTTAAAATTGTATTTATTTTTTATATAATTTCCTGTGATCAAAGCTGAATTTTGAGTATTTATTTGAAATAGAAATATTTTATAAATTATGTCTTTACTGTCACTTAATAAATGTAATGGATCCTTGCTGAAGTATTAATTTCTTTCTAAAAATCTTTCTGACACCAAATTTTGAATGTTTATTGTATATCTTTGCAATCATACCTAGTGTAATTTGCCATTTTTAAGGAATTAAGCTTTTTACAAGCACATTTTAACCTTAATGAGCGTTTTCTTTGCCAGTTTGAAAAGTTTATGATGATGTCATAACTCACTTCCTGTCTCCTTTGGTCTTTCTGGTGTTCTTCCTCTCCTCTTTCCCACTATCTATACTGTCAACATTTTTAACTGTGCTCCACTGTACTGAACTGTGTATTTCTCCAACCTTCTCTCTTTGACATCCACCTCGTTCTCCTGTCCTTCTTTCCTGTTCTACACTTCAAACAATCTCTTCATTGATGTTCTTTTGCTCATTCGTCATGCTCACTCCACCTTCACCTCTAACAGACGATGGAGTGTCATATGGAGGAGTGGTATAAAGAGGTTGGAGAGCTGCAGGCGCAGGCGGCCTCCATCCCTCAGCAGGGGCAGGTGATTGAAAAGGTGTGCGAGAGACAAGCCGGGGTGGAAACGCGAATTGTACGACTGATTGAGCCTCTGAAAGAGAGACGTCGTATCCTGTTGGCCTCTAAAGAAGTGCACCAAGTGGGCCGTGACCTTGAGGACGAAATTGTGAGTCTAGCAACCTCATTATAACTATTAACTTCAATACATTTTGAAATGTGCAACATGTTGTGAATGTGTTTGTCCGCAGTTGTGGATGCAAGAGCATCTTCCAATGGCCACTTCTCAGGAACATGGCACAAGTTTACAAGCTGTACAGCAACTCATGAAGAAGAATCAAGTAAGACAGCATCAAAAAACTCTACTGAACAGAAATGTGAAATATGTTTCTCATGGTCATCTCGTCTCAGAGTCTGCAGAGAGAGCTTCAAGGTCATCGTGGACGTGTGGAGGATGTTTTGGAGAGAGCAGGTGTGATCGCGTCCATCCGCAGTCCAGAGGCAGACAGCATCAGGGCCGGTATGGAGCAGCTCCATCAGCTGTGGGAGGTGCTGTGGACCGAGACCGAGCACCGGCAGCTCCAGCTGGATGTCATGTACCAGGCGCAGCAGTACTACTTTGATGCAGGAGAGGTGGAGGCCTGGCTCAGCGAGCAGGAACTGCACATGATGAATGAGGAGACGGGAAAGGTAAGAGAAGAGAACAGACAGGTCATGTGGGGGCAGGCAACACCAAACAGCCATACTGGGTAAAATATTGTTTAAATATAACAGTATCAAATAAATAATAAATAACTCTAATCAACAAAATGTTAGCTTTCTGGCTCGTGTATATATACACACACATACATTATGTACATTATATATGGTATATACAGTACATACACCTCAAAAATATTAAAATTTACGTTTATGCATTTAGTAGATTCTGTTATCCAAAGTGACTTACAATAGAGGAACATAAGCAGTTCATCAATCAATCAATCAATCAAACTTTATTTATAAAGCACTTTAAAAACACCTAAGTGGACCAAAGTGCTGAACAGAAAATAAAACTCATACAAACATAAAATACAATTAAAACAACATTAAGAGGCAACATAAAAAAACAAAAAAAAAAACAAACCATCAACATCAGGTGTCAAAGGCCAAGGAAAAAATATATGTTTTAAGAGACGTTTTAAATAAAGACAATGAAGAGGCCTGCCTAATGGGCAGAGGCAAATCCTTCCATAATTTAGGAGCTGCCACAGCAAAGGCACGGTCCCCTCTAAGCTTACGCTTTGTTTTTGGCACATTCAGGAACAGCTGATCAGCTGACCTGAGAGAACGGGTAGGCATATAAGGGTGTAGCAGCTCAGAAATGTAAGGTGGGGCAAGCCCATTTAGGGATTTAAAAACAAATAGAAGAATTTTAATTTGAATCCTAAAATGTACGGGCAGCCAGTGAAGCGAAGCCAAAATTGGGGAAATATGCTCATATTTACGTGTTCCAGTTAAAAGACGCGCTGCAGCGTTTTGGACCATCTGCAAACGAGCAACAGGGGATCCACTAACCCCCACATACAATGCATTACAGTAATCTAGCCGAGTAGGAACATGGATCACTGTCTCAAAAAGTTGCCTTGGAAGATATGGCTTTATTTTGGCCAGCTGCCTCAGTTGGAAAAAACTTAAGATTTAACTACTGCCCTGATCTGACTGTCAAACTTAAGATCTGTGTCAATTTTCACCCTTAAGTTAGTGATGGTTGGCTTGATGTACTGAGCCAAGGCACCTAAATCAGCCAGAGGGGTCCCAGTGGTCCCACCAAAAACCATCACTTCTGTCTTGCTTTCATTGAAACTGAAAAAAATGAAGAGCCATCCATGCCTTTATATCGTCAAGACAATCAAGTAACGGTCTAATTGGGTCATTTTTTCTAAGTGGCACATAAATCTGGCTATCATCCGCATAACAATGGAATGACAAGCCATGCTTCCTGATTATTGAACCAGGGGGGAGCAAATAAAAAGAGAAAAGGAGAGGGCCTAAAACTGAGCCCTGCGGTACCCCACAAGAGAGAGGAGCCGAAGAGGACACAGAGTCATCACAGAGTTCATCACAGAGTCAACAATATTCTCATAATAAACAGTGCTAGTTTTATTAGAAATCTAGGAAACAAGTTAAAGCAAGGAAAATTTTGAATTTTGAATCGTGAAATTGTTTTTTGAATTGTGAGTAAAATTGTGAATAAAAAAAGTGTTGCAGAAATAATTAATTGCAAAAACAATTAATTGCAATAATAAAATCATTAATAATGAATTAATTGTAAGAATATTTAATTATATATATATATATATATATATATATATATATATATATATATATATACTATATTTGTAGAATACAATGCTAGGTTTATTGAAAGCTAGACTAGAAAACACAGAAATGCATTTAAAAAATGTAAAATGTTGTAACAATGATTATAATTAATTATAATAATTCATATTTAATTATAAATATTGTTTATAAATACATCATAATTTATTTGTAATTTTTTTTGCTGGGGCCAGGGAAATTGTTGAACCATTTTGGACCAATAATGTTTTTAAGACACGTTTTTAAGGACTTTACTTTCAGGCAAGGATACCTAGGAAGTTTTCTGGGATGCTGCGATGTTATAAATAGATGATGACATTGTAGTAATGTGTATCTGATCGTTGTCCTCTCTCGCTAAAGGATGAAGCCAGTACTCTGCAGCTGCTGAAGAAACAGCTGGCGCTAGAGCAGACCATAGAGGACTATGCCGAGTCCATCGGGATGCTTTCTCAGCAGTGCAGACAGCTGCTGGAGCTCGGACATCCACACTGGTAAATGTGCAGCAGTACTCACTGACCCAATCAAACATACAAACACACAACAAACTTTTGGCTTATCTAGTTTCACTTTTGTGCAATCACAGATGCCATTCTTTGTACTCCAGTGACAACACCTTTCAAGAGTAACAGATTTCACAGATTTTTTTCCTTTGAATGAAATCTAAGTATGTGTGTGTGTGTGCTTGTGCCTCAGTGAGCAGATCAGTAAGCATCAGTCTCAGATCGACAGGCTGTACGTGTCTCTGAAGGACCTGGCAGATGAGAGGAAGTCTCGTCTGGAGCAGCAGTACTGGCTCTATCAGCTCAACAGAGAGGTGGATGAACTTGAGCAGTGGATAGCAGAGAGGGAGGTCATCGCCAGCTCCACTGAACTCGGACAGGACTTTGAGCATGTCACGGTCAGTTGCTTCAGCTATTTCATATTTATCTGCTCTGAAACATGATCAGCTGTAGCTCTTGTAATTCTTCCGTGGTTTCTTAACAGTCAAATCCTGATCCTCAGATTCTGCAGGAGAAATTTACAGAGTTTGCATCGGAGACTGGGAGCCTGGGGCAGGAGAGGGTCACAGCTGTCAACCAGATGGTTGATGAGCTCATAGATTACGGTCATGCGGATGCAGCCACCATCGCTGAATGGAAGGATGGGGTGAACGAGGCCTGGGCAGATCTGCTGGAGTTGATGGAGACGCGAGGACAGATGCTCGCTGCTTCACACCAATTACACAAGTTCTTCTCGGACTGCCGAGAGGTATGAAGAAAGAAGAATTCTGATTAATTAAGTCATCTAAATTGAGTGGTTTGCTAAGGCCATCATTATTATGACTAGTACTTATACTTAACTATCACTGTCACTATTGCTCATGGGGTTTTCTTCAAATGCTTGTCTATTAAACTATCTGCTTTATTGACATGCATCCATCCAAGCAACCATATAGCAATGCATTAAGACAGCGTTTTTAAAAAAAGTTGCCACCCTTTTGAAAAATCCAGCAAATGCTGGTTAGGTATGTTTTGAAGTACGGCTGCTGGTTTGAGCTGGTTTAAGCTAGTCCTTAGCTGGTCATGAGCTAGTTTGACCAGGACATGACCAGCTAAGCACCAGCTCAAACCAGCAGCCATGCTTCAAAACATACCTAACCAGTATATGCTGTTTTTTTCAACAGGAGAGCCAATGCCAGCATTTTCATGGCCTCCAGAATATTTTGTTTTATGAATATCTGAATGTGCAATTATATGTCAGAAGAACAGAGCTTCATGCATTTTTTCTTTATCAACAATGTGGGCAAGTTTCCTAAAAAAACATTTTGAACAAAAAGCTAAGAAATATGCATTTTTGTCGAAGACTATATCTGGATCGGATTCAGAACGATGATCAAAATGTAGATGGAGTAGATCTCTTTTCTGGAGTAGATCTAAACTTTTCCAAGAATGTTGCATGGGCAGTGTACTTGATATTATTTGTTGGATTACAGTCCTAGTTTTCCTTAATGCCCTGGGAAGATTTTTGTGTATATATGTTTTAGTTTTAATACTGTGATATATGTGGGATAATGCTGAGGTATGTTTGTTCTTCTGCTGCAGGTGTTGAGGAGACTGAGTTTAAGCTCTGTGTGTGTGTTTACTGTGTGTACATGATAAATAGAAGCATTGCTCATGCTGTATGAGAGCTTAGACCACATTGGTCTCATGTGTCTGCACTCATGTGGAATTACATGAGTGTGTGTATGTTTCAGGTTTTAGCACAGATCGAGGATAAGCAGCGGAGGTTACCTGAGGTTCGCGCATGTCAAGGAGGCACTTCAAATACCAGCACTCTGCAGAGACTTATGCAGACTTTTGAACATGATATTCAGCTACTTGTTACACAGGTGAACTGATGCAACACATCCTCATGCAAGGAGTGCAAAATAAATATGTAAAGTTTGTAGATAGATCGCTTAAATACTTGATGATAAAATACAGTTCATGAGAGTGGCAGCATTTGTATAAAGAGGGTTGTTTTCCTCAGGTAAGACAGTTGCAGGAGAGTGCAGCCCAGCTCCGAACAGTTTATGCCGGGGAGAAAGCAGAAGCCATCGCCATGCAAGAACATGAAGTGATGCAGACATGGAAAGAGCTGCTCATTTCCTGTGAGGACTGCCGAATGCAAATCACTACAGCGACAGACAAGTTACGCTTCTTTGGGATGGTGCGTGATCAGTTGATGTGGATGGACAGCATCATCTGTCAGATAGGAACTGGGGAGAAACCAAGGTAGGACACATGCTTGGACACTTGCTCTCTGCTTATAGGAGCTCATTAAGGTGCTTTATCATTGTAATGCATGAATGTATGCATCAGGTCAGCTGAAGAACAGCCAGTGTGGCTGCTGGAGTGTACTAGAGGTATCATACCGTGAGCACAAATAAGTGATAAAGTGGTAAGTGCATGAACCACAATAGTGTTTATACATCATATTATGATTAAGCGTACTAGTACCCATTAGGAACACTGTATGGGAACGCAATAGATCTGTTAGCAAACTTACTGAGCTGCTGTGTTGTCCAGTACCTATATAGGCAACTACCTTCTTGAAACACTAATTTATGTGAAATGAACAGAGGACTTAACGTAGAAATATTCCAATAGTCAATATTTGATTGCAATGGAGTTATTGTACATGCAAGTATGCAAGGTATTGGAGTAAAGGGTACATGCAAGGTATGCCAAAAGATGTTATCATAGTATAATATTGCTGGCATTGGGAGCACACCTAAGATGCTTAGGTCTAGGTTGGCAGCTTGCTAGGTTTTGGAACAGAGCTATAGCGCATATATCAGAATCAGAATGAGCTTTATTGGTCAGGTATGTTTACACATACAAGGAATTTGTTGTAGTGACAGATGCTCCACAGTGCAACAGAAAGACAGCAACAGGACAGGACACAGATAATAAAATAATAATATACAAATATCCAAATAGGCAATGTACAAAGCAGCAAAAACACAATATATAATATAGACAACTATGTATGTACAGGTCAAGTATGTGCAAATTAGAAATGAGAAATAAAAATAAAATAAGTGAGTGTGGTGAATGGATAATGTATTATAGTTGTGTGTTCCACGTTTATTGTTGAGTGTTCATGAGATGGATTGCCTGAGGGAAGAAACTGTTCCTGTGTCTGGTCGTTCTGGTACACAGAGCTCTGTAGCGTTGACCAGACGGCAGCAGTTCAAAGAGGGAGTGTGCTGGATATGAGGGGTCCAGAGGGATTTTACCAGCCCTTTTGCTCACTCTGGATAAGTACAGCTCTTGGAGAGTGGGGAGGGTTGAACCAATGATTCGCTCAGCAGTCCGGACTACTCTCCGTAGTCTTCTGAGGTCAGATTTGGTAGCTGAGCTGAATCAGACACTTATTGAAGTGCAGAGGATGGATTCAGTGATGGCGAATTGTTTCAGCAATTGTTTCAGCAGCTCCTGTGGCAGGTTGAAATTTCTCAGCTGGCGAAGAAAGTACAACCTCTGCTGGGCCTTTCGGACAATGGAGTCAATTTGAATATCCCACTTCAGGTCCTGGGAGATGGTGGTGCCTAGGAATCTGAATGACACAACTGCAGTCACAGTGCTGTTCATGATGGTGAGTGGGGGAGAGCAGGGGGGTTTCTCCTGAAGTCCACAATCATCTCCACAGTTTTGGAGGAGAGCTGGGTTAGTTTATTCTGAATGGTTTCCGTGATGATGGTGTTAAAAGCGGAGCTGAAATCCACAAACAGGATCCTCACATAAGTCCCTGGTCTGTTGCAGGGTGAAGTGCAGTCCCATGTTGACTGCATCATCCACAGACCTGTTTGCTCTGTAGGCAAACTGCAGGGGGTCCAGTAAGGGTCCGGTGATGTCCTTCAGATAAGCCAAAACCAGTCTTTCAAATGATTTCATGGCTACAGACGTTAGGGACACAGGTCTGTAGTCATTAAGTCCAGTAATTTGGGGTTTCTTTGGGACAGAGATGATGGTGGAACGTTTGAAGCATGAGGGGACTTCACACAGCTCCAGTGATCTGTTGAAGATGGAGGCCAGCTGGACAGCACAGATTTTTAGGCAGGCTGGTGACACACCGTCTGGGCCTGGTGTTTTCCGTCTTTTGTTCTTCCTGAAGACCTGGCACACATCTTCTTTGCTGATTTGAATTGTAGGTGTGGGGGAGAGGAGGGTTGCTGGAGGTGTTAATGGTTGTGTGGAGAGGTGTTCAGGGCGGGTGTGGGGTGGTTTTTCAAAACGACAATAAAACTCGTTCAAGTTGTCCGCCAGGTGTTGATTCTCCAGAGTGCTGGGGGATGGTGTCTTGTAACTGGTGATATACTTCATTCCTTTCCACACTGAAGCAGGATCACTGGAAGATAATTTTTTCCTTAGTTTGTCAGAATAATTCCTCTTTGCCACTCTGATCTCCTTCCAGTGTGTATTTGGCCTGTTTATACAAGACTTTATCCCCCTTTCTGTAAGCATCTTCTTTGGCCTGATGGAGCTGTCTGAGTTTTGCAGTGAACCATGGTTTGTCATTGTTGTAGATTAGATGAGTCCTGTTAGGAATGCACATATCCTTACAGAAACTGATATAAGATGTTACAGTCTCTGTGAGCTCATCCAGATCGATGGCAGCGGCTTAAAAAACAGTCCAATCAGTGAGAGAGAAACAGGCTTGTAAGTCCCGCTCTGTTTCATTAGTCCATCTTTTAACAGTTCTTAATACAGGCTTTGCAGATTTAGGTTTCTGCCTGTAGAACGGAATAAGATGAACCAAACAGTGATCAGAGAGTCCTAAAGCTGCTTGTGGAACCGAGTGATATGCATCCTTTATTGTTGTGTAACAGTGATCCAAAATATTACTGTCTCTGGTGGGACATGTGATGTGCTGTCTGTATTTTGGCAGTTCGCGGGAGAGATTTGCTTTATTAAAGTCCCCGAGAATGACTAAAACAGAGTCTGGGTGATGTTGTTCTGTGTCTGTGATCATATCAGCGAGTTTCTGTAAAGCTGTGCTCACGTGCGCTTGCGGTGGAATGTAGACACTCACGAGAATGAACGAGCAGAACTCCCGCGGCGAATAGAACGGCTTGCAGTTCATGAAGAGCATTTCTAGATCTGAACAGCACATCTTCTTTAACACAGTTACATCTGTACACCACCTCTCATTGATGTAAAAGCACATCCCGCCGCCGCACGATTTCCCCAGTGATTCTGCGTCGCGATCTGCTCTGATCAGCTGGTAATTAGGCAGATGTAGTACGCTGTCCGGTATGTCGCCATTTAGCCAGGTTTCCGTGAAACACAGAGCAGCAGAGTTCGAAAAATCCTTATTTGTACGGGAGAGCAGAAGGAGTTCGTCCGTTTTGTTGGGTAGAGAGCGCAGATTCATCAGATGGATGCTAGGCAACGCCGTTCGAAATCCGCGCTGACGAAGCTTCAAAAGTGCGCCGGCCCGCTTCCCCCGCCTGCTCCTCCTGTAGCGTTTGACCAGAGCTACGGCTTCTGTTGCTATTTCTTTCTATGGGCAGACTTGGCCCATGTATTCTTGCTCAAATAACTCTCTTTCCTCTCACTGTCAGCTCTTTCCTCAGAGCTTTAATGGGATATGGGGTCTCTGGTGCTTGCAGGGACGTGTCATCTGTGGAGGTCCTGATGAACTATCACCAGAGCCTCAAGAGTGAAGTGGAGGCCAGAAACAAGAGCGTCGTACAGTGTATCGAGATGGGCAAGACTTTACTGGCCGCCCGTAACCCTGCATCAGAAGAGGTGACACAAAACAGCAAGCACAACCTGTTCAGAAACTATTGGAAATTTGAAATCATTGCAAGGCCCAAAACATACCCCATGCATGTTTAATTTCATGCATTGTTGCAGTACAAAATGTTTCAGACTGCAATCACATATTGCATTCTCGACCTTGCCAGAAGGGGTGCTATATTGTGTATTACCATAAACATTTCTTCTACAATCAATATTCTCTTTCAAAAAGTTGCTTGAAGTTGGCATGTTTTTAAGTAGCGACACGAATAATAATAATCACCCCTGAATACGGTGGTTTGTTACTGCCACAGCAATGCAAGAAAGCACAATAAGTATGTACAATGTAACTGCCTGCATTTCTGTCTCTGTTGGTGTACTTGTGTAAAGTATGTTTCTTGCCTAAGAGATGATGACTAAAAAGATATTCCAAGCTGTCTTCTGTCTGTACCTGACTACGAAGTATTGACTGTTTCAGATTAAAGAAAAGCTGGAGAAGGTTTTGGCCAAGCAGCAAGAGCTCACTGAGAAATGGGACAAACACTGGGAAGAGTTGCAGCAGAGTGGGTGAAATGAGGCTAATGGAGAACAAACATTATTCATAAATTATGTAATCGGTGTCATGTGCTTCCCAACATATCATTCTCTTTCTCTGCCTTCGCAGTGTTGGAGGTGCATCAGTTTGCTCAGGAAGCAGTGGTTGCGGAGGCCTGGCTCACTGCTCAGGAACCCTTCGTAAGTAGTAATGAACTGGGCGGCAGCGTGGATGAGGTTGAACAGCTGATTCGCAGACATGAAGCCTTTCGCAAAGCTGCGGCCACATGGGAAGAACGCTTCAGCTCTTTACGTCGTCTTACCACAGTAAGAGAGACCAGCCAACCAAGCCCAAGGGGTGTCCAGTCCTGCTCCTAGAGGGCTAGTGTCTTGCAGAATTTAGTACCAACCTGGCCAGCACATTTGCGTGGAAGTTATTCTGAAGACTTTGATTAGCTGGTTCAGGGTTTTTTTTTTTTTTATTAGGATTGGAGCTGAACTCTGCAGGATAGCGGCCCTGGAGGAGTATGATTCAAACACCCCTGAGCAACATTAAAAACAGTAAAACAGATCCACACTGATGTTACTGTCATAACATTCTACTTGCAACTTGTGCAGTTTTTACTAGGTGGAAACTTTTCTTTAATTTTACCATAGTTTGAACTTGTCAATAGACTACCTACTGAAATTCAAAAAATGTCACTAAAACGTAAATTGTGTATAGCATAATGTCTTTTGATAAATGTTACATAATGGAATTGTGGGTGTATAAATAATAACACATTCTCTTGTTTAACGATTTAGGTAGAGAAGATAAAAGCAGAGCAGAGTAAGCTTCCTCCAACTCCCTTGCTGGGACGGAAGGTTTTCTTGGACCCTCAGGACTCTTCTCCTGCTCGCAGTAGCCCTTCCTCCATCATAAGACAGACCATATATGAGCAGGGTGAGCCCCGGGTGGAGCGCATCACACCTCAGCCCTCTCCCTCTTCCGTGGCCCACAGACTGGGTTCTACTGTGGCCAACTACACTCCCATCATGAATGGAGCTGCTACTTATCGCCTTCAGGAAGCCAGGAATGCTGGGATTGTTGGAGTGGCTGCAGGACTGGGCACTGTTATGGAGCACAAGGTCACCCAATTGCGAACGGAATTCAAGATCCAAGTCCCACAGCAGAAGTTCGAACATATCCATGAGGCGGTCCACCCCCTGCTGGAGAGAGAGAGGGAACAGGAGCGGTATCATGAGAACGTAATGGCAGAGGTGGTGCTCCAGGAGCCAGGCGGAGGAAGGGAACGCCTTAACAGCATGGTGGGAGGGAGTGGGAGCAGTCGCTCAGAGCTGCTGGTGGAGCAGCATCCCCCACCGAGGGAATCGCGGATGGAGAGACAACTGTCTACCGAGCAGCTGATTCAGGCACGCAGGGACGAGCTGCCTCAGGAGGTGTGGAGAGAACGAACTGAGAGGGCAGAGAGGAGGCTGGAGAGACAGACATCTAGTGAACAGGAAGGCCATGAGGTGCGGCGTAGGGACAGACACCGACCAGAGAGACAGGACAGCAGCGAGCAGGAAGCCAGGGAGCAGTCGGACAGACGCTCTGGTGGCGGGTGAGTGACTGTATTTGTGATCACAAACAAACCACATTACAAAAGACATTACAAATGTTACAGTATTGCTGATATATACTGATAGGTTGAGATTCTCTTGAAGGTGAACATCACCTTTAAGCTTCCACATAAGTCACTAAGTCAGTTCACAGCAAGCAGTGGTTCAAATAAATTTTTCTAAGAAAACTTTTTCTACAGATTACTAAGAAAACTTCTTGACTGCAGTTCACATTCACTTTTCATGATCCAGTCGATTCTTGACGGATAAATTCTTCTCGTACATTGCCTGTTGAACTGTTTAACCTGTCACATAAAGGACGTAAAAGGATTGCAAATGCTTTCCCATATTAGGGGCTTTCGCACCGGTGGAACCTTTTCATAGTTCCTAGAACTATTGGTGGAAGTTTGTACTTTTTGCCGTGTTCGCACCGCAGGAACTGGGAACGGTTTTAGTTCTAGGAACTCCACTTGGGGGAACTAATTTAGCTCCTACTTCAGAGTAGGGTCTAAAACAATTACATAGGAAATATCAGTGACGTAAGTGTGTGCTGATTGGCCAAACGCATACAAAACACTGACTACTCAGCATTTTTAAAAAGCCATGTAAAAAAAGATTTACTCCACGAACATTGAAAATAGCAATGATGGAATTTAGGTACCTGTTGTGTGCAGTGTTGTGTTCTTTTCTCAGCCTCGATGAAATGTAACACTGCAAGTTGTCATAGACGTTTTAGTCAGAATTTCATGCTCTTTCAGTAACGTAGATAATGTGTTTACATTTCAACTCTGTTATCATGAAACCCATGACACACAACAAAAACAGCTCAGATCACGGCGTCCTCTATTCACCAGTTGTTGATGTTTGTAAAGAGAGTAAAGACGTCGCTGTTGGCTGCTTTAGAGTTCTTGATGTCAGTGCAACCACGAAAACGGCCAGAGGGGGAAATTGATTCTCTAGAAACCAACATGCTGGCTAGTTCCTAGAACTGAGTTCCTAGAACTATGCGGTACGAAAGCCCCTATTGACTTTGAAGTAGCCCAGCAACTTTTTTCTGTTCATTCCGATCAAAATGTCCCTTTTATGTTGGCAGGGACAAAAGGTCAACGCTAGCTGAGATTGTGGAGCAGCTTCAGGAAAGGGAAGCAGCACAGGTGTGTGGACAATCTAATGTTTGTGAATCTTGTTTTAAACTACATTTTATCACATGTACATTACGGTTTATTTCCAACTCAGGCCCGAGGAGAGATTCCACGTCTACCGAATGGTTTTCCTGAGAAGTCTTCTAAACTGGACCGACCACGTGCTCGCGACAGACCCAAACCGAGAAGAAGACCACGACCCAAGGAGCCAACAGCTGGTGAAACACGACGCTCAAGGTCCGCACCAGCCCAGAGCAGCCCACAAGTTCCCCAGCCGGTTACCCACACGGCCCAGCATGAAGGGTTCCTTTTCCGCAAAATAGACATTGAAGGCCAAAAGAAGAGTTCAAACAGGTGGGTCTTTGTGGTCTAAAAATGATGGGCACATGGCATGGAATTAGCATGGAAATGGCTAAACCAAATATGCCAATCAGTATGATTGGATATTCAAAGCTATGCTAATGTTGATATTAGCATTGTGTAGGCTATTGATGCTTAGAGCACTAACATTTGTTATTACAAGGCAGCTCTTATTTTCTTTCACCAAGTTTAAAGTCAAAGTGGGATATGCTTGAATGCTTTATGAGCCTAAAATGTTTCCTGAAGTTAAACTGAGGAGCAGCTGTTTGGCTGTCATTTCTGATTACAAGTTTCATATCCAGCAATGGCTGTTAGCACCGCTTGCCACTTGCATGTTAATACTAAAATCAGCCTGGATGGTGGATGATACTGTGTCAGACGACCAACAGTTGCTGGGTCTCTGAAGCCATGGCTAGCAAGGTATGAAGCCTTCACCTTTCACAGCTTTATACAGCCATTTTGTATAAGACTGGATACGCCACCTTTGCAGCCACAAAACAATTCATTGCTTTGAGGAGTTTAAGGAACTCAAAAGAATGGCTGTCTGTTCTTTTGTAGCATGATTTGCATATAATCTGCCTGTCCACTGAAGCCATTTTCATACTAGCATTTGCGTTTACATTGCAGTATATGTCATTAACCAAAATCTCTCTTCTTTCTTATGCACTCTTTGCCGCTGACTGTTCTTCTCCCTCTCTACAAAGGTAAGCCATGGTCTGTCCGTGTCTTTCTAAAGGTCTAATGATTTCTGCAGTAGTTTGGTCTTGCTCAGTCTTAAAGGCTGGTCATCCCAGACTCAGTAGGTGAGTAGCTATTTGGTGCATGGTGTCATCTGGGCTCTGATGGTCAAATCTTCTGCTGTCTCTCCCACACTACAGCAGATCTTGGGTGAACTTGTACTGTGTGCTGAATAAAGGTGAGCTGGGCTTCTATAAGGATGCGAAGAACACCTCCACACCTTACAACAACGAGCCGCTTATCAACCTGAGCCGTTGTGCCTGTGATATCAACAGTGGTTACAAAAAGAAGAAGAATGTCTTCACTCTCAAGTACTTCATTAGCACTTTCATTAGCTTTTCCAAAAATATTGGTTACTTGTGTAGTGTTCTCTTTGCATAACATTAATTGTGCTTTATAATTTTAGAACTAAGGATGGAAGTGAGTTTCTGTTCCATGCTAAAGATGAGGTGAGTTGTTTTTTGTTTTTTTAATCCTAGTTGGTTTTTAAATTTTTCTTTCAGTTCTGCACTAATTTTGGGCTGACTTTAATTCCGTCGGTAGGATATTTTTAACCAGGCCTCTAGATGAAATCTTCAGACATTTTAAGAAAAGCTGACTTGCGTTGCATACTGTAGAAGCTGGTTTATTGCTGTTTTATGTTGGTTTATCAGCTTGAACTAACCTGACCAAGCCAGTCCACCAGCTAGTAGTCTAGACTACACACTTATTGGCAGAAAGCATTAATCAAATAAATTTAAATATTTAAAGGGTTAGTTCACCCAAAAATGAAAATTAGCCCATGATTTACTCACCCTCAAGGCATCCTAGGTGTAAAAAGAAGAATCTTTCAGACAAATCCAATCAGAGTCATATTACAAAATGTCCTGGCTCTTCTAAGCTTTATAATGGCAGTGGGCAGGTGTTTTTTTTCAACAGTCCAAAAGAAGTCCAATAAAGCGCATCCATCCATAATAAACAGTGCCACACAGGGCTCCGGGGGTGAATAAAGGCCTCCTGTTGCGAATCGATGCGTTTTTGTAAGAAAAATATAAATATTTAAAATGTTAGAAACGAAAAGCTTGTGCTAACTGTCGTCCAGGCGGATGACATAGGACATATGCGTAGCACATGCACCGGTGAGAATATGCTAGTTTCGCGAGAACCAACATTTGTTTACAGGAGCAAATGAAGGAAAGTTTCCTTACTTTAGCAAATGAAAGCCAGTCTCCTCTTGGCTTATATTGAAATCCTTGTTGTGTACTTCTAATTCATGACTGGTGTTTTGTTTTGCTCTCTCTTTCGCACTTCCGTGTTCATCACTTCTCACGATGTAGCATGTGCTACGCGTACGTCCTACGTCATCCGCGGGAACTGCTTCCGTGTACGACAGTTATCGACTCGCTACAGGAGGCCTTTATTAACCCCCCGGAGCTGTGTGGAGCACTTTTTATTATGGATGGATGCACTTCATTGCACTTCGTTTGCTGAACAAAAACACCCACTGCCATTATAAAGCTTGAAAGAGCCAGGACATTTTTTTAAATAACTCCAGTTGTATTCATCTGAAAGATGAAAGTCATATATACAGTACCTAGGATGCACTGAGGGTGAATAAATCATGGGCTAATTTTCGTTTTTGGGTGAACTAACCCTTTAATAAAGAAAAACACAAAGGTTGGGGAATGTGTAGAACTTTGTGAATGACAGGTGGTTAAATTCTGTACAAATCTCCAAAGCTTTCTATGGGGGTCCCTCTTGCTGATTCAGTGCAGTCCTGGTTATAGCTCATTACATTGATTCTTCAATCTCTCTTTGGTCTGCAGGACGATCTGAAAAGCTGGATCACAAGTATAAACACCAGTATAAGTGAGCAAGAAGAGATTGCCAAACAGGGGCAGACCAATCCAACTACCTCATCTACTGACGAGGGAACGCGCAGGGATGGCAGCAGGGCAGGCGGTTCGGAAAGAGGGGAAAAGTCAGACCGAGTCGATGGGGGATCTGTGCGCTCAGACAAGGGTGAAAAGCCTGAGAAAAAGACGGGCAAGAAGAAATGAGGCACATGATAGCAGTGAGACAGGACCCAGGACTTCGGAAATCCAGGAAAGTGCTCTGACGGGATCAGGAAACGAAGGCGTCACTGTGAACTCCCTTTATGTCTTGCTGTCCAGTTGAGTATGGAATCAGGCAAAATGGAGGAGCACGGAGCTCATGTGTCAGTGAGCGCCCACTAGTGGCTGCCGAGGACCATGACAATTCAGGAGCTCCATATAGGCCAAAGAGCTGATAGCATAGGCAAATGGAGGATAAACAAGAAAGATGTTATAGTAAAGTAGCTCATGAAGATTATTTTCTAATCCGTCTGTGAAAAAGATGACCCATATGTATGTGTACCCATCTCTCTCTTTGTATATTATACGTCTCAACATCAGTTCTATACAATCTCGCGCTGAAGAGAATGGAAGTATGCCAAAATCTTTCTCAAGGTTGGTCTTTTTTCTGAAGAGCATGTTTTGTCTGTTTATTTTGTAAGTTGTTTTGCTCTTTTATACTGTTAAAGTGTTGATTTTTATTCATTGGCTCTTCCACACGATTTTGATTCTCGTCTTGTCACTTTGTAGACCACATGTTTGAACGCCGTATGACATATCAGAGCATGCCTACAAGGTTTAACTTTCAACTGAAGAAATAAATGGTCTGTTTCAAATAAAGGGAAGCAGCTCACCTGCTGTGAGTGTGTATTCTCAGATTTGATTGCTAGGGTTTGTTGGTTTCGTACATGAGTTTTCCCAAGTCTCAACCATTAATCTCATATTATGCATTAAATGTCGAGCGTGAGTTCATTTGTTCTTTTAATGACAGATTACCAAATCAGTTGCGTGTATGTGTCCATGCATGTACACATCGTATTCGTCATCAAGCCATTCTGAATGCGAGATCGGGTTTACATCATTTTGTTTATACTCAAAAGTCTTCCAAGCACAGAACTGATTGTTTTGTAAAACTCCACACGTTTTTTTCCTTTTGTCACTTTCTCCCAGCATTATTTCCAAGCATTGCACTGAGGGCTGAATGGATGCAGGCGTTTGATTTAACTGGTGATGTATGTAAGATGGCAGCTGAATGCCATGTAGATGTTATGTGATAGTCTCTCCTGATTGGCTGAAACTGGGATAAATATGTCTTTGAATTGTATAGTTCCGCAGGTAATAGTATAGAAAGCCCATAGCTAGCAAAAATGCAAGGTATATTGCAAGAAAAGCGGTACATGCTTTAGAAGGTGTTGACACAAATCCTGTTCTTTTGAGATCCATACGTATACATGCACACAAATGAGATGACTACATTGTGACTACATAATGACCTGCGATTTTTCATGCAACATACAGGGTTGAAATTAAATGTCAAAGTGTGTGTGTTAAACAGAAACGTAATGGTTTCAGGTATTATATTTGTGCCTCATTGTCCTAAAGCCTGTCAACTGTAGTCCTTAACACATCGTCTTTAAATGTAAATAAAAAAAAAACCTAAATAACGTTAGAAGCAATGGTCCTCTTTCTATAAAGAGAAATGTAAACCAATCATTGAGAGGGAGGAGATGATGTTAATGTACCATTTTTTCAATCAAAAAGTCGTTTTCTCTTTGCAAGCTCATGTTTGTTCCTTTATCTGAACAGAGCATCATGCAAATGCTTTTGTAATGTCCCTGCTTTTAAATATACAATTGTCAGCTCTCATTTCTCTATACAACCTTAAAGCATTGTATATATATATATCAAAAGAGCTTTCTGTGTCTGGGTCTGAATTTCTCTTCCTTTGACGCCCTTGGTTTTGTCTCCAAGTCTACTTTTTTGGTACAAAAAATCCTATTTTTATGCAATAGAATAGCTTATACAGGCAGAGGGTATGCAGTAAAAGTATCCAATGTGGTGGCGAACAGAAATAATGTATACACTTGCAAGTAGAAAAATTTATGCAACTTTTCCTTTGCACTAAATTACTGCCCAAATGCACAGTGCTATTGTGAGCGGAGGATTGGTGCTTGAGGGTCTGGGACGAGTTGCTGTGTTTTGTGATCACCTCAGCTATTCAACTACTTATTTTAAAAAATCATGAATGCCACCAGCTTACTCTCTCATTCATACAAATGCATACACATTTAATACCTGCTGCTTCCAAGTTGATGGACATGAAACTACTGAAGTTGTGTGTAACCGGAAGCATTTATAAAATGTTATTAAATCCAAGATGGATCTGATTCATTGAATCAACAGAAAGCACAACCCAACAGTAAATACATATTGTGTTATGATTTAATACCTTGTCTACTTTCCGAGTGACTTGTGATGTCTATATTCTTAAAAGTTGTTTAATTACTTTTATATATACAGTATCACACGTTAAGCGGGTTTTATGGCAGATGAACTCTCATAGTAATATTTTTATTTTTATATGAAGTCGCTTATAGTGTCAGACCCTTAAGCACCACTGGTTTTAGCTCAGCAGCTCGATGACCTGTACAAATTGTAATTGCTTCTGTACAAACAAAAATGCTCTTTTTTCTGCTGTGAAATAAGAACATTTTATGGGTTTTAATATCAGTTTTGAATATCCGTGGGGTTATTTCTCCAAAGCTCAAAGGAAAGAAATCGAAAGGAAACTGGGCAATTCAGGTTGCATGAATAACATTGTCCCTGTAATGGTACTGCTGTGCATGATGAAACCACTCTCATTCTCACTCACAGCCGCTGTTCACGGGTGACACTAATACACATGGAAACAGTGAATGAATGAATGCTGTATGATTCAGATCCTGACTGACTCTGTACAGTTAATTCCTTGATAAAAAATACAGCTTGTGATATGTCAAATGTCTCCTTTTTCATTTGTTCTGTAATTAGCACCTTCATGTCCTTGTAAAGGCCTAACTACAAGTAGGCTACTATGTGTGTAAATTATCTTTAATTTGTTATACCAACTGTAAATGTGTTCTAGAAAAACAGAACATGCATGAAGAGTTTTGTGTTATAGCCTGTAGGTTTTTTCCCCACATATTAGCTTTGATAAAGGAGCTTGGCTAATGCACTTAGCAACAACATTGACTGCTATGGCTTATCCAGCGTGCCTCGTCTTTGTGATTTTTCTAGAAACATAAAGATTGACATTTCAAAGACTCTCAAACTTCCAACTCGATGTACATTATGATAATACAATAAAGGTAAATAATACTCCAAAAATATTTGAACCTAATATAGTTTACCGTAGCAGTAGCCTAATTTTCACACATAATCTCCTGAGTTTGATAAACAAGAATTTTAAATTATTTTAGACAATATTTCCAGCTGCATTGTTTATTTTTGCAACTTCGAGAATCAACTTTTGTTTCTCCAAATCAACACGGTACACTGTAAAAAAAAAAGAAAAGTTGAGCCAACTTCAAATTTTAAGGCAACCAGCTTCAGCAGATTTGTAAGTTTTCTCAACTTGTTGTTTTAAGTTTATACAAAAAGTTGAGAAAATATTTACAAAAATAAGAAATCTGCTGAAGCTGGTTGCCTTAAAATTTGACGTTGGCTCAATTTTTTTTTTTTTTTTTCTTTTTTTTTTTACAGTGGCTGTGTTCCTAAATGAATCAAATGCTCTGAACGATTCGTTTGACTAAATGATTCAATTTGTCTCTTATTTCGAAGACTGCGCTCTCCACAGGTCCATCCACTGTTTTCTCATTTCTGAAGGATAAAATCCTTATAAAATCGACAGAATTTGAAATGAGAAACAAACGACTCCCTCATAATACGCAAAAAAGACCGCACGTATTGCCATCTTTGAGGGAAATTTCTAACAAGTTTGCGCTTGTCCTATTATACAGTGTTGCATTATATTATATTATATTAAAGTGCCCCGATTATGGATTTTTGAAAATGACCATTCATGCAAAGTGAATGAAAACCTCCAGCAAATCTGAAAGTGCTCCGTGTATAAAGTTATTGACTCTCAAAAGAAAGAATCGACTCATTGAACTCAACATGCCTGGGAAAACCTGATTTTCGCATTGGTCTGAATGAAAATGCAAATTCAATCTTTGCCTCTAGGTGCCGCACTTCTTTAAGTCGTTTGGGAGTCGTTGAACAAATAATGATAAAAAAAAAAAAAAATGCATATTATAAGAAAATAAATTAGTTTTATGACCTTGCATGCATGTCAACCTGCTGTTGGAGACTCCCTGCAGAAGCGCTCTCTTGTAGTTCTGTTAGCGGCCGCTAGATGGGAGGATTTGAAAGCGGAAGTGAGGCGCATGAGCGGAAGTGTGCGTGTTGTTACTGAGCAGGAGAGCTGTCATATATCAGCAGCATATGGAGGATCATAAAGTTTTTAAAACAGAAATGTGTTGTTCTGTCGCTCAAAAGCCAAGCGCGGTCTTCAGCTTATGACACGGAGGAGGAAACCAGCTCTGAGTCAAGGTTAGTGCTGTTATGTTATCATATTTCACAATAACACGCCCCGTCTTCCTTCGATAAATGCTTTAAATTTAGTCGTTAATTGTTTGGTCTTCTCTGCATTGAGGAAAAAGTCCTGTGCAGTAACTCTTTAAATTGTTAGTTTGCTGTGTATCTTTGTTTTTATTTAAATGAACGACTCTTTTTTTAATATATGATATTATTTATAGCCTTCTGTCACATGCTAAATAAATGTTTACCTTATTCTGTAACATAAAAAAAATGATTAAGATAAATATTGAGTTTGAACTTGATACTGAAACACATAATAAATAAACAAAACTAAAAAGTCATGCAAATGACTACAGTGGCTTGCTCAGTTCTGGGCGGTTTAGGGTCCAGTTTAAAGTCTTCATTTCTAAAAGCTATAGTCATGGTGCACATATGGCTGGACAGTGGATTGGTCAGAGGTGTGGGAAGTCTGGACCTCTGTGAGGTTTACAGCTGAACACATTTAAGTGAACATTGAGCATCTCCACAGCGAACAATAGAGCAGTTGAGAAGCAAGAAAAGGGGGTGAAAACATTGATTGTTTTCTGCTCTTGTAAACTGTGTCACATCTTTGTGTTCCTGGTGGAGATCTGTTGACAAACTGCACTGCTGATTATTACCACAGAAATTATAACTTGTTTCTCAAGTTATACAGTTGTGCTCATAAGTTTACACACCCCTTGCAGGATGTGCAAAATGTTAATAATTGAAACAAAATAAGAGCGATCATGAAAATTTTTTGCATGTTATTTTTTATTTCATACTGTCCTGAATAAGCTATTTCACAGATGTTTACATATACTCCACAAGACAAAATAATAATCTTTTGAATCTTAATACAATGTGTAATTTCCTGGATGATCCTGGTGATCGTTGTTCATGAGTCCCTTGTTTGTCCTGAGCTGAAAAACCCTCCAGCTCCTACTCATTCTTTGGTTTTCCAGCATCTTCTGCATATTTGAACCCTTTCCAATATTGACTGTGTGATTTTCAAATCCATCTTTTTAAGACTGAGGACAATTAAGGGACTCATGCGTAACTATTACAAAAGATGAAAGCATGTACTGATGCTCAAGAAGGCTACACAATGCATTAAGAGACGGGGGTGTAAACTTTTTAAATTGGATGATCAGGGTAAATTGTACTTATTTTGTCTTCTGGGAAACATGTAAGTATTTATGTAGCTTCTGAAGTCCAGTACTAAATGAAAAAATACGATCATTAAACAAAATGAGAGAAATTGACACCTCATCCTGTTCAAAAGTTTACATCCCCTGGCTCTTAATGTATTGTGTGGCCTTCTTGAGCATCAGTATATATATATATATTAGTTCATTTTCTTAACGGAAAAAAGTTTGTCAACTTACAAATCGATTTGTTAAATCTGTGTCAGTACCTAATATAAACATTCCTTCATAAAGTAATGGAGTATTTAAGATTTATTGATTAAAATGTATCTTATATTATAAATACTTAAGTAAAAAAAGAAAGTCGTTTGAATTAATATGTACAATATTTACAACACAATTTAATTATGATTATTTATGTATATCTCATGTATTTAATAATAAATATTTTATTTAATTCACGCTGTACAGATATATATCATGGGAAAAACTTAAAAATCGCTGCAGTTTCCATGTAAGCACTATGATTTTTTTTACTGTCTGCTGAAAAGAAATTAAAAATAGCTGGGAAGATTTGAATTTGTCTGTTACACAACGCTGTTGTATGAAGATCATAGCAGCACATGAGTAGTATGGAGAAGTATAACAGTGTATTTTTTTTCTGTGCAGAGATGGAGGCGCACAGTTCTGGCCTTGGCAGGAAGAGGAAGAGAGAGGAGTTGAACGGTGAGATGGAGGCTGAGTGTTTCCAAAAACCTCCATGGAGGACTCTGGTGAGTATCGGGAAGGTTGCTGTCAGTCTGCATTTCCTCTGCACGTGATAGACTCATCTTATGCGTGTCTTTAGGGCCTGACTGAACCTGCACCGTTCGCTGATGAGCTGGTAGCTGCAAAAACCCCATACGTTCGTGTTAGCATGGAAGAAGCCCACCGTGGCACTCTAGGTGTGTGAATGCTGATTTTATCATTGTATACACATTCTCTGCATGACCTGTATGTGTTCTCATTAGAGGACCGACCAGTTCGCGTCTATGCTGATGGGATCTTTGACATGTTTCATTCCGGACACGCTCGTGCTTTGATGCAGGCCAAGTGCCTTTTCCCCAACACGCATCTCATTGTGGGTGGTGAGTTTGAACATCTTTTGCCTCGTATGTATTTTGCCTAGTGTAAAACATCAGATTTAAGCAGTAAAAAGCTTTTAATTTCAATTATGTGTCACCAAACTGATTTTTCATTGTTGGTTCATGTTAACTAATGCAGTTCAATGAAACCGTATTGGTTTTTCAGTGTGCAGCGATGATTTGACGCATAAATTTAAGGGTTTCACTGTCATGAACGAGGATGAACGTTACGACGCAGTGAGTCACTGTCGTTATGTTGATGAGGTGGTCCGCAACGCTCCATGGACACTGACGCCTGAGTTTCTGTCCGAGCACAGAGTGAGTATCCAGATCAACATCATATTTCCGTTCATGTGGCTCAAACAGTAGAGCATAGTGGTAGCAACACCAAGATCATGCGTTTGATTGCCAGTGTATGAACCGATCAAACATACACCTTGAATGCTTTGGATAAAAGCATCTGCCAAATGTGTAAATGTACATGTAAATTTCCCAGGGTTACCACTGGACTTTGTGTAGTGTATAGCCATAAACACATTTAAATTATAGGGATAGATCTCTCAAAAATGAAAATGTCATTATTTACTTGCCTTTTTGTCATTCTTAACCATGTACAGGGTTTTTATGCAGTTCCTATCAATTCAACAACAATTTATATTAATCAAAACTTCAATACAAATCATTCAAATCTTGACTTTCACAGAAAACTAATAGTTAATAGCAATAAATAATAGCATGCTAGTGTGGAATGACATGAGAGTAAATAATTACATCATTTTCATTTTTTGGATGAACTATTATTATTGGTTGCACATTTTTAAGATGTCCTTGTTCCTAAATATGAACGGAGTAATATTAATTAACAACCAGGGTAATTATAGTTCAACTAAAACCATAAAAAACAGTTTCTTGAAATAAACATTAACTGAAATAACATAAAACAAACAAATTTTTCGAACAGCGTTCAGTTGAAGTACTAAAAGATCTAAACCTAAATTGTAAATGACTAAATAACTTAAAACACTAAATTAAATTAAAACACTGTATTGACATAATTAAAAATAACTTAATAAAAGCACAACAAAATTACTAAAACTTTTAAGTAAGATAAAATATAATTCAAAATATTAACAAAAACAATAATAGCATATCAATCGCACTAAAACAACATTGTTAACTATAGAGGTGGAGTTAGTGCTCGGTTTAGTCTCTTGTTATTATGCATAATTTTCTGTTATTACTATAGTAAGTGCATGTAATGTGCATCAAGGACACTGTAAATTAAAGTGTTACCTTGTTCTTTAACATTAAAAAATAGTATAAATTTACTAGAAGTAGAGTATAAATATTGGCATTATTTCAGATTTGACTTGAATGTGGTTCTTTAACAACAGAACCGTCTCACTCGGTGGAACAGAGAAAGACTTAATCAACACTGATATGATGACAATTTGTCCCCAGATAGACTTTGTCGCCCATGACGACATCCCATACATCTCAGCAGGAAGTGATGACGTTTACAAACACATAAAGGAGGCAGGTAGGTATTAGCAACTTACATATACAGTTATATAGCAGTCAGTAAATTAATTTTTATTATAATATATTATGCGCTCTTCAAATTCTCTTTTTTAAGGTATGTTTGCGCCGACTCAGAGGACAGAGGGCATCTCCACGTCCGACATAATCACACGAATCGTACGTGACTATGATGTTTACGTCCGCCGCAACCTGCAAAGAGGCTACACTGCCAAAGAACTGAACGTCAGCTTCATCAACGTGAGTGTGATTAAACACCTTCCATCTCTTAAAGGGACAGTTCGCCCCAAAAATGAAAATTCTGTCATTTACTCACCCTCAGGTTATTCCAAACCTGTATGAGTTTCTTTTTTCTGTTGAACACAAAAGAAGGTATTTTGAAGAATATGGGGAACCATATGAAAAAAAACATACTATGGTAGTCAATGGGGGGGCCACCAACTTTATTCAAAATATGTTCTTTTGTGTTCAACAGAGGAAATAAACTTATTCAGGGTTGAAACAACTTGAGTGTGAGTAAATGATGACAGGGTTTTCATTTTTGAGTGAAATGTCCCTTTAATAAAAACCATTCAAAGACAATCCCCTCATTTAAGTACTGTATTGATGTACATGCCAGCTCTGCTGCCCTCTTTCTCCCAGGAGAAGAAGTACCACCTGCAGGAGCACGTATATAAGGTGAAGCAGAAGGTCCGAGATGTGGAGGAAAAGAGTAAAGAGTTTGTGCAGAAGGTGGAGGAGAAGGGCATCGACCTCATTCAGAAATGGGAGGAGAAATCACGCGAGTTCATCGGGAACTTCCTGCAGATGTTCGGGCCGGATGGAGCGTTGGTGAGTCTGGATGCAGCTCTTCCACACATCTTAAGCATTGATGTTTTAATGAGTAAATGAATAGGTAATGAAAAATTCAAGTTTACTCTCCTCATAAGATTTCTTTTTCTGTGGAAGACAATAGAGGTTTTGCAGAATGTCCTAGCTGCTCTTTCTCCTGTAATAAAACTGTTTGGTGATGTACTATTTACTGCTCCAAACAAGACAAAAAGCACCATAAAAATGGTCCATGCACTGTATTAAGCCTTAAAACTTCTGAAGTCACAAGAAATTTGAGTTATCACAATAACTAATTCTATTTGGCATTGCTGACATCAAATCTGGTGCAGCATGCATATTAGAATGATTTCTGAAGGATCATGTGACTCAAGACTGGAGTAATGATGCTGAAAATTCAGCTTTGCATCACAGAAAAAATTTAAAATAAAACTGGTAGAGTATGAAAATAAAGTTCAAGCACTACTAGGGTGGAGGGAAAGATTTTCAGTGAATAGGAGTAATTTTTTTTTTATATGATGTACAGTGGCATGCGAAAGTTTGGGAACCCCTTGCAGAATCTGTGAAAATGTGGATAATTTTACCAAAATAAGAGAGATCATACAAAATGCATGTTATTTTTTATTTAGTACTGTCCTGAGTAAGGTATTTTCCATAAAATGTTTACATATAGTCCACAAGACAAAAAAATTGCTGAAATTATTAAAATAACCTCATTCAAAAGTTTGGGAACCCTTGGTTCTTAATACTGTGTGTGGTTACCTGGATGATCTACGACTGTTTTTTTGTTTTGTGATGGTTGTTCATGAGTCCCTTGTTTGTTCTGAACAGTTCAACTGAGTACTGTTCTTCAGAAAAATCCTCCAGGTCCTGCAGAATCTTCAGTTTTCCAGCATCTTTTGCATATTTGAACCCTTTCCAGCAGTGACTGTATGATTTTGAGATCCACCTTTTCACGCTGAGGATGATTGAGGGACTCAAACACAACAATTAAAAAAAGGTTCAAACATTCACTGATGCTCCAGAAGGAAACACGATGCATTAAGAGCCGGGGGGTGAAAACTTTTGAACAGGATGAAGATGTCCAAATTTTTCTTATTTTGTTGAAATATCATATTTTTCCATTTAGTACTGCCCTTCTGATGCGACAGAAGATACTTGCATGTTTCCTGGAAGACAAATGAAGTACAATTTACCTTGATCTTCAAATTCAAAAAGTTTTCACCCCCGGCTCTTAATGCATCGTGTTTCCTTCAGGAGCATCAGTGAATGTTTGAACCTTTTTTTAATTGTTGTGTTTGAGTCCCTCAATCATCCTCAGCGTGAAAAGGTGGATCTCAAAATCATACAGTCACTGCTGGAAAGGGTTCAAATATGCAAAAGATGCTGGAAAACTGAAGATTCTGCAGGACCTGGAGGATTTTTCTGAAGAACAGTACTCAGTTGAACTGTTCAGAACAAACAAGGGACTCATGAACAACCATCACAAAACAAAAAAACAGTCGTAGATCATCCAGGTAACCACACACAGTATTAAGAACCAAGGGTTCCCAAACTTTTGAATGTGGTTATTTTAATAATTTAAGCTATTTTTTTGTCTTGTGGACTATATGTTAACATATTTTTATGGAAAATATCTTACTCAGGACAGTACTAAATAAAAAATAACATGCATTTTGTATGATCTCTCTTATTTTGGTAAAATTATCCACATTTTCACAGATTCTGCAAGGGGTTCCCAAACTTTCGATCCCCACTGTAATTCACTAATAGGATGCATTGTGTGTCTAACAGAAGCACATGTTGAAAGAGGGAAAAGGACGGATGTTACAGGCCATCAGTCCCAGACAGAGTCCCAGCAGCAGTCCCGTCCGCGAGGAGCTCTCGTCGTCCCCCACCTTCCGTCTTCCCTTCTTCACCTCCTCGCCATTCTTTTCTCCTCCTCCTCATCACAGTGGTTCACACTACACAGGCAAAGATGAGGACGACTAGGACCCATCCATTCTAGAAATCACTCTCACAAGCAGCTCTTCGTGTTTTATACACTTTCTTTAAGCCATTTTGAGTAGCCAAGATATAAATGAAGGATGGACTAGCTCAAGATTTATTTGAATATGAAAAATGTATTGAAATGCACAATAGTGACCAAATTATTCCACCCGTACTTTCTAAATGTTTTGATCCCACGTCTCCCTCTCGCTTCAGAGAGATTTGCCACACACCACTAAACCAAAAGGCTCATATTGTTGGCCTATTCCTTGGATCGTATTCGGCCTGGAACAACAGAGCCTCTGCTTGCACGTAATCTCATTCTCGGTTGTGCATAAAACTCACCCTCACCTGCCTTCATTGTCCAGATCTTTACATACTTGAACAGGGGCCAAATCTGAGACTAATTCCAGGATGGGGGAGGAATCCAGGCACGGAAATCTTTGTATACTTCAGGAATGTTTCTTCTCATTTTACGCTGGTTACCGTATTGAAGTTTGTTTTTACTTTCAGTCATTCTTTTTGAATATTCACGTGTCTTTCTGACCTTTTTATTTTTCTGCTAAAGTTCATTAGGTGTTTTTCCTCATATGAACTCTCTCTCAGACTCTGATGTGAAGTAATAATTTCGGGGCTTGGCAGTGACTAATCTGTGGCATGGGTCCCAGTCTTTTTGGAAAGGCTTTGCTTGCTGAATGTTTACATTACCCAAGCCCACAGGGGGACAGTGTTAACACGAAAGAGTACCAGGACCTGTTTGTTTACACGTTTACATAGGACAGAAGGAGATGACTGTAGGATTATGTGTTTGCCAGCAGACCAAAAGACAACTTTGGCATCCTTGTGATCAGAAACATTAAGATTTGATTGGTTTCAGATGATCTTTGGGAATCAAAAGGACAGTGTGAATAATGCCAGTGAATCACTAAACCATCTTGAAAGAAAAACACATTTTCTTGTATTGTCTTGTAGCTTGTTACTTATATTGTGTGTTTTTTGATCCTCATGAATAATACAGCACCAATAATGTCCAATAACGTATGATTTTAGAAAAAGATGATTTAAAAAAACTATCATTAACCTATCACTTATGATTTTTTTTTTTTTATATAAGCTCATATTCTCCTATCTGAGAGTCACCTGCCTCTAAGTGGTTCTCATCTTGGGGACTTGAGTCCATTCATGGCCTTCAGTAAACTTCAACAAGGGCCGCAAAACCCACTTAATTTTGTTTAAACTCAGTGAAACTAAAATAATTTTACAGTTAACAAGATAAAGGCCCATTCACACCAAAAGTGATAACTATATTAGTATCCACTGCGACAGGGGTTCTAACGTTCTGTTTATAGCGCGTCTACCACTTTAAGTGTTTAAGCTGTGAGTGACTGGATTCTGATTGGCTGTCAATGATTTATAAAAATTCTGTTCTGAAATTTTTTCCAATGACATTGTTCCTGTGTACAAAGTTATAAATTGTCATATCCAACTTCATCCACATACATGCTCACATTAAAATATCAAGAGTATATATCGCTATATAGCAAATCTCAACTGCTTGATATTTTTATTTCATTGTAAAATGTCACTATATTATCACCCAGCTGTATTCTGCTAAATGCAACTATAACGCCTGAATATAAGATATCATAAACATCACAATTTTTCTGTAAAGCTGCTTTAAAACGATCTGTTTTTTAAAAAACGCTAATCAAACTTGCTTGAAATTTTACTTCAGTTATTATTGTTATAGTTGTGGTGTGGACTGATTATTAACACTTTATAGTTATTGTTATAGTCCATGGTGTGAACGGCCCAAACACTAAAATCAAGGCTACTGAAAAACTGGGGACTTCACATGCACCGCTGAGTATGAAACTGTACCTTTGCAAACAAATTTGAAGATTTATTTTTTTTTCCCCCTCCTCAATTCATCTAAATTGTTTGCAATGGCAAATTCCTTTTTTTTTTAACCTTCAGAGATTTTTCAAGCATCTTTGAAACTAAATATTTTGCCTCAGAAGTGGCGTTTACCTTATAATGAAAAAGCACCTTTGTCATCACTGCAGTAGAAGTACAAAAGAATATCTAATTGGTGGTCCTTCTAAATATTGTTTTGGATCTCAGCGTTATGAAGGTTGGAAACCCCTGCTTGTTCAGGTTATCCATCATGACTCTGAGCAGCAAGCAGAGCTGTGTGCGCTGCAGCAGAGGAGAGCCGGGCTGAGTGCTCTGGAGCCCTGGAGGTAGAGCATGTGATCGGTACATCAGCATCGCTCCATCAGCTGTTGTTGGACGACTGCTCTGGCTTCAGCCGGATGGCCCACGAGTTGGCAGAGACGACGTTACCACGCCGATAGATGCGGCAGGTGTACGTGCCTTCGTTGAATTCATTGGCCACGAGCCGCAGATCCCGATCTTTAATTACAATATAGCCAGGAATGGATGTCAGCAACTGCTCACCGTCCTTATACCAGCTGATGAAAGATGAAACAAAGCAGCTGAGATACACGACAGAAACTAAGCTTAAAAAAATGATGCATTCCATAATTGTTACATTAAAAAGATGAATGCATCAACATAAGATCTCGAATGCATATGAACGATGCCTATTGGAAGCTCATAAATGGACATGAAAAAAATAAAATTTGAATACTTCACTAACATTATAAGAGGGGGAAAAAAATTTTTCAACTAAAAAAAATAAAAATAATATATGACCTTTAACAATTTAGTCTCTTGGGGCCTCATTTATAAAGCGTGCGTACACTCAGATTTGATCTTAGAATGATCGCAAGAGTGGAGTGGCATGATCAATCTTTTTACACCCCTTCAAGAATCTAGCTGCTGAATTTTGAATTACTTGTAACCGCGAGATTTGAGACTTTGATATACCAAAGTAGAGGGAGTTGCAATAATCCAGCCGAGACGTAATAAAGGCATGGATAGCAACCTCTAGAGAGCTTTTTGAGAGAAATGACTTGATTTTAGAAAGTGAACGAAGATGGATAAAACTAGAACCTACTACAGCAATAATTTATCACATTTTTATCAATTATCAAACACCACACCCAGATTTCGAACATGGGGAGAGATAAAGGAATTTAAGCTCCCGAGGTTGAGTTGAATACTTGCCCCATGGTCAGATGGACTGAAAACAATAACTTCGGTTTTATCTGGGTTCAAGAACAGAAAGTTTTAGAAAGCCATGATTTGACATCAGCAAGACAAGCAGTAAGAGTATCAGTAAGAGTAATTAGTTTTCTTAGTCAAAGGCAAGTAAATTTGTAGATCATCAGCGTAACAGTGAAAAGAGATGCTGTGTTTTCTGAAAATAGAGCCCAGAGGAAGAAGATAAAGAGAGAAGAGTGTGGGAGATAAGACAGAACCCTGAGGAACTCAACAGCATTTTATAAATGAGGCCCCTGATCTTTATGTTAAGATTTTACCAAGTGAAGCCTGATATAAGAAAACATTTGTTCAAATATAAATTTGTTGAAATGGAACAGTTTATCGAACCTTTAGACAAAATATTATATATAAGAATATGCATGTATTTTTCTTAAGTATCTTATTTGATATATCAGGCTTTAATGGCTCATATAGCATGGAACTCATACTCAAGGAGAAAAAAATCTTTATTCAGAGGCCAAAACTATGCCATTTGGTTGATGCCGATATTTATATGGTCAAAAAGAAAGATTAATTTCTGATCGCTTGTAATGTAAATCTAATGCAATACAATAATGATTAACAAATCAACAAATAAATGTTCCTCAAAAGAGACTGAAGATCATATTTGATACTCAGATTTTAGCATTTAACTTTTTTTTAATGATGTATGGATAAACAAGTAAATCTAAGTTACTTCAGTCTAGTAAGTGTTCATCTTGAAATATTACTAGTAATAGAAAAGTTATTCTTATGTTTGCTTCATAAAAATCATTAAAGATTTTACACCAAAAAGACACGTGAACCACAGCCTGAAGGTGGACATTTTTGCAATTTTAAACTATCAATCAGATGACAAAAAGTATGTAGTAGATTGCATTCAACACTTTTTTTATCACGTTTTGATCATGTTGGCAAATTAAAGTGTGCGTATCACATATAATACATCAGGTTTGATAGGGTTAAGGCTGCTCTACCTGACTTTTGGAGGCACTCTGGTATTTTTTGTCCCACAGCGGAAGCCCACAACTTTTCCACGAGGCACAATTTTGATCTTCACATTTTCAGGAGGAGGTGTCGGAGTAGACTCTGCATCCAGAGGCTCTGAGGAGCAAACCAGCATGTTAAAGAGTCAGCTGTGGTAGTAATGTATTTAAAGTAATGGACGGTGTCCGTCCGCATGCACCACGAAGAATACTGTGTGGAAGTGAAAGGCTTCTGGACGGGAAGCCAGCGCTGCAGGAGATGTTGGAGGAGGATGTTTTCAGTGTCTCACCGTAGCACAGGTCGCAGCGCTGCGGGCAGTTTTTCTTCATGAAGCTCCGCCTCCTCTCACAGAAACCCAAGCGGGCCCAAGGATCACACACACGCTTCTTGTCCATGCATCCTGAAGCAAACGCACACACAGATAATAGAAACAAGCATAAGCTTTAAAACTCTGGAGAGATGTTCAAAATCACTTATTTTTGCACTTATTTTTAAGGTTCATACAATATCTATTTTCTAAATGCATGTTATAGAGCTTACTGTTAACAATTCATCCATGCATGTTTCATAAAATGTATAATCAAACTGTAATAACTGGATGAAAATGACAGACTTCTGCAGGCCTTCTCCAATCATTTTGGTCACTGAAACTCCGCCTCCACTTTTAAATGCCACGCCCACACCTCAACATCCAATTAAGAACTTATTCATAGAACCAAGTCCTGCCCTACAGTTTATGTATGTCACAATATGAAAGAAAAGTTTAAATTTATTCTATGTGACTTTACACATTTTGCTTACCGTAAAGGCGCTGGATGCCCCAGATATCATCTTGAGCGATGTTCCTCTGACCCGTGTACGTTGCATTGGGGTGCATCAATGCATTAGGGTCCCGTGAATGCCAGAGGCCTAAAGCATGACCGATTTCATGAGCAGCTACCTGAACCAAGTCATTCAGCCACACACCTGTGCAGAGACAACACGCCATCCAATCAAATAAGAATACATGGAGTGTGAATATATCTCCTTACAGTATCTTCCTTCTATGTGATTGTTGAGTTCAAACATTTAAAATTCAAAGTAAACTAGTGATGAACACTTTAAAACACTGCTTCATGAACAATAAAGCTAATTCTGATTCTGATTCTGATCAGGTCCAATGTTAATAAACACTGGAGGTGTAATTTCAGTGTGCAGATATCAATGTTTTCCATTTATTGTTGTTTTGTTCTCCTACACCTGAGCCCAATTCAGGTTATGGATGTGCTGTGCATACCTTTTTTTTTTTACTGATCTCAGGTCAGTTTTATAATGTAGGTTTATTTTTGTAATTAAATTTGAGTACTTATATCATTCAAAAAAAAAAATAATGATATTTAATTTCAGTAATGCTTTATTTTAAAGACCAATTCTCAATATTAACTATGCATATTACTAGCCTATTGGCTGTTTATTAGTACTCATAAAGCATATTAATACCTTATTCTGCATGACCATACTTTAGATCCCATTATCCTAACCCATACCTAAACGTAACAACTACCTTACAAACAATTAATAAGCAGCAAATTAGGTGTTTATTGAGGCAAAAGTCATAGTTGATAGTTAACAGAGAGAATTGGACCTTAAAATAAAGTGTAACCTTAATTGTGTTTAAATGGCTTGCCAAGCCCAAACAAAACAAGCACTAGATTAATGCAAGAACACACATTTTACAGAACCTTCATATTTAATGGTTTCATTTATTTGTAGATTACATTTAAAATATTTGACCATGTTTTGACCAGCCTAAATTAAAATCTGGTTAAAGCACCACCAGTCTGTTAAAAATGTTATATTTGTATTCTGACAAGCACATCCACCCATTTTAATAAAAATGCATTAAATCAGTACCTTGTTTCCAGCTGAAGCGGGATTTGCCCAGAATCCAGAATTCATGGTTGTCAAAGTGAATCTCTCCACGTGGGGGAAGGAAGGCGTGGGCCAGCTCACCGTTCAGCCCGTCAAAACACGGGTGCAATGGAGACCACCAACAATCTGTGTGATTGTACGTGTAGAAGCCTGACTCAGACAAAGGAGGTGTTAGTGTTTAATGCAAAGAAAAAAGCAGATTAAAAAACTGCATACTCTGTCAGCCTGCCAAAGTGCACATGCCTGATGCTTTGGCTCTTTTCCTGCACATTTATTTACCTATAGTGATGTCAGCACTTTTGTTGGGGTTGGTGATTTCAGTGAAAGTCAGAGGAGAAACATCACTCCATTTCGTGAAGGCGATGCTGATAGCTTTGCGGGTATCATTTTTATTCAGTGTGTTGGGGAACTTTGTGATCCTTGAAGAGGGAGAAACGTAAATTACTTCCAGCCAAAACTGAATGATATGCTCTGTGTGTGCTATCAATCTGAATGCACAAAAGGCCAGCACTTCCAAAATCAGTCTGCTCTTCCTAAAATATCCCCCATCATCTGAACCCCAGATCATCTCATGCATCTACCCGGTCACACTTTAGGCATTTAACAATCATGCACAGCAATAGAAAGTCAACATTTTTTTTATACATCCTGTGTCTCTCTCACTTGTAGGTGACGTTGAAATGCTCCCACTTGTATCCCAGTGGGTTGATGGCATAACGCTTGGATCGGGCCGGACCTCTGAGAGATCTCACTTCCACGGGTGCTGCCGTCTGCACACACGGTTTATTCAAATGAATACTAGCCACCTAAGAGGAAGACAAGAGAAGGTATGCTGAAAGAGTGGCAGATATTATGATGTTGAATGTAATATCATCATATATCGTTTGTGTAACACAAATGATTCGGGAGATCTACCTTCCTGCAGATCTGAAACGTATAACCTGCTCAAATGATTGCAAAGACCTTGATTACACAGTTCAGGTGTGTTTGAGTTCATGCAGGAAGCTAGATCTCCATGTGCCGAGCAACCATGATATCTATAAAGTTCCATAATGATTACCAGGAAACTGACATACCTATGTCAAGATAAAATTAATAAGAAATGTCTCACAAATCAAGTAAGCAGAATTTTAACATTGGTAATGTGAACTCTGATTCACTTTTGACCATCTCAAACCATGCTGGAGAACATGATTATCAAGTTTTATACAGAACTGTGGAGTTCATGCAGCTCCAATCCTGCTGCCATTAAAGCAAAAGAGGGAAAGTACAAATGCTAAGACATTCTGAAATTCATCATTTTCCAACTCAAGCTTATTCTAGTGAAAAACAAGTGCACTTAATTGTACTAAATTTGCTCAAATCTTACAAATGTTTTCAATAAACTGTACTGAATAACGAAATAAAAGGCCACTTTCATGATTGTTTCTTAACCTAATCTGTAGGCTAATTAAAAACTCATTTAAATGCATGACATACAAGTTTAAAAAGAAATGGCATTAATGTATTTTAGTATTTAGTTTACCATAAGTATTTGTAAGTACATTAAGCAGTACATTTTAACCATATTTCAAAGACAATTTAAGTAATTATGAAATTACATACAGTAAGATGTCCCTAAGTCCTATTTAAGTGGGTCAAACAACATTCCTACTAATTCAACTAATTGCACTTAACATAAATTTAAACTATAAATACCTACTCTCATTTAATTGCAATTAACATGTAATTAAGCTTCCAAAACATTACATTAAGTTCACAATTTTATCCTTTTTTTTTCCGTACTAGGTACTCTTTTTTTAAAGTAATCTATTTTTATTTGAATTAGGCTACATCACAAAAAAAGCAAAACAGAAGTGGTATCAGATTTGTCAACTTTTAGAGGAGCAAATAATCTAAACTAGATCAGTAGAGTTAATGACAGATTCTGTCTCGTATTAAAATTCCACACACAGTCATGGCCAAAAATATCGGCACCCTTGCAATTCTCTCAGAAAATTGTTCCAATTGCAAATGTTTTGGTATTCACGTGCTTATTGTTTTTGTTTGCACTGCAACAACACAAAAAAAAAACAGAGAAGAAAAGTCAAACTTGATCAAATTTCACACAGAACTCAAAAATGGACTGGACAAAATTATTGGCACCTTGTCGAAATTGTAAGAAATAATTGCTTTTCAAGCATGTGATGCTCCTGTAATTTGTATTTAGACACATCTGTGGCAAGTAACAGGTGTGGGCAATATAATAATCACACTTGCAACCAGTTAAAATGGAGAAAAGGAGTTTGTCTTACACTGAGCATGGAGAAAAGAAAGAAGTGTAAAGAGTTGTCTGTGGATTTGAGAGAATATTTTTTTGGAAAAACATGGACAATTTCAAGGCTACAAGTCCATCTCCAGAGATCTTAATGTTCCTGTGTCCACTGTGCGCAATATCATCAAGAGTTTACAGCCCATGGCACTGTAGCCAACCGACGTGGACGGAAGAACAAAATTAATGAAACATTTCAACGAAGGATTGTTCGAATGGTGGATAAAGAACCCCGATTAACTTCCAAACAAATTCAAGCTGATCTGCAGACACAGGGTACATATCAGCTCGCACTAAGGCATAAAAAAAGCAAGACTAGAGTTTGCCAAAACTTATGACAAAACCACAATCCTTCTGGGAGAACGTACTGTGGACAGATGAGACAAAAGTAGAGTTTTTTGGTAAAGGACATCATGGCACTCTTTACCGAAAAAGAAATGAGGCCTTCAAAGAAAAGAACACAGTCCTTACAGTCAAACATGGTGGAGGTTCAAAGATGTTTTGGGGTTGCTTTGCTGCTTCTGGCACTGGATGCCTTGACTGTGTGAACGGTATCTTGAAATCTGATGATTACCAAAAGAATTTTGGGGCGCAACGTAGTGGCCAGTGTCAGAAATCTGCGTCTCCACCAGAGATCATGGGTCTTCTGAGTTCTGAATTGGCCAGCAATGAGTCCAGATCCCATAGAACACCTGTGGAGAGATCTCAAAACAGCAGTTGGGAGAAGGCATCCTTCAAATCTGAATGACCTGGAGCAGTTTGCAAAACAAGAGTGGTCCAAAATTCCAGTAGAGAGGTGTAAGAGACTCATTCATGGTTACAGGAAGCATTTCAGTTTCAGTTGTTTTTTCCAAAGGGTGCCAATAATTTTGTCCAGTGCATTTTTTTGGGTTCTGTGTGGAATTGTATCAGATTTGACTTTTCTTCTCTTTTTTGTGTTGCTCCAATGCAAAAACAAAAACAAAAAAACATGCCAAAACATTTGCAACTGCAACAAATTTCGGAGAGAACGGTTGCATTTTCTGACAGAATTGCAAGGGTGCCGATATATATATATATATTTGGCCATGACTGTATATGACCCTGGACCACAACACCAGTCATAAGTAGCACAGGTATATTTGTAGCAATAGCCAACAATACATTGTATGGGTCAAAATTATAGTTTTTTCCTTTTTTGCCAAAAATGCACCCTCAGATTCCAGATTTTCAAATAGTTGTATCTCGGCCAAATATTCTCCTATCCGAACAAAACATACATCAATGGAAAACTTACTTATTCAGCTTTTAGATGATACCATCTCAATTTAAAATTTTTTGAATGACTGGTTTTGTGGTCCAGGGTCACATATATGAGTTGTGCTGCTGTGTTGTGCTTCAGTAGCTGCAGTCAGTAACTCATGCAGCCGAAGCTCTGGAAGATCTGTCACCCATATGTGAATGCACCCGCCCAGAGACCCATGACCTTCAACACTCTTACTCTCTCTCTTCCTCCTCCTTTTGATCTTTGCAAAGATTTTACAACTCTTTCCAGAAAAAAAAGCACGTGAATCGCCAGTGAATGTCTCATTCTCACAAATAAGTGAAGTTTTCGGTCAGTTTTTTTTTCGAAGATAAAGATTACTGGAGTAGGTTTTTACTAGAGACTACTATTAAGTCTTTGCATTTCAAAGTTTCCCATTTAATGCAATGCAATTAAAAAAAAATTGTAAACCCTACACCAATTTTATTTTATTTTTCAACGTAAATATTTGCTTGAAGATACCACCTTTTAGCGGTGTAAAAGTAAATACATTCTAGTAGGCTATGCTTAAAAATGCATGTATGAAAATAATAAAATAATTAGTTTAAAACAGTTTAATTGACGCACAGGCAGGTCAGATGTTAGTGCTAAACTTATACTGAAGGGTCCTGAAAACGTGTGCATGTGATTTCAGTTCTTTTACGAGAACAGTATGAAGTTGAGATGATAGCGAGCGCTTACCGTGGGTTTTCTCCACGCAGGCACGGCCACGGCATTCTCCAGCACCATCAGCAGCAGCAGCGCGCAGGAACAAACCCAGCGCATCTTTAAATCACACAAAGATTACCTTCCACTTCGTGCTTCATCCATATATTCTTGAGTAAGAAAGTCCACAGAACTAACCGCATCCAGACGCGCGCTGGAGACAGATGTGTCCGCGCCTCAGGGCAGACAGATTCCTGCGAATGTTTCTGCTGAATGTGTTTAACACTCGCAGTAGAGTTTATTTAGTGCACTTCTGCTTCTTGCCCTGAACTTTCGCTCTCTCTGGGGCGCAGGAAGGATCCCACAGGAGTATAAAGCGCCGCCCTGCTCCAATCTAATGTCCTCCTCCTCCTCCTCATCTCCTCCCTTTACTCTCCATGCATGTGCAGCCTCTGTTTATCAACTCAGAGCAGCAGAATAATCCAAAATCCTGTGAGTATTTATTTTCCTTATCGCGTTATCTTGTGTTTTAACGACGCATGCAAAAACATAAAAGCAAATTTTAAGATAAAAACACATTTTTTTCCTCACATTGACCTGAAATATAGGTAATTATAAAAATTAAAGCTGCCAAATTCTGGAACACCGATATTCAGGTCATGTCACCTGAGTGACGTCACAATCTCAAGCAGTAGCCCCTCACTGCAGAACAAAGATCCAGGGGGCGGGGTTGGATCCACATCTAGGGGGTGGGGATTGGTAGGTTTAGGGGTGGGGATGGGTGGGTTTAGGGATCAGGGGGTGGAGACGGGTAGGTTTAGGGATCAGGGGGTGGAGATTGGTAGGTTTAGGGATGAGGGGGTGGAGACGGGTAGGTTTAGGTCTATGTAAGGTGGGAGGAGTTGGATCTAGATCCAACCACGCCCACTGGATCTTGTGTTCTGCAGTGAGGACCATCTTCGTTGAAGGGAGATGAAGAGAGGACCATCTCCGTTGAAGGGAGATTCCCTCACTGTAGAACACAAGATCCAGGGGGCGTGGTTGGATCTAGATCCAACTCCTCCCACCTTACATGGACCTCTCCACCCCCTGATCCCTAAACCTACCAATCTCCACCCCTAGATGTGGATCCTACCCCGCCCCCTGGATCTTTGTTCTGCAGTGAGGGGCTACTGTTTCAACGTTTTTTTGGGGGGGGGGTGCATGTCGGCGGAAACATATAGGACCAAAATTTATCTATTCAAAAATCTAAAATAAATGTGAAATAAAATAATTTTAGCAGGTAATTTGTTTGATGAGATTCAACTGTAGGGAAAAGAATGTATTTTGGGCAAAAAAAAAAAAAAACTACTGCGAATTCCTCTTCATTTTCCCAACAGATATGAATGTATATCTGGATTTCACCGCAGGCTAAACAACGCCTCCAGTACATCACAACAGGTACCTGCAAAAAAAAAAAAAAAACCTTGGTTATGCTCTACAAAACATTAGAAAAAAAGTTTAAAAGTTTACCTCACTTTCAACTCCTCGTTTCTGCAGTTTCAGTGATATCTCTCTTGAATCGCATGTCAACATGCAAGGGAGCATTTTGGAAGGGCCACAAATTAAGCATGCATAAACTGCGCTCATTAAATATCCATTGTGAAGAATTGCAGATTTTGGCATAACGCATGGCATTCATGGCCAAACGGCCCTCAGTTTCTAGCCCTAACCTCATTAGTGTGGTTGACCTTCGGAGGGTTCAGGAACAGCCAGGGCTTTTCACAGCGCTCTACTCTAACATCACTATGGAGAGAAGTCAGATTCTCCGAGAGGAAGTCTGTCACTTATGATGGATATCCTCTTTGACCTGCTGGGTCAATGTACAGGGTGTTCAATGCTATTGGCTTCACATTCATGATGCATTTTTATTTAATTTTTTTGACGTCTAAAAGACGATGCATTTATTAAAAAGTTAGTCTTGTGCTCCAAACAAAGACTGGGCACCCATTCAGTAGCAAATGGCTAATCTAATATTTTAAAATCAAATTAGGACTGCTTACACATATACATAAGCACAATGCCATTGAAGGTCAAGTCATTAATTTATACAGCGCTTTACACAATACAGATTGTTTTAAAAGCAGCTACACATTAATAAAACAGGAAAATTAGTGTCAATGATGTAAACAAACTCAATTCGAGCTGTAAAGAAGCTCTGTGGAAGATAATAGTGGCATTATTCATCTCAATGTTGTTTTAGTATCAATGGTGCAAAGTTCATCAATTACAAAATGAGTTGAGTTCATTTCTATAGAAGGCAATCGAGCCGACGGTTGGTTGTCAGTCAGTGTCAATCGAATAGCAATAACACCGTTGCATTAACATAAAGTATGGAATTTCTGAAGCAGAGAGAAACATGGATTTGGAGAAGGGCACCTGAAAGGCAGCCTCATATCTTTTGCGAGTGGTTTTGAATTTGGCTGGAGGCCCAGGCTTTGGCTGCACTCCAGATGACTGCGGAACCGGGGGCTGCTTGACCCTTCCCTGTCACTCACTCTGGGAAAGAGCAAAAAAGAAAGGGAGAGGGAGACGGAAGGACAGAGGAGAAAAAGACTAGCGGGACAGGAGATTCTCTTTCAGGGGCCCTGAGAGATGAGAGTTTAATTGGCCATCGATCCATCAGTAGGTCCTCTGGCTCCTGCACCCACTTAATGATTGGCCATGACGTCAGCCTAAATACTCGCGCTAATGAGTGACTTCCCACACAAACACCCCCTGCCCATCCCTGCCACAGGAAAATAGCTCAAAACTTTTCCCAACCAGCTATAACGGTGGTGCAAAATCAGACCACCAACAACCAACCAAAAACACAAACAGTGCTTGTATGCATTTCTAATTGTCTCGTTTACTGAATTTTTCAGTGTGGCTTATGTCAAAGCAATAAAACAAAAAAAAGTTATGTATATTAAATATAAAGAGATTTATCTTGTATTTAGTAGAGCCATTCTATGCAGCAATGACAAGAGCACATGATCTTCTCAAATGCCAACCAATGAATAAAAGCAATAGTTCATCGTGTAATTCCAAACCTGCATGCATTTTTTTCTTCTGTGAAACACAAAAGAAGATGTTTTGAAGAATGTTGGTAACCAAACAGTTTTTTTTCTTTAAGTATCTTCTTTTGTGTTTCACAGAAGAAAAAGTCATACTGGTTTGGAACGACATGAAAATGAGTGACAGACAGTGTTGACGCATTACAAGTAACGCGAATTACGTAATCCGATTACTTTTTCCAAGTAACTAGTAAAGTAACACATTACGTTTGAATTTACAAGAGTTGCTCTTTCAGATAATGCCAGTTTTTCCCATTTATTGACTGACCGCTCTCCTGTCCCCATGTTGAGAGAAATTGGGAGTAAATGCAGAGGCGTTGTGTGCGCTGTTACTGTGGTTTTTCTCTAAATGTGAACGTTACTGTGGTTTTTCTCTAAATGTGAACGTTACTGTGGTTTTTCTCTAAATGTGAACACGTATTTACTCTTTTCGGTTGCACAAAAATAGATTCAATATTCCTCAGAATGAGGAACTCAAACCTGCAATATGTCAAATAACACAAATATCCTTTATGTATTTAATCCCATTTTATTAACTCTCTTTGGCGCTGACCTTGGATGATCCAATTCTAATGCTATTAAACAAAAGATACAGTGAGGAAAAAATGTATTTGATCCCCTGCTGATTTTGTACGTTTGCCCACTGACAAAGAAATGATCAGTCTATAATTTTAATGGTAGGTTTATTTGAACAGTGAGAGACAGAATAACAACAAAGGTATAAATTGATTTGCATTTTAATGAGTGAAAGAAGTATTTGATCCCCTATCAATCAGCAAGATTTCTGGCTCCCAGGTGTCTTTTATACAGGTAAGGAGCTGAGATTAGGAGCACTCTCTTAAAGGGACTGCTCCTAATCTCAGTTTGTTACCTGTATAAAAGACACCTGTCCACAGAAGCAATCAATCAGATTCCAAACTCTCCACCATGGCCAAGACCAAAGAGCTGTCCAAGGATGTCAGGGACAAGATTGTAGAGCTACACAAGGCTGGAATGGGCTACAAGACCATCGCCAAGCAGCTTGGAGAAAAGGTGACAACAGTTGATGCGATTATTCGAAACACAATATAACTGTCAATCTCCCTCGGTCTGGGGCTCCATCTCACCTCGTGGAGTTTCAATGATCATAAGAACGGTGAGGAATCAGCCCAGAACTGCACGGGAGGATCTTGTCAATGATCTCAATGATACGAATTGAAAACAATTGGTAACACACTACGCCGTGAAGGACAATCCTGCAGCGACTGCAAGGTCCCCCTGCTCAAGAAAACACATGTACAGCCCGTCTGAAGTTTGCCAATGATTCAGAGGAGAACTGGGTGAAAGTGTTGTGGTCAGATGAGACCAAAATCCAGCTCTTTGGCATCAATTCAACTCACCGTGTTTGGAGGAGGAGCAATGCTGCCTAGAACACCATCCCCACCGTCAAACATGGAGGTGGAAACATTATGCTTTGGGGGTGTTTTTCTGCTAAGGGGACAGGACAACTGCACCGCATCAAAGGGACGATAGACGGGACCATGTACTGTCAGGACCAGGGCATTGAAGCCAGTCAGGGCATTGAAAATGGGTCGTGGATGGGTATTCTAGCATGACAATGACCCAAAACACACGGCCAGGGCAACAAAGGAGTGGGTCAAGAAGAAGCACATTAAGGTCCTGGAGTGGTCTACCAGTCTCCAGACCTTAATCCCAAAGAAAATCTGTAGACGGAGCTGAAGGTTCAAGTTGCCAAATGTCAGCCTCAAAACCTTAATGACTTGGAGAGGATCTGCAAAGAGGAGTGGGACAAAATCCCTCCTGAGACGTGTGCAAACCTGGTGGCTGACTACAAGAAGCCTCTGACCTCTGTGATTGCCAACAAGGGTTTTGCCACACGGTAAGAGCGTCTACGGTAATTCACATTGGCCAAAACACACAAGGAAACACGTGAAAAAATTTTTATAAATAAAAGGCAATCACAGACATCGCATTCGGGCGGGATTAGTTTTCTCAGAGGATCACTGAGTTTGCTGAAAAACAGTAGGTAATTTGATCTGTAATTATTACAGAGGTTGTGTGAGAAAAACACAAATCTGTGAAACACAAATTTCTCTAACAACCCCCGTAAAACTAGTCCCGTCCGAATAGGGCTTATGTCATGTTTTGCGAAGGGGGTCAAATACTTATTTCACTCATTAAAATGCAATCATTTCTTTGTCAGTGGGCAAACATACAAAATCAGCAGGGGATCAAATTTTTTTTTCCCACTGTAAACGTAATTTGTCTTTTTGTTTTTTTATTGCTGAAGTGTTGAACATTTATTTTCCCCATCCTGTTGAAAGGTTTAAGCTACTATACAGACATGAATTTGCATTTCCTTCAGCCTGAGGCCTATTTGTTTCACATTTGGCGTGAAAAGGCTTTTGCATTTACAAAAAATAGAACTTTTTTATATTAAAAACAAACAAGCAAGCCCAGCCTAGATGAGAAAAAGGAATGCAAAAGTAACACTACTTTCCATAAAAAATAACTAAGTAACACAGCTGCTTTTTTTAGGGAGACTGTTAACAGAAGTTTCATTTTTGGGAGTTTTTTGTCAAACTTTACTGCTTCACATGGTTAATTTTTAAGTAATAGTTTGTTCTGTGCCACCCATTGGTGTTACGCAGAGCTCTTGATATGTTTGACTGAAGCTCCTGCACTGCCTTACTTTTTGTGTTAAACAAAGCCATTGAACAATGAAGCAAAAAGGCTTTTCAGTTAGAAGTCTCACTCATGCAGAGGGTTTGACGTAGTATCCACGTCATTTCTTTTTTCTCCACAGATGAACACGCATAATTCACTAGGCTCTACACATTCTTGTGTTGGTGTATCCAGTATTTTGGTCAGTTTGATTAAATGCTTCCATCTAGAGGATTACAGTACACTGCAGCCAATGTAAACCCATCCAGAAAAAATTCCACATAAAATTTAAAAAGAGCTCTGCTAGTAAACGAAGAGTCCAGATAAAACCTCCAATCACTTGTTTGGAATGGTTTTCCTTAATTTTCCAATAGCTTTAGATCCTTAATGACACAAACCTAAAAGATACCAACTTTAAAATAGCATATCATATTTATATAATATGAAACAAAAACACCAACTCCATTAAGAGTTACTGATTACACATTTTATTAGGATTAAGACGACAGTCACAAAGTTAACGTATGAAGACGATACACTGCAAAAGGAGCCTCATCATCTCTCAGAGCTGTAACACACTGAGGTCAGACGGTGTAATGACACAAGTGTTCAAGATGATGCACACTTAAATCTGCAGGGTCAAGTTTGTAGTGTTGCCTGAAACGTGATGTAATTAACACGAGCGCAGTAGTCGACAGTGAGCTCATCACTAAACTGTGCTTCCATCTCTGTGCTGCTCAACCAAAATGCCTTCGCATTAAGATAAATCCTCCAGCGCCTTCCACAGAGTGGAGAGTTTATATGCACATGAAAGGAGCGAGCACGGTGTTCAAGACCTTAAAGGCAGACATGGCTTTTATGTTTTGACAGTCCCAATCTAAGGCAGGAGATTTTGGAGATAAGGAAAGAGGTTTAGAAATGGGACTCCCTAATATTCTAGCCCCTCTCTTATGCGTTTAGTGAAATGCGTCTGTTTGAAGTTGTATTTGCCTTCAAAGTAATCCCAGGAGAAATGCTGAAATGCAGGGAGAGATTTCGCTGATGCAAAGATTCAGTCAAGTAAACAAAGTGGTGCATGATGATGAGTTAAAGTGTGACACGGAAAGAAGGTTAAGCGCACAAATGTAAAGTCCCTGAGAGATGTTGGGGACCCCCGACTCACACACATACACACCAGTCACTATATGACACCAAATGAAAGCTGAAACTCGCCTGAATCGGTGTGCTAGTTTTGTTACAGTGTATACAGTAGCATATATGCACACAGACAGCTGGACTTAAGCATTAGTACAATTTGTTGCTTTAATTCAAACATCCTCGCACCTCATTTTGGTCACATTGAGAAATTCTTTTACACTGAGACAACCAAAAAATTAAGACAAAATCCAAACGGTAACATCAGCGTACATAAAACTTTGGATGGACACTGAAAAGTTACGCTCAAGAACATTGTGGGCCAATTGGCTTAACGTTTACACGAATTCACTGAGAACAAAAATGTGGACGATACCTAACTAATACTCTTAGGAGGGACCACTACAAAAACGAAGCGGTATGTTTTCAGGGTCCAGGTTAGCAGATAGGGATTTAGGAGCTGGAAATGGCCACACTGATACTGCCTGTGAGCAGGAAAACAGATTCAGCGCTAATCACCGGATTGAAAAGGGGCCCCGAGCCTCAAATTAGCTGGGATTCAATGGGGACTGGGGGTCTGGAATGCATGTTGTGGAAGAATTAGAAAAGAGAAACGAGTGGGGGTTTAACATCTTATCTCATTGCAAGTGAAATTCTGGAGGGAGTTCATGAGGATAAACAATTTCCATCATTGCAGATAAACTAGGCGTTTTATTCTGAAGGGCACATTTGTTTTAATTCATGGCGTTTTGGATGTTTTTTTGGGTTTCCCTTTGTTGATGTTTTCAGTGTGAACAGAGCCCCATATAAAAAGTTGTGGAGGGGAGGGGAGAGCGAGACAATGAATAACTCCATTCTCTTCATCCTCTGTTCATCCCACCCATTTATTAGTCTGCGTCTCTCCCCCCTCCTCACAGAAGGGCTGCTGTTAGCAGCGGGTCTCATAGATGCCGCTGCGACCGATGTAACGCACCCATTTAATGACATCGTGATCGCTGTAATTGAGCTTTGGCTCGAAGACTTTCAGGTAGCGCACTTTCAGTCCTGATGGAGCAAATGGTACCTGGAAAACAAAAGAAAAATGACCCTTTGCTTCATTAAACAGAGATTACATTAGAAAACCAAGCATCTAAAGAAAATCTCAAAACAACCTGGTATACTACTGTAGCATGCCACTTAAAGGAACATTAAAAAGATCCGTCCAGTTTTAGAGACCATGCTGAAAAAAACTGCAGAATATCCTAAAGAGGAAGTCAATGTCTACATGTGTGAAAGAGGTTGGGGGGCTTCAGGGATTCAGGCTGACCTCAAAGTTCATGGAGATGGGTGGGCGAGCCCACTTCTTTTTGTCATTAGTGGGCAGCAGCTCAATCTCGGCACTGATCTGAGATTCCTTCATACCAGCCATTCGCTTGATCCTAAAAAAAAAATTAGCACAATATGTAAAAAATACTACTACTGTTTCATCTCAACTTTAAAGAGAGTTCTGAGGAAGATTTGTATTTGTATGTTAAGTTCCAATCCTTTGAATTTACAGTTTTAAGTGAATATATTTATTCTTTTAAAATTGTCTCCAAAAAGGCAAAAACATATTGATATTTAAATGTTCAAGTGAGTATTTGGACGGACAAAGTATTTGGATGGATGGATGAATGGATGGATGAGGTATAATGTATTTGGATGGGTGGATGAATGGATAAAGTATTTGGATGGCTGGATGGATGAGGTATTTGTATTGATGGGTGGAGTATTTGATGGATGTATAATGAAACCGCAAATGAAGGTAATGAACTTGCACAGTAAAATCAAGCCGTACTTCCAAACAATGGCGTTCTCACTGGCTTTGTACTTGGCTTTTCCCTTCATACAGATGACCTGAACCCCACTGGTGTTGAGTGGAGTAGGAATGCGCACCTGTAGAGAAACACACAATTTACACTTCAATACATACAACCAATAAGGCACTTTGAGAATGAATGCTATTTCTGGTGTCAATCTCACTTCTATCTTCTGTGCCAGCAGGGAGGGCTTGAAGTTGGACTTGATCACCACCTTTACCTCCAGCTTGGTGCGGCCCACCTCACGGACCAATGGGATGACGCGGAAGGGGAGGATGATGTCTTTAGTGGTGCGGTACCTGAGACAAGGACACTGTCATTGTGCTGTGTGACACACTCATATGCAGTCACACACACACGCGCACACACACATGCTCTTCACTGACCTCATGAGCTCATACTCTCCATCGGGAGGGATGAAGCTAATACTGCGCTCGGAGTCAAACTTGCTGAGACGGACACACTGGTTGAACGTGCAGTCATCGATCGCAATGGACTGTTTCCCACTGCAGCAGGAGACACAGAGGAGAGAAAGATGAGGAAACAATGAAGCATGAGCAGAGACTGCAGAGAGACCAAACACTCATTACTCATCAGGGGTGGGCGGCATGACGATAAATACTGTGTGACGGTAGAAAGTGGTCAACTGGTAAAGATTGTGATATATACCGCAGGACGTATTTAGATTGCTAGATCAGTGGGAAGGGCTGTTTATGCATTTCCACAGAGAGTGATGAAGAAACAGGAATTGATGCGAAAATACAAAGCTTGATGTGTCCCGAACGAGGAAAGGAAAGGCTGTTGTTAGGCACAACACAGAGCAGGCTTTACATGGTTTACAATTGTAAAGCAACCTTGCAACGCATTAAGATTTTAACTGATACGTGACGTTTAATGTTGCTTATTCACTTACAATTTAGTCAAATTTCTACTTGCGTTGCATAATAATGTGACACATTCATCGGTTACAAAATACATTTTTACTAGATGTCCAAGTTCTAAATAACGAGAAAATAAATGAGATTTTGTAACTTTCATTCAGTCAATTATCCAAAACATCTCATTTAATATCTAAACCATTTTATTTCATTTCCATCAACAATAACTGCACATATGTTAAAAAGTTTTGTCAGAAATGTTTTAATTGTTTTGCAAGAAGTCTCGTGTTCACCAAGGCTGTATTTATTTGACCAAAAATGCTGTAATATTATGAAATAATTACAGTTTACAATTTATTTTTTTAAATATATTATAAAATGTAATTCATTCCTGTCACATTATCCTTCAGAAATCCTTCTAATAAGTTGTTTTGCTGCTAAAGATACCTTTCTTATTATTAAACAGAAATCTTTTGTAACATTATAAATGCCTTTATTGCCACGTTTTGATCAAATTGATGCATCCTTGCTAAATAAAAATATTAATTTATTTTAAAAATCATACTGACTCCAAACTTTTAGATGGTAAAGCATACTGCAATAAATACAATTATTATATTATGCAAGATTATGGTCATACCGCCTACCTCTGTTAGCCACGATGCACAATAACATTCTGCTTATACTGTCATTATATTGGAAAGGATGTTTGTTTCTAGCACTGTGACCACAACAAAACTGCACGGGAAGGTCTGTAAGAGGGCTGTGATTTGCTGATACTAGATTAAAATAAATAGCGTTATGTTGTGGTCAGAGTCGAGGGAGACACAAGAAAACAAACTTGACTAATGAGAATGGCTATCAGTTCATTCAGGTAAGAGGCTTTGAGTAAAACAAGACAGGGGAAAGACTGTTTGTATGAGACGAGACAAATTAACTAAAGAAAATGCTACGCTCCTTTGCCTAGAGCTGCTAAACACCTCACAAATCAGGAGGCAATGGCAGTGTCATCCCATGCAAAAAGATCATCTTTATTGAGACGTTTGATGGCATGACGTGAAGACAGCTGACAAACGGCTAAGACAGGACGGAGTGAAGGTGATAGATCAGGTGATGTCAGGAGTGAGAGTTACGCTACCTGCCCCCCAACTCACTGAAGTCCAGCGGGAGAGAGAGAGAGGCACACAAATCAACAGAAAAAAATGGAAAAAATAAAGGGCTAAACCAACACCACCTCAGAATCAAACATTCCTCTGTAAAGATACATATACCTACGAGCACAAAAGGCAACAGGGGGAGAGTGAGACTGCAAGATGGGATGCTACAGAACACAAAAAAGCCAGGAGGAATGAATTCACTCCATGTGAGACTTCCTGTAATATTATCTCCAACTGTTCTGCTCGTAAGGCCTAACATTCTAAGCTGAGGGGGATGTTATTCAAATCAAATCTATTTAGTTTTTAAAGTCACTGTGAACTAACCCATTTTACTTTAACATTGTGATGGATTTTCTGAGTAAATCAGAGCATTGAACAGGATTTAATTCATCAGGAATCGACTGGATAGTGAGAAGTTCTTGTATGACAGGGGGCTGAAGAAAATATGATTCAAAAGAGATTCAAAAATATGATTAACTGTGTCACTAATATGTGACTCCTTCAGGTTTCAACCGTGGGTTTGTGAACCTCTAGGGGTCTGTGATGGAACTGCAGGGGGTTTGTGAGATAGTGACAAACGCTGATGCTAAATTCAATTTAAAGGCGTCTAGAAATGCATTTTCAGATCTTTATATTATGTTTCTGGAACTTACCTTAGCTGGAAGTTTAAGTATTTGTAAAAAAATGATAATATACCGTACAATCTTTCACTGTCACAAACACATAATTTCAAGTGGAGTTACCTCTTTCAAAAATACAAGTAAACATCATTGCACTGTATCAACACACAGCATGTGTGGCATGTATTTCGATGCTCAAGACGGTCAGCGCTAAAATACAGTGATATATGTTTGAACCAGAGTCAGACTGTAACGAACTGGTGATTAATGCACATACATGATTTGCCAAGAGCAAATCTCCTTGATTTGAATATGCATGTTAGAGGGCATATAGAGGAAAATCATGACATCACAAATTAAACAAAAAAAAAATCAATTTGTAAAAAATGCTAAGTTAAATACAACACTTTAGTTTGGCCTTATGATGAGTCATTAAATGGCAATTAGTAAATTAGTAACGAGCATAAACAATGTTCAATGGTTTACTCTCACATTTCCATACGAGTGTCATCCAACTCACCTTTTACCCGAGTCATCAGTCGTGCCAGCTTTGCCCTGCTTGTCGATGACAATCTTGTCGTTCATGCCGAACTTGCACTCTGGCATTCCGCTTAGGTAGCTCTTCATCACCACACGCCCTGAGACATGTGCACTCAACACCTGACCTGCACACACACACACATGCACAGAAAACACCACTACATTAAGTTTCAATACAAAGTAATGAATGCAGGTTAAATGCACAATGTAGTACTATAACTCTCAGCCAGTAGAGGGCCGTAAGGCTCACCCTGTGGTGACATCAGCAAGTTCACACTTTCCAGTACATCCAGGAAGAGTTCGTTGCGGCGATATTTGATGCCTTCACGTCTCCAGCCGATCTGTCCGGTGACCTGACTGGTAATCTGAGACTGCTCCTCTTTCGTCTGAGAGGAAGGAATGCAAAGTGTAGAGTGTGAGAGAAACATGAGCACAAACAAACAAGCAGCCAGATATTTTGTATTGTAACTTGTACAGCTTTGTGAAAATATAAAAGTGAGGTATAGAGAGCTTTAGGGATGCTGTATTTGTAGGCCAACGAGTGTATTTGGTGTAATGCAATGCGTTTAGGTGGTTTAAGGTTCAAAAAACACATTTTCCACATATCATACATTATTGTTGCTCCTCTCTGCCCCGTCTTTCTAAAATGCGTTGATTTTTTACTATGTTCATCGTTCTGAAAAGCGCCGCGTGCTCTGATTGGCCAGCTATCCAGTGCGTTGTGATTGGCCGGATACCTCAAGCGTGTGACGGAAATGATAAGCACCTTGCCATAAAATCTCTTTTGCTTTTGAGATTTAATCTTTGTGACTTTACGAATCTTATATATGCACGAACAGCTTGTAACACTCCAAAGAAAAAGAATGAAATTGCATCATATGACCCCTGAGCATGTCAATTTTTTATATTTTAATGGATTTTTGGTTAAATTCCTGAAATGAGGTCTTTGAAGACTATCATAAAGATCATCATGATGAACAAAACATGTAAGAATCATAAAGCCATTTTGGTCAGCTAATTTTCTGCAACGAGTCCAAAACCAATGGGAAAATCCTATTGGGTCTTTGTCGAGGGATGATAACTTCCAGACTGGCCTACAAAAATACATCATCACTGCAGCACTCTATGACTGAATAAGTACAGCTGTGCTTACATGGTGCTGGAAGCAGCGAGTTACAGGTCATCAGGCACGTGGTGAGCAGCGATGTGAAGATGAAGGTGTCAGAAACATTAACACACAGTTCAGTTTCCACATGCTTCAACAAAGGCTGTGCTCCATAAAATCAGATTTCAACACTTCTGTTACAGGTACATTAAGTGTCCATTTTCATAAAGCATTCACATATTAGAAAACTTAATGGACCAAATGCTGGTGTTTCATTCAGAACGCACCTGGCTCTTAATACCCTGTTGAGTAATGAAGGTCTTCAATGCTCCGGTCTCTGAGTTCTGGGGGTACCCAAAATCCAGGATCTCTACAGTAAGAGCAAAGAGAAAAACTATGACTGTGTGTTCAACTAATACAGCAGTATACTGCAGTGCTACAGAATCCATAACATCAAAATTGGAGTTTTGGTTTTGAACTTTTGGATCATGTCTGTTAGTGTTGAGGTCATAATGGTGTACTCTTAAACATGTTGACAAAACAAACTTTTAGATAAATGCATTAAAGTTATTATTTAGTTTTAATTAAATGTAATATTAATATAATTATAGTCATGGCCAAAAATATCAGCACCCTTGGTAAATATGATCAAAGAAGGCTGTGAAAATTAATCTGCATTGTTAATCCTTTTGATTTTTTATTTAAAAAAATTCACAAAAAAAATCTAACCTTTCATTGGATAAGAATCTAAAATGGGGGGAAATATTATGAAATATATGTTTTTCTCAAATACATGGACAATTATTGGCACCCCTAGAAATTCTTATGAGTACAATATCTCTGAAGTATATTCCCATTCATATTCACAATTTTGAGCACTCCAAGGAGATTATGAACATGAAAATTATCCAGCCATGGCTTCCTGTTTCACAGAAATATAAATAGGAGGGAAAACAAAGCCCAAATTCCCTTAATCATCCATCACAATGAGAAAAACCAAAGAATATATTTCTGATGTGCAGCAAAAGATAATTGAGCTTCACAAATTAGTGAAGTGGCTTTAAGAAAAGAGCTAGAGAAGTGACAATTCCCATTTCCACCATCAGGGCAATAATTAAGAACTGCCTGGAAGAGGACGTGTGTCTATATCGTCCTAATGCACGGTGAGAAGGAGAGTTTGAGTGGCTAAAGACTCTCCAAGGACCACAGCTGGAGAATTGCAGAAAATAGAGTCTCGGGGTCAGAAAACCTTAAACAAAAACAATTTGTCAAAAAGCTCCTAAATCAGCACATGTTGTTTGGGAGGGTTTCAAGAAAAGCTCCTCCAAAAACAAACTCCAGCATATTCAGTTATCAGACACGACTGGAACTTCAAACTGGCTTCTATGGTCAGATGAAACTAAAAAATGAGCTTTTTAGCAGCAAACACTCAAGATGGGTTTGGTGAACACAGGGATAAAAAGTACCCCATGTGTACAATGAAATACACTGCTGTATTTTTTATGTTGTGGGCCTATATTTCTGCTGGAGGTCCTGGACATCTTGTTTAGACACATGGCATCATGGATTCTATCAAATACCAACAGATAAAAAAAAAAAATCAATAAGTGACTGACTCTGTTAGAAATCTTATAATGGGCCATGTTTGGATCTTCCAACCGTACAATAATCCAAACACAAACCTCAAAAACCACACAAAAATGGGTCACTGAGCACAAAACCAAGCTTCTGCTGGCCATTCCAGTCCTCTGACCTGAACCCTGTAGAAAATGAGTGAGGTGAACTGAAGAGAAGAAGCACCATCATGGAGCTGTGAATCTGAAGGATCTGGAGTGATTCTGGATGAAGGAATGGTCTCTGATCTCTTGTCAGGTGTTCTCTAACCTCATCAGGCATTATAGGAGAAAATTTAGAGCTGATACACTGGCAAATGGAGGTTTCAAAAAGTATTGAATAAATATTTTTGTGAATTTTTAAAATAAAAAATCAAAAGGATTAACAATGCAGATTAATTTTCACAGCCTTTGATCATATTTACCAAGGGTGCCGATATTTTTGGCCATGACTGTATATATGATTTAAGATACAAGTACAGTGGTGTGAAAAAGTGCCCCCTTCATGATTATTTTTTTTTTGCACACTTTAATGTTTCAGATCATCAAACAAATTTAAATATGAATCAAAGATAACACAAGTAAACACAACATGCAGTTTTTGAATGAAGGTTTTTATTATGAAGGGAAAACAAAATCCAAACCCACATGGCCCTGTGTGAAAAGGTGCTTGCCCCCTAAACCTAATAACTGGTTGGGCCACCCTTAGCAGCAACAACTGCAATCAAGCGTTTGCGATAACTTGCAATGAGTCTGTTACAGCGCTGTGGAGGAATTTTGGCCCACTCATCTTCGCATAATTGTTGTAATTCAGCCACATTGGAGGGTTTGAGAGCATGAACCGCCTTTTTAAGGTCATGCCACAGCATCTCAATAGGATTCAGGTCAGGACTTTGACTAGGCCACTCCAAAGTCTTCATTTTGTTTTTCTTCAGCCATTCAGAGGTGGATTTGCTGGTGTGTTTTGGATCATTGTCCTGCTGCAGAACCCAAGTTCGCTTCAGCTTGAGGTCACGAACAGATGGCCGGACATTGTCCTTCAGGATTTTTTGGTAGACAGCTGAATTCATGGTTCCATTTATCACAGCAAGTCTTCCAGGTCCTGAAGCAGCAAAACAGCCCCAGACCATCACACTACCACCACCATATTTTACTGCTGGTATGATGTTCTTTTTCTGAAATGCTGTGTTACTTTTACGCCAGATGTAATGGGACACACACCTTCCAAAAAGTTCAACTTTTGTCTCGTCAGTCCACAGAGTATTTTCCCAAAAGTCTTGGGGATCATCAAGATGTTTTCTGGCAAAACTGAGACGAGACTTTATGTTCTTTTTGCTCAGCAGCGGTTTTCGTCTTGGAACTCTGCCATGCTGGCCATTTTTGCCCAGTCTCTTTCTTATGGTGGAGTCATGAACACTGACCTTAACTGAGGCACGTGAGGCCTGCAGTTCTTTAGATGTTGTTGTGGGGTCTTTTGTGACCTCTTGGATGAGTCGTCGCTGCGCTCTTGGGGTAATTTTGGTCGGCTGGCCACTCCTGGGAAGGTTCACCACTGTTCCATGTTTTCGCTCTCACTGTGGTTCGCTGGAGTCCCAAAGCTTTAGAAATGGCTTTATAACCTTTTCCAGAATGATAGATCTCAATGACTTTCTCATTTGTTCCTGAATTTCTTTGGATCTTAGCATGACGTGTAGCTTTTGAGGATCTTTTGGTCTACTTCACTTTGTCAGGCAGGTCCTATTTAAGTGATTTCTTGATTGCGAACAGGTGTGGCAGTAATCAGAAAGGAGGGGGGGACGGGGGCAAACACTTTTTCACACAGGGCCATGTGGATTTGGATTTTGTTTTCCCTTCATAAAAAAAACCTTCATTTAAAAACTGCATGTTGTGTTTACTTGTGTTATCTTTGATTAATATTTAAATTTGTTTGATGATCTGAAACATTCAAGTGTGACAAACATGCAAAAAAAACACTTTCACACCACTGTATGTGTGTGTATGATTTAAATGAAATGTAATTGTTCAGTATTTAGATTAAAAGGCAGTTTTTAAATATTACACTTATGCTTGTTTTATAGAGCTTCCCAACCATCAAAATTATTTAAAAAATGTGTCATTGCTTCTGTTCATTGTACACTGTCTGTAAAGTGAGATTGTATATGGAAGGGATGTAAACTACAGCCTCAAAAAATGTTGTCAGCATCTTCAATAAAGAAAATTGTGCTCATCAATCCATGTCATTGAGTCTTAATTGTCAGGTATTACAAGGGATTCGAAATTTATGGAACATCATAGTCATGGCAGTTCTGTAGAGCTGCTTTATAGCAGAAAGTAAATTTGTTTCATAACTGATTAACTGTGCAACAGTGAAAGTGTTATTTTCCAGTTTATTACTGTGAGACTGCTTTGAAACAGTCTGTATTGTATAAAGTGCTATACAAATAAATGTGACTTCACTTGTATATTAACAGCATCCATCTCAGAGATGTCTGTCTGTCTGTGCAGTATTTTCTTTAGGTTTTGATTTTCTCATCGACATTTCATAAAAATCAAAACCTAAAAAAACAACAGCACAACAGTTGTGGGAGAGTTCATAGCTGGAACTGGTGGGAAAAGAAAACTCAACTGCAGTGTAATCAATGTTATGTCAAGCAACAGACAGGCGAATATCTTTTTACTTCAGTAATAATTTAAGGATAATTCAGGAAAAAGAAGTCCTCGTACCATCTAGAAGCTCGTAGATCAACACAAAGTTGTTCTTGATGTTCTCCTCGCTGATCTTGCCGAAATAGGCAGTCATGACGTCACACATCTTATAGAGGAACTCAAACACCATGGCTGCGTTGACATTCTGCTTGGTAACAGCAGCCAGCCAAATGTTGGAGCGCTTGACGTGGAAGAAGCTGGTACGGGCGATGTTGTTGACGGGTGAGCGTACCTGCTGACGGGCGTGGATCACGTTCACGCGGAACGCATCCACCGCATTCCTCCTGCAGAAAGATCATCAAGATGGCGTGAGATTCATCAACTTTTTGAGGCTGGTTAGGACAGAAACTTGTATTAACCTGGAAGAGATCTTGAGTACACCTATAATTCCTTAAAATAGCAAAAAATCAGAAGTAGCGCCAAATCTTTTCTTCCATACTGTGCCGTACATCCATACACTCAGTGTAACAGATAACCAAAAAAGAAACAATGTAGAGCAAGACTTGGTTCTGTGCATTGGTGGTTGATTGGATGTTGAGATGGGGGCATGGCACTCAAAAGAGGGGTAGATGAACGTGAGCTTCCAGGGGTGGAGTTTAAGTTACTAAATTATTGGAAAAGACCTGTATACGTCACCAGAGAGATGTTTTTCCCAGAAGATTCAACTATGACATTCTGACTTAACATCACAAGGTCAAAAAACTTGAAACATGAACTGTTCAGAATATGATCTATAACAGGGTTCCTCAAATCTTTCCCTGGAGGTCCAATCTGCTGCAGAGTTTAGCGCCAACCCTGATCAAACTCACCTACCTGTGATTTTCTAATGATCTTGAAGACTCTGATTAGCAGCTCAGGTGTGTTTGATTAGGGTTACAGCTAAACTCTGCAGGAATGGTCCAGATTTGAGGATCCCTGATCTATAACATGCAATTAGAAAATAGACAGGGAGAGCTTTAATTTCATGATGCTGTCAAGGTACGTAACTCAGTAGGTTTTGGAACCAAGCTTACGTTTCCATTATCACTGGGTTTATAAAATCATCATCACTTCATTTCAGCTGTCTGTTTTTATGCTAAATACACTGTTTCAGCCCATCTCGTCTTCTTCCCAGAGTTCCCTTTCCTCCAGCCACACTCGACATGCACACGCACTGCGACTTCATCTAATGATCTCTCTTTCTCATACAGCCCTGCATGCGTGCGTGAACACGCACACACTGCGACAGTATGAGTTGGCAGCGATGTACAGACCCACTGTATCCATAGCAACCCTTCTCTGAACAGACCATCTCTGTGGTTTTAAAGGATGCCTGGATCTTCCAGAAAGGAACTTCCAGGCAATCAGACGCCTAAAATTCATTCTAAAATTCTAACAGTGATCTAAAATTGATCTTCATGTATTCTACAGTCCCTTTTCTCTTTACTTCCCAGCTGAAGATGGAACTGGGTCAGACATAAAAAACAGGTGGGTCACAACATTTGACTGCTTTTATTCCCACAGAATCAAATGAAACAAACAGATCTGACAGGGTGAATAAGGAAGGAAAAGAAATGTCGACATCGACACATCAGCAAAACTTGATATGCATGAACATGAAGGACATGCACCCTTGATGTTATAACCTAGATCTGAAACACAACCTCGCGTTTCACACGTTACGATGACTTACCCGATGTCATCACGGTAGACACGGGAGATCAGCACTTCGCCCTTGTGGTTGTAGATGAAGAGTCCTCCGATCATGGTGGTGGTCTCGCTCAGTGTTCACAAGCCATGCTGGAAAACTGAATAAAGAGGCAGAGCCAAGCTTTAAGTCACTGGATGGGGATACTCATTACAAAATAAGGACATAGACTTTAAATTGTATGTACACTAGTGTTGGGCGATATCATCAGCTAGTGAGATCGCCGATACACAATATTATCGTGCAAATTAATTTAATTATTTACTTCGTTTCACTGACAGAAAGTGAACCAACTCCAGTGTAAGGCTAAAAGCAGCCTAATGTTTTTAATATGACTGAATTTGTATTTAACATGATAACAATTTCATAGAAACATTACTAATTATAATGCTTACAATTGCTCGGTTATTCAAAAAGCAGCTACATTAAACAAGCAAAGAACATTTACATTACCAAAAAAACACCATTACTGACTTCTGCCTAGCGCAAGTATATTAAAAAAACACTCCTGTTATATCAGTGTTATATAGCCTGATACTACTACTACGGTTAGACGATTTGACCTAAAATCAAAACCTCTATTAATTGAACATTTTACCTCTATTACGATTATTTAAAAAAAAAATTATTTTTATATATATACATTTGTTTTTGGCCTCATAGTTCATTAAAGGGCTGTAGTGTAAAAATACTCCACTATTAAATATGAGATTTTTTTTTTCATATGAAAGACTGCATTTCTTATCTTTGTGATTCTTATTGCAAAAAGCAAGTTTCCTAAAAAAAACAAGATGACCTTAATTTTTTGCAAACAAAAGTATTAATAATAGTAAACGAAATAACTGACATGGGAAAATTATGTCGGTTCGAGGTTCTGAATTTCGATTTCTTTTTGATTAATTGCCCAACCGTAACTACTACTACTAATAATAATAATAATGGTCTTGCTATCGTCAAAGGCATCAGCCACAGGCGACATCTGACTAGCCTCGATACACGATACTATCGTCTACTGGCACAACCATAATGTACAACATGATATTTGATGCATTGAATTTAAATATTCTAAATTCATTTTTTTTTTTTTAATTGCTGAATTACAGTCAACAGCTTTGACTTTTAAAACATTATTTTCAAGGTTATTTGTTAAAAATGTAAAAAAAATAAAAATGATCTGCTTTAGGAATTTAACAAGAGATTAAAATGCACAACCACGAAGATGCTGAAAACCCGTGGAGATCTTCCACTAATACCCTGCTCCAGTAATCCTCTCTGTTCACACCTCAGAAAGATCGAAAAATACACCTTGCACAAATCAAGCTAAAACAACCCGGAAAAAAAAAAATGCACAATTTAAATGATCTGTGGCAGACACATTAGGACAAATTATTTGCACACAATATTTATCTTCACTTTAAAATATGTATTTATTTGAATTGGATAATAAGGAGGAATAAACAATGCCAGAATTTGTATTAGCTGTATATTAACTATCTGTATAAAGCTTCAAGACTGCAGAAAAACACTAATGAATCAATCCTGCCTTCAGACTCATTTCAGTCTGTTCTGATGGATGAATACGTAACTGTCTAATGCTTAACCCTATAGAGTCTACTGCATTATATTTCATACATTAATTTCTAAGCCTTCTAAATAGTCACCATGATCCAAACTTGGAAGACAACTGTTGTACACACCAGCCTTCTGTCATCTGAGTGATAGTTTATACTGTAAAAATAGTTTAAATAGCCTTCGGGTCATGGTTCACATGTCTTTTTGCTGTGAAATCTTTACTGATATTAAAAAGCAAGAATAGCTTTATATTGTTGGTAACATAGGCTGTCCAAACCCGGTCCTGGAGGGCCGGTGTCCTGCAGAGTTTAGCTCCAGCTTGCCTCAACACACCTGCATGGAAGTTTCTAGTATGCCAAGTAAGAGCTTGATTAGCTGCGTCAGGTGTGTTTAATTAATTTAGGGTTGGAGCTAAACTCTGCAGGACACCGGCCCTCCAGGACAGAGCAACTGGAGCAACTTAGGTTTACTTGATTATCAATATATATATATATAAAATCATGTTAAAATGTATTCAAATATGATCATCGGGCTTTTGAGGAAAGCTGTTCATCTCTCAATCATCATTGTATTGCACTGTTTTGCCTCCACAATAAAAAACAACAACAGAGATTTAATTATAAAATTAAGCATTTAAATATTGTCTTACTAAGACACTATTATTGGGAGACAGAGTAACAAGCCGTATTAATATCAGCATTTTTTCCCCTGAATAATATTGATAGGGTTTTCCTCAAATGTGAGCTCCTTATTCTCCTGATATCATACTCTGAGCCATAAAAGCCTGATGTATCAAATATGATACAAAAAAATAAAACACATATGCAAACATTTACATTTTGTCTAGAGGTTCTCTTCCATTTTTTTTTATTGATCATTTCATCAGAACATCTTATGCAGGTGTAACTTCTGCAATGAATTATTATTAATACACAATACAATATTACAGCCACAACAATAAAACCCGTCACAACAGTTCCTTATATATATATCTGAATATTCATAAGACCATGAGGAATATTTTGATGATGATGTAATTTCTCATCTCTACAGCATCCATCATGGCTGCAGATGGAAAACCAGAAGAGTTCACAAGGCAATTCTGTCCGGATTTTATAATATTTCTATTAGTGAAATATTCCGATCATTTTTAATGAACTTGTCATTTTTCGTGATTCTGTGCTGCAGGACCAGCCCTCTGCGACTCTAAATCACAACACACTATAAACACAAATACATGTTGTTTGCTTTCTGTATCGTAGCATCAATAAAACAGGTTTTATTATTTAATTCAAAATATGTGTCCGAGATGGACCGAAATCGTTGACAGTAAAGGTATGTGGCGCTAGCCGCAGCTCTTTCCATTCAAACGCACAGACATCACGACTTTAAGCGTATTAAATTATATTTTCTTTAATTACCGGATCCCAAATACTCCACGTTATTCATTTAACACATTTCCATCAGTGTATCTAACGTCAAACACCCGCGTCCGGCTAATTAGCTGGTTAAGCTAACTAACTAGCCCAGCTCGGTTGTGTCACGACTGACCGGCCGGTGGACTCCCTCAGTCCCTCACTCACCTCTGTGTGTCAGTCTCTGTGTGTCCCTCCGGACCGGACCGGCTCAGCAGAGGCAGCTGTATCCGGTTCTGACCGAGGCTCCGTTTTATTCCGTGTATTCGGTGTTTTAGGCTGCGGTCACCGTTCACTCATGAATCCAAGATGTCGTCGCTGCTCCCTCTCCTCCCTCTCCTCCCTCTCTCTCTCTCTCCCTCCCTCTCCCTCTCCCTTTAAACTGGAGTTTCTTACCCAGTATAATTTTTTTTACTTTACATTAATTACATTTATTATATTTTAAATGCACTAAATTCTACGGAGACCCTAAGAGCTCATGGTGGTGGAAAAAAATTCGGGGTGGGAGGAAAAAATATTTTTGAAAGAAATCTTTCCACCACCATGAGCTCTTAGGGTCTCCGTAAAATTCCAATGTAGAAATATATATTACACAAAGATGCACTTATAGAAAAGCACTGTACAGTTCAACTACATGCATTTAATATTCATTTAAACTGTAATACATTTTCATGTAGTTGTAAATAACATGCAATTACAGTAAGTGCGTAAAAAACTTTACAATCAGGGTATTATTTATAGTATTTTTTCTATAATAAATTACCTTTTTAAAAGTATGCTAAAGTGTGCTTCTTTTTCACATGGGTTTGAGATGCAATCATCCGGTTTTTGACTCTCATAAAACTTAATTTTCTCTTGTAAAAACGCATAAAATGTTCATGTCACAGTAAAGTGTCACACACCGTTACACATATAGCTCACACAAACATATGTTGTTTTTTCACAAATCCCTAAAGTTTTAACAAATGTAAAGCAGCAGCATCAGTGTACAGCCTACAGATGGCGTTCTTATAGTTGACTGAACATTAAAATAAAAGGAGAAAGTATTTTTACACACACTAGCATTAAAAAAATCTCACTGTGTCTCAAGAGAACAGAGCTATTACTGGATCTGACAAAATTCTTCTGTTCTAAATATGGCATCATGTGCTTAGAGAATATTAAAATGTTGTGTAAATAAACTTGAAGACTGTTGGAGTGGATTTGACTCCAGATGTGTGCGTTTGAAGGCCAAGAAATGAAGTTTTTCACTGCGATTGATGATGCTTCCTCTTGTCAAATGAAGGGTTACAGACAGCTGTAGATATTTTTCTCATACAGTAGGTTTTCATCATTTGTGCTGGCATTTGCCTTTCCTCTATGAGTGTTTTCTGGAATCCAGGACATTTTTAAAAACTAAATGAATCCATGCCTCACAGATCATTACAGTAACATCACTTGCTTACATTTCAGTAAATCACACTGGTGGAGGACTGGAGAAGCCAGTGCTTTAGTGTTAGTTGACATAAAACTCTTACACCTGACAAAAATGTCCAAAAGCCCTATAATGGAATTTTATGGGATTTTTCATCAATTGTATTGTTGAATGATGATGTAGTCGCAATAGTCTCCTCAACCAGCTGCATGATTTATGTCTGTAGCACAAAGGATGCAGACTGAGAGCACAGGACAGGTTTAATTTATTGTCCACAAAACGAACTCAGGCAGTCTGTTGTTCGCTAGCCGAATCAGATACAGAACTGGAAAGAAACTCAGGAGAAAACGGGAACAAAGAAGCAGACTTGACTTGTACGAAAAGGGCGAGCGGTCCCGGCCGGAGAGGTGAGCGGTGATTTCCACAGGAGACTGTACTGTCCAGAGGCAAACAAACCACTGACCGCAGGCAACTGGGAGACTGGGCAGAGATCCGGAAAGACACTCGGCAGGACTCGACTTGACTTAGACTGGACAGTATTTGACAAAACTCAACAGAGAGATGGTAGTCTATAGAGAGAGATCTGACAGAATGGCACAATAATCTGGCAAAGACGCCTAGAAACACACAGAGGGTAATAGATCACAATTCGCTGATTGTGATCGCGAAAAGCTGAGTCTAGGATAGCCAAGCAAGAAATAGAAAGGAAAAGAAAACTAGAGTCAAACCCGGCTCATGACAGTACCCCTCCCCCTGGCGCTCCCAAGGAAGAAGACTGGCAAGAGTGAAGGAAGTCCTCGATGAGCGAGTGGTCCAGAATGTCCAGCTACTCTCCTCCCAGTCGACCAGGTACTGAAAACCCCTTCCCCGAGGATGGACAGCAAACAGTTTCTTGACTCTAAAGACCGGAGAACCCTCGACAAGGACGGGGGGGGGGGGGGGGGGGGGGGAGAATAATACACGAGATGTGGAAAACCGGGTGTAAATAGTGTGGTAACGGCTGGTAACCTAGACAACAGTGAAACGGAGACAACCCGGTGGATGGCGTATTCGGCCCAACCCAGCTGCTCACACCATTTTTAAAAGTGTGCTAAAATGTACTTCTTTTTTTACAAGAGGCTTGTGTTTGCTGAAAACACATTCTTTGGTTGTACAGTAAGTTTTAAGGAATTATGTAAAAAATGGACTTCATTATGTTGTGTACAAGAGAATGTTTTGTTATGTCTTCATGACGGCAGAAGAATAAAAGTGATGTTCTTTTCACACAAAAACTAGAAAGATGCACACTCAGCGTTTAGGCAATAAACTATATTTATAAATAAAACAATTTGTTTTGTTTTGTCATAAAACTGTGTAAAGCGAGTATTAAATTGAACCATTCAATACTATCCGTTTCCAATAATTCAAAATGTTATAAATGCATCTGAGAAAAAAAGAGAGGAGAGTTTACAGAGAAACAAAGAAGTAGAGTGCTGATGTTATTGATGACAGACATTAACATATTAAGTACTGTGTTGTTTGGGGAAGAGTGAGAGAGTGAAGAGAGCTGCTCTCCATCATATAATAATAATAATAGTGCATTGAACATTGAAATAACAGCACTGTTGCAGGTTCAGTACATGTAATACAGGTGGACTGTTACAAAGAATAACATTACAGGACTGAATATCTCCCGGTTAAGTTCTTTCAATCAACATCAAACCATAATTGACTTGATTTACTTACTAAACGTCCCTGCTCTTATTGTGCACAATTCATCAGTTCAGGTTATTAAAACAACAAAACAGATGAAAAAAACATCATACATCATGTTTAATAAATTCATTTTAACCCAAAGTGTACGGCAGACTTTAAAAGCCCTGTCTGTAAACTTAAACCTCTCTCTCTTTCTCTCTCACTCTCCACCATTCTTAGCAGAAAATTAAAGCCATAAATATAAAATAATTGCCAAAGATTCTATCTTTTGATAGCGTTTGTCATTACAAATGATTTGACAAAAGGTGATTTCATTTCTTCTCATATCATGATTTTCTCTCCTGCTTAATTTAGTTCATCTTTGATTGAAAAACATACCTTGAGGTCATCAGTCAGAGGACAAAATATAAAAAAATGCAGGTAAAGTACATAAAAACCAGCAAGCATTCACCTTCATCACAGCATCGCACACTTAAACCAGAGACCTCTGGTCTCTGAGGGCATGATGGGATACGTGATCTGTTCCAGTCTTCTTCACTGAAGAAAGTGCAAGCCACAGGACACAGGAGGGACATTAGGAGGGACACTTAGCCACTAAAAAGTCAATGCATCTCTTTCTTGTCTTCCCCCACATCTTTATTTCTTGATTTCACAGTGCCTTGAGCATGTGAGCATATGAGTCGACCCTCAGGGTCAACTGAAGAACATCACATGACGTCGACGAAGAACTCACTGGGGTTCCCCATTGCCATGCGGAAAGATTGGCGTGAGGCTGTGAGTTCGGGCGGCACCGAGGCCAGGTCTCGGTCCGGAGGAGAGCACGGCGCTGCTGTTACAAGTGTCTGTGTCTGTGGAGGGAGGCCGGGCGCTCCACACACCAGGCTCTGGACGCTCCGGATGGTGTGTGAGCTACGCACGCTGTGTTCGCTAGGGGGTGCCACAGAGCGCTCGCTGGGAGCCTTCTCTCTTTTCTCGGACTCGCTGCCGCTGCCGGATCGGCCTCCAGACTCTTGTGTGCCAGCTGCTACGTTTGCATCATTTTTGCTGCTGCTTCGATTCGAGCCACTGCTTCGACTGCCTGTGAGCGAGATGAAAGAAAGGAAAGGAAAAGTGAGACTTCCTTTTTAAGTCTAATTCTTCGGTTGCTTTTCAATGTATTTGCCTTGTCATTGGATCAGATATAATAAGGGCAGAAGAGCTGGATCAGAAAGAGGCATTAATGGGCAATATTTGCCCCCTGGAAGTGATTTCCTGGGCATTTTTCTTTACCTTTGTGAGTGTGTGTATATAAAATAATTTTATATATATTGTACACTAGAGCTGCCCTCGACTAAGGATTTTTCTGGTCGACTAGTAGTCGTTCATTTTAAGCATCGCACATTTATTAATAAACCATTTAAATCATATAATGAGCCTTTAATTGCTTACATAGCCTATTAAGCACTCAAGCACACGCATAAAGCTTGCCACAGCGCACCAGCAGAAGTAATGATTGTGAATGTGTCAGGAGAAAACAGTAAGGAGAATGCATTAACATTTTATTAATTTGGTAAACTAGTGCTTTCTTTGTTTTTGGTTTAAGAGATGAAGTCGGAGACACTGACACTGACTCGTCATCATCGCAGTAGTGGATGCGCCTGTATGCATGTTTCATACAGATTACATAATCTGAGAATATTTGTTTTCCATTTGAATTGGTTCATTTGAATGCAGACATTTCACTCTTTATAGATATATTTTTAATGTCTGTAATGCACAGATATACACAGAGTTTCGTGTTCAAGTTCACAGAGACCGAGACGGCAGAAAGCGCATTCTGTTTGCTTTCATTATTTTACAAAAGCACATTTTGTTGTTATTGTGAGTGCACACTAATAAACATAGTCTTTACAGATTTGAAAGATGTATTAATCTTATCTGTATGACCAAAGATGAGGGAGTATTTTAAGAAACAGTAGCGTCTCCATCTGTCGCGCAGACACGTCAACAGCGCACATTTCTCTAGGTTAACATTTGATTGAGCGGCCATGTAAAGTTGCTAATACTTACATATTTCAGATGATACACCATATTTGAGGTCGATGAATGACTGGCGAGCATTTGGATGTCCTGCCCGATGTACTGTTTTACCATAGACTAGCCATTAACGATCTGTCCGTCATGGACTGTGTGATATTTAACCTTTTTTTTTTTTTTTGTGCGACTAATAAAATTTGGTCGACCAAGGCTCTACTGGTTGACTAACAATTAGTTGACTATTAGGGGCTATCAGTCCTAATATAAACATATATATATATATATATATATATATATATATATCCATCGCAAGGGCTGTGCCAAGTGTGCGACCGCACAAGGCCTTGTGCCGCTATGGGACTATGGGAAAATAAAGTGTTTTTGTCCTACAAAAGACTACAAAAGCTAAAAATCATAGCTAATAGTGAGACTATGTGTATCATGATACTGTCTTATAATGTTTCTTAAAAATGTTGTAGAACTTACAATTCGTCAAACCTTGTACGTTCAAAACCTTTCAGGAAATGTTAAAAAAAAACATTGTATTTTTTTTTTTTTTACATTTTTATGCATTTAGCAGACGCTTTTATCCAAAGCGACTTACATTGCATTCAAGTTACAGATTTTTACATTTTTATCAGCTCTTGCTTTCCCTGGGAATCGAACCCATGACCTTGGCGTTGCTAGCGCCATGCTCTACTATTTGAGCTACAGGAAATGAAATTTTATAATTTCATTGTCAAAGATGAACATTTTAACAAAATCGAGCTCAAGTGGAGTTTCAAGGTTTTTAACCGACCGAATGTGATTTTCCCATCATTAGAAGTTTCAGCACTCAATTTTTTCTGACATTTGGCCAAAATGTCATGTTATTAAAGATGAAGTTCTACACACAGGCTATTTAAGACTACTTAGTTCTTGCTATGATTGATGGCAAAAAAATTGTGAAATTCTATAACAATTTTAGTATCTCTTTTAGTATATTTTAAAAGGTTATTTTATAATGTATTAAATGTTATTTTATAATTTTATAATTTATTCCTGTGATGCAAAGCTGAATTTTCAGCATCATTACTCCAGTCTTCAGTGTCATGATCCGTCGGAAATCATTCTAATATGCTGATGCTGAGCAGAATTAAATGTAATGCCATACGTCTTAATTGCGATGTAATCATAATAGTTTTACTTTAGTTGGGCAAGTGCAGTTTTAGCCCCCATATCCTGAATTTGGAGGGCATTATTGTTCATTGTGGTGGCATTTTTGCCCCAAGCCCCTGGTTAATTTCCCTCCACTGATTGAACGCAGTCTCACCTTCGCTGTGCGGGCTGCCAGCGCTGCCGCCCCCTGCAGTGAAGCTGTAGCTGGGGTCGTGCACAGGGTGGGGATTGTACGGGTGAGGGATGGGGTACTGATAAGGGAACGTGAGCGGCCAGGGAGCTACACCAGGGTGAGGCAACGGAGCCAGAGTGTCCTGGTCAGACGCTCCACTAGAACCATCATGATCATGCAAGGTGAGACTGGCCATATCTGAGACAGAAGAGGAACAAACAGGAGGGAATAGAGTTTACTCCAAATGAATAAATAAAAGATGCTTCGATGTGAAAGAGTGGGGACAAATCGAAGAACTAAAGATCAGGAACTCACTGCCGCACAGGTCTCCAAAGATGTAATAGCACTGTTCAGAGAAGGTGATCTTGTTGACAGTGTGCCGGATGTAGCCAGCTTTCAGCAGGTTGCTGGCGTATTTGCGTGCCTCCCGTCTGTCAGTGAAGCCCTCGACGTGATGATAGAGCCAATCCACCACATCTGAACCTGAGAGGAAAACTAATATTTTACTTCTGAAGACACTTGCAGAATATCCACATCCAACTTCAATTTAATGAATTCTCTTAAATTAATTATTATTTAAAAGAATTATGGTTGTTACTAATAAAATCAAATACAAAAGTGGATGTAAACTTCACCCTTGTGAAAAAGAAGTAGACTTTAGAAAAGAGTACTTATTATGGAAATAATGCTTTTGAATTTTACTTGATCAGAGTATAATACATGTGCATGCTATTTACATTTAAATTAAAATGCATTAAATCTTTTATTGATTTATATTAAATGCATTATTTTAACTAAAGAGTGCTTTTTCGCCCACTAAAGTAGGACTTCACATATTTTTATGTTATTTCATAATTACTTCTATTGTTTTTGAAATGCACTGACAAGCATTTATGGTAAACTAAAATAAAAAACCTCTCAATGTCATTTTTATTGAAACTTCTAAGTAATATATTTAAATGTATTCACAATTATACATTTGTAATGATGAAGTTGAACTTAAGTACATTTAAAATATATAAACTTGTAACTAATATCTAATATCACACTACAGTAAAATTATGATCAAATTAGTGCTGTCAAACGATTAATCGCATCTAAAGTAAAAGTTTTTGTTTACATAATATATGTGTTTTAGAATGTTAGTCAACACATCAAAATAAGTGTACTTCTTTAAAGCGTGACAAAAGATTATTAAACATACTTAACACATAGTAATTAACATAGTAGTTAAAGTGGGACAACATAAGGATTCCAACTTTAAAGTAAAACATTTGTGACCCTGGACCACAAAACCAGTCATAAGGGTCAACTATTTGAAAATCTGGAATCTGAGGGTGCATAAAAATCTAAATATTGAGAAAATCACCTTTAAAGATGTCCAAATGAAGTTCTTAGCAATGCATATTACTAATCAAAAATGAAGTTTTGATATATTTACAGTAGGACATTTACAAAATATCTTCATGGAACATGATCTTTATTTAATGTCCTAATGATTTTTGGCATAAAAGTAAAATCAATAATTTTGACCAATACTGTGTATTTTTGGCTATTGCTACAAATATACCCCAGCGACTAAGAAGTGGTCCAGGGTCACATTTAAATTGACAGTATTACAAAGTCCACTTAAGTGTGTTGGAGAAACATAGTCATGAAAGTGTCTCTCTTTAAGTGCGCATAAGTGGCCTTTTATTCAATTATTATAATATTATCTATTACAGCTTTTATAAAAAATATACTTTCGAGATTTGAAACACACTACAAGTGCACATTCAATACAGTTAAGCACACTTCTTTTTCACACAGGCATAACTGGATACTGGATAGATACAGACAATGATGATCACAGATAAAAAGAGGAATTCATTATGAGGACCTGTTTATCCCTTCTTGTGGCATTTTCACTCCATGCCAAAGTTAAATTTTAAGAGTGTGGCTGCAAGTTTACCTATGAAGGCGTTGGGGATGGTGATCTTCAGCCACATTCTGTCCCGCACCTCCAGGCCTGACTCTGTAGATGCCATTGCTTTGGCTACTGCTGCCATGTCGCTATGGATGGACAGATGGAAATCCTCGAACCCTGCAGAGTAAAGCACAATGAGACGGTGCACAGCAGTCTACAGATGCGAATACAAAGACGTGCTTTGAACATCAAGATGTTGTAGCCGTTATCAACTGATCTAGGAGAGATTTCTCAAACCTCACAAATCAATCGATTGTCCCTTGTGAAAAAGAGATGTGCTTAATTGTATTTAATGTGCACTTGTAGTGTACTTTAAATCTTAAAAGTCTCTTAACACACTTAAGTGCTCTTTGTAATAAATTCAAATTAAAAAGTTTTACTTTAAAGTGCATTAAAATGATTGTTTTAGTAATCTTTTGTCATGCGTTAAAGTACACTTATTTTAATGTGTTGACTAATATACTAAAGCATACTATTGCAAACTTATAATACTAATACAAACTATAATACTTTTAAAAATTGTAAATAACATGCAATTGTGTGTAAACATTACATTCAGTTCATAGTAATAGATTCTCTTATTTATTAGTATTTTATTTACAAGTACTCAGTGTAAAAGGATTCTAAAGTGTACTTGTTTTTCACAAGGGCTGTAATTTTCAGTGTATGATTTACTGTATGTATTTTGTTAACGACTACTCACAAATCTTTCATTTTCATTTGACACAGTTGGTAAGAGCTACGGTCACAACACAGTAAGCAGTGGGTTGGCAGATGAAGTCATCCTCTGGCGACAGACAGCGGGCACAGCAGAGGTGGATTATGGGAAGGGTGGGTGGATAAACACTTACGCTCAGTCTCTGGAATGGAGCTTGTGATGGAGGAGCTGGTGGAGGTGATTGTGCTCATGGAAGGGCTCATACCGTACACTGGGTACGTCCCCGTCATAGCGGCAGTGTGAGACACCCAGGCAGCAGGGTCTATGGGACGGATCGGCTCACCTGAACAAACACAGGGGAAGTAAACAGATGCCTGGTCACTTTGGATGCTACCAAAGAGGTCAAAAACAGTAAAAGAAAATGATTTAATTTTAAATATGAAAGAGAAATGGCTGCGAACAGCACTTCATTTTTAAAAGAATAGTCATTTCAAAGATTTTAAAAAAATAGTTCACCCAGAAATTTACTCACCCTCAGGCCATCCAAGATGTAGATGAGTTTGTAGAAATTCAGCATTACATCACTTGCTCACCAATGGATGCTCCGCAGTGAATGGGTGCCGTCAGAATGAGAGTCCAAACAGCTGATAAAAACATCACAATAATCCACACCACTCCAGTCCATCAATTAACGTCTTGTCTTGTGAAAAGCTATGTGTTTGTAAAAACAAATTCATCATTGAGACATTTTAACTTTAAACCATCACTGCTTGTCAAAATACAAGTCCATAATCCATAATAACGCATCCTACAGTGAAAAAGTCTATTCCCTCTCACATCAAAACCCACTGACATATCTGTTTAGAATTTTTTGGACTGTTTTCAGAGCTTGATCTGTGCATATTTCTCTCCTGATTCAACAAGACTTTTTCACTGGAGAAAGCAATATTATGGATAGAAGAGCGATGGTCTGAAATTAAAACTGCATCTTTTCAATTCACAAGATGTTAACTGATGGACTGGAGTGGTGTGGATTATTGTGATGTTTTGATCAGTTGTTTGGACTCTCATTCTGACGGCACCCATTCACTGCAGAGCATCCATTGGTCAGCAGGTGAGGTAATGCTACACTTCTCCAAATCTGTTCTATTAAAGAAACAAACTCATCTACATCTTAGAAGCCTTCAGGGTCATTACGTTTTCATATGGGCAAACTATTTCTTCAATAGCACTGTAACGCAGTAGCTCTCTTACTTCGTGGGAGGGTGAAACAGCTACGAGGGTTTGGATCCCAACATTTGGCCACAGTCAGTGTGATGGGTCTGTAGATGTGAACATACACAAAAAAAAAAACATCAGTGCTGATATAAATCTCATTTAGTCCATAACGAGAGCACGGGACATATCACAACGTCCACTTCTTACCCAGGTTTATGGACAATCTCTCGTAGCACCCTCACTGCATCATCATTACTCATGTTCTCAAAGTTGATATCGTTCACCTACAACAAAACAAGCAACTCTTAGAAATCACAAACAACCACCATGATCAGGAATATCTTACAGTATAAAACAAACAGCCAAAACAGACCTGCAGAAGCATGTCACCAGGCTCAATGCGTCCGTCAGCAGCCACTGCACCGCCCTTCATGATGGAGCCGATGTAGATTCCTCCATCGCCCCTCTCATTACTCTGCCCGACTATACTAATGCCCAGAAAATTATACTTCTCTATAGTAAGGTGGAGAGAGAAATACAACATGGAGAGATGAACAGCTATAGATTTAGTAATGTGAGAATGCAACATTTTTATTTTAATCTTTTGTCAAAATGTAAAAAAAAAAAAAAAATTTTTTTAATTATAAAAAAAATTGTTTGATCAAACATAGTTTCTGGTAAAGATTTTGTGCCATTGGATACTGGATTTCAAGCAGTTAATACTTTTATTCAACAAGGATGCATTAAAATGATCAAAAGTGACAGTGACAGAAAAATGTATATTTCAAATAAATTCTGTTTTTTTTTCCTTCAGCTTATCAAAGATTATCACAGTTTCCACACACAAAAAAAATCAGTTAATTTAGCAGCAAATCAGCATATTATAATGATTTCTGAAGGATCATTATACAGTAATAATGCTAAAAATCAGCTTTGCATCACAGGAATAAATTACATTTTAAAATATATTCACATAGAAAACTGTTATTTTAAATGTTAATAATATTTCACAATATTACTGTTTTTACTCTATTTTTTACATTTTAATAACATCTTAATTATTCCAAATGTTTAACCGGTAATGTATTAATTAATTACAGCTCGATTTGTGCACTGTTAAAATTCACTGGCATGAAGCACAGATGGTTCAAAACGACTTAAAAATATTGTAAGTATTCAACTTTGATGTGTAATAATATAACTTTTCCCAATCTAATTAAATCCATACGGAAAACTGAAATCCTACATTTCTGTTCCACTCAGAAACGTGTCTCATTACTAAATGTCGTTCATTCATGTTGTCTTTAACAGATATACATGTGCACATACTCACCCATGTTTAATGTGACAGTTATGATGTTCAGAGACATGGTGGAGTCAGTTATGCTGCTGAACGATGAGGACTGGAGAGATCGAGTGAAAGAGAGCGAGAGATGAGGACACACTTAAAGAGACAAAAATTCAACACTGATAGCCATGCGGTTTATCTGGAGTCTCACCCTCTCCATTCTGGGTGCTTTGGGTTTCCGTCTGCGGCGGCGATGGCGTCTCATGAGACGGGACGATGTGCTCTGCTCCGTAGAGCTGCTGAACCTGTGGCAACATCACAGATGACATACAGTCTTCAAAACATCATATTCAGCCTGAACATGTCTTTTGTGCACATATAATGCACATTACAGTCCTCTCAGCTCTGACTGGTCCGTAGAGTCACGTGATGCATATCAGCCAACTGTCTGCGTTAGTGTAGTACTGTATCAGACCATGGGAAACCTTGCTTTGTGTTGGCTTTCCAGAGCATGTGATTTGAGTGTACATTAAGTCATCTTCATGAGGAGACGATACGAGGAGCCATAAGCTACACTTATGTTCAAACATATCTCTGACTCTTACAATTATACTAGATCTTTTTGTATATATATATAACTTTATAATGTCCATATTCAGGTGACCTCTGTTAAGATTGGCCTCATTACATGTGAAAAATATCAGCATAGTTCACACTGTCATTGATTGCAGGAACGGTCATTGTTATAGATCTTTATTATCTTTATGCAAAAATACTTTGGACCCTTAAAAACTATTAGGACCGTTAAGATTTCTTGGCATTCGGAGAAAAAAATTCGACCATCGAGCTCATTCTGCCCTTTAATTATCATTAGGGCAATGCAAACTACAGAGTGTCATTTATATTATTTTACCATGGAAAATAAAAATTAACATATTTTTATTAATATTATTATTATGCACACATCAGCTTTTGGTGTATAGCCTTTAAGCAATAAACTTAAATTAAATATAACATTTTAATTAAAATTTCTCTTTTTATTTTAATAAGAAATCATTGCAAAACTAGTTTTTTTTTACTGTAATACAATAAAAGTGTTTTAAATAAAGACTGTATTACTGTAATGAACATCATAGTTAAAAACAATCAGAAAGATAGATTTTTTTTTTAAATCATTGCGATATGTCTGTATTTCTACTGTAATACAGTAACACTTGGACCTTATTACTGTAATAAAAAAATCTCTCTTTACAGTCTGACCGTCATGTAAACTGACTGACCATTGTGCAGTTTAAGACAGGTTCATTAGAAATCATAGATACCACTACAGCAGACTGGCAAGGGAAAAATAACTTAATATTAATTACTGCACAAATTGTCTCCACTAATGAAAAACTGTATGGAAGAAATGTGAAATTTAATGGCTTTTTAATGAGTTTTCTGTTTAAAAGTCTGGTTGGACTGGGAAGGACACTTTGCATTGTTAAACTTCTGTCTAAATAGTACATCAGAATAAGGCTGGGCAATATGGTCAAAAATATTATCGTAATATCTTTTTCCATATCAAAAGATATTGATATTTATCACAATATATTAGGAAATGCTTTCCAAATTTTGTAATCATTTTATATTCCCATAAATTCTGTTTTGTTTTGTCTCCCACCCCCCTCTCCATTTAATTTTTTCTGGATTCTGTGTTTAATGATTTATTATAAATTTATCATCAAAAATGAAATACATTTTAAAAGCTTTAAAACAGTGAGGACTCACCTGCTAGCAGAGTCCTCCTCCTCCGAGTCGAAGAAGCTGGTGGTGTCCAGCTCACTGCTCATCACCGTGGACGAACTCTCATAGCCGACGATCTCCGGCCTGCGCTCCGGCCGCGAGTGACCGTTCAACCGGCCTCCTGCAGCACACAACTCTCATCAAACAAGCCTGTGTGTTTCTGGACTGACTTATGGGTAAACTCACCATGGTCATGTGTATCTTTCTTACGAGGCCTCTCTCTCTCCCTCTCTCTGACTCTCTCTCGCTCTCGGTCTCTTCTCAGCGATGGACCCACCTCAGGCTCGGTATCATTGCCCAGGTCATCCTGACTTCCCGCGGCATTCGCACTGGACCAAAGAGGAAGATAGAATGATGAAGGACAAGTGTCCAGAAGACAGATGGTGACTAACACGTAGCTGAGTGACACGTGCCACACGCACAATTCACACATGAAGGCTTTCTAAAGAGAACTCAGTCAATTAGTGATAGATGATGTGTGAACAAAACCATTTCTAAACAGGTTTTACTTAATGAGTAATGAGTTCGTAAAGCATTTGTAAATCATTGCACTATAAGCGTCATAGACAACTCAACATTCCACCTATTCTATATAATTAACAAAATCACTGTGATGAACTGCGGTATTGAACATGTAATTCATACTACAGTAAGATGAAACTAGAACATTAAATAAAGTTTCATTTTCTTCTTTCTCATTAAATTCTCTTGAAAATATATTAAACAAAATAAGGTCCAAAATATATTAGTAAAAACATATTAACATAAATACATATTTTTGGTGCATTTTGAAATATATTTATAAAATTAAATAAAAAAATATTATTTGAGTTAGCTGCCAACAATTCTCCTTTTTGTAACTCGAAGAACTAAAATAACTAAATATAATAAATAATAATCAACAGAAACTGACAAAAATCCACAAATTTACTAAAACTTTAACTAAATTTAAAGTGAAAACAGAAAATACAAAAATAAAATAAAATTGATAATATATTTAATAGTGTTTCACTATAATAGGATACTACTATTATAGTATATCAATGATACTAAAAGAACACATGCACAGACAGTATTAATGAGCTTAATAATCAGTAGTACACAAAATGTGTACAGTAAACATTCACAATGATGGCTAATAACAATCCCTGAAGTGATTTGAAGGCAGCATAAATGTCAGCTGATCCTGTGTGTTGGGGCAAAGTACAGTGTTTAAGTGTTTCTGTATGTGAGGAGATGTTTGTTGAGGATCAGCAGCAGAGGGCGATCACAGGTTGCTGCTGTATTTGTGTTCAGTGTATGAATAATTAACCTGCACGCAAACACACTCACACAGAGGGGAGTCATGCTGCCTGACAGACAGAACAGGAAGCACACACACACAGACAGGAAACACCAGCATGACAAACAAGTATGAACACACATGTGGTTACACGCAGATAAAGAGACCCACTGACCAACAATGCCACAAACAGACCTGTGGGAAAACCAGAAACCTGGAGGGCCACACGCTGATACGGACAGGAAAATAAAAAACATCAAAAACTATTTAAGGGCTGCACGATTTTGTCAAAATAAATCATTTTGGTATTATTTTGACAAACATTGCGTGCAAAATTTGAACTGTGAAATCATAAACATTTAACGTCCCAATAGAGCGCAACAGAAACCGCCCTTGTTCAGCAGCCTTGGTTTCAGATGCATTTTTCCAATTCAGTTTCTCCACAGGGATTTTCTTTTTTTAAATCATTAAGTAATAAAGCCATGAACCATAATGAATCTTTTAAATCAAACAGTACTTATGAAAAACAAGGACACTACAGTATACTTTTAAAAAGAGTATTAATTAGAGAAATAATAAACTCTAAAATAAATTCAATAAATTACTTAAATTCATAATTTAAATTCAGTTTATATAAAATGCATATTCAATGCAATTACATGAACTTAAGTGTGCTTTTGTTGACCAACTTAAATAGAACTTAAGTACATCTTTATATTTCATAATTACTTCTAGGGTTACCACTAACGGCTATTTTTATTTCGATTAATCTATCGACTAATTTATCGATTAATCGATAAATCTAAACGATTAATTCCCCACAAAAAATCAACAATTTTACTTAAGAATATTTTATTAAACCAAATGAAATCCTTTTTAAAGCAAAAGTAAAGTGCAACATAGAGTGCAGGAAGCAAGTGTCCATCTCATCGTCCAAATCACCGAAATCAAAATTCAGTATTATAGTGTAAGAATGACAACATATCCACGTGCTCTAGTCTACTAATAATACAATTATAATCAAAAAACACTATTTACCAGAAATATTAATTACCAGAATTTATTTAGGTGAAAAAATGTAAATGTGCAGTATTTCTGAAAAAAAAAAGACCAAAAAAAAACCTTTTTTTATATAAAATCAATGCTTTTGATTATTAAAATTTAATGGAACCGTTAAAATGGAATCCAGAAAATAATGGAAAACAGAATACATATATAATAGCAATAATGTAATAATAATTAGAATAAGAAATCATATGGTTTTATTGAACAAAACTGTTCAAATAAATAATGTATTATAAACAATAGAGCTAATGTAGATTACGCATTTCAACAAAGGCCTGCAGGGGGCGCCAACGGCCTGGCGATTGTTTTTACGCATTACTGCGCGATCTAATCCGTGTTTATCCAAGCACCATTTAACTCAAATGACCACTTAATCTTTAATATTTGGCCATTTCTTTAGGACAGAAATGCTATAGCACTGTAATTAAATGAATACGTGGACATCAAAACGTGTAAACGTAATCAAACGGTTTGAGCTTATTATTTTGAAACCGCGATGTATTCTCCTGTGTTTGTGTAGATTTATAAATTATTTACCTTACAAATCTGATGAAATGGCACACGTTGCGTTCCCAGATGAACGCTATAGACCCTTTTAGGGCCGACGTCACAAATACGTCACAGCACTAGCTACATAAGGAGCTAAAATATCATCTTGTTGTGATGTTCGGGGCCAGAATCGATGTTGTAGAGGCTTCAATTTGACATTTTAAGGCATACCTGATGCCACTGCCAGACAAAAAAAACCGACGACAGTTGTGGTGAAACGAGATAAAACGAGCGCACTGAACAGAAACGATCGTCAACCAGATTTCATGATCCGTTAGGATTTTAAAACTCCTGTAGCGTGAGCCAGGCTTTAGGTGGCCTTATATTTCATCTATATTATGTTATCTGCAAGTACAGGTTTTTTTTTTTCAGCTTTAAGATTTGAATATTCCTATAGTAAATGATATGAAATGTATATATCATAGTGACAGTATATCATATAAACAACTAAGATTGAATCAAGTGTGAAAACACTGTAAGAATGCATCATTATTTATTTAACTGAATTGCGATTTAATATAGGCTGTATCACATTAGCTGCATCAGGTCTTTCTTTTTCTTAGCCACTTCCACATTCCTATCAAAACGAGCACTTAAAGCAATCAATGCTTTAGTAAGAAAAACATTGATCTAAATTGATGAGCAGGTCTTTCTTTGAGGGCCTGTAGAGTTGATTAGATTTACAAGTAATGGGGTCTCCGGCTTATTGGAAAATTTGAACACGCACAGATATGAGACTCACACAGCTCCTCTTAACACACTCCTGCGATCAGGCAGATGTCATTAAGGGTATTCACGTGCTAGCGCTCTCGGGGTTAGGACTCTGATTAGTTCACGTTAGAGGAAACCGGTGCCTTTGAGACCGAAGGGTAATGAGTTCATGTCAACACCGAGCACTTCCGGTCTCTAAGCATTTCCATTGAGTGTACCTGATAAGATCACATACACGGTATTTAGCAAACTGTATCCATACAGCCAACAAAGCCATACAGTGGGTCATGGGTCTGAAGCGTCTGGCTCAACTAGTGGGGTGATTTAGAGGTGTGATGACAGATAGGAAAGCATTTGAGTAGAAACATAATTATATCATTAAAAATGTATGTAAAAACTGCTTTATGTGAAATTTAAATTTTAAAGTTTTTATTTGAGTGATAATTTTATTCAATAAATTTAATTAGTTAATCAATTATTACATACAAATTATTTACAGTTTTGTTTTTTGGCTAAGTGAAAACTTTCATTTCGGGTTTCTCTAAAAAATTTGGTTTGGTACGTCACTACTAATATCGACTGAATATGCATTATTTTGGTCTGTTGGTGTACAAGTTAATAGACACTTTCACTCACTCACACACACACACACACAGAAGGAGACAGTGCGGGACAGCTGTGGGGTTACTGACTGGAAGGAAGGGGGTCTGGAGTCTCCGATGCCTCCTGTCCTCTCCAGCGGGGGCGGCAGATCTGCCTGAGAGTCTGCGCACACTGAACCGCCGTCAGAGCCATGAGAGCCGTCTGCAGACACCAGCTGTACACACACACACACAGAAACAATGGAATTAGCTTATCTACAGCAAGGAAGTTAAGCTCTATCTACAGCATCTGTGACATGATCGACAATGTATCATATTAACATACCACTATATACAACCCTTCAAAAGTTTGGGATCTGTAAAAAAAAAAAAAAAATTTTTTTTGGAAAGAAATGTTGCTTAACAAAACTGTATTTATTTAATTTAAAATACAGTAATATTGTGAAATATTATTACACTTCAAAATAACTTTTCAATTTGAATATATTTTACAGTAAAATCACCTGTACATTTTTTTTTAAATCAAATATTTAAATTCTGAATTTCCTGTGATGCAAAGCTGAATTTTCAGCGTCATTACTTCAGTCTTCAGTGTCACATGATCCTTCAGAAATCATTCTAATATACTGATTTGCTGTTCAACAAACATTTCTGATTATTACCGATGTTAACAACAGTTGTGCTGCTTCAGATTTCGTGATAAATTTGACTTTTCAGGATTCTTTGATGAATAGAACGTTCAAAAGAACAGAATTGATATGAAATATAAGTCTTTTGTAACATTAAAAATGTCTTTAGTGTGACTTTTGATCAATTTAATGCATCCTCACTGAATAAAAGTATTAATTTCTTAAAAAAAAAAAATGTGGTATCATTCTTCTAAACAGTAGTGTATGATAGATATGTGACCCTGGACCACAAAACCACTTAAAATCTCAAAATTGAGATTTATACTTCATCTGAAAGCTGAATAAATAAGCTTTCCATTGATGTATGATTTGAAAATCTGGAATCTGAGGATGCCAAAAAAATCTAAATATTGATAAAATCTCCTTTAAAGTTGTCCAAATTAAGTTCTTAGCAATGCATATTACTAATCAAAAATGAAGTTTTTATATATTTACGATAAGAAATGTACTAAATATCTTCATGGAACATAATCTTTACTTAATGTCCTAATGATTTTTGGCATAAAAGAAAAATCGCAAATTTTGACCCATGCAATGTATTTTTGGCTATTGCTACAAATATACCCCACCGACTTAAGACTGGTTTTGTGGTCCAGGGTCACATATAAGCTTGTGTCTATGCTTTATAAATGGTTAATGCAATAGATTTCCCGTTGTACAAGTATCACTATAAGTGCAGAACTGAACCTGTGTTGAATCTTAATCAAAAGCATACTGTTCGCTTAGTTTTCTCCATGTTTTAAAACCAACTGAGATCAGAGGGCACAGAGGGCATGCCATGAACCCTATAATAATGATCATTAGGAGTGTCTTTGGAAAGAGAGCTTTCACATGCCTGCTGGAGAAACAGAGAGCCTCTTATACGACCACATCCGCTCTGATACGTCCTGCGACACTGGCCACAATGCACTGCATTGGAGTCCCAACACCACCCTAAATCTGTCTGATTGAATCTTCTCATTATGGCTGGGATATTTCAGGAGTGTTTTTCACCCACCCTGTGACTTCACTTAGATAATGCAATCACAGCCAATATGGAAGGAGACCATGTGCTTTAAGAGCACAGAGAATAAGCAGCCATTTTCACTTATTACACCTTGGGTGATACTTATTACATTTTGGGTAATAGTTTTTTGTTTTTGAAACATTATTTCTCATATTTTCCACAATAGTTAAGAGAAATAAGATACATGAACAATCTGAAGGAACAGCTCAAATAAAATAAAGAAAGAAAAGCACAAACAGATATCCTAAATACATCAAATAATAAATACAGAACCGTCAGTGTATTCTTATGATACTCCTTAAAAAAATGGTACATGCAAAAAAATATTTAGGCCTAGATTTATGCATTTGAATTGTTTTAAAAAATAGCCATTTGAATGAAACATTTTTACATAAAATAATAAACCTAATGTGATGCATATTTGCCTGTTATACATAAATGAAAAAGCAAAGGAATAGATCAGATTTCTGTAATAGTACTAATAAACTGAATGTGTTTTCAATACACACTAACCAGGTTTATGTATTTATCGTCAATAATTCCAATCTGTTTTACACAGTTATGTTTAATCATGTTCATAACTGACTAAATTTCCTTGTTTTCACGATGAACAGATTTATGCTGATTCTAAACAATTAGAATAAATGCATTTTGAAAATATGATTACTTAAAACCAAATAGATGCAAATAGTTAATAAACTATGCCAAGATTTTTTGAGTAAATCATTCTAATATCATTTATTTATGTATGAGTGATAAATAGTTTATTAGTTTCTGTTAAAACTGTGTAAATGGAAATTTTATATGCAACTCAAATACATAAATTTTACATTTTCGTATGTATTTGAGAAAGAAATGAGGCCAAAAAGGGCATCCATACCTTTTAGAACTTACTTGTTTTGTACACACACACACACACACACACACACACACAGAGTGTAAATGCCTCATGCCAGTTTTTAACCTAGGGGGTCTCAATCACTAATCTGCCACAATAAAGTGCTTTTCTGGCAGCAAAGGTTAATATATTTTAGAAGTTCCTGTTGGCAGACTCAGATGGAATGACACTGGATCTAATTCTAACTGATGGATGCCAGATATTAAATAAAATGTTGTGTTTTACAGTAATAAACAGCTGACTACTTCCAGGTGTTGAAAGCGATGCAGTGCATCTCTGAGCACTAGATGGCTCTCCAGCACACTTGCGTTGCTCTTTCAAAGCCTGGGAGCTCTTAGACGGACAGAGCCAAGTCCCTCCCTGCCCGACAGCTTCCACAGGCTCAGCTCTGCATGGGAAAGCTGCTGGTGTGAATCTGAAACGGGGGCAGTAAGAGGACGTGCATATTTCCCTAGCCCCAGGTTCCTGCCTCTCCTGGCCGCTGCATTGGAAAAGTGCATCTGAAGATGGCAGGGAGTAAAGCAGAGATAAAGAGCACACCTCGTGCTTCTCTGTGGAACGGGAGATTTGAGAGACGGGAATCTGGCTGCATGTGTGTATGTGTGCTTAAATCCATGTGAAGGAATAGTTTGTTTCTCTTGGCTGAAAAAAAACAGGGTGTGTGTGTGTTTGTGTTTGGAAAAGAGTCAGAGGGAGGTGATGCGAGTAGAATAAAAATAATAGGGAATGTGAGAGTGTGTTACTTACATGTGCATTCATCTGTAAATTATACAACGGAACATAAGTGCATTGAATGTGCAACCAGGTGTGAGCCAGTGCCTCTGATTGAGTGTGTGTGTGTGTGTGTGTGTGTGTGTGTACGTTTCTTGCTTAAAAGACAAAATGAAATGGTGTTTAAAACCTATTTCTGTAATGTGATGTATTTCAGGATATCAATGTGAAGACGCATATTTACATATAAATGCTGCTTTTACATCCTCTTATGTGGGACTTACAGTAAATACATGTAATTTCATCATTTCTTTTATTGTCTGAAATATTGTTAAAGTGTACTGACAAGCATTTATGGTAAACTAAAATATACTATATAATATATGTGTCATGTTTTTAAATACATTTGTATTTTGTAAACTTTAAATGAAATTTGAATGACATATTACAGTTTAAATTATAATCAAGTATTTTACATGTGTTTCAGTATGTTGATCAATACATCAAAATGACTTTTAAAACATAATAAATATCATTTAAAATGTACTTTAAAGTAAAACATTTAATTTCAGTGTACAAAAGTGTCAAGAAATATAGTTATACTCTAAGTACATTTAAGTGGTCTTTTATTTCATTAATATATTATTTAAAAAAAATACACTTTAGATTTTAAGTATACTGCAAGCGTTTATTTAATATAATTAAGTGCACTTATTTTTCACAAAGGACCTGTAAACAACCAAAATATGTACAGAATGGGATTAAAACTCCTTTAAAAAGAAGTGACAACCATATTTGGCTGCAGTGTGAGCACACCCAATACAATCAGGAAAAGAAAATTAAGAAAGTAAAGAAGGTCAGTTTGATTACATGTTGAGACTGGACTCATCTTTAAAGTATCTGTCACACAGCACAGAAATGAATAGCATATAACCAACACTGACATGAACACAAACACACAGCAGACAAACACCCCACAATGCCAAAAAAGAAAAACAAGAGAGCCAAAACACAATTGCATCCACCTGATGTCTACAGTAGGGAAGATCAACTCCATCTGGCCCAAACACACACTGGACGGATTCCACTCAAAAGTGAGTATTACTGTCTCATACTGTGTGTGAATGAATTTTGGTACACAGTATATGAAGATATAAAAACAAAAACACTCTTACGTTCAACTAGTTGTCTTTAACATAAATTTAAACTACAGTACATTTTCATTTAATTACATTCAGTTCACACTTAAAGGAACACTCCACCTTTTTTGGAAATAGGCTCATTTTCCAACTCCCCAAGAGTTAAACAGTTGAGTTTTACTGTTTTTGAATCCATTCAGCCGATCTCCGGGTCTGGCGGTAGCACTTTTAGCGTAGCATAGATCATTGAATCGGATTAGACCGTTAGCATCTCGCTCAAAAATGACCAAAGAGTTTCGATATTTTTCCTATTTAAAGCTTGACTCTTCTGTAGTTACATCGTGTACTAAGACTGACGGAAAATGAAAAGTTGGATTTTCTAGGCCGATATGGCTAGGAACTATACTCTCATTCCGGCGTAATAATCAAGGAACTTTCTTGCCGTACCATGAGTGCAGCAGGCGCAATGATATTACGCAGCACCTGAAAAGTAGTGCCCAGTTATATCATAACTAGTTACCTAGCAGGGGACTACTTTCAGGAGCTGCATAATATCATTGTGTTTCTTTAAAAGTGCTACCACCAGACCCGGACATCAGCTGAATTTATTCAAAAACGGTAAAACACAACTGTTTAACTCTTGGGGAGTTGGAAAATGAGCCTATTTCTAAAAATTGTGTTTCTTTAAGCATATTTAAAAAAAGACCCTGTTAAATCCTGAGGTTAATGAAACACAAGCAGGAGAAATTAGATGAGGGAAGATGCGTAAGTGTGTGTGTGTACCTACTTAACCATATTTTGGGGACAAATTTGTACCCAAAAGTGAGGTAAACCTGACAAAATCTCCAAAAACCTCCCTTTGGGGACGTCCTCATTTGTAAAACGGGTTTAAAAATAAACTAAACAAAGTTTATTTGAAATTGTAAAAATGCAGAAAGTCTCCTGTGAGGGCTAAGTTTAGGTGTAGGGTTGGTGTAGGGCAATAGCACATACAGTTTGTTCAGTATAAAAACCATTACACCTATGGAGAATCCCCATAAACCACAAAAACCAACGTGTGTGTGTGTGAACGCTAACTCACCCATGACACAACACGTCCATTGAAACACGGTAGTTTGGCGTTGTCATCAGATATCTCCTCCTTCACCACCCTGCAGAGACAACAGGTCTATTAAAATGTTTTTTTTTTATTAAAATGTAACAAATAAACATGAGTTTCACTCGAAAAGCAAGCACTGTGGTCTGTCGTCACGGATAACAAAATCCTCTTTAATTTGATTTTGCTTAATCACTTAAACCAATTATATGGTTTTGTTTGAGAGCAACTATAATAAGAATACACAAAGAAACTAAAGAAAATCTCAGTTCTGCCTTTGCTATGCAGTTGCTACAGAGATCTAGCTGGTTTCTAGGTTGCTGGTGTGTTCTGTTGACTGATATGGCATCGCTAGGAGGTTGCTAAGGTGTTCTGAGTGGTTGCTAAATGGTTGCTTACTAGCTCATGTCAAAAGAGGCCATAGTAAAAGTGATGCTTGACTTAGCAAACACCCCTAAATAAGTAAAACCACAATGATCAGCTCCATTTATAAACGGACCCTCACGCGCACACAGGTTAATTTAGTCTCCCATAAAATAAACCTCCGAGTCCCTCCCCCTTCCCAGCTGCTCCTTAAAAAGGTGCTGACCCCTCTGACTCCTGTCGCCATGGAAACCTTTGTCAAAAAGGAAGAGGGTGAAAGACAGCTGGCTGGAAAAGCACGTGAGGTTTGTAGAAACAGACCATGTGAGCTATTAATAATAAAAATCTATCGAGTGATCATGATTGCATTCATGCAATATAAATCAAATACCAGACATCTATCTTTAATCACACATCAAAGCAGTGTGATTAAAGATAGAACAACAGCAATAATGCACACAGGACCTGCTTATTGTTTCTCCATTAGACAAAATATATTTGAATTAAGGATCTGCATCTCCATAACTGAGCGATATGCATCTCGATGCATAGCTAACGATACAATACATTAAAGATACATATGAAGCAGCTTCGATTCAATTCAACACAATGCGATTCAAAGCAATGGGAAAAAATGATGCTATGCAATTCAATATGGTACAGATAGTTCGCTTATATTTCTTCGGTTCAAACAGACAGCCATGTTAATCTATATTCTATGTGACTCTCAGGACATGCCTCTGTCTCCGTTGTGTTGTGATGCATCATATTCAAGTAGCAGCAGTGATGAGAGAACGCGCTTGAGATACAGTTTAGAGAGGAGAAATCAATCTCCATAGAAAATATCGGTCAATAATTATTGGTCACTTTCTAAATAATAAAAGTATAGCGCATCTACTAATAATTATATATAAATAAATCAGTTTTTACAGATGCACAGTTAGAAACGATGCATCACGATACAAACGCCAACTTGTATCCGATGTACACTTTTTTAAATCGACGCATCGCATTGTTAACTTTTATGCCGATAAAATGCCGATTACCATCTCTAATGTGAATGCTTTTTCATTCAAGCCACTCTCAGCTTTAGATGGCATTTCCATTGGCTTTGTACAGACCATTTGATGCATATTGCACATAAAAATGGCAACATTTGAGAACAATAATATTCAATCTGATCTGACTGGCTTGCTTTACTGTTTTCTCCTCTAGTGTCTAACTAAATTAATATCAAATTAATTCAAACTGATATGATGAAATCAATCTGATGTTTATCTTTTTTACATCCACATTCAGGGATTTATTTGTGTCATGCATCATCTCTCTTTCTCTCTCTCTTCCTGCCAGATGAAGCTGATCTAATGAAACCCTTCAACAGTGACTGTCTTTGCTGAAATCACATCTGTTCAAGTGATGAGTCAGGCTCAAGATCTCCTTCCAACTCCGTGTCCCAATACACTTGTGCCTATATACGATTTTTCTTGTGCAATACTACATACAGAAAAGCGATGCTGCCGAGTTTGGTGGATGCCTCAGAATGCTTCATGTATTATTACAAAGCCTTCTAAATGTTCTTCTGTGCCAGATCGAAGATGCCAAAAATGACATCTATATATAGGCAGCATGCTAGCTTTTGAAAAGCAGTTGATGAGAGTATTTGTGTATGTGCTTATTTTATCCCACAGTATGTAGACTCTGGCATGAGCATGATGATTGACAGCTCTCAGTGAATTCCAATCTCAGCACTTTGTAGCTTTTAGTGAGTGGATTTCACATTGTTCCACAGCAAAGACTCTAATCCTGCTTAGGCTATGCAATAAAAACTCAGCAGGGATGGTGACATAAGAGGCTCAGAGAGCAGCTCTACTTCTCCTTTCCCATTCTGTTTTCTCCTCTGCTCTCCTCATTCCTTTGGCAGCACAAGGTCGCAGCTTCATCTGAAATCCTCAGTTTGGATAACGGCAGAAATCCTGCTCAGATATGAGTTATATTTTTACTTGAATGAACAGTTCAGCCAGAGATGAAAAAAAAAAAAAAATCTGTCATCAATTAGTCACCATGTCGTTCTAAACCTGTATGACTTTCTTGCATGGAACACAAAAAGTGAAATAAAATGTTGTACTAAATCATATAGGCACCAGGTTAAGATACAAAAAGGACAAAATATAACAACAACAAAAAACATTAAAAGTGGTGTGTATAGTTGTTGATCGGATGTTGAGATGTGGATGTGGCACTCAAAATGTCATTTTTACTTGGAAAGTGATTTTATTATCAGGGGTGCACATAAGTGGTACGCAGGTGTGCATGCATGACCAACATAAAAAATGTGCTGGGTAAATAAAAAAAAAATAAAAAAAATGAAAAAACATGTCCCTTTTAGACTTGCATATTCATATAATGCTTGTTTTCTTAAAAAAAAAAACCTAACACTAGCTTTTCTAATCTTTTTGTATTCTATCTATTTGTTTTCTTTTTATGTATTATACAATTAACAAAAGCAAAAAAGGCCTCTAACACTAGCTTGCTCTACTCTTTTTCTATTCTATCTGTTTTCTTTTTATTTATTATATAATTTAAACGTGTACTGCGTTAAGCTAACTGAGACTTGTTACAGCACTTGCATATCATTGCTCTTTTGTTGACTTTGATTGCTTCCATTGTCCTCATTTGTAAGTCGGTTTTGATAAAAGCATCTTAAGTGACTAAATGTACATTTAAATGTAAGTAAGTTATATATATATATATATACACACACACACACAACCCGAATTCCGGAAATGTTGGGACGTTTTTTTTTATTTAAATAAAATGAAAACTAAAAGACTTTCAAATCACATGAGCCTGTATTTTATTCACAATAGAACATAGAGACCATAAATGTTTAAACTGAGAAGTTTTACACTTTTATCCATTAAATGAGCTCATCTCAAATTTGATTCCTGCTACAGGTCTCAAAAAGGCACGGGGGCAACAAAGGGCTGAAAAAGCAAGACATTTTGAAAAGATTCAGCTGGGAGAATATCTAGCAACTAATTAAGTTAATTTACATAAGGTCTGCAACATGAGTCTCTCAGAAGTAAAGATGGGCAGAGGCTCTCCAATCTGTGAAAGAGTGCGTAAAATGTTTGTGGAATACTTTAAAAACAACGTTCCTCAACGTCAAATTGCAAAGTCTTTGCAAATCTCATCATCTACAGTGCATAACATCATCAAAAGATTCAGAGAAACTGGAGAAATCTCTGTGCGTAAGGGACAAGGCCGAAGACCTTTGTTGGATGCCTGTGGTCTTCGGGCCCTCAGATGACACTGCATCACTCATCGGCATGATTCTGTCATTGACATTACTAAATGGGCCCAGGAATACTTCCAGAAACCACTGTCGGTAGACACAATCCACCGTGCCATCTGCAGATGCCAACTAAAGCTCTACCATGCAAAAAGGAAGCCATATGTGAACATGGTCCAGAAGCGCCGTCGTGTCCTGTGGGCCAAGGCTCATTTAAAATGACTGTTTCTAAGTGGAAAAGTGTTCTATGGTCAGACGAGTACAAATTTGGCATTCTTGTTGGAAATCACGGATGCTGTGTACTCCAGGCTAGAGAGGAGGGAGACCTTCCAGCATGTTATCAGCGTTCAGTTCAAAAGCCAGCATCTCTGATGGTATGGGGGGACATAAGTGTATACGGTATGGGCAGCTTGCATGTTTTGGAAGGCACTATGAATGCTGAAAGGTATATAAAGGTTTTAGAGCAACATATGCTCCCCTCCAGATGACGTCTATTTCAGCAGGTCAATGCAAAACCAACATTTTCCTATTTCAAAAGCATGGCTTCGTAGTAGAAGTGTCCGGGTGCTGAACTGGCCTGCAGTCAAGATCTTTCACCTATAGAGAACATTTGGTGCATCGTTAAACAAAAAATATGTCAAAGACGACCACAAACACTTCAGCAGCTGGAAACCTATATCAGGCAAGAATGGGACCAAATTTCAACACCAAAACTCCAGAAACTCATAACCTCAGATGTCTTCAAACTGTTGATGAAAAGAAGAGGAGATGCTACACCATGGTTAACATGCCCCTGTCCCAACTATTTTGAGACCTATAGCAGGCATCAAATTTGAAACAAGCTCATTTTGTGCATAAAATTGTACAATTTAAACATTTGTTATGTTATCTATGTTCTATTGTGAATAAAATATTGTCATTTTAATGTTACTAACACGTGTTAGTACATAGTAGTTAAAAACCATTTGGAAAAGAGCAGCATGAACGTTCTTCAAAATATCTATATTTTTGTTTATAAAAAAAGTCATAAGGGTTTGGAACAACATATTTTTAGTGAACTAACAGCCCTTTAAATTATAGTCTATGCTGGGTGCATAACAGATGGATGTCCACACCTTTGCAAGGATCTTCAGAAAGATTCATGGCTTTCTGCCTTGCTTCCCCACATATGCATCCAAACTGTCCCTTGTGACCGAGTCTGGTGTAACTGACAGAAAATCTTGGTTTTATTACAATTGTGCAGGGGTTTCCAACTGTTTCAGACAAAGATCTTCATTTGTAACAAACACAATAGCATATCATACTGACATTTATGTATTTCTCTTTCTCTTTTTTTATCTATTTTAGCAATAAAACATAAAAGTGCTCCAATACTTGCACACACAGACCTTCATTAGACTGGCCCAGTGGAATTGGGGCAGGGTGTGCAGATGGCTCATGTGTGTGGACAGGCCCATTGATTTGTAAGCATCTCTAATGAAGAGGCCTTCCTTCTTCATAGCCCAAGATGATTAGATTTAGTCTAGAAAGCAAGCCTTGACTCCCACAGCAGAAGATGTGGAGGAGGACAGAGAGGAAGAAGAAAAGAGAAAAGGCCAATAGATGAGAATAAAAAAAGAAAGGAATGTAAGCACTCCCAAAGTGCTCTATCCTGTCTTTGGAGACACAGTCAGTCCAAATCCTGAGACTGCCAGACAATGAGCCAGTGATGCAATGAAATCCACTGAGACCCAAAATACACACAATGCTAATAACCTAGAAATCACACACATGTACAATATGCTAATACTGTCCAACCCACTTGAAGAACTGTACACACACGCGCACTAGGGAGAGGACAAGACAGGAAAATAAAGCAGGGGAAAGTAGGTCAGTCTCCTTTACAGAAACATCACTTCCATCAGAGAGAACAAATCGGCCACTCTCTGCTGCTTACATTTGCCAGACTGACCGCTCACGCACATTTTATTCAAGACTGAAATTGGAAATCTCAACTTATTTATAAAGAAGGTTAAATGCTCTGTGTAACTTCACAAACTATGGTCTTCTTGATCTATCCAACACAAATCACCAAAACAAACATTTAATAATCAGAGTATGCTGAGAGACAATATGTGTGTACGTGCATTTACCATTGGAGAAATGATCTATGAAATTGAATTCCAACAGTGACAAAATAATCAACTTCACAATTTTACAATTTATGGGTAATTGCCCCCTCAGCGCACAAATAGGGGTACAAACATTATAGTCTTTGCTTCCACAATGATGAACAAGACTAATGATTCCTTGCAGATTCAAAATGTTTTCGAAATGCCTGTCGTGATTATTGATTAATTGTTTGAGCATGGTTATTTGATCCAATCACAATTATAGATCAAAATTTGAAACACATTTTGCCATAAATTTAAGCACTTAAAAAAACGCCGTCAAATGAGTCTCTTTTTCCGGCATGGTATGGGAGAGCAGGGGAGTCATAATCAGGGTTAGGATAAATAAAATAAAAAATCATTACAATAAAATATATGTTTTTCCCCAACCGAGTTTAACTGCTACAATACATCACGGAAAATACTGACATAGCCGATATTTTAAGGCTTGGGCACTGTAATACTACTGTGTCTCTGATATACAATGCAACCATAATTTCATATACTGTTCCAAATAAAAATGAAATATTGAATGACCTTCCTTAGAGGCAGAACATACTTTTGTCCTGATTGATGCATGCCATGAAATATACCTCAAATCCTCTGAATCTCCATTTATTACTGTTTCACCAGTGAGAGGCTTTTCTCTAGTAGGATCCTCCATCTGTCTGTGAAACCTGTGTGTGTGTGTGTGTACTATAATGATGATCATGATGCTAATGTCCTTACTGGCCCTGCAGCTGTTATGAGAGAGACCCAAGAGACAGGCTGACACACACACACACACACACACACACACAGTCGTTCAGACTACAACCACTACATTTACACAAGGTCTATCTGAACGAAAACTTAGTGACCCATTTAATAAAGTACTCCACCTGACAAGATCTCTATTCTCAATGGCACCTTCTTAAATAGCAGTAATTCATACATTAGAACAAGTACATGAAACTGAATCTGATTGCTTCCCTGAAACTGATGACACATCCGCAGTGAGCTCAGCTTCATCATCCTCTCATGCTACATCACAACGCCACATTCCTGACACTGGATGAAGTCAGAGCATAGAGATCCTATAATGTTGTTAATGATGAGTGTGGATACATATAGGTGTTTATACGAAGGGTTAAAAAGTAGATTTACAACTGGCTTCAAATGACCTCTCACTGAAGCAGGAAGCTGAGAGTGTGTGTGTGTGTGTGTGTGTGTGTGTGTGTGTGGCACATTTTCATGTTTCTATTCATAAAGGTGCTGTAAATTGAATCATTATATGTGACCCTGGACCACAAAACCAGTCATAAGGGTCAATTTTTCTAAGTTGAGATTTATACATCATCTGAATGAAGCTGAATAAATAAGCTTTGGTAACACTTTATTTTAAGGTGTCATAATACAGAATACCTAATTAATTACTTAGTAGTAGCCGTTGTACTTACATGAAACTAAATGTACTTTACCATGTAACTAAGTTATGGAACAGCCTGTGATTACAGTTTGTAATTATGTAGATGTAATACTGTTACACATATGTAACAGACCGAGTCCGTTACATAGCTACTTGTACACTTAAGTACAATCTTGATACACTTTATTTTAAGTAGTTTATGCCTGTGTAATATTATGTAATTGTAATGTGATTAGAAAGGTATTACATGTATTTAAGCTGTGTACTGCTGGGTTAAATCAAACTAAGGTGCAGCTGAATAAGGTGTACAGTATAGATATATATGAAGTACACTTAAGTACAATCTTGATACACTTTATTTTAAGTAGCTTATGTCTGTTTACTTACATTTATAATTACGTTGTATAAAGCCTGCAACACATATGTAACAATCGGTCTGTTACATATGTGTAACAGTATTACATCTACATAATTACAAACTGTAATCACAGGCTGTTCCATAACTTAGTTACATGGTAAGTACATTTTGTTTCATGTAAGTACAACGGCTACTACTAAGTACTTAACTAGGTAATTACTCTGTATAATGACACCTTAAAATAAAGTGTTACCTAAGCGTTCAATTGATGTATGGTTTGTTATGATAGGACAATATTTGGCCGAGATACGATTATTTGAAAATCTGGAATCTGAGGGTGCAAAAAAATCTAAATATTGAGAAAATCACCTTTAAAGATGTCCAAATGAAGTTCTTAGCAATGCATATCACTAATCAAAAATTAAGTTTTAATATATTTACGGTAGGAAATATACAAAATATCTTCATGAAACATGATCTTTACTTAACGTCCTAATGATTTTTGGCATAAAAGAAAAATCTATAATTTTGACCCATATAATGGCTATTGCTACAAATATACCCCAGCGACTTAAGACTGGTTTTGTGGTCCAGGGTCACATATATTCAATCATAACTGTACAGAACTGTTTTGTGCATGTGACCTAGCTAAATTCATTATAAATGAAAAAAATATATATTTCAACAAATTTACAGTCAATACAAACACTACATTTAAAGTGTCTATCATATTTTCTAACTGACACGCCCACAACTCAGAAAGTTCAGCATTTCCCACTTGTTATTATGAATTTGTGGTGACATTCATTTGTGTTCAACTCATAAATAAGATCCTTCCAACATGCCTAGACACAACGCAACCCTTCTAAAGCCTGAGACTAAAACATTTTAAATATCCAGATCCTATATATTGTTTCATTGTTTAAATACGCACTTGACCACATAAGTAATAATGGTCATATTTTAGTTTGGGGACCAATTCTCACTGTTAACTTTAAACTGCTACTTTTGTTTTGTAAACTCCTAATTTGCTGCTTATTAATATATTTAGTAAGGTAGTTTTAGGTTTAGGTATGGGGTAGGATTCAAATATGGTCATGCAGAATAAGGCATTAATATATGCTTTATAAGTACTAATAAACAGCCGATATGGTAGTAAAATGCAAGCTAATAAGCAACTAGTTATAGTGAGAATTGGACCAAGTGTTAACAAAATAATATTTAACATTGATCTGGCCTAACAGTTCAGGTCACTTGCTCCAATCAAAATAAATTCGAAAACATATCAGTATTGCATGATTTATATGAGCTTTTCCTCTGGCAAAAAAGCAAGTATATGCCTTGGTGCTGGTGAGACTGGGTTTGTTTATAGAACAATGTTTTGTGTCTTCTGCAAAGATTATTGGAGTATGTTTTACAAGAAAATATCAGTTTTTCTACTTCAGTCGTACCTGCCAATCAGTAGGTGTGGTATAACCTAATCATACAGTATGTGCTGTAATGTACAAATGTTAGCCACAACTTATTACTGTCACTCTCACTAATCTTTCACTTAGTTTGCCTGTTGTTCCAGATGAGATGAATTCAGCTGATGTTTTGATTTGAAATCACATGCAGCGTAATGGGCATGGATCAAGCGGGCCTGTTTTGCATCATGGCATGGCAGTGGAGAGTCTGGAAGTGATTATGCCACAGGGTACGGAACAATAGCGGCACCTTGATGAGCTGGTTTGGACAGTACGCTGATACAAACAAGCAACGTGGACAGAAAAAGTGTGTTAGGAGGGTCCTGTTTTGCAGGTGGTGGACGGGTCTGTGTGAGCGCAAAGAGGTTTGTGTAGCTTGGCGTCTAAAGGAGAACCTTCTGGCATGCCAAGAAAAGCAAACAAAAAGCAGATCACATGGACTTGAATTTCGCAACATGACACTGTTCTTTGTGGCTTAACAGTGACTGTGGAAATCTGCTCAGAGGATCAGTGAGCATGATTCCCGAGTGGTCCGTTGTTTCCAAGTCAGCATTCCAGACCTCAGCCACATGCATTGGGAGGTGCACAACAGCACTAAAGTGCACTTTACCGCTCACAAACACTGGAATGACTGCTGCACTACTGGGGGTGGTGACAGGGCAAAGTCATTTTTTAACTCCTACATCTAAATACACATCTTTATAAACACAGCAGCACTAAAACAACACCATGTAAATATTGACAGGCAGAATCCCACACTTTTTGACCAATGAATTGCCATTACTTTTATAGTCACCGGTTATTAGATAAAGATTTTTAAAATCATTTCTATTTTCTGGATCAATTCAATTCAAGCTGCGCATTACTTGACAGCCTAAATGTCTTGATAAATAAATGTTCATGATGCTTATACTTTTATACATAACTTTGGGGGATTTTGGTCATTTTAAAGACTTCTCCAGGCCTGGAAAAATCACAATTTTAAAATTCCCTGATATTTCCAAGACTGTGGGAACCCTGAATAGGTCTTGATTTAAGTCAGATATACAGGAATGAATTGGTTTTATTGTTTAAAGTAGAACTGTGTGTAAATCATGTGCAAAGTCTGTCAGTAGTTGAATATGATAAGAGTCAGCTCTCATGAGTCAGATTTACTAACTTTCTTAATTTCTGGTAAATAAAATGTTGAAATCCTCAATATAGACATGTTATAACTTGAGGATTTTGGTTATTTTGTTACTTTTCCAGGCCTGGAAATCACAGTTTAAAAACATCTTGATATTTCCTTGACTGTGGGAACACATGGGTAACATGTCTTGAGTTTGACCAGATAAACATGAATGAATAGGTTTTATTGTTTGCAGTAGAGCTGATTAAAACTGTGTAAATCGGGTGCAAATCAGAAACTGTGTCATAAGATATGAGCCATAGTTATAGTTACTATCTCTCTCTAAATGGGAGGACCTGATTTCTCACACCATTGACCGATGTCTTCTCCAGTCATTTCTTCTCCTTTGTTTGTGTGTGTCTGTGTTTAATTTTTTAAAATCCTTTTTCCTTTTTCAATAAAGGTTGCACTCCCAAAGAGTGCACATTTCTAGCATGTGAAATATTATATGATCTTCTCAACAGAATTTCCCATGGAAAGCAAAGTTAAAACACGGTGATATTTCCAAATGTTCAATGCAAGTGGGACATATGCTTCTTCAATCACACTTTACATTGCCGTGTTCATGTCACAGTACAATTACATGAGTAACCAATGAGCACCACACAGTATACTGTATAATTACATCTTGTTATTGCTATTGTAAGTCATTATCTTACTCAGTCTGATTTATGCGTTCACACCTGATCTGTCACTAAACTAAAGCTGGTCTTTTCCTTTAAAAAACCGTAGACTTTGAACCTCAAATCACATAAAGCCTCCTCCTATTATCACTGACCACCTTTTAAATTGGGGATTGTTACCTGTTTGTACATACAGAGTTAACAATGACCTGGAAACTATACTAATACAGACAGTAAAGCTCAGATTTCTGAGCTTGTGTGAGAGAAACCGACGGGGGTTTGCGAAAAGACAAAGAAAATAAGTAAATACTGACACCGAAATAAAGTGGTCAGTCTGACAGGAACAACGGACGATACAAATACAAAGGGTTTTATTGTCTTTTAACATGCATATTGTGCCTTACCCGAAATCATCGTCCATGGATTTGAAGAAAAATTTGTAGTTGGGTTTATTGAGCACATTTTTGAAGTCGGCGAGCGTGACGTTTTCAGCAGGAATGGGTAGTTTGATAAGGTAGGGAGTCTCCTGCTCGTCCAGGTGATAGATGATCTTGGTCTCCGCCATGGCGGGCCGCTGCTGAGAGACAGGCCGCGCGCATCAGCCCCACAGCGGCTCGCGCTTCCCGTCTCCACCGCGCCTCTGTCCAGCCGCAACCTCTGCGCCGATACAACACAAGAACAGAGTATCCTTGCGCTCGTATGTAATACAGATCTATCTAACAGTAGAATATATTAGTGTAATAGATAGTCCTCGGCGTTTTCTTTTCTAAAATGAATCGTGCAGGTCGGTGTTCTCTGGGCTCCCTATGAATACTGTTGCTTTTTCCTCTTCTCTGTCCTTTGGAAACAACTGTCGGCCGATGTGAGATAGCCCCTCCTATCGATTCACCACTGCGCTCCCTCTACAGGACGAGTTATACAAATATCACGCTGCTCTTTGGCTGCTAGGTTATAAATTTACTTATTTGATCTGAGGATAAATTACGCAATTACGCAAGGATGTTGCATATTAATCACTAAATAGAACAACTCGACCTTTTTGACTGCATGCAAAGTGAATCTATGAATTATTTTCAATGTTCTTAAATGTGTTTTTGGGTTGTGAGGTAGTGACCCAACAACTTGCACTTCATTGCTGTAACTTACCTGAGGAGGACGGTCAGAAACTATAATGATTAGTTCGCCGATAACGCCCTCTAGAGGATGAAACGGCTCTTGCAGTTCTTCAACTCTGGTGACCTCTGGAGGTGCACAAATAACATTTATCAAAAAAAAAATTTTTTTAACTATATCAAAGTTGGCATGCCCTTTATGGGGTAAATCAGGGCCGGAGTGGGACTCATTTTCAGCCTTGGAGTTTCATGCCTCACACCGGCCCACTTTAGTTCACGACTCACTATACAGGTGCATCTCAAAAAACTAGAATATCGTGAATAAGTAAATTTTTTCTTGTAACTTATTTCAAAAAGCGAAACTTTCATATATTTTAGATTCATTGCATGTAAAGTAAAACATTTCAAACGTTTTTTTGTCTTAATTTTGATGATTAGAGCTTACAGCTGATGAAAGTCAAAAATCAGTATCTCAAAATATTAGCATATTTACATTTGAGTTTCAATTAATGACCATCCCTACAGTATAAATTCAGTGTACCATAGTAATGGAGAAGACTGCTGATTTGGCAATGATCCAGAAAACAATCATTGACGCCCTCCACAAAGAGGGTAAGTCACAGAGGGTCATTACTGAAAGATGTGGCTGTTCACAGAGTGCTGTATCAAAGCATAGTAAACAAGCAACAGGGATGACCGTAAGCTTGAGAATACTGTCAAGCAAAGCTGATTCAAACACTTGGGAGAGCTTCACAAGGAGTGGACTGAAGCTGGAGTCAGTGCATCAAGAGTCACCACGCTCAGACGTCTTCAGGAAAAGGGCTACCAAGCCACTTCTGAACGTCAGAAGCGTCTTACCTGGGCTTTGGAGAAAAAGAACTGGCCTGTTGCTCAGTGGTCCAAAGTCCTCTTTTCAGATGAAAGTAAACTTTGCATTTCATTTGGAAATCAAGGTCCCAGAGTCTGGAGGAAGAGTGGAGAGGCACAGAATCCATGTTGCTTGAAGTCCAGTGAGAAGTTTCCACAGTCAGTGATGATTTGGGCTGCCATGTCATCTGCTGGTGTTGGTCCACTGTGTGTCCACAGTCAACGCAGCCATCTACCAGGAAATTTTAGAGCACTTCATGCTTCCTTCTGCTGACAAGCTTTATGAAGACGCTGATTTCATTTTCCAGCAGGACTTGGCACCTGCCCACACTGCCAAAGATACCAAAAGCTGGTTCAATGACCATGGTGTTACTGTGCTTGATTGGCCAGCAAACTCGCATGACCTGAACCGCATAGAGAATCTATGGAGTATTGTCAAGAGGAAGATGAGAGACAGCAAACCCAACAATGCAGATGACCTGAAGGCCGCTATCAAAGCAACCTGGGCTTCCATTACTCCTGAGCAGTGCCACAGGCTGATTGCCTCCATGCCACGCCGCATTGATGCAGTAATTCATGCAAAAGAAGGCCCAACCAAGTATTGAGTGCATAGAAATATTCTAATTTTCTGAGACACTGAATTTTGGGTTTTCATTATCTGTAAGCCATGATCATCAAAAATTCAAGAAATAAAGGCTTGAAATATTTTACTCTACGTGTAATGAATCTATATAATATATGGGTTTCACTTTCTGAAATGAGTGACAAAAATATTGACCTTTTTCACGATATTCTAATTTATTGAGATGTACCTGCAGACCTTTTAAAATAGTTAATTAAAACCTCAGTATATATATATATATATATATATATATATATTTAACAATGGTACTTAAATTTTTTAACTAATATTTTATTGCAACAATATGAATGAATAAAAATGCATATTTTTCAATTAAAGAAAATTTAGATTGTGTGGGCTACTTCTGTGCTTGGATTTATACTTGAATTTGCGGTCCAATTTGAAGAATACACTACACTATTGCCTATTTTCTTCTCTAACAGTATTAACTATTTTTATTATTACATTTTCTTTTTTTTTATAATTAAGATGCATTTACATTTGAATGACAGGCCCCCTCCCTTGTAAAATAGGCTACTGTAACTTATTTATAGCCTCCACTATACGCTTCCGACGCCAAATAGCTTCACACATTCTCATAATTGGCGCGAGCTTACAGTTAACTTATTAACGTATGAAAGCTTGCAATTGAGTGATTTTAATTTGACATTTGGCTGAAGACAATGATCCTAAAGAGATTGAGGCATGAACAAACACTGACAAAGACTAGAGGATGAGAAAGATTTGACAGGTTGGATGAACAGAAACACAGGCTCATCCGTCTTACTGACAAAAGGTAAGCATCGTTTTTATTGCATAATCGAAACGTGCATATAAATATTTCCTGATACTCAAAGTTAAAGTTGCGTTTGCCTATTATTGCATATTAACCAAAAACAATGGTTTACTTCTCATTAGCGCAGTAATACGTTACTGTTTTTCCTAAAACAGTGTTGTTTGTAAAGGTAAAGTAATTACAAACTACAAATAGTTGTTCTTTCCCCAAAAGATTTAGCATCTACAACAATTCTATCCATAGTTGCTAAGTCGTACCTATAGAAAAACCATGATACAACTCTAACAATGGCCTGAAGGGGTCACGTGGCTGAAACCGCATATCAAAGCACACACAGACAGGATCAGGAACACATTTACTCATTAAGGTAGACAACATTAGATGAGGGTGGAACACAACCCCTTTTATTGTTGGCTGTGCCGTGTTTACGCCTCCAATTAATAAAGCTATGATTCTACAAGTTAAGAGAAACTTGCTGCTGATGAGTGTCTGCCACATATGCAAGAAAGTAAAATTCAAGGTCGGATCCTCAGACACAACACAAAGTGCTCTCGGATGTATTTATTACCTGTAAAACTGAACCTGTGCTTGTAGTTAAGGCCACTGATGATCAACTTGGACCCATCCACCTATAACCCCACCCTAAACATCATCACGCTCATTGCCTTCTCATCTGTTACCTTCTCTTCCATAAGCTAATTTAAGGGAAATTTGCCTATTATAAAATAAAAAAGTGGAGTGAAAGAAATGCATTGTTTTCAACAACAAAAAAAATCACCACAGCATCTCAATTCCTGAAAACAACCTTTCACACAATGTAAGTAGGACAATAGTTACTAATGTCACCCTAGTATGGCTCAAATAACAAATTCAGGCTGTTCGTTTGAACAGAGGTGTTGAAAACACCCACAGTGTTGAAAGGTTTGAAAGGCACTAACATGGCCTCACTTCTTCTGTCTTGATATACCTGAGACTTAATGTTGAGTGGTTAGCACCAGGAAAGAGAAGCTTGAGAAAGACAGATTCCAGTTTAAACAAATAGCAAGCAATCTATTTATCACAGACAAGCTGAGAGTGTGTTGGTTCTGCAGGATCTTCATTAGGCCATGATCAGATTTGCACAATGAGTACAGACTGTGTGCATTCACGCCAGTTTACAAACACTGTCCAGGAAGGCGATCAGTCAGGGATTGGTCCTCTGCAAAACACCTCTGTGTAGCTAGCAAAAGGAAAGTCTCTGAAATCTTGTCAAGTCCTCCAATTGAGTTCTCAGAGAACAGATGCAAACACAACATGAGATGATGTGCATAGGCCAGAGGAACATATGCAAAACACCCACAAAAAGACACACACATCCACGCACTCAAAAAGGTAATGGCTATCAGACGGCAACCAGTATCCTTGATACTGACATACCCCTATCCTTATGCGCGCTCGCACACACACACACACAAGTGATGGCATAATAACCATCGCAAACATTTGTCCTCCACTTTGTTCCACAGCCCTGAGCAGCTTTATGTTTAGCTTATGAAAATCAGTGTCTGCCTTTATAAATAGACATCCCAGTGTTGGTGAGAGTGTGTACACTCATCAGCGCTGGCCTCCCACAGTGCATTGCTATGGTCCAGTCTGAGCCAAGGAGTTCAATTCCTGTCCTGTTCCTTTCATCTCAAACCTTTTGCTTCTTCACAGAAGTTTTGAACTCATGCAGACACATTGACATCTCGTAGGGCGATGGTCCCGTTGGCAGACGGGTCTGTGGGCGACGAAGTGGCAGAGGGTGGTGATGTGAGTAGAGATGGAGCTGTGCTGGTGTTGAGGGCGCTGCTTTGGAACAGTATCTGCTGAAGTGTCCTGCGTAGATTTGGGTGCAAACGGGCCTGAGTTTGATAAAATACCTCCACAGCAAAACACTTCATCACCCCTCCGCACAGATCCTCGTAAAGGGGCACTGTGTACATCCGTGAGGTCTAAAAAGGAAAAAGGAAGAGGAACGTTAATAGACAACCGATTTCTAAAACAGACATTTCTTTACTATAGACCTACATAAAATGCCCCATTCTTAATTTAAAACAGCTCTCAGTAAGTCAAAATGCCTCAGTGAAAGTAGTAACAAATGCTCTGACAAGCATCCTTTAAATATCTCTTTCATGTGACAAGACATTTTTTTTACACCATAAAGTGTGTTTGAAGTGTCATGCAAAGAGGAATGCCTAAAGCACTGTAACTGTTTTTTCTTAAATAGGTTTCCAATATTACAAAAGACACAATTTTCAATAAAAAAGTTGCATTATTAATACCTGAAATAATAAAAATAAACCATAACTGGCAAGTAACAATTTAACATTCATTTTCCTGGCATTAAACACATCTCATCTAATCAGAAGTTAGTGTTAGAACTAGTGTTTTTTTACTGCCGATGTAAACGAGATATAATAATGTTTGCCTTTCTGTTACTAATAATATCAAAGCAATGGTTATAATACTTTTTTGTATAACTTAATTTATTTGTTCAACAGTTCTATCTGAAAATTCGACAGACTTCTAACCATATAAGGCAGAACTGTTAAATGACGACGACAGCAAACAATGAAGAGGGAGAATGTGAGTGCTGTATGCGGCAAAATAAAAGTCTTAAACATATCTGCAAAACCGAAAACCCTATCGCCCAATACCGATATTTAAAAAATGCCAAATATCAGCCGATATATCGGCCTTTGCCATATATCTGTCGATAGAATTGTGTTTTATATATCCCCTTTGGAGGTTTATTTTATATATTTCAAATTGTTTGCCATACATGACAGGTTATAGTATCATCAGAATTCACAATGAATTCATAAACTTATTACAGTCTCTTAGGATGAAATGTAGCCATGCTTGACACAATACACTTTAAAATATGGTAATCAATACAACATGCTTTCGAAGAAGCAAAAGAAAGCAGCCAAACTGGTTGTGATTGAGCACATCTCTTTTCAGCTCTGAAAAGAGCCATGACGTCATAAACAGTCAATAGTCAAAGAGTAGCCGAGAGTGTTTATTAGAAACACTGGAATGTGGATGCCCTTTAAGGAAAACTCAGTTTAGTGGAGGGGTGAGGGAGAAATAGAGAGCGCCAGGCACTAATTCACCGAATTACACGCTTTTATAAACCAGATGGTCTCTAGCTTAATAGTGTTTGTGCCCTCTAAACACAGGCAAAATAAGATACTGATTTGCTTTAACTCATCTTCAGACCACACAAAAGGCTCTTACGATCAATACGGAGATGCTACATTAATGTATTATCACGGTTACAGCTCAAAAGGCACTTAATTCACAAAACTCACATGTTTATGCAAGAAGCTGCGAACTCGGGACAGATCAGGATAAAAGCTGTTCCGCACGACAATCTGCAGCCATCGAATCTGGACTTCAGCGTTCATGCCGTCCAACAACGCAGAGTAGCAGCTTGACAAAAGACTCATCACCTCTGAAAGGCCAATCACATTTCATATTACAAGAGAAGAGATGTGAAACATAAAAGCAATGGGGATACCAATGTCGACAAACTGCGAAATGGATTCTTAATACCTTGAGGCAGAGGTGAGCGGTCTAGAAGTCGGTCCAGGAAGAGGACGGTCTGAAAGGTGCTCCAGGAGGAGAGGTCAAATGTAGAGATCACTTGGGGGTCAGGGGCATCCACGCCCCAAAGATCACACAGGTGCTGAACAGGGCTTATTAGAGCTCTACCCGCCGAGAGATCTGGTTCACATAACGGAGGGCCACAGCCATTTAGCCATCGCTCAAATTCCAAACCTGAGAGGGGAAGGAAGAAGTGTCACATTTCTGTTTATTTAGCCTCCATCTCTTGCACTGCTAATGTTGCTCTGACCCCTCACTGGGTGTTATGACTGGCTCAACAGGGAAATGCCTAACTGAGGACAACTGAAGCGCAGTGAGATGAGTAACTAACTATAAGTGTCTCTGTGTGTTAATCATCATCTCTGACAGCTGTCGAAACTCACCCTCTCGTTGAGCAACGCAGCTCTCCTTCAGCTCAGGGAAGAAGCCAAGGAAAAAGTCCAACAGATCCTGAGCGATTACACTGCTGAATCTGAACTTCTCAATGTAGGCCTACACAGTGCACGGTGGAAAAATTCAGAAACTTCATGTGTAGACCATGCCATATATGTACAGTGGAGCATAAGAATTCACGTATGTGTGGTGAATGTCATGTTTCTCACCCTAAGAAAACTATCAAATCTCTTGATGTCGCCACACAGCTGTGAGAGATAAGATACAAAGCAGAAGCCTTTCTCATAGGTGAACAGATTCATTAGACTGCTGGGGTTTATACCTTTGGAGAAAGAGAAGGAAAATGGATAACATGGTACATTGACCCATGAATCATGCGTCTGACGTTAGAAATATTTAAGCACATTTTCCAGGCAAGCTGAACTTTGCAAATGAGGATTTTCCTAGCTTCTGTTTTTCTGAAATCTGAGTAACAAGGAATTTTAGGTGCATTTACCACACAGATATTTCAGGTGTACGGAAAAAATCACCAAGTGCCAAACCCAAGGTCTCTTTCAGACTCATACTCATACAAAAGCTGGTTTATATTGTTAAAAAGGTTGTACCTGGCTCAAATTTGGCCTGCAGCTTACTGACAGGATTGTTGTCTCCAAGAAGACGCATCTGTCTGTGAAGAGCATCTAGACGGAATACAGTCTCAAGGCAAGTGAAGGCTTCTCCTGAATTAGAAAAATTAAAGATAAATGTAAGGAGAGCATTGTGGGACATCAACAGGCCCCAGCACACTGCTGGGGCAAATGCAAATACAAATGCATATCACTGGCATCATAGTGAAATGTATGCATAAACTATTGCAAAAGGCCAACATGGTGATGTTTCTATGTTTGGATATGTGTGAGGATGTGTATACCATAGGCCTCTGTGGTAATGCGCCTCTGAGCATAAGTGGCCAGACCCTCACTGAGCCACATCTCTTCCCATGTAGCATTGGTGACTGCATTGCCAAACCAGCCGTGAGCAATCTCATGGATGACATCAATCAGCAGAAACTCTTGACTCTCCAGTATGGAGGAAATTATGAAAGTAAGACAGGGATTCTCCATGGCAACGATGGGGAATGAAGGAGGAAGGAACACTATGTCGTACCTGTAAAGGGAGAGATGGGTTAATGCCTGATTATGAGGCTTGATGCGAACAAGATTGATATGACTGGAAAGTACGGAACTGACCTTCCCCATACATAAGGCCCAAAAAGGCCCTCTGCCACATTAAGCCAGCGCTCCACACTGCCGCCTAGTTTACTGACCGCACACGTCAGGATGCAGGGCTCTGCCCACACACGACTCCTAAAAGCAGATTGTGGCTGAGGTAAAGCACTAAACATGAAGACAATGCATATATCTTACAACAATGAGCCTGAGATAATTGGCACATAAGCCAGTTTAAAAGCCAGCATTTCCAGGCTGGTTATGCTAGATGGCACTGGTTTGGTTTTGATGTAGCTGATGAACCAGCATAGGCATGCTGTGTGCAAGCAAAACCTAGCTAATCAACCAGCATGGTTTTTCTGAGAACTTTGTTGACCAAAGTAGCACATTCACGCGGATAAAGATTGATGTGGTCATGACAACTGTGGTTAAGCAGCCTAATTGAGACAAACCAGCACACTAGCATTCTAGACTGAGCACCAGTATATCACTGTTTAAAACAACATATGCTACTAGTATCAAACAATTCAGGGCCCGTATTCACAAAACATTTTATCTTACCACTAAATAGCAGTAAAAGTTTTTAGCTAATGCTGGGTACACACCACAAGATAATCACCGATTTCTCCCCTTCCAACAATAATAATAATAATAATAATAACTTTTATTTATATAGCACCTTTCCAACACCCAAGGTCACTTTACAAGTCAGGCTTAAGGAACAGAAACAAATAAACATCAATACCAGAAGACAGAAGATACAAGAGCTAAGAGTAATGTACAGAGATCACTGACAAGATTAGATTAGAGATACATAGAGAGTGTAGATAAACGTCCATAACAGGGTACAATTCACAAACTATGAACTGAAGAGAAATACGCAGAGAAAAAATTAGTTTTTAAGAGGTTTTTAAAGGAGAGTAGAGAGGATGCTTGATGGATGTTTTGGGGAAGAGCACTCCACAATCTGGGAGCAACAACACTGAAAGCCCTAGCTCCCATAGTCACCAGACAAAACTTAGGGGTGACTAGCAATCCCTCACTAGAAGATCATATGGTGCGGAAAGGTACATCAGGCCAAAGTAAATCAGATAGATATGTAGGGCCAAGGTTATGGAGAGCCTTATAAGTGAAAATTTGTATCTTGTAGTTTATACGAATAGAAACCGGGAGCCAATGAAGGTGGTAGAGGATAGGGGTAATGTGATCATTCTTTCTTGTGTGGGCAATCAAGCGAGCAGCAGAGTTTTGAACATATTGTAGTCGTTTGATATTATTAGCTGACAGGCCATACAGAAGTGAATTACAGTAATCTAATTGAGACGCAACAAAAGCATGTGTAACAGTTTCAACATCCTGCTGACTGAGAGAGGATCGAATACGAGCGATATTACGTAAGTGGAAAAAAGCAGTCTTTACCACTTTACCAATGTGATCGTTTAATGAAAGAGTGGAATCAATGAGAACCAAGATTGCGAACTTTGGTGGAGGGCATAATCAGATCGCCATCCAGATCCATAAGCTGACCAGAAAGCTTAGATTCAACAGCTTTAGAGCCAATCAGAATGATCTCAGTTTTATCAGAGTTAAATTTAAGGTAATTTGCCTCTAGCCAAAGCTTGAGTTCCTTGATGCAATTTGTTAATGTAGGCGGAGGAAACACTGAAGTGGAAGGTGTGCTAAAATAAATCTGAATGTCATCTACGTAGCAGTGGAAGTTAAACCCATAGTGCTTGATTATTTGTCCAATTGGTAGCATGTAAATGGTGAAGAGGAGGGGGCCCAAAACAGAACCCTGAGGTACACCAGAACTGATGGATTTGGTAGATGATCTGTGCTTCTGATATATAACACGTTTCCCGTGTTCACAGTCGGGACTCTTGGTTGAAAATCTGTTGGTGTGTGGTGTGCTATCTTTGTCACATCGCAGCACACCACACATTATAGGAGCAAAACGGTTAAATCTAGGATTTTTTGTCCTCATGTTTGTGGTCTCTCACATTTTGAAGATCTTATAAGATTTCAAAAATCTTTTAGTGTGTACCCAGCATAAGAGTTTTCTCTTAAAACCTATTCACAAAGCTGCTGAGACAAACTTTTACTGAGGGATAGTGAGAAGTCTTAAGATAAGAGTAAAGGTGGGGTTGACCTTGTTGCTATGGATGATGTCAGCATGCTTACTAACTATGCACACAGTGGTTGGCTGATAGTCTAAATCCATCTCTGATAGATTTATTCATAGAAATATTGTAGAGCACAATATTACATTGCCGTATTCAAATAAAGGTTTAAAAATTAAGTGTTAAAAATTAAATTTTTAAAATGCAGGATAGGAGCCACTAATTAAAAAAGTATATGTTCAGCTAATTGTCAGCCTCTTACATGTATGCTTCTCATAATTAGTGAATATGCATATAAACAGCCTTTTAATTAACACAGTAGAATAATCATGGCTGACAGTAATACATGCAAACGTAAAAAAAAAAATTATGAAAAAACAAACTGGACTCAAGATCAGCTGTTACTTCTTGCCCAACTGGTTAATGAAAACAATGATATTATAATCAAAGAAAAATCTCCAAAACCAAAGGCGATACCTTTTTAAAAGCTCATTATTGTCAAATATTTCTAAAATGCTATGTTCCGAAGCAGATTGCCAGCAACAGCCATTTTAGGATAGTTTGTGGCTTGGTCTTAGTGACTTAGGAGTCCTCTTCACTACTCCAAATGTTTCAGATTTAGGAGCTAGTTTTAGTGTTAAAATTTTTTTTTTTTAATTATAATTTTAAAGATTTTCTCCTAAATCTCCTAATAAGCTACTTTTAGCCTTAAGATGTTTTGTGAATACGGCCCCTGTTGTTTTCAGTAGGGATAATCAATTCTTATTTACCTGGGCCCAATGTCTGCATGCTGTAGGTCTCCTGCCACCAGGGCAACCAAGTAGGCTGGGACAGGGTACTCCATTGAGAACTGAAAAACCCTGTCCTGTTTAGAGTATGCACTTCTTGAGGCACTCATCAACACTGTAACACCCTCTGGAACCTGTAACGCAATAAACATGATCTAAACCAGAAAACAACACTGAATTTCCACAAAGATGTTTTGGTGGATCTGAGCAGCTTAGACTTACCCTGACAGTGGCAGAATAGGTGCTTTTGACAGCTGGCGTGTCAAAACAGGGAAAAAATGACCGGTTGCAGACCGAGTGACCCTGAGTGAAGACCAACGGACGGGTTTGTCCGCATGTCAGCTCGGCATCCAGCCACCAAATCTGATGAAGGAACCAGGGAACAATAAGGTGAGGGAGTACCTTTGGCAAATGTTCTAGAAAATAGCTCTAAGCATGCAAATTATTCAATACAGATTTACGTAACAAGGTTTAGGTTGCATGGTTAATGCTAAAGCACTGTAATTTAATTTTTTTTATATACAGGTGAAGCAGTTGCAAACGTCAAGTTAAGTTCTTGATGAAGTTGCAGAAACAACAGAAAACTACCCATATAGAGGTGAGCAGCTAAAATGCCTGTTTTGTGTGTATATTACACCCCTAAAATAGCAGTGTAAGCAGGGCTCAGCAATGACCTTATAGCCAGGGGCCAGTTTTGGACCAGCTTACAGAGCTGTCACTTTGAAATGTAATGTTTGTATGCATAAAAGCATGTTTTTATGCATTGCAAATTCGTACATTTGGCTCTGTGTTATGTTTAATTTGATATGAATTTTGCTGATGTCAGTGCCAAGGTAACGTTATCTAGCTGGCTATTATAGATGAGGTTTTTGTGATAATCAATTGTTTTGGAAGCATCAGTGAGAATGATGTTTTGCTTTGCCAGGTTGAAAAAAACACAGTTGTCATGCTGATATAGCTGTATAGTTTCTGGCTAATACTGCAAATTATTATTATTTTTGTAATGATGAAAACTAATGAAAAATGTAATGTATGGCACATAATGCTACTAAACACTACTAAAAACAAACAAACAAAAAACAGCAGTCAAAGGAGCATATAAGGTACATTCAAAATGAAATCCCTCAGTGCAAGCGGGCAATGACATGTACAGGTTACAGTGTAAATGACACTAAACAGGTTTGTTTTTGTAATCAACTTGTATATCTAGCCATCTGTAAGTGCAACCTGTTTAACACAGCCCACCTTCCAGTAATTACCTCGTGCACTCATCATCATGACCTGGTTAACTCTAGTTATCTACTTAAGGGGACATGTCACTACACTGAGGTCATTCTTATCAGTATAGCTCAGACGTTCACTGTTTTCTATCTTTGCGTGCGTCTAATAAATAAATGGGGTGATACCACAAGCATGTTTACAATCCCACAGGACCCCTTTAATATGCAGTAAAAGCGAACGTGGCATAAAGGAGCAACATTAAGGCTCCGCTGCCGGGATATTTTTAGTGGATATTGACTCTGTACAATAGTCCTGTGCAACAAAATTATTATTAGCGCGTATCAGTGGCAATTCGTCAGCTGTCACCGTGTTGACCTTACCGCAGGGCCGTCTGTGGTAGTGTAGCGGATGGTGACACGGAAAGCCCGGTGCGGCCGGATCACCGCGGCAGGGAGGCTGATGTTCAGAGAGGATCCGTAATCGGTGAACGGTTCTATTCGGTAGGTGAGCGACAAAAACACGTCGGGAGCACCGGACGCGCCGGGCACCTTGCAGTCCACGGAATGAATTAATAACGAAGGATGCGTGTCCAGAATGAGCGACTGGACGCCGGGCTGGACGGGCGTGAGCTCCAGGACCTGCCATCCCGTCATCCTCTTGACGGCGAAGTTCAGGTGGAGGTCCAGGTGGAAATGTCGGAGTTTAAAGCTGTGGAAGTTGGACGCCGACGCGACGTCCACCAGGCGACAGTGCGCCAGACTCCGGCCGCCCTCGCAGGACTTGTTACCGGGCACGGTCAGCACTTTCCGACAGCAACACAGCGTCGGCCGCTGCAGCTCGGCCATCGTAAAGTTTGGCGAAGAAATACACGATAACGTGACGACAGCGTCAAACTTTAAAAGCGGCGGTCTTCGGAGTCGAGCTCGGCGGAAGACGGATGAACAAGCGATCGAGTTAGTTACATTGTTGCTGGAGTTAAAGGGGCGGTCGAGGCTGGACACTCGGCGGAGGAGGAAACCGAATGAGCATAAAACGACCAGGAAGGCAGTAAAAGGCATTAAAATAAAACACAAGTCTACGTGAAATCCATTAGAGCCGTAGACACGACTGACTTCAGCCCTCCGACCTCCATCTAAAGCAGAATATATCCGTGCGGATGTCCCGAGAGATCCCTACGGAGAGATCGGTAAAAACTACCGGCAGAAGCAGAAACCCTGATGAGGAGAAACGATCTGAGTTTAGTGACTCCCTAAGAAAACAGGAAGTAAAAACAGGGGAGGAAATCACTTCGAGACGGGAAAGTTTTCGAGCTGCAGGGGGGCGCTGCGGAGCTCACGATCAACCAAAATAACACGAAATCAACTGCACTGGGTCATATATCAAGCGCCCATATTACTATTGATTAGGGTCGTTCTACAGAAACGTCCACTTTGGGTATGGCAAGATGCCTTAACATTTAAACTTAGACCACATTATTAGATTACCTTTGAAAACATATAAATGTCAGCTTAATTAGCTAATTAAAGACCACAAGACTACAAGTAGATCCATTTGCATTCAAAAGATTTGCTAAAGATAAGAGACTTTTATTAAAATATTAATGTTTTTAATGATTAACTTTAAGGGAGCATCAGATGAGGCAAATGTATTGTAAATATAAAATTTGAGAAACAAGCATGCAAAATTATATCTCCAATATCAACAGCCTACTGTATAAATGACAAAAATCTGCAATATTATCTAAAATGGTGCCACTAAAATGTTTCTAAACAGCACAGAGGCAGCACTGAATAAGATATTTACATAAAGAGAAGCAATTTTTCATTATTTACTCAAGTTGTTCCAACCCTATAGAGCTTCTTTCTTCTGCTGAACACAAAATACATCTTGAAGAATGTAACCAAACAGTTGATGGACCCCATTGACTTCTATAGTGTGGAAAGCACCCCAGCAACTGTTTGGTTGTCTTTTATGTTCAAAGGAAGAACTCATACAGGTATGGAACAACTTAAGGGGAGTAAAAGATGGCAAATTTGACATTTTTGGATGAACTGTCCCTTTAAATACTGATTCAGACAAAATGTTGGCTTTAGACTTCAGTGATGTATTTGATACTGTCGATGACAATGTACTCATTAACAGACTGAAAATGTATGTAGGACTCTCTGAGACAGTGCTTCAGGTCATATTTAGCAGGCAGGGCAAATTTGTGAACATTGATGAATCTAACTGGGCTGCCTTGATACATGGAGTTCCTTAAGTTTCAATCCTTGAGCCTGAACTATTTGATTTGTATATGCTCCCATAGGCCATATGATTGAGAACAAAAATATTGCTTATCACAGCTGTGCAAATGACACCCAGATCTGCCTTGATCTCTCTCCAAGTGACTTCAGTCCCATAGTCTACCTGTGCCAGTGCATAAATAAAATTTACAGTATTCCAAGTTGAATAAAATAAAGACAAAGAAGCGGTAATTGCATTTGGCAATAAAGATAAAATATCAAAGGTGAATGCATAACTTGACTTCAAAAACTAATAATGAAGTCAGGAACCTTGGTATCATTCTGGAATATTATTTAAAAAACCATATAAAAGCAGTAACTAAATCAGCCTATTACCATCTAAAACCGTATGAATCAGATCCTTTGTGCACAAATGAGACCTAGAGAAGCTTATTCATGCATTCATGAGCAGCAGGGTAGATTACAGTAATACATTTCTCTCTGGCCTTCCCCAGAGGACTATTAGACGGTTACAGCTCATACAAAACACTGCTGCAGGCTCCTGTCCAAAACCAAAAAACTGAGCTTATTATCAGTTATTAGGTCATTATATTGGCTTCCCGTTCCATTTCAGAATACTTTTAATTGTATGGAATTCCCATAATGGCCTTGTTACAAAATACCTTGCAGCTATGCTGGTAAGAAGGCATTTAGCTAATATTGCCACCCGCAGCTGGAAAAAGCTTCCAGAAGTTATCAGGGGTGTCCTGAATTTTGCTGCTTTTATTATTTCTTATGTACCTTTTTATGCCTACTATTTTTTTAAAAGTCATTTTTATGTTTTATGTGACGTGTGGTGTTTAAATAAACTTGCCTACAGATTCCAGAATGGATGATTCATGAGCAACTAACTTTAACAGGACACATAAAGAATAGTTTACCTGAAATGCAAATTCGGTCATTTATTTACCATCATGTAGCCTGGAACATAAACGAGCTATCTAGCAAAATGTCTAGTTTGCTCTTTTCATTATTATAAAAAAAGTGAAAGAATACCAGCGGTTATCAAGCTCCACTGACAGATGAGTACATTATACAGGTACATCTCAAAAAATTAGAATATCGTGAAAAAGGTCAATATTTTTGTCACTCATTTCAGAAAGTGAAACCCATATATTATATAGATTCATTACACACAGAGTGAAATATTTCAAGCCTTTATTTCTTGACATTTTGATGATTATGGCTTACAGATAATGAAAACCCCAAATTCAGTGTCTCAGAAAATGTCAATTATTACATAAGATCAATAAAAAAAGGATATTTTAAACAGAAATGTCAGGCGTCTGAAAAGTATGTTCATTTCTATGCACTCAATACTTGGTTGGGCCTCCTTCTGCATGAATTGCTGCATCAATGCGGCGTGGCATGGAGGCAATCAGCCTGTGGCACTGCTCCGGTGTAATGGAAGCCCAGGTTGCTTTGATAGCGGCCTTCAGGTCATCTGCATTGTTGGGTCTGATGTCTCTCATCTTCCTCTTGACAATACTCCATAGATTCTCTATGGGGTTCAGGTCAGGTGAGTTTGCTGGCCAATCCAGCACAGTAACACCATAGTCATTGAACCAGCTTTTGGTACCTTTGGCAGTGTGGGCAGGTGCCAAGTCCTGCTTGAAAATGAAATCAGCATCTCCATAAAGCTTGTCAGCAGAAGGAAGCATGAAGTGCTCTAAAATTTCCTGGTAGATGGCTGCGTTGACTGTGGACACACAGTGGACCAACACCAGCAGATGACATGGCAGCCCAAATCATCACTGACTGTGGAAACTTCACACTGGACTTCAAGCAACATGGATTTTGTGCCTCTCCACTCTTCCTCCAGACTCTGGGACCTTGATTTCCCAAATGAAATGCAAAATTTACTTTCATCTGAAAAGAGGACTTTGGACCACTGAGCAACAGTCCAGTTCTTTTTCTCCACAGCCCAGGTAAGACGCTTCTGACGTTGTCTCTGGTTCAGAAGTGGCTTGGTAGCCCTTTTCATGAAGACGTCTGAGCGTGGAGACTCTTCATGCACTGACTCCAGCTTCAGTCCACTCCTTGTGAAGTGTTTGAATCAGTTTTGCTTGACAGTATTCTCAAGTTTGCAGTCATCACTGTTGCTTGTTTACTATGCTTTGATACAGCACTCTGTGAACAGCCACATCTTTCAGTAATGACCCTCTGTGTCTTACCCTCTTTGTGGAGGGCGTCAATGTTCGTCTTCTGGATCATTGCCAAGTCAGCAGTCTTCTCCATTATTGTGGTTTCAAAGAACAAGAGATATACCCTGAATTTATACTGTATGGATGGTCATTAATTGAAACTCATATGTAAATATTCTAATATTTTGAAATACAGATTTTTGACTTTCATCATCAAAATTAAAACCAAAAAACTTTTGAAATGTTTTACTTTACATGTAATGAATCTAAAATATATGAAAGTTTCACTTTTTGAAATAAGTCACAAGAAAAAAATGAACTTTTTCACGATATTCAATTTTTTTTAGATGTACCTGTAACTTCACACGATTCTGCATTCTGAACATTTTGCTAAATAAACTCTTTTGTTTCTCTTTCTTTTAAGCAATATGACAGTGATTAGCTGAATTAATGTTTAGGTTTGGATAAACTATTCCTTTAGGTATCATGCTCAAGGGACAATCGTTACAATAGTTACTGAATCACATTATGTATGGTGTCTGAAACTATCCCTTTAATCCCAGGTTTCTCCAGAGGGGCTGTTCTTGGGATAAGTGTCAGCTAAATGAATAACCACGGTAATGTTATATATTGCAGTTAACTCTTGTTGCAGTTGGTTGGCACAGATAGTCTGTTGGGAAAGAGCCATCCTGCATAAGCATATGATACTGTATTGGCTGCTCAGGTCCATTTGCAAGCGTGCTGTTGTAATCTCTGAAAGTGCTGGTTTCCATTGTCATCCTGCTTTCTTTCATCGGGCAGATGTGCTTGTGGACTGGACGTGGTTTATAGTTTATGTACTTTCTCCAAAAGTATTTATATTTGTCATCAACAGAAAGAATGAATGGAATATCTATTATCATGTGACCCTGGACCAGTCATAAGTAGCACGGGTATATTTGCAGCAATAGCCAAAAATACATTGTATGGGTCAAATATTATATTTTTTATTTTATGCCAATAATCCTTAGTATATTAAGTAAATATCATGTTTCATGAAGATATTTTGTAAATTTCCTACCGTAAATATATTTAGTATAGTTTAGTAATATGCATTGTTAAGGACTTAATTTGGACAATTTAGGAAATTTTCTCAATGTTTAGATTTTTTTGCACCCTCAGATTCCAGATTTTCAAATAGTTGCATCTCAGCCAAATACGGTCTTATCCTAACAAGCCATACATCAATGGAAAGGTTATTTATTCAGCTTTCAGATTATGTATAGACCTCAAATTCGAAAAACTGACCCTTATGACTGGTTTTGTGGTTCAGGGTCACATATACTCAAGTATATCACTTTTTCTCTGGTTCTTTGTCTCCCTCAGAAATTGTAATGTTCTTTTTGCCATAATTGTGCCATACAAGGTGAACAGAAGTAAAAATATATTGCAGGTAATTATTATGTGGAAATGGCAGAATAACAGAATTGAATCTGTGAAAAGGCACATGAATTATAATTTAGCTTCAGTGTATAATGACTAAAATGAACATCTCATCTTCTTCTATAAGCATATCACTCTGGTATCACATTTTTATTACAGTTAATCCTCTGTCAGTAATCCAGAAACAGAGACACAGAAAGGGTAAACCTAAAATAAATTTATTGAGAAAGCAGAGACTGTATGCTCTCCTACTCTCCTTCCACCCTTTTCACAAGGCAATTAAGAAATCATGCTAAGGCTATGGAAAAAATGGAAATAAGAGACATATTTGCAGGGTCTGATGAGGGGTCTCAGAATATCTGATTCCCCTTCATGCAGACCACAAACAGCCATCACAACCTGATTCAGAAAGTCCATCTCTTTGTACCAGTGCTGTGATAGACAACATAAGACGCACAAAAAACAAAAGGCCCGTTGTAGCAAATTTGGCCTGCTAAGATTATGCTCGACGAGCATCACTTTTGGGACAAAGTCAAAACAATGTCAGTGGCCTCCTGCAGAGGTGAATACAAAGTGCAAAAACAAGCCAAAATTAGAAATGCTTTCATACGTAAAACAGCAAAAAATAAAAAAATGCCACATAAGAGGAAAAATAAAAGGAACAGGCAAAAATGTTAACAGTGGAAATAGGCTATAAATATACAAAGGCCTCTTAGCTAAATAAGACTGAATCCTCGGTGTGCTGAACAAGGAGACAGTAAATAAGCAGCACTGTTTCTCTTAAAGAGTCCCACTTACTCAGTGCTTGTACAACATCCTGTGGACAACGTCACCTGTGCCAAAGCTTAGGGTTCAAGTCACAAGACAACATTTACACATGTACTGAAGACTGTCAAGTTGTCAAAAATATTAAACTGTAATGAAAGATGATACATCTGAATGTATGTATATTACATACTGTACATAGACCAGCAGAATCAATACAAAAGGACTCTGCAACCACCTTGTAAATATATATATAGTCATATAAACAGAGATATGTAGTCTGTGAAACATACCAGTTTGCATGAATTGAACTACATGAAAACTGATTTCTCCACTTCGTTACGCAAATATCATTACAGTATCAGTGTTTCCTTACCTAATCATTTAAGCTCACAAGTAGTACATCTTAACAGGCATGCCCCTAATGACAGCCCATGAGTTTCATGGAAATACAATACTCTCCCTCCCCAGGTCCCTATAGGTTTGCAGGAGGGAGTAACATTGAAGCAGCAATGACTGGAATATTAATGGAGATTGTTCCCTTCGGTCCTTGGGAGTGAAACCTTGGCTCGGATATCCTTTAGCCTCTTACAGAGATTTTGTTCTCCACCGCTGCCAGCATCGCACAGAAGCGTGAGTTTTCGTTCGCCAAGAGCTTGGACGGCTCGTCAAATTCCACCACCTGGGTCAAAAAGAAAAAAAAAAGGCTGTGATTCAGTAAACAGAAGAACCACAGAAAAAAAGGCTTCTTTCATCAAATACGCTTGAAGGAACCGTGGAGCATTGGATTACGTCCCACCAGGGTCGGAAATTAAGGCGAGCTTGGGGCAAAAATGCCACCAAAGTGAACATAAATGACATCCAAATTCAAGACAAGTAGGCAAAAAATGCCCTGCACAAGTAAACTAAATCTGTTATGTCTGCTCACATTGCATTATATTTTTGCATTGATCATTATAACCAACCACACACATTTCTAATGAGCTTACGAATCCAATGGCCAATCAGAAGCATTTAAATTAGTCACCACTAAAAATGCTGGAGTTTTGTTCTTTGCAGGCTTTCCGAATCGACAGTCTGAAGAATTCTCTCATCAGTGATTGTATCTGGGGTGCAGAACTTGCGCTAGACTGAAGTCATGGACTGCTTCATTGACGGGGCACAACTTTGCTCGCTTTCTGTATATAACTTAATCCTGATACATTAAAATGTAGGCTATTTACATTATGCAACTGTAGTGTAAATGCATAGAAATGCCATGCCAGATGCAGCTTCTGTTCCATTTTTGCAGCATAAAGATGGCTTTCGGTGATGCTGATAAAACTTGATCGGCCTATAGCATTCTGATTAATTGGTTAAATTTGAGTATTTAATGTAAGTAATTGACATTTAATAAAGGTAATTATAAAGACTGCCCCTACAAAGACAAAAAATAAATAAATATCCAATGCCCCGGAAATCAATTCCAGGGGGCAAATATTGCCCCTTAATGGAAAGGTTTTTTATCCAAACTAGTCAGTAGACCGCTACACCATACCTGGCCCTGATTAAGCACCATGATACGGTCACAGTTGAGCACCGTGTGCAATCTATGTGCAATGGTCAGCGTGGTGCAGTCCTGGAACGCATTACGAATCGTCTCCTGAATCAAACAGTCGGTCTCTGTGTCCATAGCCGCTGTGGCCTCGTCCAGAATCAAGATCTAAAAATCGGGAGGAAACAAATTGGATGACCCGGTTAAATGAGACCAAGTCTGTTCTGTGTTATCAGCTAATCCCAGTCAGCTTTCCCTAACAGACAAGATCAAAGTTGAGCTGTTAACTTACCTTGCACTGTCTCAGAAGAACTCGGGCCACACAGAGCAGCTGCCGCTCACCCACAGAGAAATTCTCCCCGTTTTCCACCACCTCGGACTCCAGCTTTAAAGGCAGCTGAGACACCTGAACAACAGAGAGGAGATGCAAGACATTAATTACAAACATTCAAAGAAAACTGAAATAAACTGTGATAAGATGGAGGCAAGAGCAACAAGAAGTCATCGGAGACAAACTCTGAGATTTTATACGTGCCCTTAGGTGTGACAGACAACCTGAGAAGCTGCTGTGTGACAGAGTAGGCAACCTGAAACTACTTCGCCAGTAAACGTTATACATGGTGTGTCACTTTTGAAGGGTTTCTTTAGCTTACACATTCTTTCATGTGTGTCCTCTCCAGGGCATCCCAGATTTGCTCCTCTGAATACTGGTTAAATGGATCCAAGTTGGATCTGTTTGATAAGAATACAGAATAGAAAGCAGATGAAGAAAATTGACAAATAAATTCATATGAAGCAGGATTAAGACACTTCTGCGTGACTCGTGTCAACATTTCCTAATTCCTAGGCTTTCCTGTAGCTCAAATAGTAGAGCATGGTGCTAGCAACGCCAAGGTCATGGGTTCGATTCCCAGGGAAAGCAAGAGCTGATGAAATGTAAAAACTGTAACTTGAATGCAATGTAAGTCGCTTGTCTGCTAAATGCATAAATGTCAAGTCACAATGATATAACACTTATACAATATAGATTGTTTCAAAGCAGCTTCAAATTACTGAAACAAGATAATTATTAATTCAATGTATGCTGTAAAGCAGGTCTATAGAAGTCAGTGATGTCATTATTCAGCTCAAGTCAGTTCAGTGCTGATTCAATTCAGTTCAATAACGTGTTGCACAGTTAGTGTCATGATGCAGCTTAATTCAGTTTAGATTTTGTACTTAATGCATGTGAAGATATAACGTTACCTCCCAGTGCACTGCGCACAGGTCAAGTATTGTAACGCGACGCTTACAGTGCAAGCAATTTGCACTGACCTTTTGAAGTGAAGCCAATGGTAACTGGACTGGATTACTGAACATAGATTGCAAAATGCTTTTTTCATGTGAAAGGTCCTGATGCATGAAGCCCAAACATGATATGTGTGAAAAGGTCTTTGGGAATCATTTGGGATACAGCATAAGTCAGAGGAATTCCCGCCTACCTGACAGTGCCACTGAAAAGCACTGGCTCCTGTGGAATGATTGACAGTTTGCTGCGCAAATCAGCAAGGCCAATGTCGCAAATGTTGACACCATCAATCTTAATGGAGCCGCCACATGGTTCTACCAACCGGTAGAGAACCACTCCCAGAGAAGACTTCCCTGAGAACAGATGAGAGGGCAGATTTATTGTTTATTACACATTTATCCGTTTTCCCCTTCTATTTTCACCATGAAAGTCATTTCATAAAAGGCCGGATTCTAAAAGTTACCTTAAATTGAATATCTGACTTGCACAAGAATTTATTTATTATTAAGTTAATGATGTCTTGATAAACTTTTATTATTACCATCTCTTAATAGACACTTTATACTTTTAGTTTTTTTTTCTTCATTATTATATATATATATATGTGTGAATGAGCCAAATGTATATAAGACCCTCTTTTAATTTGTATTTTTTATTCATGTATTATTATTTTTATTACTTAAATTTCTTTCTTTTTGGTTCTGTGCAGTCAAAACTTGTTCTGTGGGATGGAATTCTTTGTAGATATTACCAATATTATAATAAAAAATAAAATTAAAATTAAATATCATAATTGATGAGAAAAGACACGGCGAGAAGAGACTGACCTGAGCCTGTTCGTCCCACAATCCCGACCTTCTCTTTTGGTCGAATGGTGCAGGAAACTTTCTTCAGTATCATTGGGAGGTTGTCTCTGTACCTCATCTCCGTTCCATCAAACACGATCTCACCCTCCTGGGGCCAGTCAGATGGAGGAGCCTTGTTTTTCACTCTTGCAGGAGCCTCCAGAGACAGAGACTAAGACAGACAGAGGTGACTAAGCAAAGGTTGAACTGCATCCTTTCTGAATTCATTGTAAAAGAGTGACAACAGACATCAAATCTGGAAGAGAAGCTTTTAATGTCAAGTTGAAATTGTCAGTCAAAAATGATGCAGGACTAGTACCTTGATGTAATGATGGATTCTCTCTACTGAGGTGAACCGAGCTTCGGTCTCGGAGGCCAAGCGAACAGTAAACTGGAATAACCCTGTTAGCTGTGAGAGATGAAAGAGATGTTAAGATGCTATGTCTATATAGTTACCATTCAGTCTTATTTATTAGTTTTAGTTTATTTTGTTTCAGTTATTTTAGTAAAGATGAAATGCAATTAGCCAAGGCATCAAGTTTGTTGTGTGTATATATATATATATATATATATATATATATATATATATATATATATATATATAGTTTTAGTTAAATAACCCTAGTGCATTCTGCTTCCTTTATATAATACAATAGCTTCGGTTGTGTAAGCAAATGTTAACTGATAATTTAATCTTATGCAAATCTTATTTGAAGGAAATATATGCATACTACACTTGTCAGTCAAGTCTAATGCTGTTTTCACACTTGATTTGTTTGTTTGGTCCAAACCTGAGTTTGATTCCCTCCCTATTTCACCGCAGGTTTCTTTTCACATCGTATTATTTGGCTGTAAACCACAGTGCGTTTGCGTCATCAGCATGAATACCGCCGTGAGTACTAGTGGCACCTGCTTACCAGTGTAACTAGGTAATGACTCAGGAGGAGAAGCTGCTAAAAATGGAAAGGATTTTTTCTCACTTTACATTTTGGCAGAAAACCAATCAGACAAAAAGCATAACATGCACAAAATGGCATGTGCATCAGTCTGCCACAGATGCAAAGTATGTGGGATTTTCTAAGCAGTGAAATGTATTTGCTGTTCTGCCTGCAGGGCATCAGTCCCACTTGACATCATCAGTTTACTTCTGGAAAATAGGCTGTGTTGCTTTTATTATTAGTACTATGTACTTACATTTAAATTAATAATGTGATACAATGTACTTATTGTGTACATACATGTTTTTACATTGTACTTATATATTTTTTTAAATACCTATATGTAATTACATTTATAATTACACTGTTGCCCCATCCCTTACACCTTAACCCACCCTTGAACCTACCCATACCACCCTAACCTGTCCCTAACCTTACCCGTATCCCACCTCAATAGCAGCAAAAGTGTTCTGCAATACAATATGACCACAATAAGAACACATATTTTTTGATGTAAGTACATAGTAAAGGCCACCTAATATAAAGTGTGACCTGCAAACAGTTACATGAACCAAACCCCAAGCTTGTTTTCAAGAGTTTAAAAAAATAATGTTTTACACCAATAGCTTTAGAGTGAAAATACCTTTATACAAAAAATATATATAGTTAAGAATTAAAAGCATAGTTTTTGCAAAAATGAAAATTCTGGCATTATTTACTCACCCTCATGTCATTACAAACCAGCAACAGCTAAAGTCTGTCTACACTGGACACGACAGATGTGATCGACTCATCCATGCACATATGGTAAAATTAGGAAGAGTGTGTATGTGTTGCATTAAAACTAACCTCACTGGTCCTTCCGTGTTTTCCATATGTGGTTTCATTATTTAACATGAACTAACAATGAACAATACTTCTACAGCATTTATGAATCTTATGTTTCTTTCATATTTTTAATCAAAACTTGTATCTGTTAACATCAGTTAATGTGAACTGTGAGCTAACATGAGCAATGAACAATTGTGAATACTAACATTAACAAAAGTTAATGCTGTAAAAATATATTGCTCATAGTTCGTATTAGCGATTAAATGTTAACAAATGAGACCTTATTGTAAAGTGTTACCAATTAAATTTGTTCAAAGTGATCATATCTATTCACAAGACAAAGATCACTTTTACAATGCCTTTATAACCTTTTTGTATCTCGCCAGTTTTGGTTACCCGTAATGTCAATGGTGGGACAAAAACCTCTCAGGTTTAATCTTAATTTGTGTTTCAAAGATAACCCAAGTCTTATGGGTTTGGAATGACACTAGGGTGAGTAACTGATGACAGAATGATCATTTTTGGGTGAACCATCCATTTAAAAGAGAAAAACAACATTTACATAATTTCCACTCACCTGCACGGCATAGGAAATGGCCAAGCCTGCGTATGCAGGAGAAATCTGGCCATGCATGAGGACGATCATCAAAGCCGTGATGCTAATGAGGGCCACACTAATCACATCCAGACGCACAGCCAGCCAGCGCATGGCGCAGCTGAACAAATAGAAGGGAGCCTGGTTCTGATCCAGCAGCTCCTGATACCTGGAAGAAAACACACAGACAAAATACATCAACCGTGCTCACTGGAAGACTTATCGTTTAAGGAGAAACGCAACAAAGTGAGGCAGAATGATATCCCAGTGTTTACCTTTGAAGGAATTCGTCCTCTTTCCCATAAGCATGCACTGTGGTCAGGCCCTGAATGCTGGAGGCAATGTGGGACAGGAAAGGTGACTGTGTGATGTTGTCTAATCGCTTGAGTTCTCGAATGAAGACTCGAGAAACCACGTGCAGCACCGTAAAGAGGAGGACCAGCGGCCCTACTGCCACCAGGAACCACGGGAACACGCTGCCAATCACACCCAGGCAGAAGAGCACCAGAATCACGTTCTGAATGAACATCTCCGCCTGGAACGGCAGACGCGTGTCCACTGAGAGAAGACAGGGAAACGTTTAGAAATGTGAGACAGGCAAGTGACGGCAAGTGTGTGATATGTATCGATCTATGATAATGTCATAATTGTTGTTTTAATGAAAGAACAAACAATTGCATATATGATATTGATTTTATCAAAACAAATCAGAAAAATCCTTTATAAAAGGCAAATGTTGTCTCTATGAAATATGAAAAGCTGAGTCAACAGATGTATACTAGTCAAGATACCAGTACAAAAATAATCGCTACAAATGATCCTTATCAACAAAATCCCAGAAAATATCCTTTTACGTTAATATCTCACACCCCTATCTGATGATAATGCTACAATCTAACCCTCCATCAGGTCCCACCTTCATCCATGTCTTTGGAGAATCTGTTCAGGATGCGAGCCGTTGGCGTTGTGTCAAAAAATTTCATGGGACTACGAAGAATCTTCTGGAAAAGTTCCTCATGGAGCCTCGAGGAGGCACGCAGAGTACCCTTGAAAAACAAACAAATAAATCACCCGCTGAAACATGGACCTCATTCTCTGACAGCAAGTCCATCACACAAAACTGCAATCGCTATAAAAGTACCTATATGATGTAAAATCTCACCTTAACAAACACAATGCCTCTCAGTAGTTTGAGAAGGAGCATGATTCCCATAGACATAGTATAGATGGCAGCATAGTGTTGCATCAGAGGGTTATCACGCATACTCTCACTCAGTACTGAACTGTTCCCCATCTGCACCGTCGTGTTCTGTTGAGCAGGACATCACGGATGCATTGCATTATGCAGTAAAACATGATCATGAATCAACGTTTGTGTATATATTAGGGATGCAACAATACAGTTAGCCGTGGATGTCATACAGATCAAATATTATATTGAGAATTGTTGTTGGAAAGTTAATGTTTTTAGTTAAAGACTGAGGGCAATATTTAAAGAAATAATGATGTGCACCGATAAATAATTTATTATAAATACTTAAAAATTCCATAAAAAAAGAACTGTACATTTTTATTTCACGCTGACTTGGATAAAAATCCAATTAATATATATTTGTTAATATAGAAATACCGTGATGAATATGACCCAAAGATCAATCGTATCACACTTAGCCAGTAAAGACCAAGATAAAATATATTTTTAAATATTGATACTTAAGTGCATGAATTTTGTGGCCAAAAATAATATAATTCGCAATCATTTGTGATTTGTAATTTCCAACGTGTGAAGACACACTAACAGTACCAGCTCTAGAAAGAAAAGAAAAAAGACAAAAAACACCGGTAAAGGTCAGAAGCACATGAAATATTTAAACACATCTGGTCTCGCGGAATTAAAGCCTTTCCGCCTTTCCTTTGCTCCGAACTGCTCATGGTCTCTTACCCCGCTGCCCTGTTTGATCCAGTAGCTGAGCCACCAGTTGCTGAAGGCTGTGCTGCCCACATTGAGAACAAAGAGGGCCAGGATGAAGAGGAAGACGGACCACCCTCCTAAAGCCTGGATGTACACTTTGTACACCTCCCAGGGCACCGAGCCTTTCCCCCTCTCTTCCACCTGCATCAGCTGACCTAAAAGAAAACAGACAGCAGTGAGGTAAATCAGTAGGTAAATCACAACTAAATGGGAGTGTAATTTACTGTGTTTAGCATACTCGTACTTACCATCACCCTGGTTGGCTGATTTTTCTTTTTTGACAGATCCTGCCTTGTTGCTCTCCAATGGTTTCTTTAGGGAACTCCCAGATTTCTTATTCGGAACCTGAGATGACAAAACAACAGATTTTAAAGCTCCACCATGGCTTCAATCTCATTTGTACATATGCAAGAAACACGCAATGACATGCAAGAACTGATGGTGCTGTTAAAAAAAGAGCTGTGTAGACATTCAAAACTTCTCCTTTTGTATTTCCTGGAAGCAATAAAGTCATGCGAGTTTGGAACAACAAGTGGAAAATGATGATCATAGTTTTTGGGTGAACTGTCTCTGAACTGTTTCACCATCTTCCTTATTTCATCTGTTTAGAAACAAAACACATGATTTTAAGGGATAATTCATCCATTTACAAACCCTTGTGTTACTCAAAACCTTTCTTTATTTTTTAGACCACAAAAAAAAGATATTCTGAATGTTTAAGATGTTTTGTCCATATCTTCAAGTAACACGATCGGTTGAAGAACAGATTAAAAATTAAAGTCTTTATTCCTTGAACCTCATATGTCAACTATCGTCAAACCCCATTGGTTCTGGAGCAAACGCAATGATGTTTGAGTTTCATCCTGACATGGGGGTGAGAAAAAAAAAATTGGGGGTGGGGGGGTTCTGACCTCAATGATGGGTGTTTCTCCCAGCTGAAGGTTGTTAAATATGGCGGCGTAGTCTCCATTCAGATTCATCAGGTCCTCATGGCTGCCCTGCTCTGTGATGCTGCCGTCACGCATGAAGATCACGTCATCACAGTCCACCAGATACTAATAACAGAAATAGGACAGGGTTTTTGGAAGCTGAATTAAAAATTCATATACAGTACTTTTCACATGACCGGGCATGACATTATAATACCTGGAGCTGGTGAGTGACAAAGATGACGGTCTTGCCACGCAGATGTTTTCTAATGGCATTGTTGAAGATGTGATTTCCGACATGGGCATCCAGAGCACTTAAAGGGTCATCGAAAATGTAAATATCCCTGTTGCTGTATAAAGCTCGAGCCAGGCTTATCCGCTGACGCTGCCCTCCGCTCAGGTTAGCACCACGTTCTCCAATCTGACGAAGGGAATCACACCATGTATTAAAGACATACCTTCATTTTAAGGGGAATTTATTGTTTGATCAAATAATTATTATTGTAGTAGTAGCTCAGGTCTGCAGCCCAGTGCACACTCTACAATTTTAGCCACAATTTTGCCACCTAAAACTAATTTCTGCAATCCCAAATGATTTGGGATAGAATAAAACTGTATGTTCAATCATCTACAGTCTACAAATAGTCTACAAAAATACAGTTTCACAAGTGAAGTGATGTACATGAACAACAATTTTGGACAAATTTGTTGTTGATGTACATCACTTCACTTGTGAAACTGTAGTAAATAGAGTAAACAATAATATAGATTGCACTCTTTCTTCCCTTTTGTGCTGTTTTATTTTTTCAAACACCTAATTTAACTTGTGCGCAAAATTGGAATATCGCATAAAACATTTACGAACAAGCACCGTTTCCATCAAACGAGAAATCCTCACTTCCTGGTAAACTGGCACTAAATAGCCTATATAGAAAACTAGGATAAGCTACTGAATATAATAAATTTCATATATGACTTGCGCCTCAGAGCGAGCAGACGAAACAAATGCTGGCATTGCTTTCGGAGGTGAATGCTACTGTTTGGGAACACAGTCGTGTAAGACAATTATACAGAAATACTTTGATGACAGACTTTGCTCAGGCATTTCAGAGCGACCATAACAACATTTCAGATGCTGTGGAACGAGATCAGTCCGCTGCTAGTCAAGTTATCCCGTCTCATAGCACAAAGTCACATGACTTTTTTGATGCGCTTGGAGGAATTTATTCACAAAATGCATTTCCATCTCCCATTATTCTCCCATTAAACCACCTCAAGCGAGCGTAAAAAAGTTTTTGCGAATTAAGGGATTTTTATTTGAAATTTGGCGTTTCCGTCACTCGTTTCTCATGCGATACTTCAAAATGCACATTAAACAGGGTGATGGAAACCCAGCTATGGTATTCATTCATGAAGTGAACATTTGCCGGGATACTAGTGATTCGATTCACTGTTTTGGACTGCTGTCTTGAACCCAAGAATGTGGAAACAGAATGTCGTGTTCAGTGTGTGCAAATCGTTCAGTGCATATCAGGCTTATGAGTATCTGCTGATTTTTGTTTAGGATGTGTTACCTCAGTCAGGTCAGCATTAGGGAGGATGGCCAAGTCTAGTCTCAAGCAGCAAGCACTCAGAATTGCCTGATACCTGAATGAGACATAAAAAATACAGGAGAATAAAATGTCCTGCATTAAAAACCAAAAATGCTTACTCTTAATGGTAACACAGTCATAGCCTAATGGTTAGAGTGTTGCGGGTTCGAGTCTCGGGCCGGCAGGAATTGTAGATGGGGGGGGGTGAATATACAGTGGTTTCTCCACCCTCAATACCACGACTGAGGTGCCCTTGAGCAAGGCACCGAACCCCCAACTGCTCCACGTGTGTTCACCGCTGTGTGTGCACTTTGGATGGGTTAAATTCCGAGTATGGGTCACCATACTTGGCTGTATGTCACGTCACTTTCACTTTTTGAAGAATGTTTATTCATAATTTGAACAAAATCAGGCCAAAATGAAGTCAGCTGGAGTTTGTTTTGGAAGCTCAAAACAGTTTGCCAAAACAAACTTTCCAGCAACGTTTGCTCCAGCTTGTAAATGCCTTTGAACTACTGTTGGTCTGTGATGATTATGTAATAGGTGGATGTGTTCTAAAGAGCTGCTTTATAGTTGAATTTGAAGTTGTAATTTTAATTGAAAGTGACTCTGACACAGTTTTTCATGTTTAACTCTTTCCCATCCAATGACAGAATTTTCTGGCTTTCGGTGTTTTCATTGGTGTAAGGTAGGAGGTGCTACTACACATCTTCTGAAAGAGTATTGAACATCTGGATCAAAACACGGCAAAGAAGAAGCAGAAACAAGCAATCGCGCATGTAAGCAGATGCATATGTAAAATAATGCATCATCAAGCATAAAACAGAATATAAATCAAAACTGCCTAACGTTACCAAATGAAATGTCGATCCAGAAAATGGTATTGAACTGTGCAAGCTTTACATGTGTTTTGACGGAAGCGATTTATTCCATCTATGTTTTGATCATCGTTCTGAATCTAAACAGGACAAAAAAAACCCCTGATTTTCTCAGCTTTTTTGTTCAAGTGTTGATAAAAATAGATTGCATAAAGCTAGAATAAAATATTGTATTTGTTTGTTTAAAAACAGAGGCTCTGTTCTTTGTTTTGGCATATTGTATGTTCAGATATTCATACAAAAAATATTCTGGGGCCATCAGCTTTTATGAAAATGATCAAAAATGCTGCTGGTGGCTGGCACACTTTTTTTATTTTAATTGCTGGCAGGGAAAAATTTAAACTGTAAAGCTGCATTAAAGCGATCTATTGTATAATATGCTACAGAAACAGACGTGATGCAACCTTAATTGACTGGAGTGCTGAATTGCAAACATATCCACAGCATTATGATCAGATGTTTTCTCACTGCTGTCATTTTTGTTGTGCGCTTATTTTGTCATTGTGAGGAAAATGCGCAGCACATTTTTACATATTCATCTAAATGCTGCTCTCAGCAGGAGAACAGACAGAATTGGATGTTCATTAACAGTAAACCGTTACTTAAGTATTTTGAACTTCTTTTTATTTTAGCGAATAACGAAAAATAACTTTGCTGTGAGTATATCAGGGCCTTTACACTTTTATTTTATTTAGGGATGCAACCATACCATTTTTTCAGAACCGATCCAATCTGATCCCGAAAATTCTGAGTAACTGCCGATACCGATCCAATCCGATACCAACGCAGTTTTTTTTAAATCAATGTAGAATTTCTATACTTCTGTGTGTTGACCTGATCATCACTCTTTTGTGTGTTAAACACAATCTACTACATATAGACATCTTATTTTTAATGAAAATATATAATCATAATCTATGACAAAAATACTATTATAAATAAGTTAGTGGATAATTCAGCAGCAAAAGATACTCTAGAAAAATCATGGGTGCACAATAATTTTATAAAATCTAGTGAAACATTTTTATTTACAAATAAAAGTGAATAAGTGTAGGACTAAATCTGGTAAAACGGTTGTATTGTTGTAAAATATAAAAAAACAAGCCAATACATTTATATATAAATATATACTATAAAATTAAGACATTTCTTTTAAATCTATAGTACAGTAATGAAAGCAGCAACATATGATAGATGAACAGAACAAGAAAGACTATTAATAATTTTTCATTGCGCAAAAGTATTATAATACGAAAGGCTCCAATATAGAGCGGCACAAAGCGCTAATACGCATCCCGTGCGCAGAATGATGCACATGAAGCGACACGGAGTCACAGCGCGTAGTGATGCGTAGTGTATTAAATCTGTGCGTTACTTTTTTAAGCCTTTTCTTTGAACAGTTTTAAACCTCAGTTACTGTGCGCTCTTGAAGAGAGTTTGACTGCAGTAACCGAACGCGACACGCAGTTTGAATGCTGAATGGAGGATGACAGACAGCCGCAGCGGACAGAAGAGTTTACGTCGTCTTTAATTTAACAACATAAATATTCATCTGTACCTCAGATTAAACTATGGAACAGCTTCAGAACACTTGCAATATAGTGCACGAAAACTTTATGCTGCTTTATAATGTTTTTGTGCCTTTCATGGGGCTCAAAAATAACACAGAATAGTGTATGCACAATATCGGATTTGAATCGGTCTAGTCTGACCGATACCGATCCGACAGAAAATGCCAGTATCGGAGCATCCCTACTTTTATTTGGTGCTCACCTCTCTTCCTCCATTTCCTTGCCAAACAGGATATTGTCACGGAAGGATGCATTGAGAATCCAGGCCTGTTGTGCCACATATGCAAAATCTCCATTTACAGCAACAGTCCCTTCTAAAAGAGTCATCTGGGATACACGCAGAGCAGGCGTTAAAAACAGATTTCTGAACACATCTAATTGATGTAGCCTTCAGCACAGACAAAGGACAGATGCTCTGTTTTATGCTTCAAATCGCTCACCTGTCCAAGAATGGCAGAGATAAGAGATGTTTTGCCACTTCCCACGCTGCCACAGACACCGACCAGCTTCCCCTGAAGATTCAAACACAGAAATAATTATTAGCATGATCTTTCTTTGTCATCTCGACCATTACCAAATTAGCATTAACAAAAAGACCTTTTGTATGGAGAGATCGATGCAGTGAAGAGTTCTCTGTAGCCGTTGGCTAATGGTCGGCACTTGAAGGGTTTGATCTTCAGAACTGGATGCCATGTCTACAGACGCATCATTCAACAGCTGGCCATGCGGTTCCTCTTCCAGCATCCCGTGATGTTTTGGGTCGTCATGTTGCCGGCGCTTCTTGGGACAGCCTCTCATGCCTAGGCCTACATAGGGTGTACCGCGGGGTGAAGGCTGGGCACTGTGACCGCCCGTCTCCCAAGCCAAACTGGCACCGGTCATCTCTATCGCGATGGAAGAATCGCTCGGCAGCTCACGGATCATCTTGACCTCGGCCATCAGTAACAAACTCTGGAGGAAAATGAAGCAACAGAGAAAACAGATTAAAGGAATTTGTCTCACAGAACAATCATTTAAGTCAATGAGTTTGTGTTTAACAAGCACAAGTTATTTTCATGTGATTCTACAACATACTTCAGTAATACTTATTTGTGATTTTTTTTTAAAGGATTTATAGGAGAGAAGTAGAAAAGTCATCTTTTATGCAGCACTCTACAGTTACATGTGTGATACTGGCACAAAAATCAAAACAAGACGAACGAGAGTCTGGTCCAGACGTATGATCAGGGACGCCGCTATGGTTTGCGGGTCTCGGTAAAAATGCGTCCCAGGCCCCCTCTCCCTCACCGGGCCCTTAGAATCGCTCAAATTCCCCCCACCCCCGTTATGGTGCCCCTGTGTATGAAGCTGAGCAACCAGAGATATGAACCCATGTTTAAGAAGTCTTGTGCCGATGCATCACTCATAGCACTCAGGCCTTTTCTTCAGTTCTAAGCACAAATAAAACTCTTTTTCTCTTGTTTTGCCATGTTTTACTCCTTGTCAGGTCCACTTCCATTCACTTATTCTTCCTAAAATTGCCCTTTTAAGATGGTATCTCCAACACTTTTGATGTGCAATTTCATTGAAGTGTGATGCAAGTCATGTAAAAGGACTTTATGTGATTTGTTTCATCTGCCACTGAAGTCAGAAACGAAGATATAATCTGCTGGATTAGGTGAAGGATAGAAGTAAAATGGGTGGCAACTGGAGCTTTTCAATATGGTACCAAGAACAGCCCTATTCCCATCTTATTCAGTCAATTCCCCAAGATCATCCATCTGGACACACCTCCATGATATCAAACACACCTCCATGATAACACTTGATCCAATACTTGGATTTACAGGAATAGGGTCCCTTTGAGAACAGCATGCAAAATACACACTGCCAGACTTGACAAAGGCAGAAGTAACTATCTGGAGAAGGAAGGAGAGAAAGCTCACCTTAAACCTATCAATGGCGACAGACGCCTCTGATAGAGATTTGACAGAAAATGGGGTGACCTTTAAGGCAAAGGTCATGGCATTGAAAACAGTGACGACAGTGAATGCCTGGAGAAAAGAAATGAAGTAAAGAGTCAGTGCGTGAGTACATTAATACTGTGGTAATGCCTACACCTCCAAACAAGCAACGCAACCCTACCTGTGCAGCGGTAAGGTCATAACCTAGCAGCATGTGGGTGGAGAATGTGGCCACACTGGCAATCACCACGACGATAGGTGCCACGCCGACTGTAATGCTCTGAAAATATCCGGTTTTCTCCAGAATCTGACGCTCCTCATCTCTAATTCCTGTTAGATGGAATGCAATAAGCCAAAACATTTGCATAGAAATAGACCAAAGCAGACTACTATCGTTAACTAAAACCTTAAAAAACTTTTATTCAAAAAATTAAAAAAAAATTATTTCAGCTAGTCGCCAAACAACATCTCATTTTCATTTAGTTTGAATTGAATTGTAGCATTAAAACAACTAAAGCTGAACCAAAACTAAAAGCTAAAACTTTATAAATAATATATATACACACACACTTAAAAAATTAAGAAATTAAAAAAAAAATGAAAAGTGCATACAACTAAATTTCTAAACTTAAACTACATTAGTTCATTAATCCTAAAAAAAAAAAAGATAAATAACACTGAGCCAAACACACATGCTAAAAAAAACAACTTACTTCGCACAGCTTGAGAGAAGGCCTTAACCCAGGCATACATCTTAATGAACTTGATGTAGTTCAAAATCTCATTCATCTTTTGAACGCGCTGGTCAGTCACGGCTACTCCCTTCCTCCTGAAGTACGCCGTCAGCCTGGAGCTAAACATCTACAGGAAAAGCACTGCCATTACAACAGGAACTCCCATTAGAAATGCAACACAAAGCCTGAACGGATAGCTCACCATAGTGGGGTAGAAGAGGATGAATACAGCAGAACCCAGCAGAGACGTCGGCCCCAATACGGATAAGTTGTACGCCATTCCCAGCACGGCCACCAGGGGGCCTCCGGCCAACAGGCTGCCCACAGCAGCGGCTTCAAACATGCGCTGCCCGTCATTCGAACACATATTGATCAGCTAAAGAGAAAAGCGACACGTACGTCGGCAAGATGCGCGAGATATACCGTAGACTACCATAAAATATATGCGGACATCACCTTCTTTAGATATTTTCCTTCACTCTTCATCTCTTCACCATTCAACACCCTAGGATATCTGCTCCTAACCTTCCTAAATGTCCAATTCATTAATCCAAAACTCCTCACCCGCCCAATCTCAACACCGTACCTCTCCCATGCTCTTCTCCCGAAGGCTGCGCAGACGCAGTATCTTGTGGAAGGCCATGGTCAGGATGGCTCCACGCAGACGGGTGCCAGTGCGGTAGTTGAGCGCCCAGGTGAGGGCGAGGGACCAGGAGCGAATCAGCTCGGTGGCCAAGAGGCCCAGCACCAGCAGCAGGCCGTAGGGCAGGTCGGGTTCGCTCATCTGCGTGTACTCCAGCAACCGCCTCACCACAAACGCCTGCGGAGAGGGAGGACGAGCAAGGGGGCGACAGGACACAGCAGGCGTGACTGAGGATACAAACATAGCCGTGCACCAGCACTGCAACATTTACACTTCATGACCTTCCTCATCATAAAATATCTGATTACAGCGTTGGGCAGAGAAAGGTAAAGGGATGCAGATCATTGTATGCTACATGTGGGACTTCATCATAAAATGCACGGCTTCTAATCATTGGAGACAGTGAGGGAGCGGCAACGTCTACTTAAAGATAATGTCAGCCTGTGTTCTAATAGTTCGTTACCTTATGCGGCCCTTTTCTCTAGCCTTCGGAAAAGAACAAGAGAGACAATGAAACAGTACCGACAGTACCATCTGTGCGGGAGACAAAGCAATGTGACATAATCATGGACATAGTGCCCCTTGTTTGTGGATTCAAATACTTTTTTTTTTTTTTTTTTTACCTAGAGTCACACCAGGTTGGGGTACAGGATGGAGACGTACTTTTGTTTAAACACCTGAAAATGAATATCAATTAAATTAGTAGCAGAGTGTGCGGAAGCACAAAACACAGAACATTTTAACAGCCGACAGTTCAAGAAAGTCATCCAAGCACACACATTCGCGCACACACTCACGCACGCCGTTCTCAAATATCATGCACATACGCAGTCAAGGATATGCAGACATAAACTGGGAACAAGGGCAAACCCATGTGGTTGAACACAGCTGCTAGACTTTATTAAGGAAACCTTGAATATTTAACCTTGAATCTTGAAACATCAGCAGTTTGTGGAAAAAATGTACAAAGACATTGCATGAAAAAAAACATGGATCAAGCAAATCAATACTTTGTTGTGAGAGAAAAAAACAAAAAGACATTGTTGCACAAAATAAGGTCTTTCAGAGTCCATTTGCGAGTTGTCATCACTTAAAAGCTGTCCCAATTATTTTTAATCGAGGTTAGTGGGGCAGCGATCACCCTCCCTGAATGACGCACATCTTACGAGACCCATTTACACCGCACAGTTGCTTAAAAAGGTGTCCATGAAATTGGTCAAAAATCCAGCAACATATTGAGGACAAGAGGTGCGGGTCTGAAAACGACCTGTACGCTCATGTATCTCTCAAAACTTGAGAGCGTTTCAGTCCAAAATAATGCCCGGCGATATAAAACCCCCGCAAGTCCGTTTTCCGTTCGCCGGTTTTTATCTGGAGAAGTCTGAATCAATTGTCCATCAGCATTAAATCTTGCCCACATCCGTCATCGGACATGCATTGCACAATCATTTGCCAACCAGTTACCCAACCTTTCAGACATTTCTTGCTGGATCATTTCAATACATATGAGATGTGAATAATTACAGAGATCAGATAAGAGAAGGGAAACAGAAAGGAGAGAGTAGGCAAGAGAGAGAGAGAGAGAAAAACGGGCAGCAAACAGCATTAACTCTTGATCCAGCCCTGCATAAGAAACATGCCCTTACCTCCCAGGAATCCTCACCGGCTCTGCCTGCCGTGTGCTCTCCCCGCAGGTTAAACGGACACCCTGTGGAGTCTAAAGAATAGCCTCTGTCACATGTCACACACATGGGGACCCAGCGACCTCTGACCCCTAACTCCAATCTGAACCCTCCCCCCTGACACCCACCTTCCTTTACAAACCACCCCCGACCTCAGTCATCAGAGCAAGGACAGGTATCTCTTCAAGGAGATGTTCTACAGGGAGTTGCTAAATATAGACAACAGGGAGAGAAAGGCAGTTGATGATTAAACAGAATCTTTAGATAAGCCCGAATTTCTCCAATCGGTTGAAGGAGACAGAGCCTTGCTGTGTCGCCCATGGTGGGACAGTGACAGAAGCTCTCCTTGAAGAAAGTGTTAGCCTATCCTCCTGATCTAAGGAGACTTCTCTTTAGACTACACTTGTGCTACATGCAATGCCCCTAAACTTAAGTTGTACCCCAAATCTAACATTTCATTGTGGACCGTAAGAACAGAATACTTTCCTTATTATCTACCTGATAATAACACCACAGATATAAAACCCCTGGTACCTGGAAAGCAAGAGACAAACAGAAACTTGCACAATCACAGAGCAGCAGTTTTTTGGACTGGTGTAATACATTTCTGTTTTTGGAACTGAAACTCTTGGAACTGAAAATGATGACTATGTTTCGAGTCATTTATCTTTAGCTTTATTAAAACTACAGGATGTTTATGATTAATAACATTTGGCCATAACTGACAGACATGCTTTAAAGTAAAGTGTGTCATATCTAAAAGTTGCCTGACCCTAATGCACTCTATGTTTGAGTTAATGTTGTTACATCTGACAAAACTGGGCAGCTCAAATGGCTTGCGATTCCATTTGGTGCCGTTAGTGGCGCAGATATGACATACTTCAATAACAACTAAATTAATAAAGTTCCCCCTTTTTTTTGACAATAGAGTCAGACTATTCGGCAAAAAGCAGCAGACAAACTGTAATACTCTTTTGGTGTTGGCACGAGTCATCATTAAGGCACTTTATAAATAGCACTAATAGTTAAATTAATTGCTAAAATGGTTTTGGGAGCCACACTGGAAACACCACAGAGGTAATGCAGATAACTTCTGAGGCCCAGTGACAATGTAAAACACTGTTCATTCCCCATCTGAACACTCACCTGAGCATTTGAGGGGGGCAGGATTTGATAGGTGGGTCTATAAAGCTAATAATACACAGAGAGAGCAAGAGCGAGAGAGAGAGAGAGAGATAGATCGAGGGAAAAGACACCAGAAAGACACAACAGAGCTGAGATGGTGTTACTTACTGGGCCACTGAAGCCTGCGAGTTGAGTAACCATAAGGCAGAGGATGGACAGCAGCAGACGTGTGCGGCAAAAATGCCAGACCACACGACGAAGAGATGCCCCGTCCCCTCGTGACCTGACTTCCTCCTCCCACAGCCCGGCCAGCCTGCGGAAATTATGTTTTGTTGACATGCAATGCATCTACCAATTACATCAGGCCTGGCTCCAGGTCCAAGAAGTTCCACTGTAACCCCACTTGATTTGGACATGAGCCATGCAAGTGCAATGGTTTTCTTTTAAGTACTTTGGAGTACTATGAAACTACCATGGCTCATCAATCATTCAGTATAATATTTATGGTATTGGTACCATTTGATATCACCATAGTTTTGTATGAGAAAGTTGCATCTAGCAGGCCTGAATTACATATATTTTAGTTGGATGAGTTCTTGATCTGTGATAAGAAGTTATATATGAGTACTGACCGGCGACGATTGACCTCACAACTCTCAAACTGCGACACAGCCCATATATCCTCCAGAAACAGCTGACCCTTCTTATGGGCCAACACCACCAGTGAGGTCAACCAGTTAAATGTCATAAAGGAGAAGAGGCCAGCATTGTCGACTGGATGCTGATACCTGTGACGACACAATGAAAACAGGACAGGAGAACAGACAAGAGATGTGGATTAATCTCTAAGCTGCAGTATTATAATTCAGTGCAATTTGGTTTATTTTATTAGGGCCACCCAGCCAGAGTCCCATGTGCCTTTCTCAGGGACACAGTGTATGTCTCGTAAAACTGTGTCATTTGAGCTTAATCACTGCACTGTGACATTTTAATAGGGTTGGAATTTTACCGAAATGTGGCTTTTGTTAAAATAGATGTTTGTACTAGGACTGGGTTGGCAAAAGTGATTTCTCAATTTGAATCGACTCATTTTGATGAACTGGATTCTAAAATCCCAAGAATCCATATTTTAGTTTTCAATTGATGCATGAACAGCACTTTATAAAACATTATTTATAGCATGCCTCCTATCTAATAATTGTAAAAATTGCAATCTAGTGAACTGAAATTTCTTGAAATTGGTATCAGTATCCAGATCTAGTTTATTCCGCATGTTCTTGTCTTCTGTGCTGTCTTATTTTGGTGTCTGAATCCAAAATTCTTTCATCATTTACTCACCCTCATGTCATTCCGAACTTTTGTTCATTTTCAGAAAACAAATGAAGATTTGCAATTGTTTAATCTGTTTGCCCTTATATTGGCCTTGTCGAAACTCCATATTTCATCTCCCTTGGGATGAAATATTGAGACAATTTCATTTTAAACCATTGCTTCTGGCCAAAATACCTATCCATAATCCATAATAACACTTCTTCCAGTGAAAAAGTCCATCTCCTGTTGTCCTCTCGCATCAAAATCTACCCAAATATTTGTTTAGAGCTGTTTGGACTATTTTTGCTTGTAAACGGTGCTTGATCTGTGCATATTTCTCTCCTGATTCAGACGAGACAAATTTTTCTCTGGAGAAAACAATATTATGGATAGAGGACTCTTTTTATTTCAGCTTGAAGCAAAGGCTTGAAGTTAAAAAAGCCTTAAGTATTAAGTAAGCACAGCTTTTCACTTCACAGTACATTAACTGATGGACTGGAGTGGTGTGGATTATTGTGATGTTTTTATCAGCTGTTTGGACTCTTGTTCTGACGGCACCCATTCACTGCAGAGCATCCATTGGTGAGCAAGTGATAAAAGCTAAATCCAACTATATTTTCAGCAAATGTTCATTTTTTGAGTGAACTGACAGCTGACACTTATCTATTCAAATAGTTCAGTTTATCACCAACTGTTTCAGAAAATGCTCCTATTGGCATCTCAGGTCTACTGAGCCATTGACATTTGAGAGAATGGCCTTCAAAAGCATGTAGACATCTGAAAATGGACACAGTGTTACCCATCACGGTTTGCTTACTGAAATGAAAGGCACATTGACCAGTAACTTTAGTACATACTTGCTGGTGGAGCGGATAGGCTTGAGTACACAGACACTGTGGTGGTATTTGCTTCTCCCGACTTCGTCCTCCAACTCTTTTGCGTCAGCGGCATTGCCCCCATCCAATGAGAGGCCACCCTCAGCTCTTGCTGCCGTTTCAAAAGCATCCTGGGAGAAACATTAGCAGATCAGGTGTTCAGATGCCAGGTTTGTTTTTGAGTGTGGCATATCAGCACTTTTCAATGGAAAAATGTGACTATGCAAAAAAAAAAAAAAAAGTTGAAATGAAAGAAGACATGTTCGTCAGCATGTGCTGGGCAAGGACAAATATCATCAGCGAAAAAAACAGAGGAAGGAAACCAGTCAGACTCCTCAAACCGTGCAGCCTATACTGCCTAATAACGCCTTGGGGAAAAACCACCGAGGGAACATCAAGTCTTGTGCTGCGCGTGCCTTAAACACAGACAGCTGATGAAGCCCCTAACTGTAAATTACGCACACATGTTTGAGTCATGTGTCTTGGCTTAACAAATAACTGGCAAAAGTTTAGAAGACCGTTTAAGGCAAGACGCTACAAGTGAGGCCTTGTCCACTCCACACCAATACGTTTTCATTTGAAAATGAGTCTTTTTCTCTCCTTTTTGGCCTTCCGTTCACACCAAGCATGCATTGCTGTCACTAAAAACAAAGCTTTCCAAAGTGGATACATTTGAAAACTGTAAAAACAATGATGCACATTTAATGCTGACGCATATTGTACCGATCCATGTTTATACCGGTATTGAGCCTGTTATGTGGTATTCAGTTTCACACTGTTGCTAAAAATACGCTACTTTGTACACAGATATCGCAGGCCTTCAAATATGACAGAAAACTTGCAACACTCGGAAGTGCTGTTCTGCAGCAAAACATGAGGGCAGTTGAAGAACAGTGTGAGAACTTTATTCTGTTTATTCTTTATTTTATTCTGTTCCATCTGAATTAATCACAGTGCAATTGTTTTGTATTACAAGTTTTCTGAAAAGTCATTTAATTATAGAAATTAGGCATTATCTAATTAAATATGCACTCATTTGCATACAACAATCTGAACATTGGATAAAGCTAGGCTCAAAATTATTATTTAATTTTGTTGACAGAGTTAAAGGTATTTAAAGTGTCCCTATTATGCCAGTTTTAAGGTTTCTAATATTGTTGTGGGAGTCTCCTACAAAAGGATAACATGCATTCAAGGGCAAAAAACACTTGTTTTCTCAAAATATGCATTTAATATCTCATTTTCCACAGATTTGTTCGAAGCAGTTCTAAGCATAATGCATTCTCTCTAAACCCCTCCTTTCCAGCAGCCTACTCTGCTCTGATTGGTCAGATGGCCCAGTCTGTTGTGATTGGTCTACCATGTACAGTGCGTGTCAGAAAACGATACGCCCATTGCCATAGTTTCAGATTTTGAATGCTCAATAGAAAATATAAACATTTAATATTTATCATACTTACAGGTTGTGATTCATTGGAGCCAGCTGGTCCAAAAAAACCCAAAACAAATCAATTACTGATGCAGCCTCATCTTTCAGAAGTGAAAATAAAAAGAATTTACTTTCATAGCATAGGATAGAGCGTCTTCTCAACATGAATAAGCTATAGTGTTTGCGGACGGCCAACGTAGAACATATGCAGGCATTATGCAAATGTGTTACATAGTGACGTGTAGCCACCACAGAAGTGGGATTCCAATTACTAACGACTCGTTCAGTCTTTCTTTTGGGAGACAATAACTGTATTTGAGAAAACGGCCTTAAAAGATAAGGCATTGTCCTTGAAATCCACAGAAGCAAAAACATAAGTGTAATAAAATAAACACTTAAATATGTATTTTGGAAGTTTTCTTTCCACCAGTCTGAAATAAAGACATGTTATGAAAGCAAAATAGGCCAAAATCTCAAAATGTAACAGTTCCTGAAAAAAAAAAAAGAAGTGGTGTGTCTTGTTTAAGTCAAATGTACTGGTAACACTTAGTCTAGGGACAAATCCTCACTATTAACTAGTTGCTTATTAGCATGCATATTACTAGCATATTGGCTGTTTATTAGTACTTATAAAATGCATATTAATGCCTTATTCTGAATGACCTTAATCCTACCCTTTACCTAAATTTAACAACTACCTTACTGACAATTAATAAGCAGAAAATTAGGAGTTTGAGGCAAAATTTGTAGTTAATAGTTAGTTAATAGTGTGAATTGGTCCCCAAACTGAAGTGTGGAAAATGTACTTGACCCCACATGCAGCTATACACTGCGACATGTGCCAAAGACCACTCTAACAAACTAAATATTTTATAACAGGCCAGACAACAATAAAGTTTGCGCTCCCCGCAGCCAGCTGATTATATGGGCCGTTGCCCTGGGTGACAAGCGCTGTTCTGCTGACATCAAGGCTAAGTGCTGCGAGCAGTTCGAGTGTGTCTGTGTATACATGTGTGTAAGCAGAGGCAGACTCCAAAATGTTTTAAAACCCAGGGGAGGCAGAAAAAGCCAGCCGGATTAGCTCACTAAATGGAACAGCATGTACTTTATAACCTCTCAGTTAAAAGGCAGGGTGGGCATCTTCAAACAACACTAGTGATACCATCAGAAAAACTACATTTCACTGAAGTCAGCTGCTCATCTACTATCTCCCATCATGAGAAATAAAAAGAATAAACTGAGCAATTCCACGAGGGTCCCTGCACTATTGGTGCTCGGGCCCTTAAAATGTTATTTTCTAAAACACTTCCACATTCTGTCCAATGTCCTTCAAACAAACGTGTCAACAGAATGCTATGAAACATACAGTGCTTAACAAACATAATAAAGAGGACACAAATATTTTAGGAATCTGTCAAAAAATTATTTAAATATAAAAATGTATTTATTGGAAAATAACAAACAAACAACTAAATAGTATTTATTCACATAATAACAAAAATGGCCTCCTATGTGTTTCATAACAGCTTGCAATCTTGCTGGTATTGTTTATGTACTTTTTGACTTTTTTAATGCTTTTCTTTCTTAGATAACAGCAATAATTATATTATAGCATTAGAAATAGCCTACTGTTACTAAAGAGCTTATGCATATTGAAGGACTAACCAATACAGAAAGCTAAAAAAAAATTAATATAGAGCAGCAGTGGCACAAACCATGCATAATTTGTTTAAAACCTTACATAAATTTGTTTTAAAATTTGTTAAGCACTGTATATAAGGTAGTGAATATAGCCTAGTTTAGTCGTCTTTCCTGTCATTACTTTATCCTTTAAAAGGCGCCTATGAAGCGTCTGATATTTATATTCAGACAATGCATGCCTATTACAGTTCCTACTCATAAAATACGTGCACTGCATGTTGACTTCTAAACCTTAATTTAACGTACAACAACATATTTCAGCACAATGAATGTTTTTGCGCTGAATATTAATTGTCTCCCTCTCTACTGTGTTCCGTCTGTCTGACGCACACGCCAACGCTCATTCAGTAAAACAATTTAAACTTAACATACTGTCAGGATGGGCCTTTACGCAAAAATGGAAATGCTCGCGCGAATATGCGACATTTACAGATAAGGATATGACCGTAAACTCAAAAGTTTTTGCGCTGAGGACGCACACGCTAATGCATTAACTTGAAGCTTAAAATAAAGAAGCGCTTTGTGCCGCTCTGGATTGGAGCTTTGCGCAATGAAAGATTATTTATAGTTCCTATGACAGAACAGAACAAGAAAGGCTATTAATAATCTAATGTAGCACAGTAATGGAGGCTGCAACATATGATAGATAGGACTCCTCATGCCGTAACATGGGTGCAGCAGGTGCAATGATATTATGCTGTGCCTGAAAATAGGCTAACTTCCGTCAACATAACCAACGTGACCACCTGCTTGCACAGGGAGCGTGCCTTGCAACCATGGAGATATTTGTGAGAGACGATTCAGCTACACAAACTTAGTACCGGTCACGTTGGTAGTTACCTAGCTGGGGACTACTTTCAGGTGCTGCGTAATATCATTGCGCCTGCTGCACTCATGGTACGGCAGCAAAGTTCCTTGATTATTACGCCGGAATGAGAGTATAGTTCCTATCGGCCTAGAAAATCGCAACTTTTCATTTTCCGTCAGTCTTAGTACACGATGTAACTACAGAAGAGTCAAGCTTTAAATAGGAAAAATATCGAAACTCTTTGGTCATTTTTCAGCGAGATGCTAACGGTCTAATCAGATTCAATGATCTATGCTATGCTACGCTAAAAGTGCTACCGCCAGACCCGGAGATTGGCTGAATGGATTTGAAAACGGTAAAACTCAACTGTTTAACTCTTGGGGAGTTGGAAAATGAGCTTATTTTCAAAAATAGTGGCATGTTCCTTTAACATTTCGTTTTGTTTTTGCCAAACAAAGTGCCGCATAACAGATATTTACTTATTAAATTCAGACATGGACAAAAATGTTTACATTGTGTGATATTTTGTAAACTTATGTTATAAAATATAAAAACAATAACTTGTATTATTATTACTGTAGTGCCTAGTAGACCAGGACACACACACAAAATAATTTCAAGACAGCACATTCCTTAGCAGGAGTAAAGACTTCCACTCCCAGCATCTGCATTTGACTGGCTGCCCTAAATATCCTTATCTCAGGAGACCTCTAAAACCCAGGATAAATTTGAGGGAACATCTGGAATGGATTTAGAACAGAACCTTCAATGTTGTTCCTGAACGGTTTACCATAAATAAAAGTCGCATACTCAACAGTACAAAGCATGTGGCATCTGGAAAGGCTCCAGCACAGACCCTCCCTGATATCTCCTGATCGTTTAATGCAATAATTCAATGATGGTATCAACAAAGATGATGGTTTTACAACAGACGCCCGAGCTAAGAGAATGACATTCCCATGACCTCCCTTTTCTCCCCAGCAGAGAAACGCGCCTTTTCTTCTTATTGGCAGAACAAAGAAGATCGGACCTTTAGAAGTGTTCCCAAAAGCACAAATAATAATCGCTGCTGCTATTAAAGCAATACACTCAAAAGCAATATATCAGGGCTCCAAACTGCGACTAAAATGGTCGCATTTGCGACCAAAAATATTAATTTGCGAGTGAAGTTTTTGCTGAGGTCGCCACTGGCGACTATATATAATTTGCATGAAAGGACTTTTTTCCCGATTGTTTTGCGCTCACATCTTTTGTTATGTTCACGTATTAAACTTACATAAGACGATGCGCATCAAAGTTTTACTGAAAAGAGTTTCAAACAGTCCTCGTCTCTGCCGCACACAGTCTGCTGAACGCAGTGAGAGAGACCTGAAAGGGCCTGTTTACACCTGGTCACTTCATGCATTTTCTCTGATCGGATATCTATATGATTTGTTAAAACGTTTCCCCATTTACACTTGGCCACATAAATGTGTCTTCGCAAAACGGATATAAATCCGTTCTACAATTCCCGCTTCATATGCAAATATAACGGAGTTCACGTCAATGAAAGCAACGGATAATTTTATTAATTATCAGCTAATTTCAATATCAAGAGAGCGCGCGGCATCAGCACTGGAAAGATAGGCTGGTCTCGCTACTTTTAATGAAGAAGATTGTGTGTTGAGCGTCTGCGGCTTACTTTCAGGTTCATTCAGTTTGCGCGTCGCTTGCTGAAGAAATAGTACTCCGCTACTCATCCGCGGTGATGCTTGTTGCATTGCGCTGTCATATCTGACTATAACATGCCATATAGCCTATAAAACGCTCTCACACGTCTATTACTTTACTATTATGGGAGGAGTAAAATTACCATATGTGGTTTCAACAACCAGATGCATTTACACTTGTCCGGTCGATCTTCTTATCGAGATCTTAGTCTATATGCTGTGTTCTGTTAATGCATGGACTTCCTGTTATTTGAAGCGCACTTGCCATCCAGTAATCGCAAAAAGCTTTGTGCTGTCTTACTTTTTAATAAACAAAGTATCAGCTTTAAAATGCTACGAAATTCAAATGATGCGGTTTGGGTGCTCTTTAATGCGGACCACAAGCGCACACTTTCGGTAATATAAACACCAGTACCCCGCGTCCACACGGTCCGTGTATGCGTCCGGATCGCGCGAGCGGAGAGTATCGCACTTAATGCTCAGGCGCGATCTCTTTAGCACCTCAGTTAAAGCAGCAAGTGAACCCATTATATATTTCGATTTACTACTATAGTATGAAATGAACATGATCAAAAGGTAGGCAATAAGAAAGCCTTACTGAAATGTTTTATGTAAAAGCTCATTGTTTCAAACTGAGGAAATGTATAAAGCTTGTAAACATTGCATTGTAATACATTTACCTCAGAATAACCACTCAGTGTCCATAAACTCATCAGTCAGCTAGAAAAATAACTATAAAGAGGAGCGTTTTGCTATATTCATGCGCTGTTGCATATTAATATTTTTACTTATCCTGTTGTACATGATTCAACTCCTCCTATAAAATTGCATTTTACTAATGAAGAAAAACAGACTGAATGTGTGAAAGACGTGACAACATTTATAGGATGCACTGCACTCAGTTGCCAAGTGATGCTTATGGTCCATGATATTGGTACAGATTCTGTGTAACGAACAATTCTTTGTGACTGTATATTTCAAGTTGTAAAAGACATTTAATTCACACTTTAAGTGAACCTTAGTCCCTCGGTTGACCTGATCATCTACAAGATGGATTAAAATGCTGATAAAGCCTAGAAAAGATAAGACATAAACACATGACAAAATGATTGAAATGTTAAAATAGGGGGGAAAAATAAAATGATAAAATAAACCACTTTTATTCTGTGGCACCTAAAAAAATAATTTGGCGCCTAAGTTTTTCTTTTATAGGAGCCAATGGCTCCTTACTCGATTTTTTTGTCTAGAGCCCTGATATATTTACAATATATATTCAGGTTGTATTTTATTAAATTAAGCTTGCTGTGTTATTGGAATCTATGTTATTGTTGTAATCTCTTGATGTCTAATTTTTCCCGATCACTATTGTTTAGTTTCACATGCTTGGTGTGAATCATTTAATCTATGCCTTAACCGCGTAATAGATAAAATTGATATATGTACTTTGGGTATGCAAAATACTTGGTGTTTGATTTTGAATGAAAGCTAGTTGCATCAGCAATAATTTGGTGTGGATGAAAGTTGACTTTTCTCATCGTAATGTATGATTAAAACACTTATAGGAATCTGCTAGGATATGTTCTTCGTTTTATGAAATAACTCAAAGGATTTACGCACGGAAAACTGAGCCTACAGAAACACTTGTGATTGGATCAAACAGAAAAGGGGGCAGACTGAAATCAGCCCAATAAAGACAGACACCCAACTTCGGTGTGCTGTTGCTTGCTGCTTGCTCGCTCGCTGTTTGAAACTTCGCCTCCTCATCTGATCGCGCTGTTAAGCACTCTCAGCCATACACCATCTGGCAAGGATCCACACATGCCTTCAAAGCTCTGACCAAAGAAACTTTAACACCTGAGGCCGAAAGAACTCTAAACACACTTCCTAAGAGCGTCATCACGTCACAGAGAAATCAACCAATTGCAAGAGGGCATCCCCAGTGACATCACACAACGACGGCTTCAGCAGCCAATCCGCACCCGGGGTTCCCTCAAACAGGAAAGGAACGAAACAACTCAGAGCAAGTAATCAAATAATTCTTCATAATTCTGCTGGAAACTGGTTGCATTCATCTTTAAGAGTAAAGATAGTAAAGTGTGACTCCCTCAGGTTGAAGTTGGTGGAAACGAGCTTTAGAACCTTAAACTCTTTTGATTGATATCATATCAATATCAATACCTAATTTTCTTCTGTCAGCCAGCTGCCCCACGAATCAGCACAGCTTTAGCAACTCTGTTACAAGCTCTCTTGGGAAACAGGCTGGAAAAAAGCCTTATCTGGGACTGATCAGAAAGCAGGGAACAGAACGATCTAGAACCCAAAGGCACGCTGAGAACGACAGCTCAGGTTCCAGAAAACAGAAATGAACAGAGAATAAACTGTAAACCAACACTTTTGTGTACGTTACTTATACAACAGCGAAATGCATCACATTATTTACATAACACTCATGTTAAAGCACCTCGAGGTAAGTCAGCGTTGCACTACAAAAAAACACAAGAAACTGGAAAGAATATAACATGTCTGGCTGGATTAGATGAATGAGAGAAGCCTGTCGTGAAGCATTTTGCAATGCTCCTCATCACGTGCAGGACGTCCACCTCCCTTCTCATGTCTCTCTAACGCACTCACGTTGCACAAACATACAGCTTGCCTGAGCACTGAGGGGGGCATCGGCCTATCAGCAGGCAAGGCTGCTGCACACATCACCGGAACCCAGGATCACAATTGGCTGTCGTGCCAAATAAGGAGGGACCAGATTATGTAAACAGACCCAGCTTCTAAATACTAAGGCTGAGCAGCCAATCACAAGCACTGCCTGCACACACTGCATCACTAGTGATGAACTGAGTGGCTGAGAGATACAGAGCAAGAGAGAGAGAGAGAAAGGTAGCATGATAGAGAAAGACAAAGAAAATTGTGGGCAGCACAGGACCCTCTCTTAACATGCCGACAAAATGCTGATGGCAGGAGTGCAAAGGACAATATAAATGACACAACAAAGGGTTTGGCTACCTTTATGAATACAAACAACAGCTGTAGCATTTTAATGATAATGAATTAGTTCACCCAGAAGTTAAAATCCTGCCATCATTTACTCAACCTCATGCTGTTCCAAACCTGTATGACTTCATGCATGTCTCAAGGTGGGTTTTTTTGCCCATACAATGAAAGTCAGTGTAGTCCAGTGTTGTTTTGGACCTCTGACTTCCATTATATGCACAAAAACAGCTAAATCTTTTGTGTTGCACATAAGACAAAAATAGTCATAAAGGTTTGGATTGATTAAATGACTGAATTTTAATTTTTCGTTGAACTATCCCATCAAGCATACAAACTGCACACACTTTGAGAAAACATCACTTAATAGGGCATGTGGTATATTTAGGGCATATTCAAAATGGCTTTAGTATATACAGAGAGGAAAATATATTGGGATGCAAATTGATAGGAATTAACAATTGGGATTTATAGCTAACAATCTCTGTTCATTACTGATCTCATTCTTTTAATTGTGTTCTCATTCCTAATCTCACTTTGTTACCTGTACAAAAGACACCTGTCCACAGAAGCAATCAATCAGATTCCAAACTCTCCACCATGGCCAAGACCAAAGAGCTGTCCCAAGGATGTCAGGGACAAGATTGTAGAGCTACACAAGGCTGGAATGGGCTACAAGACCATCGCCAAGCAGCTTGGTGAGAAGGTGCGATTATTTGCAAATGGAAGAAACACAAAATAACTGTCAATCTCCCTCGGTCTGGGGCTCCATGCAAGATCTCACCTCGTGGAGTTTCAAAGAACGGTGAGGAATCAACCCAGAACTGCACAGGACGATCTTGTCAATGATCTCAATGATACGAATTGAAAGGGAAAGGGAAGTGGTGTGTGGCCAAGTATGGTGACCCATACTCAGAATTTGTGCTCTGCATTTAACCCATACAAGTGTACACACAGTAGTGAACACACACCCAGAGCAGTGGGCAGCCAATGCTGCGGCGCCCGGGGAGCAGTTGGGTGCCTTGCTCAAGGGTCTCACCTCAGTCGTGGTATTGAGGGTGGAGAGACTCAAACCTGAGACTCAAACCCACGACCTTCAGGTTACACGTCCAACTCTCTATCCATTAGGCCACGACTGCCCCCAATTGGTAACACACTAGCACAAGGTCCCCCTGCTCAAGAAAACACATGTACAGGCCCGTCTGAAGTTTGCAATGATTCAGAGGAGAACTGGGTGAAAGTGTTGTGGTCAGATGAGACCAAAATCCAGCTCTTTGGCATCAACTCAACTCGTGGATGGGTATTCTAGCATGAAATGACCCAAAACACACGGCCAAGGCAACAAAGGAGTGGCTCAAGAAGAAGCACATTAAGGTCCTGGAGTGGTCTAGCCAGTCTCCAGACCTTAATCCCAAAGAAAATCTGTAGACGGAGCTGAAGGTTCAAGTTGCCAAATGTCAGCCTCGAAACCTTAATGACTTGGAGAGGATCTGCAAAGAGGAGTGGGACAAAATCCCTCCTGAGATGTGTGCAAACCTGGTGGCTGACTACAAGAAACGTCTGACCTCTGTGATTGCCAACAAGAGTTTTGCCACCAAGTCAAATACTTATTTCACTCATTAAAATGCAAATCAATTTATAACTTTTTTGTAAATGCGTTTTTCTGTTTTTTTTTTTTGTTGTTGTTGTTATTCTGCCTCTCACTGTTCAAATAAACCTACCATTCAAATTATAGACTGATCATTTCTTTTTCAGTGGGAAAACATACAAAATCCGCAGGGGATCAATTCATTTTTTTCACCACTATATATTAGCATCCACAACAATATATGATAAAGCTCTGTTTATTATAAGCACGGTGCAGTTTTGTTGTCTGCTGCTTTAAATGCTCAAGCTCTTCAAAGTTGGGTGGATTCTGATTGGCTCTCAATATTTTTATTGTTCATCATCTGGAAAAAAAAAAAAAACTTTCTGAAAGTGATTTGAATTATATTGTTCTTCTCTGTCGTTATCATTATTGCTGTGGTGTGAACTTGCCTATTCTCACAGAATTAGAATGATTATTACAACTTTATCTTTACTATCCTCCTTGGCTTGAACGGGCCATAAGAAATTATTCCCATTTATAAGAATTAAAGAGTTGAATATTTGCATGGTGTTTTGTAGTATGAGTGGATGTTCAAAAAGAAGTAGAACTCAAACATTTGATGTCTAATCACAAATCTGAAAACATCATGAAATGACATGCCGTGTATATGATGGACTAACCTGCACTTTAGACAGCTCGTAATGGTCCACTTCAGGTCCGGGTAGGGTCTCTCTGGATGGTACGGCCCTGTACGCAGAACCAGATGCCAAACAGTCCTTTCCCAAATCATGTCCTTTCATCTTCTTTTACCAACATAGGAGCGCCTTTGTTGCTTCTTCTCTGAGCTTGATCTTGTCAAAGTCTCTGAACTGATGAGAGAAGAGATGTGCTAACATGAATGGAAACGTTACTCTTATTTAGTCAGTATCGACTGAGCGCAAATCCCATTTTATCCCATTTAAGCCTACCTTTGAAGTCTGACAGGATGATATTGTTGTAGGTAAATAATGGACAAACTTACCATTTTTAGTAGGCACTTTCAGTTGTCTCAAAACATAGTGAGCAGCCTACCTAAACAGCATTTATGGCCTTCATTTGGCCAGACTAAGTACAATATTGTTGAATTTTACCAAAACAAATGAAAAAAGGCCCATAAAGATATGTTTTCATGACAACTAACCAAATTTTCACCCAAAATTATCATGACTGTAATGCATGCAAACATTTTTTGCATGCATTTTTAAATAAATACATTAAAATAACATCATTTATTAAATTTGAGTCGATGAACGGCAATACAACAAATATGTCATCCTTATGTATAAATACTTATAATACACAGGGGCGTACTTAACTAATAGGCAAGGTAAGCGGCCGCTTAGGGCCCCGGGGAATCAGGGGGCCCCGTCTGATATTCGCGAAACATACTTGGCAAATGCACCACTATGTATTTGTGTTATGGAGAGCATCAAATGTTCACTCACCACTCAAAACGGTGAGTTTTTGTCAGGTGCGGAGTTCTGCAAGCTTGTGAATCATCTCATTATAATATGTAGATAAGATGTAAATAAGAGATTCATTGTGCAGATAGCTTGAGATCACAATGAACTGAAGTGAGTGACAGCTTTTAGTGAATATAGACGGAGAGCTCATAGCTGATATATTCACCTCGGTAAAGAAATTATTGTGTTTCAAGTCATAATTTTGTCTTGATGTTTCAAAATGACTCTCTCGTGTGCTTTTCCTAGGCGCGCCAGTGCAAACTATAAATGCAAATGAACTATAAACCAATAGCAACGCGTATAAATGCACAAATGCAATACTGGAGATTTACGCTTAATAGATTACATTTTCGATTTGTTTCAACACTTGGAATACGGAACGAGTTGCATGGGATCATTTTTATGACATTTGAATCCTTTTTGTAAAGAGTGAAGAAGTTTACAATTCATTAAATGGACAAGTCTTTTCTTTTGAGATCCTAAAAAAATTAGGTAGTTTAATATGGCTTTATAACAGCATCAGGTTGACTAATTATTTAGGCTACTTAAGTTGTGAAGGGGTAATAGTTGTAATAAATTATAGTTATCGCTATAATGAGAGAGAGCAAAATCACTAAGTGTGCCCCTGATAATACATATATATTTTTCTAAATTTTCTCCTAAAATGATCATGACTATAATGCACCCAGATGATTTTTTTAGCCAGAAAATAAATATATTATAGTAAGACTATTTATTTACATTTATACTTTTAGTAATGAGAATGAGCTTTTATTGCATAGTGATAGTGAGGAGAAAAAGTGCTCAACTGTATGTAATAATGCAAAACATCTCAGTGGTCTTTCATTCCCTTACTCCAGTTACTTTAGGCAAAATACTGTTTATTATTTCCAGTGTTGGGCTAGTTACTCAAATAATCTAATATATTACTCATTACTCCTTTCAAAAGTAATATTGTTACTTTATTACTACTTTCAGGAAACAGTAATTAGTTACATTACTTTTTCTTCACACCCTACAGAAGTGTAACTGTGTATCCTCCACATATAATTTGTCTAGACATATTTCTGCCTCATCATTTGACCAAAATCCACATTGGATCGCAGTCAGAAGTGATTACAAACACTCAATAGTGACATTCAAGCAGAAGTGTTGTATTAATCTCATTAATTGTGTAAATATGTAGCTTGAAGTAATTTTTCCGTTACCCATATACGATTATATTTTATGTATTTTATCAAATCACATACATTTGTAAGAAACTGTTTAATTTTCCAAAAAGATGTTTATTTATAGTAATATAATGCACATGTTGATGTAATGCCAGAGTAAAGTAAAGCCAGGATTTACACATCAGTGTTCAGATCATATTTTTTCCTGACAAAATCAATATAATGCAATATTTCTATCTGCTGAATGTAAGCTTTTCCATATTCCCTGCTGCACTGGAGACATCACATGCATGTGCCAGAAAATAAATCACATTATTATTTGATTGTTAGATTTTAAATCATCTACATTCTCGGAAGACACAATAAAAACACAAACTATGTGTGCATTAGATGACCGTGGATAGCACTGGGTAAAGCTTTAAGTCTTTCTCGTGTTTATTTGAGTGTAATAGGCCCTGCATCTACCAGAGGAGAACGACCAGTTCCCAAAAACAAGATTGAAAACAACAAACCACATTCAGGCACATCTACAGGCTTTTTAGATAAAAAAAAAAACACGTTTAACATTGCCATAATAAAAAGCAGATCCGTATGGGTAAAGAACACACCTTATATAATTCCATTATTATTGCAATAATCCCATTAATGCCTTTTTCGGATAATAACATCCCACTTAATTCTGCAGCATATATGCATCCTGGTGTGGATTATAATAAACATCACGCATCAACAATAACATGCGCTTCAAGACAATAGATGTCCCCCACATCAGGCTATAACACACCGAGAAGACCGCGCATAATCACATAAAACATGCGTTTTGATTTTTGTTAAATCTTCTTAAAAGTCAATATAATAATTTCCCATGACATGTCAAATGATGCTAAAATCAGAAACTGTTTAAAAACATTTTTAAATTGTGTCAGAATTACACATGTGTAGCATGCAAATTATACTGCAATAAATCTTATTTCACATATCTAATAAAAGATAAAAGTGTCCGCTGCAGCAGATACCTGTTCTTCTGGTTGGTCTGCGGATCTTCGATAGCGGATGGAGCAAAACAACTTGGTTATAAACCAGCTATTTGAAGGACTCGAGTGGGACGCCGTTATGGGAAATGTAGTGTAACGAGCGTTCGCTACTGGTTCACATCGTGTAAGTGCCGATTTGTTGGAACTACGTTACCCACAATTCACTTCCCCGTGAATGCGTCAGAGCTCTGTTAGTGGGCGGGGCTTATTGCACGACTGAAGGCGACGCGCATCCTCTGCAGTCAAACACTAGTATTGCAGTGTGGTAATAAGCGTGAGGCTCTTCCAGAAAGTACAGTACGATTGTGCAAAATATGCCGATATTATTCCTTTCATCGGAAACTACACCTGACGCATACTAACCCGTTCAGAGCTCAATTATGTAGAAACACAAAAATATATCCATGCATTTCCGCTCTACATGCAGCACGTGCGCTTAAAATATCAGCATATATTAAATAAGTTTTATCCATATAATTATTCATTAGCTATTAAAGTTTTCAACAAAACGTTAAAATTATAAACGAACCCCAAAAAATGCAGATTCAAGTCATTAACTAAAGCGAACGTGGTTTATTTGCAAAAACAGAAAACTCCCGTTTGTTCACTTTCTCAAAAAATCGTGTTTTTATTGTATTTTTTTAGTTTTTACTTAATCAAAATAACCCAATAGCAGTTTGATCTAATTGATTAATCTAAAACCAGCTACTAGTCTATAACATATGTATCTGGAAACACAATACCTTCTTTGGATGAGTGTTACCAGACATATTTTGATAATCACTTACCAGCTTCATTTTAAATATTTTATTTTCAAGACAAATTATGTTAAGAATCATGCCACATCTGTCTGCCCAACATCACAGGACACCATTTATATATATTTAGTGTGTGGATAGCCTTGACAGTGTCGCTAGATTAATCTTACGCACCGTACTCTCTGCAATGTATAAAACTCACTAGTTTGACTACGCAAATTTAGTTAAATGAAGACGGGTAAATGTCACTGAATGGGGTTTCTTACAAGCTTAGCAGTTGCTATTACTTACCATTAAGTTAAATGTCCTTTCTCTGTATCCTGATCTACACTAAACGCAGATCAAATGTTCTTGTAAGTGCTCCAGTGTTGAGAAAAGAAGTGTTAACGATGAAGTAGTTCTTCTACAGCATCAGTTCCTCTGCTAATCTGACTCGATACAAACACTACAACTCTCAGACATTGCTCTACTGAGAAAGAAAAAAAACTGGGCAGAAAATTGCAGAAGTAGCCAGATTTCAAAGTGGTTGCAGAAACTATACTTTGTATACTGAAGACAGACCAGACAGACAACTTTTTGGACCGATTTTTTTATTGTCTGTACACAAAAGCAGGTTACACACGAGATGGGTACAGCATCTGAAAAACAAAAGCAAAAAAATGTGTTAATTGTTGAATATTTGCAGCTTTTTTGGAAATGAAGCATTTCATACATTTTGCCAGAAACACACAGTCAGCATGGCTCAATCTATACACAGGAGTCCATTACAGCATCATGCATCAATTGTACATTCTCCTTTAAAACTTGAAGCAGATTATAAAGTACAAGGGAATGCATTTGTGCCCAAACATCCTACATCAGGACGGTCCAATCCTGCTCCTGGAGGGACACCGTCCTGCAGGCTTTTAGCTTAACACCTGAGCCAGCTAATCAAGGTTTTACTAGGCACAACAGAAACTTCCAGGCAGGTGTGCTGAGGCAAGATGGAGCTAAGCTGTGCAGGACAGTGACCCTCCAGGACCGAGTTTGGACACCCCTGACATACGACGAGTACAACAGCATCTGCTGCCACATGTGAGAGAACTACAAAACCCACTGTGACCCCGAGGAAGGCGAAAGTTCAAGTTGATCTAGTGGCACTGTTCTTGCAATCAGTGCATTCAGAAATGTTCAAGGTTTTTCCTTTCTAGCATAACTTTGGAAGAATTGCAGATTCTGATACACATTTCACTGCAGGAATATCAATTAATACACCTTCAATGACAAAACTTCACAATAAAGCTCATGAGACCACCTCAATGTTAAATGCGTTGTTAAAATGCCAACAGACAAACTTGATTAAAACTTACAAGGTAGCATTAAAAGCAAAGTTTTGTCCTTTTGCAAAATTGTTAAACCAGCACGGTCTTGATGTTTTGTGTCACATTATAAAAGCATGCATATACTGGACAAATAAAAATGGACATAACACACTAGCAAACACAAAGTATATCCAGCCTTATAAGTATGCTAGACTAGTAAGTATGCATTTCAGGGACAGACATTGATGTTTTAAAGAAACTTTACAACCCTTACCACACGAATCCTGTGCCCCATAGCCTTCGCTGGAAGGTTGCTCTTGAACTTGGCACGAACCATGCCACTGTTTCCATGAGCCCGTGTGACTTTACCCCAGATGACACGCGTCTTGTTGGGTTTACCGCCAGGTGTTGCCGTGGTCCTTCAGGAAACATACAAAACTCACATTAAATAACTCTGCTGACTACAGACAGAAACCAAATAAGAGAAATTATTAAATGTCTCTGCATGCAAAATATGTTTCACAATTACATTCAAACTGTTTATTAATGTCAACATGAAAGTCATTCATAACCCATTTTACTTCCAAAATCTGACATTCCATGCGAAACATTCAATAAAGTGAAAGCCAATGATGACCAAAACATACTAGGTTAATAAAATGCATCAAGAACTTTTGGAATAACACCAAAGAAACTCAATATGGTGTCATAACAGCAAAAACATGACACAAATATATCACTGACAGTAGTGCAGACTTCACACACTGTGCATCACTTACTTTTTTGCCTTGTAGACGTAGGCACAGCGTTTGCCCAGGTAGAAGTCGACCTCGTCACGATTGTAGACTCCCTCGAGCTTGAGCAGAGCAGTGTGCTCACGCTGGTTCCTCAGGCCACGCTTGTAGCCAGCAAAGATGGCCTTGCTCCAAAGCCTCAAGGTAAAAACACTTGAATTATCTTCAGCTATATGTATGAGCCAAGCAACATTTAACCCCATAAGATCTGACACAAGTCAAACACCTAATTTATTTATATATTTATTCAAATAGAACCATTTACTGAACCTTTAGACAAAATATAAAAGAAAAGCGTTAAATTCTTGTTTGTTTTAAATCATATTTGTGGCTCATAAAGTAAGATATAGTGAGAATATCAAGCACACACTAAAGAATAACATTATCTAGAGGCACAAATGAATGGAAAATTAGACATTTCTATAAGATACAATTCTAATAGCTAACAAAATGTGTCTTTTTGAGCATAGTATTAAATGCATGCTTGTTCTCACACTGTACTAACATTACACATCAATTCAGATTATATTTGAGAGTTATGTCTTACCTTCCAGGCATGATGATGCTTTGACCAGGTCAAATAAACCTAAAATTAAAAAACACTTAGTATGAGGAGCAAGAAATATACAGTCCCGTGTTGTTGCTAGTACTATTGAGCACATATAAGTTACTATATACACATATATTAGCTCCAGCTCCACTGCAGTAATGTTAGCTGCTGCATGTTTATCTTCCTCAACACTAGGCTTTTAGCTCTTATACAAAGTTATATCTCGCTCATAGCTGTTACTACGTCTTCAAAACAAGCGTATCAGATGAGAAACCAACAAAAATGTAACTAAACTGTATGTTTTGACAGCAACGAGGAGAAATGAGCTCCGGATTAGTTTAGCCTGAGCTAGCTGGATCCAACAATCCGCTTAAAATCTAAAGCATCTTATTCCCTACGAGGCGGAACTCTGCGGGATATGGACTTTAGGAGTATTTTTATTAATACTGGTAGAAATTGTGCTTTAGTTTACATCACATAAGGCTAAAATGTCACATTTTAAAAGCCGAGCTCTAAAACGCTCACCTGATTCCGTCTCAAAAATGAAGGAAAAGACCGCTCGCAAAGAACCCTGGGAAAATGTTAGCAGCGGTGTCTGAAAATGTGCCTGACTAAAATTAAAGCGTTTTTCCCCTCAATCATCATCATCATCATCAACAACAACAACAAAATAATAATAATAATAATAGTAAATGTGTTCTTTAAATTCACTTTAATTTTAACAATTGTATTTTTTGACAATTGTACATATAGGCCTAGATAACATTTTCACAAATTATATCTACATATACCTTAAAACAAAGTGCTAAATATTAACAAAGTGCAAAAATACATTTACATGGAGTATGTGTGAATTACAAAAACATAGTGAGCAAGAGAAAGAGAGCACCAACACACACACACACTTTTATTAGACTTCATTTAGAGTTTTGTTTGCCTAGTGTTTGGAATTATTATTAGAAATATTAGAATTATTTGAAAAGTGTTTAGAAAATTCAAAAAGTCAAAGTTTATTTATTTATAAATATATATATATATTTAAGTTTTTAGGCTAGATTTAAAAACAGCACGTGTTTGAGCCTGTATAATGTAAAGGGGCAAGCTATTCCAGAGTTTCGGTGCCGCCACTGCAAATGCCCGGTCACCCCTGCTCTTCAACTTTACCCGACCAAACGCTAAGTGCTCTTAACGGAGTATACGGCTTGATCAAGTCGGACAGATATTTAGGTGCTAAACCATTAAGAGATTTAAAAACAAAAAACAGAATCTTAAAATTAATCCTAAAATGAACAGGTGTGAAGAGAAGCGAGAACAGGGGTGATGTGTTCCCGCTTTCGTGTACCGGTCAACAGGCGAGCAGCCGCATTCTGACCATCTACAGTCTGGAGAGAGAGGCCTGACTAATTCCTATATAAAGGCCATTACAATAATCCAGTTGAAATAAAGATATGTAGAATTCTTTGAAAGTCTTTAGGAGACAGGAAAGATTTCACCTTGGTGAGTTGTCTCAATTGGAAAAAACTACCGAGTTAATCTGTTTGTCCAGTTTAAAATCACAATCCAAGATAACACCTCCATTTTTTACATAGGGCTTCACAAGTGGTTTCAATTGACCAAGGTCCAAATCTAATGACTCACAGGTACCTCCCAGGGTAAACAGCATAACTTCTGTTTTATTTTCATTAACATTAAGGAAATTTAGTGCCATCCAAGCCTTTATTTCCTCAAGGCACTGCAGTAGGGGCGCTAAAGAGCCAATATTTTTCTGTTTCAAAAGCAGATAAATTTGCTTATCGTCTGCATAACAATGAAAAGAAATACCAAATTTCCTAAAAATATATCTTAAGGGAAGCTTATAAAGGGAGAACAGAATAGGCCCCAAAATAGAGCCCTGGGGGACCCCACATGTGGAAGAAGCAGTTGAGGAGACAAATTCTCCAAAACGAACTGAGAAAGTTCTTTCAGACAAATAGGATCTAAACCATCCCAACGCAGTACCCTTAATACCAACACATTGTTCTTAGCGTGTAATCAAAATCTTATGGTCTACAGTATCAAATGCAGCTGTGAGATCTAGTAAAATTAAAACCGAAAAGTCCCCTGAGTCAGTAGCAAGTAACAAATCATAAAAACAGTGCAGTTTCTGTACTATGAAGAGATTTAAAACCGGACTGAAACATTTCATGAATACCATGTAAATCTAGAAATGAATAAAATTGTCCAAACACAACCTTCTCCAGTAGTTTGGAAAGAAATGGAAGTTTCGAGATGGGTCTAAAATTAGCAAGAACTGATGAATCCAGATTAGATTTTTGATCTCACTGCATGTTTAAAAGACTTAGGTACATCTCCAGAGGCCAGGCTACTATTAATAATTGCAAGAATTTTTGGCCCAATGGTTTCAAAATAATCTTTTAATAGGCAAGGAGGAACAATATCCATGCCACCTGAGGATAAAATGTAGCTCCACTTCTGTAGACGACTGCTTTATCTGGTTCATCAGTTAATGTAAGAGAAAGGTCTTAATGGATAACCAACAAATTATAAATCAAATTCAGATAAGATGAATAACCAGTCATTTGTAGTTTTGGAAAATATAGCAATATTTTCCATAAAGACTTGAAATACTGAAATTATGTATTTTATTACATTTTATTGTACTAAGGATTGCATGGATGAAGAAATAGGCTGGTGGTGACTGCTGTCCTTCTTCCTTGTTCTGCTTCTGATAAAATACCAAGAAGTACCAAAATCAACCTGGTGACTGACAGATCACTAAACACACTGTAGTTCCATCTTTGTATTATTGTGAGATACAAACTCACAACTAAAAACAGTCATTTTGCAGGTCATTTATGAGCTTCAAAATTACAATGTGCTCCGACATGTTTTCTATAGCCTGACTAACAGGGTGATGTATCTGCTCTGGTGTATCTGGGGTCATGCTCACATTTTCAAGGGACTATTCCTCTTAGAAAAATTACTTCTTTTTTTTTTCTTGTTAAGTTCTTGTCTTGTTTGGTCTTCTAAGTGTTGCAGATGTTATGAATATGAACCCAGCAACTTGGCTTTCTAAGGACATTAGAGCAGTAATGATCTCTAATTACTCTCAGTGACTATATGGGCTCCGTTGGCCCTCCCTGAGCAGCCTGTCCTGCTGTTGCAACCTCAAGCAGAAGGGTTTTTATGTTCAAAGGTTTTTTGGGGGCAACAAAAATGCACTTGCAGACTAAAATCAGGTAAAATACTTTATTTTCATGGAAAAGGAAACCGTAAAGCCTGAAAATTACTTCTTCTTTTGGGGTTCTGGAGCTGTTGTATTTCCATCTGCGTTCTCCTCTGTTGTTTCCTCATCATCATCCTTGTTCTTGCTGTCCTTCTTGGATCCGAAAGGATTCTTAAGGTGCAAACAAATGACACTCATTAGTAAAAACAGACTTTGTTTAAATAAGTAAGCACAGGTAGCACACTTACACTGTACAGAGGAGAAATGACCTTTTAAGGACGTTTAATTTCATCATCTTTAACTTCTCTCTGAAGGTCAGTTCTGGTAGATCTTCCTGTATGGACACATCACGACTCTTCTGTTCAGTCTTGACAGATTCACCTGATGGAAATCTCTTTGCCAGCAAGTCAAAAACTTGACTGACCAGCAGCTCTGTCAGATGATCCACCACTGTCAGACCGAAATCCTCTTCTTTGATGATGAAGGGCATGACTGGAGTATTTTCAGGGAGAGTCGAAGGACGGGGGAAAGCGGAGGACACAAAAAGCCGCTGCACGAGTTCCTCCACAAAATAATGGAGAAAGTCTCTAGCTGCCATTCTGACCTCCTTCGAGACACTCGTCTCGCATCGTAAGATGCAGTTAATTAAATCTGCGAGGCTTTGATGCAAACGCTCTGAGGCCGCGTAACTGTTGTCCTGCGAGCTGAAGTGACTGCTGCTTTTAGACATATATAGAGCGGTCATCAGCGAATCAAATAAGGTGGTCTTTGGCTTGTCACTGCCTGAGGGATGATTTGACTCCAGCAGGATGAGTGACATTCCTCCCTCAGACGACTGAGTCAGCAGCAGAACTAGGACAGGCCCAGTTTCCCATGTTCTAGACGCTGCAGTGGGATTGTTTGACCAGGCACTAATGACATCCTCCACAATGTAGTCAATTGCTTGTGACCTCCACCCAATGGCTCGGGCTGAGAGCACATGGGAGTTTGCCTTCTATGGCTGCAAGAACCGTGCCGATGGCTGTCGTGGCCAGTTTACTGCATGTTGTTATTCTTCTCGTTCCCTGCGTCCCAATGTGCATACTATCCACCCTATTTGCCCTAAATAGTATTGAAAATTACTACTATCACATAGAATTTAGGATGGATAGTATGCAGGCGTTATCTATAACAGCTATTGAACCGGAAGTCTCACCCATAGGCTTACTTCCTCATTGACGAAAAAGGTGGATACTTTTACATTTACATTTAATCATTTAGCAGACGCTTTTATCCAAAGAGACTTACAAATGAGGACAATGGAAGCAATCAAAATCAACAAAAGAGCAAGTCTCAGTTAGCTTAACGCAGTACACGTAGCAAAGTCATTTTTTTTAGAATAGAAAAAGAATAGAGCAAGCTAGTGTTAGCGGCCTTTTTTGCTTTTGTCAATTGTATAATAAATAAAAAGAAAACAAATAGATAGAATACAAAAACAACAGAGAAGCTAGTGTTTTAGTTTTTAAAGAAAAAAGCAGTTAGTAAATTAATAGAGTGCAAGTCTAAAAGCAATTTATTTTTTATTTTTAAAGAATAGAATTAGAATATATTATATAATACTATTATACTATATTATATATATGATATTATATATTTAATATACTGTATATATGATTTTTTTTAAATATACTTTATGTAAAATAAATAAATAAATAAGTGCAATTTCATGCACATTGGTTGTAGTATAATACTTTATACCTGACTGAATTAGATGAATATATTTCACTGTTTACAGGAATATTTTTTATTGTATTACAAAATAGTGATTTCGAAAATAACAAAACATAGATGTTCGTTTTATTCGTTTTATTGAACACTGAACAGTAAATAAGATTACGTGTGTGTACTTATTTGTATAAAGTGTATTATAGAGCTTTGTCTGTTTAAATGACAGGTATATTAGTAAATGTAAAATAGCTTCTCTTCCAAACAAGCTAGAGATGACAGCCTACTGAACTAACATCCAGGAATAATACATTTGTTTTTAACAAGGCTTCATTCTTCAATGCATTGTTATCATTATTCGATTTCTAGCGGCTTTTATTTTGAAGTGAGGTGTTTCCGGTGGGCGTGGCGCAACGTCTCCGCTCGCTCTGCTGCCATTTTAGTGCGCGGTGAGAGGCGAGCGGCCGCACAAGTAAACAATGCTGCAATAATCACGGCCTGCGCTTAGTTTATTTGTGTTAGTTGAGCAGTCGACGTTCCTTTACTCGGATCGCACTCATATTCCATCATGGCCACCGAAAATCCACCGGACCAGGTAAAGTAAAGACATATGTGAGGTGTTTGAGATCAAGTGCTCGTGTTTGCGGCCTAACTGTAGAGAGCGCTCCTGAAGCAGACTGTTGTGTGGATGTTTACAGCACGTTTAGCACAGGATGCATCGAGTGTTTGTGCAGCATTACTGTAATAAGAGAAATTGTGGAGGTAGTAGAACAGAGAAAGGTGGTCGTAATGCTGTTTCTCCGGTGAATGGCGATGACTGCAGCTCAACACCACGATGCCTTTGTGTGTTACACTCACTCAGGGTTAGCTGTTTACTGATATCACGATATATGCTGAGTGAACACTACTTTCATCAGTATTTTAAGATAAGTGTGAAAATGTGCGCTATAAAGGCAGCTCATGACCTTTTTGAAGTGCAACAATTGTATTTCAGCTAGGAGCTTTGTTGTTAAACATGTTTTTGGTGGTTTTAAAGCCTCCTTTTTTTATTACACCAACCTGGTTTATAGTTTTATATCCTTAGTAGAGATTCAAAGACGTGAGATATTTACAACACTTCATGGCAAAGATTGAGAACCATTGATTTAGTAGTTATATGTCCAAAATATGAATAAGTCCTCATTTCTCCAGTGTCACCTGTTGCTCTGTTTCCCTCATCAGGCGGCTGAGTACATCCCAGAGAAGGTGAAGAAAGCAGAGAAGAAGTTGGAAGAAAATCCATATGACCTCGACGCTTGGAGCATACTGATTCGTGAAGCACAGGTTTAGTGACACAGGGTTGCATTCTTTCTCACCCGGGGTAACGTGGGAGGGAACGGGGGTCTCTGACGGCACATCTGCTGCTGTTTCATGTAAACGGTCTTTGGGACGTACCCTTATGATTCTGTATGTAAATGAATTTTACTTCTTTTAGAATCAACCCATAGACAAAGCAAGGAAGACCTATGAGCGACTTGTCGCCCAGTTTCCCAGTTCGGGCAGATTCTGGAAGCTATACATTGAAGCTGAGGTTACTCTTTATTTTAATTAAATAATTTTTCTTATCTGTGCATGACAATGCTTCTTCCCCATTTTGATCAACAATGTGATATTCACACAACACCAGCAATGCACAATAACCGCAGGGAGTCCAGGGAAACTCATAGCTTGTATCATTAGGAGTCATTCTTTTCCTTATACTTTTCAGTTTTATGAGGTGATATTGTTGCATGTTTTATCTGCAACAGCATTAAAACAATTTTAATGGTATTGGAGTGCTTTAGCCTTTATTACTTGTGTCAATTTCTTGCCTCCTGTGTCATTTCTTTGACGGTGTTGTGGTTTTTCAAATTAATTATTCAAGATTTTGTCCATATAGTCCCTCGTTCCGTTTTATTCATGCGAGTTGTAGTCTAGCATGCACACTAGCTCTCACATTAACTAGTTTGTCTAAATCCTGAGGCAAATTATGTGGTATTTTGCAAGTTCACACTCGCCACTACAAAATGCAACACCTCGGTCACATACTCTTACATTTCAAGGTGTTTCTTTAAGGGAATATGGAAAAAAAGCATTAAACGTTTCATATGTAGGTGCGCGGTTTAGGAACAGATTAATTAATGTAATGGTAAGTATGTTACATGTAACATTTAGGTGCACACATTTAATTCAACTAACTTCTGCAGTCACTTACATTTGTGTATATTTTTATAGAATTAGTTTTTTTCCCATTAAATTGGCAAATAAAATTTTTTCCTCTGGGTTTAAATGAAGTAATGCCACAAAGAAAGCTAAATGTGTAACTATTTTTTTTATATACTCTTACAAATTCTTGGTGGAGGGTAGTTGTAATGCTTTTATCTGCCTAGTTGATTGTTACAGTTGACCTTTGCCCCACTGTAAAACATGGATCTATACTACCTTTGCAAATTTTGCCATCCACCATTCTTTCAAATAAGCTTTTGCTCTTTCCTAATATAAAGATATGAAGGAAATTACCTAAAAATGTTTCATTTATAGCAGTGAAACAGAAAGGGTTTCTCATTTTCCAATCCAAAACCGTCAAGCTTCATTCCCAAAGAAATGCGTCTAATATCAGTAAAAGAACCTACATTTGCTTCAAGATTAATTAATGTTACTAACTTGATGTCATTTTTAGTTTCAACAGTTTGCAGTAATATTGTGAATGCATTTTAGAAAGGTTTCAGACAATCCTGTTCAATTACTCTTATCACTTGTAATTACTTCTAAATAATTATTTTCTTTTGAGTTGAGGTGTTTGCGGCAATTTTGATTTGCAGTCTGAACCGTTTTTAATCGTGAAGGTAAAATGTAAAATAGATCTTAGTGAAGGGGCAGTTAGGATTGTATTCCCAATAGCACGTCCACACAATTCTCTCTCCAAATAGAGACCTCACCATGGATAGTGTGTCCAAATAATTGGAGAGCTGTGTTTAATATAAAATATATATATATAGTAATATTGGATTTCTTAATTTCAAATCCCCAATTGTGACCCCCCCTTGCAAATCATAAACCAATTTTTGCTGTTATCACTTGGGTTTAACTTTGAAAGGGTCTGAAAAATCTGTTTAATGTGATTGTGTACTCAATTGAAGTAGCATTCACCTTATTTTGCAACTTGAATGTGCAAGCCTTCAGATTTACTAGGCACTATAGGTAAATAACAAAGTGCTGTAAACAGTAAAAGTGCTACAAACCAGTGTGTTTATGATTGTCATAATGAATTAAAACAAGAAATACCCGTTTGCAGTAGCAAGCAACATAACGGACTGTATTGGTACAGCTAAAATAACGGAGAGCACCGGAAGCCTCGCGCATTCAAGCACTTTCTCACTGCGCTGAAGTTAAAAATAAGGTGGATATTAGAACAATCAAGGACCAATCACTTAGGTGTTTATGCACTCATCTGGATCAGATTACTTGCAGTATGATTGAGTATTTCTAATCATGAAAATAATTGCTATTTGATTATAATTTGCTTCTCTACTTTGTCAAAAGTTTTTTTTCTTTTACCCCTACTGTAATAAAATGCACTGTAACAAGTTTGGCTTGTTGTAATGTGCGTTGTAATTTCTGTGTGTGTGCATGTGTGCGTCTGTCCGAGGCATGGAGACGGCAGTCCTGCAGTGATCATGCCACAGAGCCATTCTGCCTCAGTACCAGTATTTTTCACACTGTGTCATGCTGAGTTTTGATTTCGTTTGGAGCTTTTAAGTATGTCAGGCTGTCACCATTTGCCCTGGAGCACAGACACACTGCCTGTTACAGTTGATCTCAGCGATATTAATGTGAATTAACATTATGAAGGACCACAGAGGTGATCTGAAATGGCCTTTGGGGTAGTTAACCATGAAATGAAAACTTTGTCATTATTTGCTCAACCTCATGTTATTCTGAACCTGTATGACGTTCCTCTGTGGAACAAAATAGACAAAATCTTTTTGTTTTGCCTGTCCAATGAAAGTGAATGGGGACCAGTGTAGTTTTGGATCCTGTTAACTTGCATTGTATGGAGGGAAAACAGTTGAATATTATTCCTTTTATGTTCTACAGTAGAAAGTAAGGTGACAGCATGAGGGTGAGTAAATGAAAAAGATTTTAGTGATGACAGGCATATTATCTAATGTTATTAATTTACCGTTTTCTGTTTACAAAGTTTTTTTTTTCTTCTAATGTTGCTACACTAGAATGCGGTACAGTACACTTGCACAATTAAGAATTAACAATTCATTCAGCTAAAAAAAATAAATAAATCTGCCATTGTTGTTGTCAGTGAAAATGCTTCAGTCCCTGATGGCCTGTTTGATAACGGGCAACCGTTTTTTGGTAGTCTATTTAAAAAGAAAATGGCCCAACAGGATAGTTACACAATCCTACAGAGCTTCTGTTCCTCTGAAACATTTAGTGAAATCATTCGGAGAAAATTGCAAATGTATGGCATCTGCTCTAAGATTCAAACATCTGGTTTCAGGTAGTCTTTGTATATCCGCTTCACTCTTGCGAGTTCTCACTCATGTGGTTTTATACTACCATACCACAGCTCTCCAAAAGATTTCACTAAATGTTTAAAATCAGTTCTCATCATTTTACACACAATTTGAGTACATGAGAGAATTTTCATATTAACTGCTGTTTGTCTTTAGGAATGCATTTGTATTTTATCAGAATACTGAAACTTGCGCAAGTTCATGACTCTTATTTTGAGTTTTAGGCCGCTTATCTGAATCACTTGCCCTATCAGTTTGCAATTAAATCATGCATCCCATAAATGTAAACATCTGGATTTTTTATCATTATTTTACTGAATGACCAGAAATAGGCTTAAAAACATTTCTTGGAATAGAGTGAGGACTAAAAACAAACGTTTTGCACTGTAAAGCATGATTATGAATTCATAGCCATGCAAGGCCATTTCCGCACAGTATTACAAAATTGTGACTTATTTCACAATTGAGACTTTTATTCTAGCAATTCTGGGGAAAAGTCAGAATTGTGAGATATAAACTGAGAATTCTGACTTTTTCCTCAACATTCTAAATTTGCATCTCGCAATTGTTTTTTTCTGCTACTAGAAACAAATTGTAAAAATATAATTGCAACTTTTTATTTCACAATTATTTTCTTACAAGTTTTCTCGCAATTGGGTTTTTCTTACAATACTGACTTTTCTTCTCAGACATGCAAGTTTATTTTTATTTCTGAAAAATAAGTCAAAAATTGCATGATGTTAGTTTATAACTCACAATCTTTTATAAACTCAGAATTGTGAGTTCAGTTGCAGTTACCTTTTTTTATTTTGTTATATCCCATCCCGACAGCTTTTATAACTGTCATTGCACTTGTGGCAGCTTTGGGGGAAATTACAGTTTAATGAAAAATTATATTTATTCTGACACACAAAAAGTTATTTATTTATATTTGTGTCATGCCAGCAGAGATAAATCCTTATTGTTGAGCCTTGAAGTTTTATTTCTGTGTATGATGTAGTGGCGAAAAATGATTTAAGAAATATTCTTGTTTTTTTTAATACACAGTATTGCAACGTTTTTGCTGTTTATTGTTGGCTCTTATTCAAAGCAAAGAATTTATTTGAGGTTTAAATGTAACTACTAAAATGATTAAATGTTGATATGTAACCTGTGATAATCCTTTTTTTTTTTGGCTTGTTGGATTTTGAATAAGAGAAATAAACTTGAGTAAACCTGTATTGTAAGTTATCGTCATCATTTGAGCATGATATTTTATGACACATTCCCAACTCCATAGTACTTGTTTTTACTTACTGAGCCAAAAACAATAGCTTTGTAAAAGCTTCAGATGCAGCTCATAGGGTTAATGCTTTTTCAGGACTATGCACTCCAAAAATGTATATTTTTACTAACACATAATTCCCAATACACATCACAACATTGGTTGCTTTGTGGCCTGTCTACACACACATGAAATCAAGCTCTAGTGAAACAACATGTGACTATATGCAGCATCACATGCTTTTAATAAACGGAGTTATATGCGCAATATTATGCAGAGTTGTGTGAATGTCACATTGTTGACGTTAAAGGGTTTGTGTGTGAAGCAACTCAGTCTTGCTGCAGACCATCACTTTTTAATAATATTGGTTTTCAAATGTGTCCACAGATCAAGGCTAAAAACTATGACAAGGTTGAAAAGGTAAGCGTTTGTTATCGCATGAAACCACATGTCGAATTTATTGATCGTGTGATATTACTCTTGATTGTTGTGACAGACAAGTTCACAGGTGTGAGACCATAAAAGCTGAGCTTTATCTAGGTCACCACTTTAGACCCTCAAAAGCTCAGAGTAAACACCAAGATGTTGTAATCAAGTAAAATAACACCCTGCTTGACTAGAAATATCCTGTTTGCTCTTCTAAATCCAGCAATCAGACATTATAAAATGAGGAAAGGCACATTACAGATTTGATTCTTTGTTGGATATATTGTCTTTTCTTTTTTTGGTCCCAGTTCAGTGAGCAATTCACTGTTAATGCATTTTAGCATCAAGTCATACGGGGTCAATTTTGAGTCACATACCTCACATGACCCTTTTGTTTCTGAAAACTGTAACACATAAGTACCATGGTGCTACTGTGGTTTTTAGGACATGGTATCCTTTGCATTACTTTAGATTGCCATGCAAATGCCATGATATATGAATGTTAATCATCCAGGATTATATTGAAGTGCAATGATCGATGTAAGCAGCATAATTATACCTTTAGTATAATTTTGCACCATAATCTAGAATTTGTTGACTCTGTGTTTGTATTTGTCTCTATCATGATTATGCAATCCTAAATCTGTATGATGGTGCTATCACAGTAATATTTTGTTAAAGGATTACCGTAATTAAGTGTATGTGCATGAGTCAGTACTGTATGTGCGGTGTCTTGTGTGTCAGACGGGGTTGTTCACTGTTCAATCTCTTTCTCAGTTATTTCAGAGGTGCTTAATGAAGGTTCTGCACATTGACCTGTGGAAGTGTTACCTCTCATATGTACGGGAAACCAAAGGGAAACTGCCCAGCTATAAGTATGTGATACAGTTGTGTTTATATGGCTTTAAAGAAGTGATCAAATGACTTTAAGAAAGTGATTGATTATACAGTAATGTGTGACCCTGGACCACAAAACTAGTCATAAGTGTCAATTTGTCACCCGAAAGCTGAAAAAATAAGCTTTCCATTGATGTATGGTTTGTTATGATAGGACAATATTTGACTGAGATACAACTATTTGAAAATCTGGAATCTGAGGGTGCAAAAAATTCTAAATATTGAGAAAATCGCCTTTAAAGTTGTCCAAGTTAAGTTCTTAGCAATGCATATTACTAATTAAAAATTAAGTTTTGATATATTTACGGTAGGAAATTCACAAAATATCTTCATGGAACATGATCTTTATTTAATATCCTAATGATTTTTGGCATAAAAGAAAAATCAATAATTTTGACCCATACAATGTATTTTTGGCTATTGCTACAAATATACCCCAGCGACTTAAGACTGGTTTTGTGGTCCAGGGTCACATATACAGAGGGGTCAAAAAGCTCTGAGAACACAATTCAATCTGGGATTCAAAATCTAGAAGAAATTACTTTAATGCTTAAAAAATAAAACAGAGGCTGATGAATGAATCAGGAAAAAATCAGATTCTGGATTATAATTAGTTTGCTTATCAAATAGGTCAATTTTTGACAATGACTATGCAAAATATCATGTCTAGTTTTAGTTTGGAAACACTAGATGCTCTTTGAAACTTTCTCAAATAATGCTGGATAACATTAATATCAAGTTTTGTCATTAAAGTAAAAGAGGGATAATACTTAATAACCAAATTGATTCTCACTGTTATGCTGATAATATACACTAGTCAATATTTGAAGTGGATCAAAACCTTTCATCAAAGTTGTCCTAAAACCAAAATGTGTTCTTGTCTTAGGACAACTTTGAACTGTAGTTTGTATGAGGGGGGGATAAAAACTTAAGTTAGAAGAATGCAAGAATGCAAGGACCTGAATTTTTCTTTTCTTTTTCTTTTTTTTTACTGATTTTTACTTGACTAATTTTAAAACCTTTTTTGATGCTGGTTTTATCACTACTTAAAACGGACATCACTTGGTCACTCTTGTGCATTGTTAGTTGTATGTTTTCTTGTTGCACATACTTAAAAAGTGGCTTTAAATACTCACAATGTGCTGTTCTTTGGCAGGGAAAAGATGGCACAGGCTTATGATTTTGCCTTGGATAAGATTGGGATGGAGATTATGTCCTATCAGGTGATTGTTTTGACAGTTCGTTCTACCCTAAATTATTCTATACCATCATGGATATTAACTCAAAACTCTTCTCCTTCTGTTAGATTTGGGTGGATTACATCAATTTCCTCAAAGGAGTGTAAGTGCACCATTTATATTTTCAAAACTCATTTCACGGTCATTAAAGAAGTTGATAAGGCATTTAAAGGGCTCTCTATGCATCTCTAGAGAGGCTGTGGGGTCATACGCTGAGAACCAGCGCATCACAGCCGTCAGACGTGTTTATCAGAGAGGCTGCGTCAACCCCATGGTTAACATTGAGCAGCTCTGGAGGGACTACAGCAAATATGAAGAGGTGAGTACAGTGACAATTAATGGATCTGTTATTTTGGTTCAGGATACTCAGCAAGAATTCAGATTTGTCAGGAGAAATCTTCAGCTTTCTATTGTTAATTTGGTTGTAATGTGCACGTACTGTCTTTAGTTTGTCATAAATAGCTTTTGTTCCATTATAAAGGGCATAAACGTGCACTTGGCCAAAAAGATGATTGAAGACCGGAGCAGAGACTACATGAACGCCAGGAGAGTCGCCAAGGTGAGTTCTGCACGGGTGAAAGTGTATGATGGGATACAGCAACAGGGTTTTATATGTGCAAAAAAAGCTCAAGAATAAAGTATGATTTGTATAAATCTCTCACAATCGCATCTGCATATCTTCTTGTCATGTTCCTCTGTTATTATTTCTCTGTGCTGATGGTGTGATTGTACTCTCGTTCAGGAGTATGAGACAGTGATGAAGGGTTTGGACCGGAACGCCCCCTCAGTGCCGCCCCAGAACTCCCCACAGGAGGCCCAGCAGGTGGAGATGTGGAAGAAATACATCCAATGGGAAAAGAGCAACCCACTGCGTACCGAAGATCAGACCCTCATCACCAAGAGAGGTGATTTACAGGAAGATTCATAAATTATGAGCTGCAGGTTTTGGCAATCGATTATCTGCTGTTTTAGTCCCGTGTAGAGCATCTCTTTATTTTACAACACCAATCATTTTAGAGCAGCTTAACAGAAAATCAAGATGTTGATGTTTATATAATCTTAATATCGTCATGCCGTATTTTAGAATTTAACAGATTAGAGCTGGACATTAATATAGTTTACATTTTGCAAACATGCATTTGAGTTTTGCTATATGTTATATATTGGCCTGTGCAAGTATAACATACTTATTTTTAAATGGAGTAAGTTTACATTTTGCAACAATATAAACATAAATGTACTGAAGTGCATTGCAAACACAGTCTAAAATCTTCTCTGGTGGAGTTTAGTGATGGATGGAGAAGTTTGTTGTTAAATCAGGCCATTTTCTGTACCTAATTATTTTATTTGTCGCTTGCAGTGATGTTCGCCTATGAGCAGTGCCTTCTGGTGCTCGGCCATCACCCGGACGTCTGGTACGAAGCTGCCCAGTATCTGGAACAGTCCAGCAAACTACTGGCAGAAAAAGGGGTGGGTTTGCAAATCATTTTATATAAACACCGTTTTACCGCTGGTTACACAATTGTTTCTCTTTGGTTGCATTTAGTTGCTTAGGTGTTGTTGCATTTTGATCTTATTGCTCTCATGATCTCCTCATTCAGGACATGAACAATGCCAAGCTGTTCAGTGATGAGGCAGCTAACATCTACGAGCGTGCCATAGGAACTCTACTCAAGAAGAACATGCTGCTGTACTTCTCTTTTGCAGATTATGAAGAGGTAAGATCTCTGGATGACCTGAGCTGTTATTACCTATAAAAGGGCCTATTCTACACTACTGCTGCATTTTAAGGTCGCCCATGAAGTCTGCTTATGTTAGTCAAGGTCTCTTGCACCAAAAAGAGTCAGAATTGAGTTTTATTTTCCACTTATATTCTGTTGTCTTACCTTTACAATTAAATAGGCTGTTTTGCGACTCTATCTTTAAGACTTCTAAATGTAAATGACCTCTTTTTTAATTGCATTTGTAAGAATGGTTCACTCATGCATGATGGGCAGGTTTCTTAGTATTGAATATGTGGATGTTAATCTATGCTTGTGACCAGTGTTACTTTACTATCACTAAAATACAATTATAGCTTTTATTAATATTTAGAATTTTATATTTACTGTTTTCATTTTAATTTGACGTTTTTAGTCATTTTATTGTATATTTGACATTTTTATACGTTTAGTTGTTTTTTGGTTTGACTACTAGCTGAATGTTTTTTTTTTTTAAATATGTAGTTTTATTTTTAGTTAACTATAATAACCCTGGGGTCTGAGCAAAAGAGTCCTGTCCCCTGTAATCTGACAATTTGACCTTTGTCTATTTATATTTTTAACCTGTGTTTCTCAGAGTCGCATGAAGCACGAGAAAGTTCATAGTATATACAACCGCCTCCTGGCCATAGAAGAAATCGACCCTACATTGGTGAGTTCAGCTCTCTTTGGAGACAAATGCCTGCGATGGACACATAATAATAAAATTGCTGCTCTGGAGTAAAACCTGCTAGTGTGTCTGATTTCTGTGTGATTCAAGAAATTATTTAGTATCAGTTCCTCTCCAGTAATCACAGTCGACCAGAAATGTCTGGGAAATTCCTTGTTTTCACTGTAAATAAAGAGAGACTGACCTTTTGATGCTCTTGAATTGTTCAGGTCTATATCCAGTACATGAAATTTGCCAGAAGAGCTGAAGGCATCAAGTCTGGCCGCTCCATCTTTAAGAAGGCCAGAGAGGATCTTCGCACGCGGCATCATGTGTACGTAACTGCTGCTCTCATGGAGTACTACTGCAGCAAGGTAACTTCATCACCACACGTCTCTTATATAGACACTACCATTCCAACAGTTTCAAGTTTCAAAAAGTCTCTTATGCATTTAATTAAAATCCAGTAAAACTGTAATTTTGTGAAATATTATTATAATTTAAAATGTTTTTTTTATTTGAATGTGTTTTAAAATATAATTTATCAATGTAGTGATCAAAGCTGAATTTTCAGCATCATTACTCCAGTCCTCAGAGTCGCATGATCCTTTAGAAATCATCATCATCATCATCATATGCTGATTTGCCGGTTGATATTTTTGGAGAAACCATGTTTAAAAAAAAATTTCATAATGTGACGTTTTACTTTATGCCCCTCAGATATCTAAAGGACGTTTGATTGTTTATGCATTTTAAATAAATGTATATCCAACATAAAATGAGTAACTGAATGACTTTTCCTTTGCCGACAGGACAAATCTGTGGCCTTTAAGATATTTGAGCTTGGACTGAAGAAGTACGGTGACATTCCTGAATACATTTTGGCTTACATCGATTACCTCTCTCACTTAAACGGTAAGAAAGCGATTCCCTCCATCCACACTTTTGGTAAATCCATGTCCTTTTAATCTGCTGCCAAACAATCGGTGATATTTATTACACCTGTACTGCCCTGTCACATTTCATCCAGCCTCTATCACATTGGGTGAAGCACTGCAGAAAACCGATTTCAGCCCAAGCATTGAGAGATTGCGTATCGTTGACATGTCCTCGAGATGGCTGTTTATTTACACGCGCAGATGATGATATCTGACACATGAGCGCTTATCAGACCAAACAAACCATCCATCTCCTTTAAAAAGCAGATAGCTAGGAGACTGTGTTTGCCATGCAGTAAACATTGGTCGTGTGGATCTTGTCGCTAGGCTATTACCAAAAAACAAGAGAAGTAAAAAGCCTGGCCAGGAAAGAGTTTTCAAAAATGACAATGAATTGAGTTGTTTGCCCTTCCCTCCATCACAGAGGACAACAACACCAGAGTCCTGTTTGAGAGGGTCCTGACGTCCGGCAGTCTTTCCCCTGAGAAATCTGGGTTAGTGGGATTTTATTGATTATTTTTCGCAAATATACCATCTGTTTCTTTTAATTTGCTCTTAAATATTGCTGACTATCTGCTAGGCTTTTCACACTTTATAATTGCTCAAATCTGAGTTATTTTAACCCTGGATTAACACTCGTCAACATTTAATGTTTCACACAAGCTACGTTTCAATGCAACTAAATAATCTGTTAGTAAATGAATTGATGGAAAACAGGTTGACTGAGCTCAATCCGAATTAAATTTGAATCAGATTGAAAGGAGTGGTGTAAACCTGAAATAATCTGATTGATAGGAAAAAATGAAGCAAGGAAATGGTTGAATCTGGCTTTTCCCAGTTGGATTCAAAAATACCTTGCGATACCATACCCAATGCTTTGATACGTACGTTTACATACATTTTACAATTTACAAGATGTGCAAACAAAAGTGAATCAAATTACGCATGATTAAATATTGACTAAATTATAAGTGTGAAATGTTGCATATAGTCAGTATAAAATGAAATATATTTTCTAGATGCATGTTATAGTTGTGAACAATTAATTTGTGCATGTTTAATTTTTAAATAACGCTTTGGCCTTATAATGTTTAATGTAAACCTTCTAACTTGATCTTCCAGCCCACATCTCAACATCCATTCAACAACCGATGTGTAGAACCAATCCCTGCCATACATCTTTTTTTAAACAATTTGTTCCACTTAGATGTACGCCACAATATAGAAGAAAACACCTGCCACTAATTCGGTTTCATTGCGACTTTAACCCAGGGTTAAATGTAATGTGAAAAGGATAATATTTCTGATGTTAACGTGATTTTGGTGTAACAGGGAAATCTGGGCACGTTTCTTGGCCTTTGAAAGCAACATTGGAGACTTGGCCAGTATCCTGAAGGTGGAGCGAAGGCGTTTCATGGCCTTTAAAGACGAGTATGAAGGAAAGGAGACTGCTCTGCTGGTGGACAGATACAAGTTCATGGATTTGTATCCCTGCTCCCCCAGCGAGCTCAAAGCCCTCGGCTACAAGGTACGACAGGAAATGGAATCATTCACAATCATTCTGTGCGCTTTTCTCTCAATGACACCATAAACACACAACAATAATGCCAGTGGAGATAAAACCGCATGCAGGAAAGCGACTGACCATAACAATATGAACATGTTTGTACCGTATGAAGTATAGCGACGCATATGGGGGTCTTAAATACATCAGTAATTTAAGTACAACAATCCTCTCATCATCTGAACATGTTGATTGGCAGGATGTGTCTCGTGCCAAATACGCAGCATTGCTCCCAGAGGCGGTGGTCACTCCTTCTACCCCTGCGATGAAAGACGAGGCTGACCGCAAACCCGAATATCCCAAACCTGACACCAGCCAGATGATCCCTTTCCAGCCCCGCCATCTGGCGCGTGAGTATCAGCACCTCGCATACATTTAACATTCAACTCCGAGACGCCTAGTTTGAGGATCCCTGGTCTAGATGGAAGCTTGATTCTGCCACAGTTAAAAAAAAAAATGAAAGAAGATAATTGTGACTTTGTATTAGAGCCCTGCATTTCAGCCCAAGCCTGACAGGCCCCCCCGACTTTTTTATGCCTCTAGCGCCGGGCTTTGGGCCAATTTTCACGTCATAGTTCAGACGCGGGCCGGACCTCGGGCCTGTTTTAGGTTTCTCCTTATTTTTATAATTTAGACATCCATCAATTAGTGATGAAAAAAATGTCCACTCTGGTGGAAACAGCATGAGACTGTGATTGTCAAGAGCGCTCGACGGTGTTTAGTGTCCCGCAGCAGAGAGCATGCCGTCAGCACAGCGGAAGACTTCTGCTTTCAAATGCACGCAATAGGCTAAAGCTTGCCGCAAAGCCCCAGCAAAAGTAATTACCATGAATGTGTCCAGGGGAAATAGTAAGGAGATATTCAAATTATTTAATCATTTTAATAAACTAGTGTTTTCTGAGTCCGTTTTGTAAGGATGAAGTTGCCGATCCTGACTTGCCATTTCCTCATTACATGCGCCTTTAGAGAGAAATGCATCTTTATGGTTTGATTATAATGAGTTTTTGTTTTCTATTTGTTTTATTTGGTTAAGTAGTAATTTAAAGCTTTCTATAGATATAGTTATCATGTCTGTGAGGCATGTATTCGCTGAGTTTCGGTTCATTTTTGTGAAGGTTTTCTTTATTTTATAAAAGCACAACGTTTTGTTGCTATTGTGAGTGCACACAAATAAAAGTAGACCCTTTACAGTTCCGAATGATGTATTACTCTTACCTTTTATGAGCAAAAATGACCGCGTATCCACTGAAAAAAAAATCCTGAATGTTCTGCAAAGCGTGCTTTTTCATCCACTCTCCACACAAACTATTGGATACAGCGTATATTTATCTAGGTTTAACGTTTAAACATGTTTATAAGCTTGAACTGTTTTATATCTATAGATTTTATTTTAGGCAAGTCGTGATGATTTGAGCAGGCTAAATTGATGAATCAGGCTATGATCAGCTTACTGTATGCTGCTGGCCGCTTGGTCGTTACTTAAAAAATAAATAAAAAACTTATGACGTACAAAAAATGCTCAAAGTTTTTCTAAATTAACTTAATAAAAAAACGAAACGAAATATAATTACCTTGCCATTATATACAAAACTGAGCTATTTTAATAGCTGAAACAGTAGTAGCCTATAAGCTGTTTTGGGAGAAGGGGAAAAAGTCGGGCTTGGGTCGGTAATTCTGGTATGATGTTGGACACAGGGCCGGGCTAGGGCCTGAGCATCTTGGGCCAGGGCCGGGCTAGGGCCTAAATTTGAGGCCTGTGCAGGGCTCTGCTTTGTATGTCCCTATTCTTACTTTTTCTTCTCGCAATTGAGTTTTTATTGCTATTCTGACATTCTTGCAATTGCAAGTTGTCTGATTTTACATTCTAATTTGATTTCTTAAAATCATGTTACATTTTGAAATTGACACTTTGTCTTGGATTTCCGAGTGTACATCCCACAATTCCGACTTGTTTTTCTTAGAATTCTGAGTTTATCTCTCGCAATTCTTAATTTTTTCTTAGAATTATGAGATTACATCCCACGTATCAGTTTTTTTTCTTAGAATTCTGATCCCCCCCCCCTGGAATTCCAAGTATACATCCACAATAATAATAAAAAAAAAATAAAGATAATTGCAACTGTTTATCTCAAAGTTTGACCTTTTCTTCTCAGATTTGTGATTTTTATGCATCACAATTCTTAGTTTCTATCTTGCAATTCATAATAAGTCATAAAAACATGTCAATAGATAATTCCCAGTTGCGCAGTTCTTACTTTGAGGTGATTGTGTGCATTGATAAGTTTGGTGACGTGTCCTCCTGACAGCTCCCGGCCTGCATCCTGTTCCTGGAGGAGTGTTTCCTGTCCCTCCCACTGCTGTCATCCTCATGAAGCTGCTGCCTCCTCCCAGCTGTTTTACCGTCAGTTCAACACCTCTTCTTCTTTTAAATGCTTTAGACTAAACTGTTGCATGTCAAATAAGATATCTTCGAGATATTTAAACATAGACTTCAAGACAGTGTGATCATGTGTGTGTGTTTTTGTTTTTAGGGTCCCTTTGTGCAGGTTGATGATCTGATGGAGTCTCTCAGAAGATGTGTATTACCAGAGAGTAAGTATCACAGAATATCATCGTATGATCTCCAATATCTCACTCCGTGCTTATTCCTCATTCATTCTCAGTACCGTAATACAGGGACGTCTGCTGTGCTAAACAGCAGTACAAGAAATATAACTACGAGTTATAAATGTTTCAAATTAAAATGATATACTTATCAAAAGTTTGGGGTCTGAAAGATTTGTCATTGTTGTTGAAAAAAATTAATATTTTTATCCAGCAGTGATGCATTAAATTTGTGTGAAAAGTGACAGTAAAGACATTTAGAATGTTAGTTTCTTTTTCAAATAAATACTTAAATACAGAAAAATATGAAGCAGCACAACTGTTTCTACTTTAATAATGAATTCTTGAGCAGCAAATCATATTAGAATGATTTCTGAAGGATCATGTGACACTAAAGACTAGAGTAATGATGCTGAAAATTCAGCTTTGCATCACAGGAGCAAATTGCATTTTTATATTTTTGAAGTAATATTTCACAATATTACTGAATTTTTGACCAATTAAATGCAGCCTTGATGAGCAGAAGACTTTTTGAAAACATTGGAAAATCTTACCAACAATTTTTTTGAAAAGTAGTAATATAATAATATTATATACTAATAAAATGCATTTTGTAATTATAGTAATGAGAATACAAAGTGGCTTAATTGTCATGAAAACTTCATTAGAGAAAGTTAATATATTTTGGTTCTTATTACTTTTGATAGATTCTCATTATTAGTAAAAATTGTTAGAGCTATTATTATTTAAAAAGAAAATATAATTAAAGAATAAAGGCAGTATATTACACATTTCACTGTTTTTAATTACATTTTTTGGCATTGAAGGGTGATTTAGATTTAATGTTTTAGGGTAAAATGTGATGTTTTGTGAGATTCACGTTCATGATCTATAATGCTTATGCTCTCGTTCTCTCTCTAGCGGTAGATGCTGCTATAGAGTTGATCACTGGAAAGCAGTTAGAGATGAGCAGCGAAGGAAACGGACCTGTAGAAAACCACGCTGTGGGAAACAAGTCCTTGAAACGGCCTAACGCTGATTCAGACGAGGAGGAAGACAAAGGATCGATCGCACCTCCCATCCACGACATCTATCGAGCGCGACAGCAGAAGAGGATCCGATGAGCCGACCGAAACACACACACACCTGAACAACACAGAGACAATTAAACCCACATCCAGACTCCAGCTTCCACCCTGGTTTACTGTGAAGCCTGCACTCCCACAGTGATCAGAAATCATCGCCCATTTCCATTTGGTTCAGTGCTTTCAAAGTTTCTTTTTAACAGTTTTATTTTTTAAAACTGGGTGGTTTATACTGTAAAAAGTTTTTATTCTTGTTTGCCTCATAGTTCTGAACTTGCCATGTGTAGAGTTGCTGGTGATGGAAGAGTTGAATTCATTTTGTAGTGAACTGAGGATCACACACAACTTGCTTCCAATAAAACAAAATGATAAAAGTGCTTGTTTTACGTCACTGTCCGGCAGTTTTAGAGCAGTGTTCCAGATAGATCAGTGATCTCTGAAACAAATGTCAGAGCATTTGTGCTTACCACTAGGATGCACTATAGTGCAGTAGATGTTTTTACACTACAGTAAGTACAGAACACATCAGTTTGACGACAACTGTAAGGACCTAGATGGGATTTTCACACAAATATCTCCAGGTCATATTTGACCTCCAAAACATTTAGCGTAAAGGGAAGTGGTGTGTGGCCAGGTATGGTGACCCATACTCAGAATTTGTGCTCTGCATTTAACCCATCCAAGTGCACACACAGTAGTGAACATACACCCGGAGCAGTGGGCAGCTAATGGAGCAGTTGGGGGTTCGGTGCCTTGCTCAAGGGTCTCACCTCAGTCGTGGTATTGAGGGTGGAGAGAGTGTTGGTTATTCACTCCCCCTACCTACAATCCCTGCCGGATCTGAGACTCGAACCCACGTCCTACAGGTTACAAGTAATACTCTCTATCCATTAGGCCACGACTGCCCTTGAATGCAAGCTGTTTTAGCACCGTTGCATTATAAAATTGCTTTCAGAACGTTCAAGCATCAATGAAGCATTCTTTCCCTTTCAAATTCTCAATTAGTTTTTTAAACTGAAAATGTGTAATTGTGGAATAAATAGTGTCATAAATCACAATAATATATATCTTATATAAATAGTAAAGTAAAAGTAAATTTTCTGGGAAGAAAAAAGGTGAAATTTCAGTGTTATTTGAGTATATTTGAAAGTTATAGTTTCTATCAATATTTTTACTGTTTTTATTTTTGTTCTCTATCCTTATTTAGACTTTTTATTAGACATGTTAGATGTCTATGTTTTTTATCAAATTTTATTTCATTTTCAAGCATCAAGTAACTGAATGAAAGCTGATCAAAAAATATAAAAAAAATAATAATAATAATTAAAACATATATAAATATAGTGTTGGCAAATGCTTGATCGCATCCAAAATAAAAGTTTTTGTTTACATGTATGTGTGCTGTGTATATTTATGTATTTATAAATACACACATATGCATGTATATATTTCAGGAAAAGTTTATGTATTTAATATATTTATTGAATATAAATTTAGACGTACATATTTTCGAAATACATACTGTATGTGTGTATACACAAAAAATATACACAAATATATTATGCAAACAAAAATTTTTTTTGGATGCGATTAGTCGCGGTTTGACAGCACTAATATATATATATATATATATATATATATATATATTTATATACAGTCATGGCCAAAAATATCAGCATATTCAGTTGTCAGACACGACTGGAACTTCAAACTGGCTTCTATGGTCAGATGAAACTAAAAAATGAACTTTTTAGCAGCAAACACTCAAGATGGGTTTGGTGAACACAGGGATAAAAAGTACCCCATGTGTACAATGAAATATACTGCTGTATTTTTGACGTTGTGGGCCTATATTTCTGCTGGAGGTCCTGGACGTCTTGTTTAGACATGGCATCATGGATTCTATCAAATACCAACAGATAAAAAATCAATAAGTGACTGACTCTGTTAGAAATCTTATAATGGACCATGTCTGGATCTTCCAACCGTACAATAATCCAAACACAAACCTCAGAAACCACACAAAAATGGGTCACTGAGCACAAAACCAAGCTTCTGCTGGCCATTCCAGTCCTCTGACCTGAACCCTGTAGAAAATGAGTGAGGTGAACTGAAGAGAAGAAGCACCGTCATGGAGCTGTGAATCTGAAGGATCTGGAGTGATTCTGGATGAAGTAGATCTCTGATCTCTTGTCAGGTGTTCTCTAACCTCATCAGGCATTATAGGAGAAAACTCAGAGCTGTTAAACTGGCAAATGAGGTTTCAAAAAGTATTGAATAAAAGGATGCCGTTAATTGTGGCCAATGTGTATTAGAGAATAACATTTATTTCATAATGATATTTCCCCCCATTTTAAATTCTTATTATCCAATGAAAGGTTAGATTTTTGTGAATTTTTAAAATAAAAGATCAAAAGGAGTAACACTGCAGATTAATTTTCACAGCCTTCTTTGATCATATTTACCAAGGGTGCCGATATTTTTGGCCATGACTGTATAATTATATATAGGTGCTGGTCATAAAATTAGAATATCATGAAAAAGTTGATTTATTTCAGTAATACCATTCAAAAAGTGAAACTTGTATATTAGATTCATTCATTACACACAGACTGATATATTTCAAATGTTTATTTCCTTTAATTTTAAAGATTATAACTGACAACTAATGAAAGTCCCAAATTCAGTATCTCAGAAAATTAGAATATCAATTAAGAGCAATGCAAAAAAAAAAGATTTTTAGAAATGTTGGCCAACTGAAAAGTATGAGCATGTACAGCACTCAATATTTAGCTGGGGTTCCTTTGGCCTGGATTACTGCAGCAATGCGGCGTGGCATGGAGTCGATCAGTCTGTGGCACTGCTCAGGTGTTATGAGAGCCCATGTTGCTCTGATAGTGGCCTTCAGCTCTTCTGAATTGTTGGGTCTGGCGTATTGCATCCTCCTCTTCACAATAGGTTTTCTATGGGGTTAAGGTCAGGCGAGTTTGCTGGCCAATCAAGAACAGGGATACCATGGTCCTTAAACCAGGTACTGGTAGCTTTTGGCAGTGTGTGCAGGTGCCAAGTCCTGTTGGAAAATGAAATCTGCATCTCCATAAAGTTGGTCAGCAGCAGGAAGCATGAAGTGCTCTAAAACTTCCTGGTAGACGGCTGCGTTGACCTTGGACCTCAGAAAACACAATGGACCAACACCAGCAGATGACATGGCACCCCAAACCATCAATGACTGTGGAAACTTTACACTGGACCTCAAGCAACGTGGATTATGTGCCTCTCCTCTCTTCCTCCAGACTCTGGGACCTTGATTTCCAAAGGAAATGCAAAATTTACTTTCATCAGAGAACATAACTTTGGACCACTCAGCAGCAGTCCAGTCAAGACGCTTCTGACGCTGTCTCTGGTTCAAGAGTGGCTTGACACAAGGAATGCGACAGCTGAAACCCATGTCTTGCATACGTCTGTGCTGGTGGTTCTTGAAGCACTGACTCCAGCTGCAGTCCACTCTTTGTGAATCTCCCCCACATGGGTTTTGTTTCACAATCCTCTCCAGTGTGCGGTTGTCCCTATTGCTTGTACACTTTTTTCTACTACATCTTGTCCTTCCCTTCGCCTCTCTATTAATATGCTTGGACACAGAGCTCTGTGAACAGCCAGCCTCTTTAGCAATGACCCTACAGAGCTAGACTGAGAGACCATTTAAAGGCTTTTGCAGGTGTTTTGAGTTAATTAGCTGATTAGAGTGTGGCACCAGGTGTCTTCAATATTGAACATTTTCACAATATTCTAATTTTCTGAGATACCGAATTTGGGACTTTCATTAGTTGTCAGTTATAATCATCAAAATTAAAGTAAACATTTGAAATATATCAGTCTGTGTGTAATGAATGAATCTAATAGACAAGTTTCACTTTTTGAATGGTATTACTGAAATAAATCAACTTTTTCATGATATTCTAATTTTATGACCAGCACCTGTATATGTATGTATGTATGTATACAGTTTTAGCTAACGATAATAACCCTGATCTGAATGAGAGTGAATATTTCTGGATGAAGCCACAAAAAGTACAATTGGCTATTAGAACTATCAGTAAGATATTAGTAAATGTTTTCTGCAAAAAGTAAAAAGTTTATTTCATCTCCAAATTGAGTTTTTTAAGCAAAAGAAAAGTTTTCACACTGTTAAAACTGACATTAGTTGCTTGGTCACCTCCAGTCAGCACAAAACTCATGTTCACCGACATTACTTTTTAAAAGGCCGCATAAAATATTTATTTGCTGGTTCAGTTCATTTCTTAGTGACTGCTGTACATTTTTGCATTTAATATATCAAATACAATTGATACAGTCTTTGTAGTTTTCTTGCTACAAGTTTAAATAAGCTTTTTAACAGACTTTGCGTTAAGAGGGCTTTCTTATCTGTGCCTTTAAATGTATCTACTACTGTCTGAAGACAGAAACTGATGATATGCACTTGGAAGATGAAGCTTCACGATACAGCCTTCAGCATCTGTTTGTAATTACTAACCCACCTATTTCCTGCCTTTATATTCTGAACACATGCAGATGTGTTGTCTTGCGTTTTTATCTTTTATATTCCACCATCATCAGTCTGATGTTTTGGTAAATATGATCAAAGAAGGCTCTGAAAATAAACCTGCATAATTAATCCTTTTGATCTTTTATTTAAAAAAAGCATACAAATCTAACCTTTCATTGAACTAAAACAATTGAAAATGGGGGGGGAAATCTCATGAAATAAATGTTTTTTCTCAAATACACGTTGGACACAATTATTGGCACCCCTAGAAATTCTTATGAGTAAACTATCTCTGAAGTATATTCCCATTCATATTCACAATTTTGAGCACTCCAAGGGGATTATGAACATGAAATTATCCAGCCATGGCTTCCTGTTTCACAGAAATATAATTAGGAGGAAAAACAAAGTCCAAATTCCCTTAATCATCCATCACAATGAGAAAAACCAAAGAATATATTTCCGATGTGCAGCAAAAGATAATTGAGCTTCACAAATTAGTGAAGTGGCTTTACGAAAAGAGCTAGAGCAGCGACAATTCCCATTTCCACCATCAGGGCAATAATTAAGAATTTCTAATCAACAGAAAATGTTATGAATCTGCCTGGAAGAGGACATGTGTCTATATCGTCCTAATGCACAGTGAGAAGGAGAGTTTGAGTGACTAAAGACTGGTCAAGGACCACAGCTGGAGAATTGTAGAGAAAGGTTGAGTTTCGGGGTCAGAAAACCTTTAAAAAAAAAAAATTGTCAAACAGCCCCTACATCACCACGTTGTTTGGGAGGGTTTCAAGAAAAATTCTCCTAGCTCCTCCAAAAACAAACTCCAGCATATTCAGTTATTGAATAAAAGGGTGCCGTTAATTGTGGCCAATGTGTTAGAGAAAAACATTTATTTCATAATGATATAACCCCCCCATTTAAAATTCTTATTAACCAATTAAAGTTGAGATTTTTGTGAATTTTTTAAATGAACGATCAAAAGGATTAATAATGCAGATTAATTTTCACAGCCTTCTTTGATCATATTTACCAAGGGTGCCAATAATTCTGACCACAACTGTTATATCATAATTTTGATAAAGAATAGAACAAATTTGTTAATTGTCCAACAAATCTCATTCTCCATCAATACAGACATAACAGCAGTATAAACATAAATATTTACAATACTTTTTACATATTATACAATATAAAATGAACTCAAGATCTTTAAATATAAACGTCGGATATTCTGTCGCCAAAATATTGCACGAATATTTCCGGATGTCCTCTGTAGAACTGTCCGAGCAGACGGCGCTTCTCTTTCAGAGAGAGCTTGGAGTTCTCGTGAATAGTTTTTAGTAACGTCCACAGCTCTTCTCTGGTAGTTTTCTGAACTGTTTCCAGGTAATCTTTTCCAGTCAAGCGGCGACAGTACGTAGTTCCTAAGAGAGGGAAAATTTTATTCTTTTAGCAAATCTAGGATCATACATTATTAGCCGTGTATTATTTACAAATATGGCTCACAAACATCTGCTATGATAAGAATGCGGCGATGCTTTACAATTATTAGTTAACATGAACTAACAATGAAAGATACTTCGAACACATCTATTAATCTCAGTTAATGTCAGTTTCAACATTTACTAATACATTATTAAAAGCAAAAGTTGTATCTGAAAAATTTAAAAATGCTTTTGACCACAGCATCGGACCGAGTCCCAAAACACACTTGTAGCCAATCAGCAATAAGGGGGCGTGTCTTGTAATGACAGAGAGAATTTGAGTTCACAGATGGATATTAGCAGATCAACTATAGATAGAGAGAGATGGCAGATAAACATAGAGGAGAATATCAGACGAATAAAACACTGAAAATAGGTAGGACTCGCGTAAATATCGGAGCAGCTTTTCAGCAGTGAAGAGAACTCTAGGAGCGGGAAGGGCTTGAATCGGACGCCGAGGTTGCGTTGTTTCTTCTTGATTTTGCTTCGTTTCACACAACTTATCTGTGTTGGCTTTTGTTTGAATATGCTTGTGTGTCATCTTCGCTTGTTTCTGCGATCATCGTTATATACGGACGTGTGGGGCGGAGATATCAAAATAGGGGCGAGGTCCTGTTGGGGTATGGGCGTGTTTGTTTTGGTGCTTTCAAATATCAACATCGTTTGGCAAAAATCACTTAGTGCACCTTTAAGTAATGATTGTAAAGTGTTACCAAGGTTTCTGATTTAATCAATCAGTTTTATTACCTTAATTACTTGGTAATTCTGGATGAATTATGTGCATATCCCAGATAGCACAGGTACGTCTGCAAGATGTCTGTTAAAGATCTCTTGATCTGGAAAGCATCTGCTGTCTACAAACGTCTGACAGATGTCTTTAAGATGTCAGTTTTACATACATTCTAAATCATAAACATCTTAAAGACATCTAATAGACGTCTATTTGACATCTAAAAGGAAACGTCCTATAGACGTATTGCAGATGAGCAAACACCCTAAATAATACGTCTTGCAGATGTAAATACAGACATCAAATCGATGTCTCCGAGATGTATGTGTGCTATCACTTGATATATAGCTCAATCTTTTATTTCTAAACTTGAATGATTCAGCAAGTATTCTTTACATGCTTGACATACTCGGTATTACAGTATAGTTATGTATCGAGTACTTAAAAAAAGAAAAAGTATTTTCAATTTAGCTTAATTTATTTTTAATTATTTTATTATTATTTATTTTAGGTTGAGGTGGAGTGGGAACAATATTTTTTCACTATTCTGCTGTATTTTCATCCGGTTATTATTGTAAAAGTTCAATAAACAAAAAAAAAAAAGTACCCAGCATGAAAGAATTAACATCAGTTTTCTCATATATATTTGTAGATTTACCTGTGATGAGATCAGGATCTGTTCCTTTGAGGATACTGGCCAGTTTATCACTTACAAGTTTGTGCAATGTGACGGGAATCTAGAGAAAAAACAAATGATTACAAATGCTGGCACAGAAACACAATTTTATGAGAGAACGATGACCTGAATTATTGACAAGGCAGGCGAATGTCTCATTTTAAAACACAAGGACTATTACAATTGTTATATATGCTGATATAAACAATCATTCAAAACGTTGGGCCGTCTCTTTTGCTCACCAAGGCTGCATTTAAAATACAGTAATATTATTACAATTTAAAATACCTGTTTTCTATTTGAATACATTTTAAAATGTAATTTTTTCCTGTGATCAAAGCTGAATTTTCAGCATCATTACTCCAGTCTTCAGCATCACACGATCCTTCAGAAACCATTCTAAAATGCTGATTTGCTTATTATTACCAACACAGAAAACGGTTTTTGCTGCTTAATGTTTGTGGAATCCGTTATACTTTTTTTCAGGATTATTTGATGAATCTAAAGTTCAATAGAACAGCATTTCTTACAGACCCCAAACCTTTGAACAGTAGTGTACATTATACAGTATATGTCTAATTGTATGGCATTCACAGAACTGTGCAAATAGTGTTTTTAGAGGCCAGTCTGAGTTGCTGACTCACCTTGAAGAGGTCATGGTGGTTGTCCATCATGAAAAGAACCAGAAGATCAACCTTCCCTTTGGCTAGTTTGGTGCCATACACAATAGCATTGGAGAACGCCCTCTTCACTGCCATTCTGTTCTCTATCTACAGAACAAAACAAACAGCTTGTCAAGTTTCTGTAGGGATGTAGGAATGGCATTTCTGTAGGTGTAATAAATGAATTTCAGTCAAAAGCAGAAAAGAGGCTGTTGTTTAATCTCAGTCTTTTCACAAGCATGGCAACTGCAAAGCTCACTTTAGTTTCTGTTTTTAACAATGACACTTTTGTGTGATATAAACACTGTCGTACTGTGCACTGGTCTGATTTAGCACCAAACATACTGGAAGATTGCATCAGTTCCAGTGCAGACGCTGTATCAATTTTTCCATATTTTTAAAATATTTTTTTTTTGTCATTTAAAAATGCACCAACACTTCATATCATCCATTACTGGGTTTACAAATAATTGAGTCACGTGAGCATGCAAACACACACTCAAACTGTATTTCGTACCTCTTTGTGTAGTTTGATCTCCTGAGGGCCGGTGGCGAGGGCCATAAAGCGCAGTAACCTGCGGAGCTCCTCTCTACTGCGTGAATCCTGCAGCTTCAGACAGAGCTGTAGAGACTCCAGCGCCTGCTCCTGCTTCCCATTCACTGCACACATGCAGAAGAGTATGATGAAGTGATTTGTGACAGATTTTCGTATTATTTTTATATCAATAAACGCCGTTAACAGAAGCCGGCGACACTGAAGAACACAAAAAGGAGAAAATACTGTAGCAGGCAGAGAAAACTCACTGTTCATGATACACATATTTTGGATGAAAATCCTGAATTGAGGGTGGGGGGTTATATGAACTGACCGTCTTCAGAAAAGTATGGTATTTTCTTTTTGTCTTACCACCATACAAGGCATATTAATGTGGTAATAAAGGAAATGCTGTATCACTGCTGTTCCATAAGCGCCACCTGCTGTCAGTGAGTGAATCTGCATTCTCACTCTGCCCATCTGCTGTTTTTGTTTCATGCAGATTTTATGCAGTATAATTTCACAAAGCTAAGGTCAAACCATTCTGTTTTTGCTGTAAATTTTGAAATGGTTCAATCTAATTAGTACCAAAAACTGCTCGTGCTATATGTGACCCTGGACCATAAAACCAGTCTTAAGTCGCTGGGGTATATTTGTAGCAATAGCCAACAATACATTGTATGAGTCAAAATGATCAATTTTTCTTTTATGCCAAAAATCATTAGGATATTAAATAAAGATCATGTTCCATGAAGATATTTTTTTAATTTCCTACCATAAATATATAAAAACTTAATTTTATATTAGTAATATGCATTGCTAAGGACTTAATTTGGACAACTTTAAAGGTGATTTTCTCAATATTTAGATTTTTTTGCACTCTCAGATTCCAGATTTTCAAATAGTTGTATCTCAACCAAATATTGTCCTATCATAACAAAGATTATTTATTCTGCTTTCAGATGATGTATGAATTCAAATGTTAAGAAATTGACCTGGTTTTGTGGTCCATGGTCACATATGTAGCATGTTTATTTGGATTGTGATTAAAATGCAGTGGTTTCATGCAATCTTATTCATATAAGGCACAGTCAGGGAAAACCCGTGAAACTGTCAGAATCCTTAAAAAAACACACAATACAGATTTTTGGTAAAACCACCCAGCACTAGTTGTTAAGTGGTCTCTAAGGTAGTGCTATTGGTTTTCAGCAACTAGATTTGATCCTGTAGCACATACATTTAAAAAAGCACCTTCTTTATTTTTGTTTAGAACTATTTTGGCTTGCGAACAGTGCTTGATATATGCATATTTCACTCCTCATTCAGATGAGACGACTTTTTTAACTGGAGAAAGCAATATTATGAATAAAGGACTCATATTTTTGCCAAAAGCAATGGTTTAAAGTTAAAACACCTATAAACAGGCAGCTTTTCAGTTTAGAAGATGTTAAATGATGGACTGAAGTGGTGTGGATTACTGGGATGTTTTTATCAGCTGTTTGGACTCTCATTCTGACGGCACCCATTCAATGCAGAGGATCCATTTGTGAGCAAGTGATGTAGTGATAAATTTCTACGAATTCATCTACATCTTGTATGGCCTGAGGTTGACTACATTTTCAGCAAATTTTTATTTTTGAGGGAATTATTAAATTAAGTCTGACTTGGTTCAAAAAAGCACTCTTAAATTCTACTAACTGCTATTTGCATTGAATATAAATTAGTTGCATTTAGTTATTGCAACTAAGTGTCCACAATCATTACATTCAGTTCATGCAAGTATATTATTTTAATGAAAATTATTACGTAATAATAAGTATGCAAAAGTATACTTCATCTTCACAGGGACCACTAATAGCCAAGTTTCATCTCATATAAAAGTCAGGTCAAGCTAACATATAGCGATCTCTCACCAAGCAGCTCGGAGACGCCTGAGTGTATGTCAAAGACGTGATTGCTGAGCAGCGGCGGGTAGTCAGACTGGCCGTAGTGCTCAACGAGGACCCCATAGAGGAGCTGCTTGTACTGAGACGTCTCCTCTGCACACTTGGCCAGTCCTCGGCTCACCTCCACCACCAACTGATCAGGAAGAAACTCCAGACAGTCCACAGCTGCTGACAACCAGCTATCTGCTCTGTTAATGAGATGAAAAAGGAAAGAACATGATGCTAAGATAACACAGAATCAATTAAAAGCACAGCCAACTCTAAAACACCCCAGAATAAAAATGAGAGAGTTAAACAAACAGAGATGGAGCATGATATGGAAATAATCAGCATACTGCGCCTCGCTGAAGGCCTTGAGGATCTCACGGTCTAGGTAGAGCAGGTTTGGGTCGCTGTCCATGCTGTGGAGGGGCGGGCGAGGGCTCTCTTGGCCCTCCAACAGGCTCTCCAGAAGCGGCAGCTCAATCAGCTGTAGGAGCCTTAGCACCGTCTGCTGCCGCCATATTTCATCCATCACTGATACAGACACAGTCACGACACGCGTCAGCTTTAATACTTTTATGGCAGATTTTATGTCAATTTTGTCAAACAGTCAAAAAAACATTTCAAATTGTGTTTATACAAAGCATGCATATATTTCCAAGGAAAACATACATTCCTGTGATAACCCCAGATTCATCATCTGTGGTGTGATGGTTGAGTTCATGTTCAGATTTCCCAAAACATCCTCCAGAGACTTATCCATTTTGACAGGTGAGTTGTTTGAATACACAGAATCTTCTTTCCTGAAGAAAATAATCAGACAAAAGCAATGAATATGTCATATGTCTGAAACCGTTTCCAATCTATGAAGGACCAAGCTGAACAAGTTTCATGCATTCTTGTAGGAATCACCAAATAAGGATTTTTAGTCCATGATTCACTGTGATGTTGACATTTCATGGGCATTTATAGAGGATTGGCTTTTAATAGCAACCTCAGTCGAGTTGAGGTATTTCAAAGTATAAAATCTCAAAGGAAAAACAGTTCCAAGAAAATATCAACTATTCTGTAAGATCTCTATGCAACTAATAAACGATTAACTAGTTTTGCGAGGTTTTACCAACGCTTGTATCTTAGTAGGGTGACCTACTGTAAATGAAAACACAATACACTTTTCTGCATGTTTTCCACACGTTTTGTTATCTGACACTGATTATCACAAATTTGTTCTCCCAAAAATGAACATTCTGTTGTAATTTGGAGGTTATTATTATTATTATTAATCCAAAATATTTTTAAATCCACTTAAATTACAGTGAATAGGAACTGATGTTTTCAAGCTTCAAAAAGGATGCAAAATCACCATAAAAGCATCATAATTATTAGTCAATATTACTTGTGAATTATAATCCAAGATGTCAATAATCAAGTTAATCAATCAGTCAAATTACTATCTGAAGTTATTGACTTCATACATAACAGTTCATGAGAGAAGTAGTGATGCACAATCGTTTTTAGTCAAATCTTTTCAGTCAAGTTCAAGTTCATGATTGATTCATTTACAAAACAGACTGATTTGATTATCAACGGATAATGAGTCCATTTTTGGTTCCTCACACAAATGATTTACATTTTAAAAATAACTTTAAAAACCACTTGATATGGTATATGTACCACTTTATGATACTTTTATTGTGTTTTTGCCTCCTTTTAGAAGCTTGAAAGCCTCATTCCCCATTCATTGTAATTGCATGGAAAAGAGCAGCCAGCACAGTCTTCAAAATTTCTCCTTTGATGTTTCACAGAAGAAATAAGGTCTGAAATGACATTCATTCCTTTCATGCCACCACCGTCTTTTAGAGAAAGCATTAGGAAAAGGTCTACAACCTCTACAAGTTTCTTGTATTTTCTGATTATACAGTATACGTTCCACTGAGTGAATGTGACTTGACCTACCGTTTGTAGGGTGGACTGTACGTGTTCCTCTGTATGCTGAGAGAGTCGTATCCATTCTCAATGGTCTCTGAGGTGGATGCGCTTGGGATCGGCCTGTTTAGAAACCTGTACAGACTACAGCTGCTGTCCTCAAACTTAGCTTGCCTCTTTTCTTTCCCAAACACCTTAGTGTCCACCGCCTCAAAGACTCTGGCCTCCATGAGGGCCTGGCAGAGGCGGACCGCTTTGGAACGAGGCACCTCTGCGTCTCCACAGAACTTGCTCTGAATGATGTGAGCCAGAACCACGTCCACGGCCTCGGAGCCCAGAAAGCAGTCATGGTAGATTTTCAGATTGTGGCGTCTCCTCTTCACCTCCACCTGCATCTGAAGGTTGTTGATGATGTTCGTCCAGATGTACGTGGCTTGGAATGGCTTCCCAGCCATCCCTGTCTCTGTCAAGAGATGGACTGGATGAGAAACGCCAGAATAATGATCTCAGCCTGCATTCTTGTGTTTCTGAATTCCCACACATTAAATAAATCTAGCTTTTGACTCAAAGGAGGTGCATTTAATAAGTTTAGTCAGGCTTTAAAAACTATGGACACAAACTAGGCATTCAATGCCAATACTGGTGAGTTTAGTTTTTTAAAATAAATTATAAGAATAAAATTACACAGACTTTGGCGCTGTCTGTTATTAATACTGGAATAGGTCTACAAAATGAAGCTTCTTCAGACTTCTGAAACTGGACCAAGAGGTTTTTCAGCTTACCCGTATTTAATTTCAGCTCTTTATCATTATATTCATCTTGCAGAACATGAAGTTTCCCATGTTTTGCTCTCACGGGTGTAAAGCTGGACTAAAGAAAGCTTTTACAGATCCTACTTCCAACACAAAGAGCATCGGCTGCCAAGATCAATACTGTGCCACATAAGCCTTATAAATGACACCGGGGGAGGCTGATCGTTTCTCGCAAGAAGTGTTTCCTGTTGAATTTTATGTGCAGCGCTGAAGTACTGATGAAGGTCTAAATGACCCATCAGGGATCAGGATATTTACTAGGGGTGGCTGTGAATGTTGTGATTACATAGAGACGCACCCCTCGCACACACGCCTAGTCTTCAATGAAGGCTCTGCGTCAAGAGGACAACTGCTGGCTGCGATACAAAAGATTCTCTCTAGACTCTGTGGTTCAAGAGTTTTGCTGGGAAGTCTGACATGCAGCGAACAGCAGATTAATGCTAGCTGTGTGAAAATACAATATAGCCATTGTTTGCCCCTCTAAAAAACAAGTGAGAAATGAGAACTTATTACAGAAATAAACTAGAATATAAGGACTTTTCTATTATATTGTATTATAGTTTAAAGTTGTATTGAATTAGTTGAACATAAGCTTTTTTGAGCCACTTAGGACTTATGTACATCTTCATATGCAATTACTTATATTGAAATATGGTAATGTAATGTACAGACAAACAAAAATATACTTTAATGTCATTTCTATTGAAACTTGTATGTCATGTATTTTTAAATATATTTGCAATCATTTGTAATGATGAATCTCCAATTGAGTACATTAAAATATGTTAACTTTAAAAGTAACATCAAATAACAGTTAAAATTGTACTTAAAGAAACATCAATTAGGCTTTACATTTTAGTATGTTAGTTAACACATTCAATCGAATGTATTTAAATCATGACAAAAGATTGCTTTAATTTGAATTTGACATTATTATAAAGTGTCTAAAGAGGTTATATAAAGATGTACTCTTTGTAAATACCTTTAGTTGGCATTTATTAGATCTAGTTTCATCTAGAAGTACAGTTCTTTTTCACACGGGTGAGTATCACTGTTTTTACACCTAACAAGCAAATGAGCAAAGCTGTATTTATCAAGCCAGAACTAATTTAGGGCTAGATTTGAATAAACTCATCAGATTCATCCCTCCATCTGATAAACTAGTTGATAAGGAGACTTCCTTGTTATGTTCACATCATGTAGGCTTTAGTTAATTTGCATAACGCTGATTGAGCAACTGTATTAGTACTTGCTGAGATTTTGGTGTTAAGTGTTAACCATCTGAAATTATTTATTGCATTTAAAAGTAACTGAACCGATGCTATACTACAGGAATGGAATGACAATAACACGGGACTTAGTTTAAATAAAATGTTTCTCGTAACACAATGTCATATGATGCTCCAACAGAATTACCATGGTAAATATCCACAACAACATGCATGAATCATGAAAAATGTCATATCGTGACATTTTTTGGTTGATCTAAGTGTGCATGAATAATACCAGCGTAACAATATCATAATGCTTCAACTCTGAATCCAGTATCTGCAGAATGCCCATTAGAGGAGTCACCATGGTGTTTGTCCCCAAGGACAGAGAGCATCTGCTGGGATCACTCCTCTCATGATGGCCAGCACACACTGATGTGTTTGCCCAACACTCAGATGAATAACCCCAGAGGGAGAACACCTCATGATGGCACATCTACACCAGGCTATTATTACCACATCATGTTGAAAACAACTTAGTACAAACTCTGCTAAGTGTATAAGAGCTCTGTAGTTTGTCAAGCACAGACAAGTCAAAAGCTTTTACCCTCTGGCTACTGTAAATGCAAAACAGCATCTTGAATGAAAATATTTGCCAAAATTCACTTTAGAGTTTAAAAAGAAAGATATATATTCAATATATAAATTGTTACATTATTTGACCAATTACAGACAACAATTACAAGACAAACCCATATAATTTCAGACATAAAAATGCAATAATATGCATATATATGTTTATGCATATTTATCTTATTTGAGCTATTTAGCCTATGCATTCAAATTGCAAATGTGCAAACACGAAATAAAATCAAAAACAGCCAGTCGTACACGCAGAAACCTACCTGGAGGTCTGTGCATGTAGTTGGAGTTAAAGCCGGTTGTGTCTCGCCACTGCTGTATTGAAGTAACGCATCTCCTTTGGTCTCGCGCTGTAATAGTAGCTGATGTTCACACTCGCGCGCTCTGAACTCATCTACAGCCGCAGCCCGCGCGCTCTCGCACACTCGCTGTGACGTCACGAGAGCGCATTAGCATAATAATGAGCTCATTTACACTCAAACAGTCACCGAAACTTGCAAATGATAAACAAGCACCACTAAATGTAAATAATGCCGTTATAAAGACAGCAAAACACTTATTTTGGCCTTTTTGAGATATAGATATTTAATGGCTATACAAGAAATACAGTTGTCATTTCTACTGTAAAACTGTGAAAAAGAAGTGTTTAATTTTATTGACTGTATACTTGTTGTAGGGTAGGCCTACTTCAATCTCATAAAAAAATATTTTAAAAAACTGTACATGCATTCACTATAATATTAATGAAATAAAAATATACTTTTATGACTTTCTTAACACACTTTTAAAAAGTACACTTTGTAATAATGTCAAACTAAAAGCTTTTCTGTACATTTTTAATCATTGCATTAATACTACACTTAATTTGATGTTTTGACAAACAAAAGCACATGTAAAATACCTGATTATAAATACAAATTTAGTATTAATCGATATTTCATTTAAAGTTGATATATTTTAGATTGTGTCAAATTCATCATCACAGGTGTACAACAGCTATTTTTGCATGTAATTGTAAATAATATGCAATTAAGTGTCAAAAAACATCATGTTCAGTTTAGTGAATCAGTTAAAAATCAGTTTTAGATTTGATGAGATTCCATATTTGTTTTTTATGATTATAACAGCCTGACCTGGAACCCTTGAAAATGTATTAGGCTAGTTAAAAAGTAATTAAATAATGAATTAAAAGTTAATAATCATCAACTATTCTGCAAGTATAGGTGCAACCTAGCCTCTGGAGGTCAAATGAAACTCTATATGAAAGTCTTGTCACTTGAGAAAATGTTGATGCTTATCAAGATCTTAAACAATTAAAACTGTATTTGCTTCAGCATCTCTGTCTCAGCTGGTTGAACAGGAAGAAGTCTGATAACCGTGAAATAAACACAGCTCTCACGGAATGGTTTTCAAATGATAATTCAGACAATTCTGTACAAAGCCAGACCAGGATTTAGGTACTTAGAAATATTAACAGACTGTGGATAATGGGGGTTTATATGCATATTTAATGCATCACTGCATATAGAGTGACCTCTGCTATAAGAAACCAATAGGTATATTTTTAAGCCGTACTTAATAGTGTGCATTTGCAAGTCCTACTTCACCCGCCATGTAAATCATTGCCAATGACATCCACATAAAAACCTTCAGATGGATGTTATGATCTTATAAAATTTTTAGTGGAATAATGTGAATAGAGCTGAATCCAGGAATGAGAATTTAACAACAATTTGAAAACAGTATAAGGCTGTTGAGCATGTATTTCATAAAAGAATGTGTCATTTTGTTATAAAAATAAACTTTATTTGTCCCCAAAAGGACATTTGTCTTGGGCAAAGTGCTACAGTGTTGCTCTGAACAAACAATAATAATAAATAAAACAAGTAAGAACATACATTAAAAGACACCAGTAATTTTAAATATGTACAGTGCAAAACACAGTAAAGTGAATAGGTGCGTTGTTCTTGGTAAAATTCAGCAGTTTTATCGTGGCAGGAACAAATGAAAGCTTCAGTTTATTATTTTTACACATTGGCATTCTCAGGTACAACATTCCAAATAAGAGATTTCGAAAGTACTGAGCTCATCAGCAATGACAGGTATCTAAACCAAAACCTAGTCCTGAGCATCAAAGGAAGAGTCGGATTGGACTGTAGTATTAGTGCGCAGTGTTGGGGGTAACGCATTACAAGTAACGCGAGTTACGTAATAATATTAATTTTTTCAAGTAACTAGTAAAGTAACGCATTACTTTTTAATTTACAAGAAAATATCGGAGTTACTTTAAAAAAAAACTAATGCAAGTGTAGCAGAGGCCAGCGGGTAAGTGCTGTGCAGGTTAAACCCCACTCCCCGATCTCAAGTGGCGCTCTAGCGCCCGCCTCCCACGCCGGACACCACGGTTCGAATCCCGCTCGGAGCGGTTGGAGTAGGACCGCGACACAAGTTACTTTGTTTTCCCATTTATTGACTGACAGTGCGCTGTGTGAACATGCTGTTACTGTAGTTCTAGACTAAATGTGAATGTGCCTTAATTCATCCCACTCGCAAAAAAACTTTATTTTTAGTATTCATCAAAATGAATTAAAATAGTGAAATGCAAACTCAGAATATGACGCAAACCTGCAATAATTAAATATGTTAAACAACACAAATGCATCTAATCCCATTTTATTAACCAATGTCTTTGCTGCTGACCTTTGATGATCCAGTTCAATCATACTAATAAGCAAAAATGGCTTTACATAAACTAACAATTGTGCTTCATTGTTTTTTATTGCTGAAGAGTGTTGAACCTTCTTCTCCTGCGTTTTACTGTACAGACGTGAATTTACTTCTCCTTCAGCCTCATTACACTTTTTAGTGTGAAAGGGATTTTATATTTGCTATAAATAGAACATCTTGTATTAAAAACAATCAAGCCCTGCTCATATTTAAAAAGTAACTCAAAAGTAACGTAACGCATTACTTTCCATAAAAAGTAGCTAAGAAACGTAATTAGTTACTTTTTTAGGGAGTAACGCAATATTGTAATGCATTACTTTTAAAAGTAACTTTCCCCAACACTGGTAGTGCGTAAGTGTCAATGTTGAGATAATAGCTAAACGCGGTAAAGAAACCAGTTAGACAGGCGAGGGATGGGATTTATCTAGAAAGTCCCTTTCTACGGCTCTTCCTCATGATGCTTCGTCAGAGATTCCATGCCAAAGGATTGTAAGACACAATTTGCCTCTCAATGCTAGCTTTCACACTCTTCAGGGGGTCTCATTCACTCCTTTTTCCCAAGTCATTAGCACTTTTACTGTTCCCCTCGGCCACAGAGTGCTTTTGCATTCCAATACACACAAACACTCTGATTCAAACAATATGTGCCAGTCAAACATCCACAATCTTGCATATACCTCCATGAATTTAACACTAATATTTGGTCATGAAAACTAGTCCATCGAAACTTTTAAAGGACATAACAAAATTTCAAGGTTTGAGATAGGCCTACTACAGAAAGCTGGGAAAAAAATGTGTTTACTTACCCACTCAGAACAACAGACGATGAAAAGTTTCCAGAGTTGACCTCATGCAAAATGTATTGAATTAAGCATCAATTAAAAAAAAAAAGCTCTTCTTAAAAGTTATGCTTCCAACCACTAAAAACACATGTGTGTCATCAGAACTGGTTCTGCCGCTTCTGCGTCCTCTTCATGAGCGGTGATGTTGTTCTGTAAACCTGTGTCACAAGTTAAAGCATTTTCTCTTTACTCTTGAGTCAACACATTCCTACAGCTCAGGGCTAAATCATGCTGGAGAACCTGTCAGAAAGGTCATAGTACCTGGCTGTTGTTCCGGTTTTGTTATCAAGAACCCAGAGCTGCCTTCTCTTCTCCTAAACTGCCCATCTGAGCCCTTTATGTAGGGTGCTTTATCACCTGGGCTTTATGGGAACACAAGGGGTGTGATAAGCAACGGCATGCTAAAGGCATAATTAATGATGACCAGGGTGTTACACTCGTCACGTTTATTGCTCTGGTCATGTTTGACACATCACAGGACTGGTGCGGAATGTTTGAATCTCTCGAAGAACCAAGCAGCTCACATTCCCCCTAAAATCTAAATAATCTAAGTAAATGGCACTCGACAATTAAGTCTTTTTGTGAAGACGTTTTTGCAGGATGGCATGCTTTATGACATTTTTTCACAATTTTTTGTCAATAAGCCCCTCCCCCAACTCTCATTACTGCCATGCAAAAAAAATCCTGTTGTTCTTACTGTAATAAAGCTAAAAGAAATCTTTTAATCTTATCTAATAATAAATTAAAATAAAATCTGTATTAAATAAATATACTGTGTATATTAATATATAGACAGACAGACAGATACAGTAGACAGTCAGATAGATACATTTAAAAGACAGAGACAGATCAATAGAAAGCCAGACATACGTACAGAAGACAGACAGGCAGATAGATAGAAAGATAGACAGACATGATGTTTTATTAACAAAGTTCGGGAGGAGCGCGTCAGATACTTAGCCTAATTAACACAGGAGGTTCGCACTCAAGTTAATCAATGCACGGATATAAATACAGCTGACATACTTCTATTCATTTGACGGATAATCAGCATCCCTCCACCACTCAAGAGGTATCACTAGAGTTCTCACAACACTATGGGGGGTACAAACCCATCGATTGTCCCCATAAACGAATTCCAGTCTCAGTGAAACCAGAACGTTGAGTTGACCTCTCAGCTCTGCTCCCACACAACCCCAGCAGCACGTTCCCATCCATATTCATGTGTCTGAGACGTTTGGGACTGGACAAACATCCAGTTCTCCTAGCAATATGCAGCCTGGAATCTACTAACGCCCCTCACTAGATTGAACTGTACAGTGGCTTCCTTCATGACGGGCCATTTGTGGACATTGAGGTCTTTGTTTTCAGCCACAGAGATGCTCGATTTTGCGGCATTACGGCTGACAACAATCATATTTTATTCAACAGTCCACTGACCAGCCGTACTGAAGTCACAGTTTTAGCCACATGACTGAATAGCTTTTCCATGAGACAACTAGAGAGCACCGAGGACACCCTTGTGAAAAAGAAGTGCACTTAATTGTATTGAATGTGCGCTTGTACTTAAAATCTTAAAAGCATATTTAAAAAAGTCTTCTAACATAATATTATTGAAGTAAAAGGCCACTTAAGTACACTTAAAATACACTTTCATGAGTTTCTTAACACACTTAAGTACACTTTTAAAAAGTGCAATTTAATAATGTCAAAATATAAGTTTTACGTCAAAGAACATTTTAAATCATTATTTTAATAATCTTTCATTGTGCTTTGAAGAAGCACACTTATTTTGATGTTGACTACCATACTAAAGCACACGTATTTTATATTTTAAATGTATTAAATTGCATTACAAATGTAAAATTACAATTATTTTTAAGTACATTACATATAAGTTTTGATAGAAATTATGTTAGGGTATATTTTAGTTTGCCACAAATGCTTGTCAATATTCGGCAGCACACTTTATCCATATTTCAAAAGACAACAGAAGCAATTATGAAATTTTATATAAAGATGTGATGCCCTAGTTACACTGTAAAAAGTGATGCTGACTTAACTTAAACAAATTGAGGAAACCCGTTGCCTTAAAATTATTACGTATATAATAATAATAAAAAAAAAAGTTAAGTGAACTTGACAATTCACTTAACTTATAATTTTTTTATTATTAATTACTTAATTTTAAGGCAACGGGTTTCCTCAATTTTTTTAAGTTAAGTCAGCATCACTTTTTACAGTGCGAGAAGCCTATTTATGAAATATTGTGTCATCAAGCAGCACGCAGACTCAACCAGAGTAAAACAAGCAAAGTTTCACAAAAGTAAAATATTTTATTGTGTTTGGGGGAAATATCTGCACTCCTTGAATGCCAAATATGGGGGCTGTAGCTAACTGCTGTAATCACTGTAAGAAGAAAAAAAAAAAAAAAAGTTGTTTCAATTTGTTACCCCACTGACTTAAAATTTTTAGTTTAGTGAACTAAAATATTCCAGTTGTCCCTTAAATTAACATTGAGTAACTTAAAATTTCAAGTTGACTAAACTAAAAAATATTAAGTCAGCAGGCTAACAAATTATTTTGAGTTGAAACAACTTTTGGAACAACTGTTTTTTAAAGTGTAAGCGGGTCAAAAAGCACTCTTAAGTGCAGACAATAAATTTGAACAATAACACATTTTTCTTGTGAATAACATGCAATTAAGCGTTCTAAAACATTACATTCAGTTCACACTTAAGTATATTAGTTTAAATTATATTATTTGCTAAAGTTTACAAGAACTGTTAAGAGATTCTGATTATACTCTTGTAGAGCACAAGCATGGAACACATATATTTTATATAATTATTTTATAATTTATCTGATTTTGGACCAAAGCTTCATTTTATTTGAATTTAGTTTGAATTAAATGGCATTTTGCTGACTATATAACTATTCTCTTTTGCAATGAAGCAAAACATCTAGAAAGTCAACAATATTTCTTAACATATTACACCTGACCTGGTGTGGCATTTTGTTTTCTAATTATGCATCAGATATCAGTACTGCAGATTTTATAAGTGATGTTCTCGATTTGGTTGCTCTAAATTCCTACACCACACAGACAATGCGCTTCATAATTCATCTTGTAAAGTTGTGTAAAACCAGGCTAAAGATTAACCAGCCTCTCCCAGTAGAGCTATCTCAGTATGCTTAGTGATAACTTACTGTCCACTTAGAAATCTGCAGCATCAATGCAGGAAGAGGAAGAAGGACAGCAGAAAGAGATGTCACAGACTATGACTTTCGGTTTGAGGCTCACGTGGCAGAAACACATTCACTGCCACTGCTAGAGTCCTCCTCCTATATGAATCAACACAGATGCATTTCAGCAAGGTCAAGGTGTAAGTTAGTCCTTGTATTTTGAGTTGTGATAATGTAGCCAAGTACTATCATTTTCAAATGTTTTTCTTGTCATGGTTCCCTGTTATCTAACATACACCGTCAGACTTTGTTTTGCCTACGTCAAGAACCCCTGTGACGGTGTTTCACTAATAGCAAGGAACTGATAGCAGGGAAATCTGAACTCAAGTGTAGACAAAACACAATGCTTAGTGACCATAAAAGCATACACTCTAATTTAAAGGGATAGATCAGAAAAATATAAACATCCTGTCAACATTTACTCATCCTCATGTCATTTTCAAACCTGCATGACTCTCTTTCATCTGCTGCGGAACACAAAAAGATATTTTGTAGAATGTTGGTTACCAAACAGTTTTGATAACCATTGTGCAAAAACATTGAGAGATTTAATATAAATATATAGAGAATGAGGAGTTACGTCACATTCTCTATTCTTTTATGTTCTACAGAATAAAGAAAGTCATAAGATTTGGAACAACATGAAGGTGTGTAAATGATTTTGAACTATCACTTTATTTTATTGTGTGCAAGTACACTTTTTTAAAATAAGCTTTTAGTTTTTTTTAAGTACACAAGAAGTGATTTTGGACTATTTAAATGTAGAAATTTTAGTTATTTAATATTTATACGCCTAAATTTGCACTAGAAACCTGCACGTTTATGATTGTGATCATAAATAAATAAAATTAAACTGATAAATACTAGTTTGCAGTATAAAGCAGCATAGCGGATGGGATTCAAGTTAAAAATGGCTGCGTCCGCTCAAACGTTAAAATGCTGAATGCATTGCTGTGTCGCAAACAAGTTGTCAAATCACAGTATTATTACTGCTTATATACAACAGTTCAATAAATGATAAGTTAGTACTTTTTGAAGTGACATTCAGCCAAGTATGGTGACCCATACTCGGAATTCGTGCTCTGCATTTAACCCATCCAACATGCACACACACAGCAGTGAACACACACACACACACACACACACACACAGCAGTGAACACACACACACACACACACACAGCAGTGAACACACACACCCGGAGCAGTGGGCAGCCATTTATGCTGTGGCGCCCGGGGAGCAGTTGGGGGTTCGGTGCCTTGCTCAAGGGCACCTCAGTCGTGGTATTGAGGGTGGAGAGAGCTCTGGACATTCACTCCCCCCACCTACAATCCCTGCCAGCCGGAGACTCGAACCCACAACCTTTGGATTACAAGTCCAGCTCTCTAACCATTAGGCCACAACTTCCCATTAGGCCTCTAACCATTAGGCCTCTAACCATTAGGCCACGACGGCCCTGACTTTTTAGTACGGAAGTTCTAAGCGGCCATGCATTATTATAATTTTTCTGTCTTGTTTTCTCGTGATCTCGACATAACGAAAGTTTTGTCGTTATCATGACTTAATTTTCTCTGTGTATTCGGCATGAGAAAATGCTATAGAAGCAGCATCATGGATGATCCTATTCGCTTTTACTTTGATCAGGGACTCACTCAAACTGAAATAGCTCTGTGTCTGTCAGTGATTGACGACTTACACATAAGTGTTCAACACTTGAGAAGGAGGCTGTCGGGTCTGCAACTTTATCGAAGACAATAGCGACCCTGATTTTCTCACGATAGCTACAATTACGTCGTGAGAAAACGGTCTTTACGTTGAGATCAACAACTTTCGTTATGTCGAGATCACGAGAAAATTAAGTCGTGATAACGACAAAACAACTTTCGTTATGTCGAGATCACGAGAAAATTAAGTTGTGATCACGAGAAAACAAGACAGAAAAATTATAATAATGCATGGCCGCTTAGAACTTCTGTATTTTAGACACAATGTTGTGAGTAACCTTTCCCCCCTTTTTTGGACCCAAAACAAAAGCAGTTTGAGAAAAAATGAAAGCAGAATGGACAGGTGTTTCCGAGCAGCAAGACACAGTAGCAGCGGCTCTTTCAAGAATGATACACATTTATGAACAAAATCGGTTTAGTAAATGGATTCAATGACTAAATGTTTAATAAAGTTCCTTGCTTCATGTTCGAACAAATCAGTGAATATTTAACGACTTACTCACTCGTCGCCACCTAATGGCGTAATGTAACGCGCACTAATGAGAAACCGGATTGTGCTCATTTTATAAGCTATTAAGTGACAAAACTGCTATGAAAAGGTACTAAACAAATCAAAAGAGCTTTAAAACTAAATCAGTTTTCAGCCATCAAATGATGATCATTCATAAATGAAGTACTCACTCAAAGTTCTCATTTAATAGGAAATTTATTTTCACGTCAGCAAAAACATTGTAGTGTGTAACACAGCTACACCTGAAAAGCAATAAACTAATCCAATGCTGTCGGCACTATTCGTTGCAAACTTGCAAAGTCACCAAATAAAGAACTTCCTATATGTTACAATACAATGTGCATATGACATATAAATGTATAGGCCATCTACAAATGTACGACAAATGACAACAATATTTCCTTCTGTGAAAAATACATCTATCTGGGAGTTAAAATAAATGTTTTGAGGAAAAAAAAGACAAGAGTATAAAGAGATTTTTACCTCAGATAAAAGATTTTAAGTAAATGCTTTTTATTACAACAAAATATCACAAAAGCGGTATTAGAATTGCACCGTTTCAAAAGCACATCGGGTAAGTGTTCTATATTACGTCATAAGAATCCTCTGACAAACAAGCTCTCTATACAAAATGTACATTTATCATATATAAATTTGGCATTCAGATGTAAAAATGGATGTTTTACATATATATATCTATGTATAACTTTATTTTTTAGAATCACCTAGCTCTCCAAACCATAATTATTATTACAGGCTGATATTATTCTTTTAAACCAAAGGTTTAGGTTCTTGGCAAGACACATGTATCGCATAACAGATCAATTCTGGTCCTTATAAGAGGAAAGGACGCGGACCTTGATTCGGTACAGACAACACGCAACTACAGCTAAAGCGGGTTTACATGTAAAACCACAGTCCATTGTCTCTGTGGATGACAGAAAAAGGCAGCCGTTTGGTCTATTTCCATTTGTTAGAAACCTCAGTCTCTTCGTACTGATGTCTGTCCTCAACAGTGCTTTAAAGCAGGTTCATCAGGTTTATGAATGCTCATTCCCATGTATGCTTGTCTGTTAGCATAATCTAGGCTTCTGTTCAAAGGCAGGCCTGCTGCACCTGTGTCAGAAGCTCCCCGAAGCGATCGAACAGGCCCTCTACCCATGTCCTGTTCCCCATGCAAGTCTGCACCGTCTCCTCCTGCCCCAGATCTTTACCTCGCGACTTCAACAACCGAATCTGATGTGAGAGAGAAAGACATAGTACAACAGCCTTTTAAACACAAACCACATTTTTACATTTTCTAAAGAGACAAATGTCACCGTCTAGGGTGTTCTGCGTTTGTTGAAGCAAACAGATTCAAACCCGAAGCTCCCATATGAGCACCATAGCTAAACGTGAAGGAACTGTAGTTGATGAAAGGCTATCATTTATTAAATCAAATGTAAAATTACAAAAAAATAAACTGGACCTGAGACTCGAAATCTGTGACCTTCGGGTTACAAGTCCGACTCTCTATCCATTAGGCCATGACTGCCCCTTAAATTGAGATTTATACATCATCTGAAATCTGAATAAAAAGCTGAAGCTTTCCATTGATGTGTACAACTATTTGAATAAATGTGTCGTTATTTTATAGAAATACTCACTTAAAATAATTAATTATTTCACGTCTAAGGCATTAGGCTGACAAAACGTTTGGGAAACCCTTCGTTAGGCAAATGTTCAGGTCTTATTTTGCTTAAGAAAAGAGCGTGAGGTGGAGTATTTTACCACTGAGGATAAAACAAGACATGTCAGAGTTGATATGAGCACTGCTAGTGAAAACAAGATTCCTTCAAAGATTCCTAGAGCTTGTCAGCAAGGACTAGTAGATTGGTTATCCATCCAAAAACTCAAACACAAACAAACACGTTAATGCCTCACCTCCTCCATACACATCAGGTATGTGTGGTACTTATAGTGTTGTAGAGAGTGATACAGGGAAAACCACTTTGTTTTTTGCTGATCCACTGTGTATTCCTGATTGAGTGGGGAAAAAAAAGAAAAATAAGGTCTTCAACTGTACCGTGACCTAATAGCCAGTATGCTATACCTCCTAGTGGTCAAAAAATTTAACTATCTGATATCAGGATATTTGGTATTAGCAACACTTGTACTGCTGGGACCTGCAGTACTCACCAGGGGAAGTTTGCTGGGCGATTTCAAGGGCTTCATGGTTTTCCTGCTGTAAGCCCTCCCACTTAACCTCACTTTAAAAACAGGAGTCTCGCAGTCTGTTTTCAGCTCAGTCACCACAGACAGCTCAGGAAAGCTGTCTAATGCACTCTGACGGACAAAACAGAGAAAACAGCACACATTAAAAACACATCCTGAAATCATAAGCAAGCACAGTGTTTACATGCACAGATCTTCATCAGTCTTATTGTCATTAGTCTTAATCAAGTTTGAACGTACAGTCCAAATTTCTGTGTCAAACTCAGTAAGCCTACAAAAATATCTCTATATATTTGTGCATCAAATGTGTGTGCATGTGTATTTTTGACATTAAAGCCTTTCTAGTAGGGATGTTTAAAAGTACATATTTTCAAAACCAGCAGCTTGGTGGTCTTAATTACTACTCAAATAGTTGGTTTTAAAGGAATAGTTTACCTAAAAATTTTAATCTGCTAAAAAAATGTACTCACTCTCAGGCCATCCAAGACGCAGGCGAGTTTGTTTCTTCATCAGATTTGGAAACATTTAGCATTACATCACTTGCTCACCAATGGATCCTCTGCAGTGAATGGGTGCCGTCAGAATGAGAGCAAACAGCTGATTAAAGACATCACAGTAATCCACACCACTCCAGGCCATCAGTTAACGTCTTGTGAAATGAAAAGCTGCGTGTTTGTAAGAAACCAATCCATCATTAAGGCATTTTAACTTTGAACTGTTGCTTCTGGAGAATCAATAATCCATAATAACGCTTCCTCCAGTGAAAAAAGTCAATCCGCTGTCGTCTCTCACATCAAAATCCACCCATGTTTGTTTTAAATGGTTTTGGACTGTTTTTGCTTGGTGCTTGATCTGTGCATATTTCTCTCCTGTTTTAGATGAGACAACTTTTTCACTGGATTGAGGACTCATATTTTAGGTGAAGGCAACGGTTTTAAGTTAAAACGTCTTAATGGATTTCTTACAAAACAGTTTTTTGCTTCACAAGATGTTAATTGATGGACTGGAGTGGTGTGGATTATTGTGATGTTTTTATCAGCTGTTTGGAGTCTCATTCTGACGGCACCCATTCACTGCAGAGCATCCATTGGTGAGCAAGTGACGTAATGCTTCATTTCTGAAAATCTGTTCCGATGAAGAAACAAACTCATCTGCAAATCAGAAAATTTTCATTGTTGGGTGAACTATTCCTTTAATTCAACCCGAACAATACCAAAGAGAAACAAACAAAAAAAAAAAATACAGAAAAAATCTAAAAGATTTTTTTTTATTCTGACTGAGCTATTAGTCAGAGTGTTAAATGTGGTTATTATTGTGAGCTGAAGCAGGACTATGATATACTGATGGCGAAATGGAAAATGGTGACTCATGACTCACTTTGAAGATCTGACCCATGCGCAGTTTGGGCAGCAGCCTCCGTCTGTTGTCTGTGATCATTCCATCCACCCTCTTCATTTGAGGCAGCAGCAGCTCATCTGAATGCAGGAGCAGATCAGCCACAATGGTCAGCTTCAACATGTGCCACCTATTAACACTCCTGTTACAAATCAGACAGTTTGATCCTCGCCTTCTCACCGTTCTCTCGCTCTAGCGCGTTCATGACGTCCGCGTCCAGGGCTATGCTGATCAGCAGCTCAACGAAGCTCTTGAAGGTCTCCTTCATCGTTCTGGTGTTCAGGAAACGCGAGGCGAATGGAACCGGAGGTGTAAACTCTAAGATGGGGATATATGGGATTGGACAACGGATGAGTGTAGAACAATAGCAACACACAGACTGATCCTTATTGAACTCTCATGATAAATGTTGGTGCAACAGCAACCAGACAAGTGTTATTTTGTATTATTTATATGCTATTGTCAATTTGATTAATAATGAGTTTTTTCTACTTTCAGTTTTCAGTTTAATTTTTAGTTAATTATTTAATCATTTTGTCTTTTTTATTAGTTTTTTTGTAAATTATCTTTATTTCAGTTTTAGTTTATTTTATTTCCAATTAGTAATTTTAGTGCTTCAACTACTTTTTTCACCATATACACGTATATATACTGCACATTTTAGAGTGGCCTTTTATTGTGGCCAGCCTAGGGCACACGTGTGCAATAATCATGCTGTCTAATCAGCATCTTGATATGCCACACCTGTGAGATGGACGGATTATCTCGGCAAAGGAGAAGTGATCACTAACACAGATTTAGACAGATTTGTGAACAATATTTGAGAGAAATAGGCCTTTTGTGTACATAGAAAAAGCCTTAGATCTTTGAGTTCAGCTCATGAAAAATGGAGGCAAAAACAAAAGTGTTGCATTTATAATTTTGTTCAGTGTATATATATATAAACTTCAACTTTTACCTTAATTTTAATTATTAAAAATGTTTTAATAGTTTTAGCTAATGATAACCCTGAACATTCCAAAACATGGTATAAGAAAATATTAGCCTCTATGACCGGAAATATTTTAAATAATTCTAATTTGAAGACATTTTCCAATAAAAATAAAATGAGCAAATATTAGTGGTTTGATGCTAGAATTAAATGTATTGTTATAAGTGATACAGTCAGTTTTAGAATAGTAGAATTTATGCATTTCATAATATTCTGTTTTGTAAAACTTGTTTGTACAACAAACTAGTGCTATAACATTAACTAGACATATTTAGATTACACTTTGCAGAACATGTCATTAAACATGTTTTTTCTGTGCTCTTGTTGCATTTACGCAGCTTTATCCAGCAGATGTTCTTAGTCTGTGGAGTTTTGAGCGCTTCTAATTAGGGCTGTGCAATTGATCGCATGCGATTGTCATTCGCGCCTCGTCAGTAAAGCCGGTTCCATGATTAGCAGTAAATCGCCATCACCTGCTTTCAGATGGAGCGGCATTTACTACACAGAGCCATAGTTCACTGAAAAGCGATTCATTGCATAGCCCTACTTCAAATCAGTCAATCTTTCAATTAACTAACTGGATCACTTTTCTCCATCACTGATGTTCACAGATGCACATTTGAACACAACAAGGTCATACTTCCTCTGCTGTCACATGTCTCACCATCATCCTCGCTCACAGCCTCCGGTGAGGAGTCGGAGGGAGATGTCGTGAACTCTTCTTTCCATTTCTTTCTCTTTTTAGGCGGCGGTTCAGCCTTGGCTTTCGGCTGCTTGGGTCTGGGTTTGGATAGAGCTCTCTGTTGTGTTGTTTTCTGCATGGGAGAGTCTGACGCAGTGAATCGTTGGGCCAGAAGAGCTTTAGCCTGAGAGCCTCTGGGAACAACAAATAAATAAATGAATTATTTATGGAGTACAATATGTAAATTATTAATAGTCAAGTGAGCAGTTCTGATGATAAGTGAAATACTGTGAATTTCGTGCTAGCTGGCGGGAATAGAGTAATGTGTGGGATCACTTTGATGTTGAAGATTTCAAACACACTGGCAGGAGATTGATGTTCCATGGAAAAATATTTGACTGGGTGGGATTGCACAATAGAGGCCTCTGGCCCGGCTTGCCATTTTGGTAAAGAATAGCAAAAACTCATCTGTATGTGGTTTAGTTATACATTTGTAACTGATAGGAGGCATACATACAGGACAGGTGACGGAAGTAGATATTGAAACAGAAAAAAGTAGGGTGGGGACTTGGTTCTATGTATTGGTTGTTGATTGGATGTTGAGATGTGGACGTGGCCCTCTAAAGTGGATGCAGATAAATGTGTTCTTGCAGGGGAGGAGTTTAAGTGACTAAATGATTGGAAAAAACCTGCATACATCACCAGAGAGAAGTCTGACTTTTTCACAGGTCCAGTAATGAAATTTGTATTACACATTACAAGGTCAAAAAAGTTAAAAATTAAACGTGTGTGGATTAACTATTCAAAGTAAGATCTGTAATGCACATTTAGAAAACAGATGAGGTGGATTTTCATTTCAGCGTGACTTTAAGCCACCTTGGTAATGACATTTTACTGCAAGTGCGTGCAGCACTTACACGTACAGGCCACAAATGAGTAAAGACTGAAATCTGTGTCAAAATTACTTTCTAACCACATAATTAAAGTCCAAAAAAAAAAAAAAAAAAAAGTATTTTCTTCATTAGCTGAATTCTCACTAATAGAGTAAGACACATATGGCCTGTACCTCATTGAATGCATAGGTTTGCATCGTGCTTTCCTGCTGCAGACTCGAACATACTCCCGCTTGTTGACAGTGTCAAGAAATTTGACATGTACTGTCCTGTACATGGACTTAGCATCACCAAAGTACCCCAAATACTGTAAAAAAGGATAAGACACTGCCTGTTGTTCAAGGCATTTTGAGATATCCATTGGAAACACACTATGATGCCACATTAATTAATGTTTTGTATTGGCACTTACACTGTTGGTGGCAAAGAACACTCGTTTCCTGTCCCTGAGCTCCGGTACGAACTTCTGCAGCAGGGCTTTCTGAACCTTCCAGATGGCTGGTGGTTCAACCCCTGCCTTCAATGTGATCTACACCCAAAAACACAACACATCAAAGGTTTAAAGAGACAAAGGGTTTGATTAAACACAGACAGACAATCGGTCATATGTCTCTTATAATTGACAGGAGGTGGGTTAAAATGTCAATAACTGCTCAGCCACAAATAATACGTCACAATGTAATTTCAACAATTTAGAGTCAATATGAAACACCACTCACAATCCATTTTAGCTCCATATTATGAATTATTGGTCACACTTTAGTTTGGGGACCAATTACCACTATTTACTAACTATTAACTAGAACTTTTGCCTCAATAAATGCCTAATTTGCAGCTTATTAATAGTTAGTAAGGTAGTTGTTAAAGACTAGGTATAGGGTATGATTAAGCCATCTAAAATATGCAGAACAAGGCATTAATATGTGCTTTAGAAGTACTAATAAATAATCAATATGCTAGTCGTATATGCATGCTAAAAAGCAACTAGTTAATAGTGAGAATTGGTCCCTAAACTAAAGTGTTACTGTTACCGATTTTTTTAAACTAGATGGCATATTTAATTGGACTGGATCATGCAAGTGGTTGTTCCATATCAGAATTGGTTAAAAACGCAATATACCACGCAGCCTAGGTGAAAGGGTTACAAAGATTTTCATCCACAAATAACATCCACAATAAATTGTGCACAATACGACCTGGGACATGCAAGTAATGGTTGATTTTATGTTGACTTCAACAGGTTCATAAAAGTCCCAGCATACCTCCAGCCTTTCAATATCCTCATTCCTAACTACGAACTCGTCACGCTCCCGGTACATGCCCTCCCCTCCACTATCTGACAGCTCCTCGTCCATCAGGCCCTCAATAGCAACTGAGTTCAGTTGAACAGCTAGCTGGTCTGGAGGCACATCTTTTAGTAACTCCTCTGCAGACATCTTCTGTACAGCCGCCTGTTGGTCCTGTGGCTTGGCATCAGTAGGATGTGTGCTGGAGGTCTGAAGTTGCTTTGTATTGTCACCTGAAGGTTAATGTTGACACAGGAAAGGATGAATTAGGGTTAGCATAATTAGGGATGCACGATACTGGATTTTTGCCGATATCCGATATGCAAATATTTTCCAAATCATTTTGGCCGATACCGATACCAATATATTTCCTTTTTGTTTGGAAACAACACCAAGTCTCTCCTGTGCAGAAATTATAAGCAACATATTTTTAATTTTGGTTAGTTTTTAGCAAGAACTTATTTGATAGAATTAAACCATAATGAAGGTTTTTTGACAGCACACTGAAGCTTTGAAAATAACTATAAATAAACTATATATCACTGCATTTTTTTTTATGCAAGCTATAGCTTCTGAGCTTTAAATCAAAACATACTCATTATTTTATCACATCAATTACTGCTTTATTTAATCAGAAACACAGTCTAAATGTTACTTGTGTAGGCTATTTTACTTTTAATTTAACTAGAAGTATGCCAACAGCACCGACTACAGATTAAAACTCCTTACCGAACGGTCATTAGGACCCGGGGGAGGCTGTCACTGCTGCCGCTGAATTTGCTATTACTGTTTACTCTATCACAAACTGAAGGCGTCATTCTTGTGCTTTCACAGATTAAATACAGCGATCCAAAAGAGTGAATCTAATAATAATTCAGACAAAACTATGCTTCAAGAATGAGCCACACTGCTGACGTGATCTAATCACTAGCACACCCTGAGCACATGCGAGTTAACGGTTTCCTCTTATCGGCAAGACATATCGGCAAATGTAATATTTACATTTAAAACCATTATCGGCCGATTCCGATATCAGTCCGATAATATTGTGCATCCCTAATTATAATACAAAAATTTCAGTGATTTATTTACAAAATCAAATACTAAGCAACATGCTTTTACCTTTGCATACAGTTCTTGAAGCTTTCCTACATGTTATATTGTAATATTATCATTTAGACATGTTTATTATGAATTATGAAAGAAAAGGTCTACATAAAGGGAGCTTCCATACCTAACTTCTGCTTTTTGTCTGAGGGCTCGTCTAAAGATGACAGTGCAGAGGTGATGCTCTTTTGAAGATCTTGGTTTTTCCCTACTGAGTCATCTTCATCAGAGGAAAATGACGGCAGTGTTTCCAGGTTCCTCTGGAGCTCTTCATCAAGTCGTTTTGTAGAAATTACACTATGAGCGTCTGGAGATATCAATGGGGTTGAAGGAGGGGGAGGTTTAAAAGGAATAAGTAATGGATTAGGAGGCCTCTTGGAGGCCGAAGGCTTTCTAGTGCGACTGGGCGACCGTATTGATGGAGATGACAGGTTTTGTCTGGATCCAGATTTAAGAAAGTCCAGGAAGGAGCCCAAGAATCCAGTTTTAACCTCTGGCTGTTTTTCTTCAACCTCTCGTAACTTCTGACGCATTCTCTCCTGCTGTTGGCAGCTTTCATTTGAGACCTCTGAGGTGGAAGTTGAACTTGCCTCACTGGCACGTGAATTCTGACGCTTAACTTGTGTGCTTTTCTTCTGAGATTTGGGTTGACCATTTTCATCTTCAACAGATTGCTTCGATGAACCCTTTGATCTGGGTCGTTTTTTTGGAAGGCCATCTGTAGGATGTTCACTAGGACTATCATTGGTTTTAAGGCCTTTCAATCCCTTCGGCTGTCTTATATTATTTGATACGTTTTCAGTATTCGGATGTCCTGATTGACTTTGCTCCTGGCCAGACAACTGAAAGTCAGAGGAGGTTGTATTACTAATAACAAGTCCATTAGCATTCAAAACAGAGCCATGGCTAGAGTTTACAAAATGTCCTTTGGGTAACACATTATTTTTCTCATGAGTGTTTGCTACCTTGTCAGATATTTCTTGTGCAGAGTTGTTTGTTATCTCAGGTTGGTTATTAGAGTTTGAGAGCGTAAACACTTGGTGTCTCTCAGTTTCATTTTTGGAGTATGTTGTTTGAGCACCAATTATAGTCATGGCTTGCGAGTTAGTGATTATCATATGCTGAGATTGGAAACTATCAAGTCTGTTCTCAGCTGACTGAAAATTGCACTTGGAGTCTACAGGGTTGGCCACCGATGACATGTCAGCATCAGATGATGTGGATTTGACAAAGTCCTGTGGTGTGACGCCACAAGCGGCTGCGGTAGCAGCAAGGATGTCATCAACATTTGAGAGGATGTTCCTATCATCTGCCAATAGCATGGAGTCAGGAAAGCATACAGAACTGAAAGTAAAGTTCTGCTTTGCATCATGAGGATTTGACTGGTTGAAGTTGTCTTTTTGTGTCGGGTCCTGTTTAGTGGACTCTGAGTTGGGCACTTGGTGAGAGACAACTTGCTGGTTGTGACGCCCATTAACGGTCAAATTAACAGTGTCGCTGTTCATTTGGAGATACTGGACTGGTACGGACTGCATGTACATAGTCTGCTTGGGATGATTCTGGCCTGAGGTGAGTACAGGCTGTTGCAGAACAATCATGTGAGCGGGATCAAGGAGAACTTGGGCACTGGGAACCCGGATAAACTGTGTTTGGTCCTCTGACAGATGTCTGGGATCTGTCGGTTGAACTCTGATAATCTGACCCTGAGGGTTCTGCTGCTGAGAACTGAATCCTTTCAGAAGCAGGGTATGCTGTTTCAGCTGGTCGGCACTCAAGGGTGCATGGGTGGAGTGCATCAACAAAGGGTTACTCTTGGGGTCGGAGGGAGTATTGGCACTGGTAGCGAGCTCCTTTGTGGTTTCCAAATGTGTAAGAATCTGCTCCTCGGTTCGAGAGTTACTACGAATGACACTTTGGGTGATGTGCCTGTCTTCCATTTTCGAAACTACATAAACGTAATTTGTTGTGCTGTTCTGTGCTCCGACTTCATTGGCTGAAAGGGTTTGAGAGGAGGTCACCATAGAACCTTTCTGTAATGCCTGCACATCCTCAAGAGGAAGCTCTTCAGAGCCCTCTTTTGATGAAAAAAACATTCGTTCAACTTGTTGATGTGGTTTTAACTCAACTGAGGACTGGTTGTTTGGTAAGGATTGAGTGTGAGCGGCAGGAGAGGAGGTTGATGACTGGACAGATGACAAGTACTTTTGCTGTAAAAGAGCACTGTCTGTCTTGCTACCAGGAGGAGACTGCATTAAGATATAGTCCTGTCCTGGGTTAGTGGATGATAAACTTCTGGCACGACTGGGTGAGAAGGAAGGGATGGGGGTTAGGGATTGACTTGACACATAGTTCTGCGAAGGTATGCTAGCAGATGCCAGCCCCTGGGTATAGAAACTAATGGTTGGCAGGCCCTGAGAGTGGCTGGAAGAATAGCTTTGAGAAGGACTTCCCATGCAAAGAGTTTGCACCTGTGTCTCATACCCTTCCCTGTTTCCTGCAGGCGGCAAATGCTGCTGCTGACTCGAGGAATAAATCAGAGACTGGCTCACAGATGTCTCGGCTTCAGATTGACTAGCAAATGATGGGAGAGTCTTGTAAATCGAAGGAAGCTTCTCAGGCAAACTAGACGAGAAGGCTTGTGTTTGGCTGAGGTTGCTCGACATGCTTTGAGATGTGATATAAGTGTGCAAGGCACTAACGGAGACCAGGCCTGGAAGCTGCGTGGATGTGTACGGTTGAGACTGGCTAGCAATCACTGAGCTTTGTTTCTGGGCTGGGGAGGAGTAGCTCTGCGGCTGCATGCCTGGAGAGCTTGCCTGGGCTTGAGTGTCTGTGTTCTCACTGGGATGTTGATCGATTTTGGAGGAACCGTCTTTAACATTTACTCCAGATGAGCTGGAATACCCAGGGGAGGGGGCAGAAGAAACGTAGGCCTGAGTTTGCTGCAGCGCTGCCTGAGAAGCTGTCTTCTGTTGTGTGGTGCCGTTTAGGGGCGAAGGGTCGCCCACAGGACTACAGGGTATGGGTGTGTGCGGGGAAGGGTCCTGTTGATATGAAACGTCACTCTCGTCGTGCAGGTAACCCTGTAAGGAGTGCTGAGCACCGCTAGCCAGCTGCTCCTGAACTGGCTGGGTGCTAGAAGGCCGCTGGTGGTGCTTGATCACACTACATTCACGCTGAAGTGCTCGTTCAATGGAGCCCGAGAAAACCGGGCCACCGTAAGGCTGAGGGGCTTGCTGGGAGCTGCCCAAGGATGTGGACAGCAGGCTGAACTGAGGCTGGAGGAGGTGTGGGGCTGACTCTTGTGCTGAGCGATAGGTGGAGGACTGGGGTGGCAAGCCAGCCCCTAGAGACGTACCACCAAAAGCAAGTGCAGTTGGCACAGTGTAGTGGGAGGATTTGAGCTGCAGCAGAGGGTCATTAGGGGATAGCAGACCATTTGAAGAGCTGAAAGTGCTGTCCTGAACAGCAGGTGCTGATGTAGTGGTGAAACTTCTGGTAGGAAAGGCACTAGGGTGCTGGTAGGATGAGTGCGCAGAAGGCGTCGGGAACGTTCCTGAAGGATGCAGGGCTCCGGTGAGATAAAGTTCTGTTGAAGAGTTTGCACCTACAGCAGAAAAAAATGAAAGTTTGACATACTGCAAGTGGCATTTCAATTGCACACCATCTCTAAACCAATTTGATTTTGCATTAAAATGCCACTTTCTGTTACCACAACAATTAAGGGGTTCATATCATGAGGAATCAAATCCTTCCTTGATCTTATGAGATAAAAGAGTTCATTGTGCCATTTAAACATGAACTTTCCTTAGTCCAAACAGACCATCTATTGAAATTAACCTGCAAAAATGTCTCATTCTGTACCTATTCATTCAGCTGTTTCAGTGTTTGGAAACATGCTGAATTACAGTGAGATGAAAAGGAGAACGCAGGATTGATGCTATTATTATTAAACACCAGAAGATCTAATGGTAAGAGTAAGAGGAAATAAGGAACCTGATTCTTTCAGTCTGACAGTTTAGCTGTGCATTTCAGCCAGAATGGTTTTGTGAACTTATCATGCTGTAATGCAAAATTTGCTAAGAGACTGTTATTGGAGGATGAAACTATAATGGACAACAACGAAATTGCAGCCTGTGTGTAAATGCAGCAATGCACTCATTTCACATGCAAAGAGGGAGCTTATAAAACAAAAGAGTCTTAAAGGCTAGGCAGCAAAATTTGCCTCTTTAATTTTAAGAGAGGGTGGAAAATGTTCATGAAATACTAAATGATGACCTATTAATAATACATGGAATGCACGGGGAATAACGATCATATTGAATTTTTTCCCTTCCATCAGTTTATTTCATATAACCCCAACTATCTACATCATGACCCTTTAAGGATGACTGGCAACTGAGAAACTGGCAACTGAGAAACTGTGAGACCAATTATTACTGATAAGATGGTGCAGCAAAAACCTCAGTGGTTCCTCTAAAATAGAGACCTAATCCATATTTACCAGTTTGCCAGGATGGGCTTCTAAATGAAGGGAGAAGAGTAGAGCCAGCAGGTCCAGCTTGAAGGCTTCTTGATTCAATAGCGGAGAGGAAGTTCATGACCGATGATTCAGTAGTGTTGCTACTGGCGGTGCTGTGCTGATTTGAGTCAAACACTCCTAGGAGAGATATCATAGACAGACAACAGGCTGTCAATGACTAAGCAGTACCTATTTCATTACAGCCTGAACCTGTTGCTCACCTGTGGGATGGTGGGTGGTGGTAAATGTAGGCTGGTGAGTAGAGGCAAAGGTCTGCCGTTGGAGGAGCTCAGAGTCCAACTGTGTAGAACCATAACTAGAACTATAAAGCAAAAATGGTATATTTTGTACATTTAAAAATCCAACCACAAACTTGAGCTCACACAAAGATCTTTAATCTTCAATTAGGAGAGGCACATTATATACAGTATCTTCACATGTAACATTCTATAGGCGCTTACTGGACACTTTCGGGTAACTCTAAACCATTTAGTTTAACAAAAAAAAATATATATATTTCAGACATAATAGCAGATATTACGCAAGTTCTCTGTGATGCAGACTAGTTTGGTGTGGTGGTAGTAGTGTATGTAAGAGGCTTGTAGTAGTTGCATAGATTGGTTAGTTATATGTGCATATTTATACAAGTTTTCTGTCATAACATATCAATGCTATGTATACTTCACAGCTAAGGAGACAAAAAGGAACTACAAAGACAATAGACAGATGTCAGAGAAAACATATGGAAACTATTTTAGTTGGTTAGTTTGTCTGTTATGATTTTAGCAATGCCACATCTTTTGCTAAATAGAGGAAAGTCCGCACTATATATTTTGCCAAATAAACATCTGCATAAGTAAATGTCACAGCTGGGGAGATTCACTTGGGTATGTTTCCTGGACGTTTTTGATAGCTTCAGTGTGGATGTGTACAGACATTGTATAAACTAACAGAGTGAATATCCATCAGCTAGCTCTAGTCTGTTGGATTCCTATTAACTGCTCTATTTCAGTTAGTGTGGCAGCACAGCTGGAGGATCAGGAAAAAACTAAATTTGGAGTCCATCACTGGTGATCATTTTAATAGAAAAACAAAAAGACAGTTAAAACTGAACAGACTCACCACTATGAATGCTGAACAACCTCATGAACCTACTGGAACTTAAATGTGTGTCCATTTGTTATTGTATTATAAATTCCTTCTTTTACATTATAAATTCTCGTTCCTGCTTGCTGGCCATAAAGGTAAATTAACACCACTGCAATTGATTGTCAATGTAAAGTTCATCCAAACCATAAGCTAAAAGATGGGACCTCTGATTTTTGCAAATGAGTGAACAGAACTACCTGTGCAATTATTTGCATGCTAGTACGGTATAATAAACTAACCGTCCCTTGTTCTGAGTGGCAAACCACCTGGTGCTTATTTCTACACAATACAAGCAGGATTATATAACATAACCAGCTGCATTATAAATGCATTCCTAATGCATTATAACACAGCTAATAAGTCCTCATAATTATAATACACTACATTTTTATCTTTTAATAGTTTCCAGGCTGATGTTTCATGTCATGTGTTATGACATATTAGAAAGATTTAGGCATGAAAAATACAGTAGATCACAATGTGCATCATTAGGAATTATGAATGGCTCCATGCAGTACACACTTCAGGGGAATTTCCAAAAATAAAGTCGATAAAGTATCAAAGTGGGTCAGTTATAATGTGTCTACCAGAAGTTTCTTACCTGTCTACAATCAGACACATGCACATAGTGTTCTGGCTATCATATTTTGCACTTAAATGCAATTTTAATATGCTATAATTCTGAAATAGTACATCTGACATTGCCTGATAAAGGAAGGCAATTTATGCATATAAACATGATGCACTAGTGCCACACGTGTGGAAGTTTAAGGAAAACCAGTGACAGACTGAACTAAATGAGACACTTTGTGTAAAGATGCAGACACGTGGCTCTTCTGCAACACTGATCGATCAATTGTTTACAAACCTCCTCAATGTCTGCAAAGACACTCTGACTGCTGTACAAGTTTATATATGAGAGAGCAAGCTGACGCGGTCCTTATCCTGCACTTTCGGGTGACTCATAGGCAAAACATACATCAAAATTAATAAGAGTTTAAGTGCAGTGCGGGTTTAAAGGTGATCAGTGATTTGAGCAGATTCAGCAGATGTACAAACATCATCACGGTGTGTAAGTTAACGCATTAACTCCATTACAACTAGCGTTATATGTGTCTTGACACTTTTACGTGTGTGTGTATGTTTCGCTAGGCCTTCCATCACCGGAGTTTTCTTCTGGAGGCGACCCGCCCCTCGTACCTGGGTTTGTAGGCCCAGCCCGCGCTCTGAGCCGCCGCGCTGACCGGTTCTGTGAAGCTGGGGCTCGGGTAGTTCCTCTCCATCATCCGCCTCGGATCGGGAATGACGCGCGTCCCCCGATACAGCTACACATTCAACCGAGCGTGAGAAAATCACATATTCCTCCAACGTTGTGTGTCCTGCGGTGATCTGACGGCTGATTTGTGCAGTGGATTAAGCGCAGGGTGAGAATCACACACAGAGAGAGACGCGCTGCTGCCTCAAGTCCCCATATTCTCCCCAACATTCACTTCCGACAAACTTTAGATGGAAGTTTTTTGCTTTTCTCCCCCCTCTGTCTCTTTCTCGTTTGCTTTCTCTCTCTCTCTCTCTTCACACAAACACAGCCTGTATCCCTGTGGAGACTTTATGTTACTAAAATTAATACAATTATTATACCCTCTCCCTGTGGATAACCTTACAGCAAAATACACCTTTACGTTGTAATCAGAAACAGTTATTATGATGATTTTTTGGCCCATATATTAAATTGAGGAGATTTAGGGAACTGTGGACTTCCAACATTAGCAAAACATATACAGTGGCCACAATAAGATATCTTAATGCCATTTTATTAGCTAATGAACTAACTTTTAAGATAGGTTTGCTAATACAGTGGTTTTAAATAGAGTTTAAGGTTAGTTTTACATGATACATCTATCATATAATAGGGTATAAACAAAGAATATTTTATATCCTATTCAAAACTTTTTTTTTTGAGACTGATGGTTTGATGTGGTCCACAATTTTAGTTTTACTATTGAAGTGGTCTACAACCTGACAAAGTCTGAGAAGCACTGTCCTTGCAGAGTAACCAGACAACCACAAAGCGTACAATATCGACAGTACCTGGTTAAGTATATTGTTTTGTCATTTCAACATCAACATCTTTGTCATATTTTGCTTGGAAAGTAGGCTACATTATATTTCCTTTAAAATAAATGTTTGAAATTTTGTACAAGTTGACATTCATATTTTTAAGTGTGGCTAAAGTGTCCAAAAATATAGATTTAAATATAAATATAAACTTATAAATATAGACTTATGCTGAGCAAGGCATTTACTTGATGAAAAACAGTGTTATGAAGTATTATTATTATTATTACAATTTTAAATATCTATTTTCTATTTGAATATATTGTAAAATGTAATTTGTTTCTGTGATGGCAAAGTTGTATTTTTTAGTCTTCAGTGTCACATGATCCTTCAGAAATCATTCTAATATGCTGATTTTTGCTGCTCAAGAAACATTTCTGATTAATGTTGAAGTTTTTGCTGCTTAATATGTTTGTAAAAACTGTGATACTGTGATATTATTCAACAGTTTGGGGTAAGACTGATTTAAAAAAGAAAAAGAAAATAGTACTTTCATCCAGTAAAGACTGTTATAATATTTCAAAACATTTATATTTTTAAATAAATGCATCAAAGAATCTTGAAACATATCACAGCTTGCACAAAAAATATTAGGCAGCTACTTCTTTGAAAAACAATTCAGAATCTTAATTATTACAAACTTTTCACCAATAGTGTACACAAAACTATACAAACTTGTTTGGGGTTTTAAGTAGGCCTTATGTAAATGTAAGCACTTTCATAATCAACACACATTAACTTGCCTAACATTTGCAAACAATATCTTACTCTCCATAGACCTGATTGATAATAGTATCATCAATGCACCTAAAAGTTATTTTGGTGCATCAGCTTTAGTGATTACAATGCCAAGCATTTTCATCATCCACCAAAATGTAACAAGACAACACTAATATGCAAAAATATTCAAACAAGGAAGAAAGTTTATTAATATCCCTATAACGATAACACTAGATTTAAAAGGCATCAAAGAGATGCTTCATCCTCCAGAAACCTGTACAATATCAGCCGCTTGGCAAAATGCCCTTTAAAGCTGGGTGATCATGCCAGTAGAATTAAATGAAATCCCTAAATGAGATGAAAGCAATAGAATTAGTTTATGTACTGTATATGCACAAGGCTTAGTGCCAACAACACAGAAGTGTCACTCATGACATTAGAGGAGGTAATCTTGTTTTAGATGCGCTGATCACAGAATTTGTTTTCACAAATGTACACAAATACTGATCCAGTAAATACACAAATTCTAGTCACACTCTACTAGATTGTTAAAATGGACTATAGCATACTGAAAATGGATCAAATTATTTGTCCTTCATAAAAGCCCACCATATTAAATAAAACATCTGTCTTTTTATTGTGACAATTATTAATATAAAACTGGTTTTCAATGGTTGTAGTTTTAAATAAACACTATTACAAATAATTTTTAAAAGAATAAAAATGGTGATTAGGTTTAAAAGTTGTCTTTCTAGGTAGCTCTGACTATCTACACTATGCAGAAATGTTCAGTGATTTTAATTGATTGCTACAGTGCAGCTTTATATTAGTGGTTTATTCCAGGGTATTAAATCCAAATGCCTTTGGTTTAACACATTTTCAGTTCATAGTCAAGAAAAAGTGGTTTAGTCCATCCTGATTGAGTTTGGAAAATGATGATATGGTTATCGTCGGACGCTGCCTGGCCTGGAACTGCGGACAGATATTAGATGTATAGAATTAGATGTGTGACCATTTTAACAAGAATTGCACTATAACAGCTAAAGTGCTAAATAAATTGATGCTTGTGTAGAATATATTTTAAAACAGGCAGCAACATTCAGCAATTTGATGAAATTTTAGTCTCTCTCTCATGCAATCCAAGATGTAGATGAGTTTGTTTCTTAATCAGATTTGGAGAAATGTAGCATTACATCACAGTGAATGGGTGCCGTCAGAATGAGAGTCCAAACAGCTGATAAAAACATCACAATAATTCACAAGTAACCCACACCACTCCAGTCCAAATACAAATCCTCTATCCATAATATTGCTTTCTCCAGTCAAAAAGTGTCCCTTCTGAATCAATAGAGAAATATGCACAGATCAAGCACCGTTTACAAGCAAAAACATTATATACAAAATAGTTCTAAACAAATAGGTTGGTGGATTTTGATGTGAAAGACTTTCTCCACTAGAGGAAGCGTTATTTTAGATTACGGACTCATATTTTAGCCAGAAGTGAAAGTTTGAAATTAAAATGCTTTAATGATGGATTTGTTTCTTACAAACACACAGCTTTTTGCCTCACAAGACGTTAATTTGATGGACTGGAGTGATGTGGATTATTGTGATATTTTAATCAGCTGTTGGACTCTCATTCTGACGGCACCCATTCACTGCAGAGCATCCATTGCGGAGCAAGTGAGGTAATGCTTCTCCAAATCAGTTTTGATGAAGAAACTAATTCATCTGCATCTTGGATGACCAAGATGAACTATTCCTTTCATTTAGCTTTTAGAAACAGACAATGATTACAACACTGCTCTTGAGCGAAACGATTAACCACGAACTGCTGCCTGTTTTGGCAATTAACATACCTTTAATTGTTTTTTTTTATTTTGAAGAAACGTTAAATGGGTGGTAATAAGCATAATAAAGATTTAATAATACGAAACAAAGATTACATAAGGGAATAGATCAAATGAAAAGGTGTGTTGGTACCCAGGATACGGCGGAGGTGGGGCATCATGTGGTCCAGTGATGGCAATGGCCTGCTCATAAGAAGGTAAACCATGAGCATCTGGGCTGGCATCTGAGCCTGTGTGAGGGATAGGATGCAGAGAGACCTCCTCCAGTCTCCGGATGATCACAGAGGCATTGCTTCTGTTGGATCGACGTCTGATGGAACTACATTTAAAAGGCAAAACATTGCAATCAGTCTATACTAAATAAACTCTTAGGATAATTCTCATTCTCATAATTATCAACATAGAGAATGCGCTTCACACCCGTTATTGTAAAGCCTTACCCTCGGAAGCCATAGTCTTTATTCCTCCCCTGGCAGAAGTACCAGATAAGGAGGCCAACTATAACAATAAAGACCCCAGCAGAGATGATGCCCACCAGCAATGCTGTTACATCAACTTTTGATTGGGATTCACCCTTACCTAGGAATACAGGTGGAAATAGTTATCCAAAATCTAACTTTTTTTTTTTTATATATATATAAATAATGTCTGACAGTGCTTTGCACATGAATTCTTTGAAATAATAGAAGTTAGTAAATACACAACTGCTCAAAAGTTTGAAATATTTAGATTTTTTTTGAAAGACATCTCATGCATTTATTTGATCAAAAAATACAATAAAAACAGTAATATTTTGAAATATTATTACAGTTTAGAACTGTTTTCTATTTGAATATACTATAACCTTAAAATACAATTATTCAAATGATGTCAAAACTGAATTTTCAGCAGCAATTACTCCAGTATTGATCCTTCAGAAATCATTCTAATATGCTGATTTGGTGCAATTATTATCCATTTTATTGAATTATTAATGATAAATTTAAGAACAGTTTTCCCTCTTTAATATTTTGTGGAAACTGCGATAGCCTACATTGTTTTTAATTCTTTGATGAATAGAAAGAACAGCATTTACTTGAAATATAAATCTTTTGTAACAGTATGAATGTTTATAAAGTATAATCAATTATAGATCAATTTAACGGATCTTTGCTGGATTAAAGTATTATTTTCTTTAAATCTTTCTCACGCCAAACTTTGGAATTGTAGTGCATCATGGTTTCCACAAAAAATATTAAGCAGCAAAAGCTGTTTTCAGCATTGATAATATTAAGAAAGGTTTCTTGAGCAGCAAATCGGTATTCTGAAGGATCATGTGACACTGAAGACTGGAGTAATGATGCTAAAAATTCAGCTTTGTACCACATGAATAAGTTATATTTCAAAATAGCAATCTTGGTGGTGAGTTTAAGAGACTTCTTTTAAAAACATTAAAATAATCTGAATAATTCATTTTATTGGTAGTGTACATGTGAAGGATTATACATAAATGGAAATACACAAGATAAAAATACTTTTTTTTCCCCTCAGACAAACACAATGAAGTAGTGGTGGAACTTTAGTGAACTGGGAATATTAAAATAATATGCTAATAACTCTGGATGAACAGGTTTCTTTCAGTAGATCAACATTTGACTGAGAAGATGAAAATATTTCAGTGTTTCTTTTCTTGCGGTTTCTGTTAAGGGTAAATCATTCTGGTGTATGCATGACAAAAACTCACCCTCTGTATATTTCTTCCAAAAGTCATTCTGTCAAACCAAAAATTAAATGCGAATTAAATTAATGTCAAGTATGAAATTAACAAATGGGTGTTTGTTAATGCAGGTGTATTAAGCACTGATAATCAGATGTTGAGAGTGAGTCGCTCCAAACACACTCTGGTATCACTTTTTAATAATCATCCTCATTGGTACTGCCTAAAAATGTCCAAATCCAACCCATGGGCAAGTACACATGATAATGTCGTTTAACTAGGAGTGGTTGTCACAGCCTGTGTAATGAATTAAATGTATTAGTCAAGAATAATGATGGGGTTACTCAGCTGTTTCAGGGATATTCTCAAAGACTTCCCGAGCCTCCTCATAACTGCATATCTCCTCGTAACACTCCCGTTCTAGATTACCTGGGGTGAAGACCTCAAAGTCGAAGCGGTTGAACAACAGGTGGCGTCCTAAAAATGTGTTGGCCTCCTGGTCCACAACAAACACTATACAGCACCAATAAATATGTCAAATGTAGTGAACGATTAATCGCATCCAAAATAAAAGCTTTTGTTTGCATAATATATGTGTGTGTTGTGTATATTTATTATGCATATATAAATACACAAACATACAGTATACATTTAGAAAATATTGACATGTCTATATTTATATTTACAATTTATATGATAAATAAATATATTTAATACATAATCATAACCTATATTTCTGAAATATATACATGCATGCATGCGTGTGTATTTATATATACACAACACACATACATATATTATGTAAACAAAACTTTTATTTTGGATGCGATTAATCGCGATTAATCGTTTGACAGCAGTAGTCAAATGCACTGAAAATACAGGGTCATGCAATAATCAAAAGGTAATGTTATATATACTGAAAAAGAGATGACAGACTTTGATGGAAATATAAAGTAGCCCACATTCTGAACATTACCATAAAAACACATTGGACTGATATCATAAGACTCATACACTTATCTTATCCCATCTTAGATCATGATAGGAGTATGTGCTTTCATTATTGTGTTGAAAAACTAAATATAAACGTTTAAAAGCATCGCTCACCTTTACTGTCTTGATCTGCTGGTGTTTGAAGGGGTTTTCTCACACAAGTACAGTGTCCACATGAAGTGAAATGACACAGCAGGAGGACAAATATGAGCATTTCTACTCAACTGCGGGGGAAAAGGACAAAAATAGGGCTACTCGACGACAGACTGAATTCAACAAACACACTTATTTCACAAGTTGAAATTCCAGTGAACTAATCCAGTAATAACAAGCTAGCCTACACTTGTTTCAGTAGTTTCCGGTGTTAGCTTTAACTTGAATAAATCAAATTTGATTTTAATAGAAAAAAGGCCTCGGCTTTAATGGTCGAAATCGAAAGAATGAGAGGGAAGCTATCAAACTTACCTTTCTAGTTTATATTTCCAGAGATTAGCGTTCAACTTTAATTAATTTCCAGAGAGCACCTGAAAACATTCATGGTTTGGCGTTCCAGGAAATGACAGTTTCTGTTTACATCACACAAAAAAAACTGTTGAATTGGGAAACACCTGCTCAGGCCTGATTAATCAATCGTCTTACCTGGAGTGAGAGCAGAACGAGAACAAACCCCGATTTGACCGAACCCTACTATGACGAAGGATTAGCTCATGAATATTAATTACGTTACATCACGTTTGCGCCTGCACGCTGTGAGCGAATTCCAAAGCTTTTCAAATTATGCAATAAAAAAAAGACATTAGTAAATATGTTTTCACCACTGAGAAGACATTATTATATTTTATGAAAACAAAAGAGACAAGGATCTTGGATACATTAGCCTAACCTTTTAGTTTGTTTACCACATTTCATATTCTCAAAGAACATTAAAATGATATAAAAAGGGATAGTTTACCCAATAAACATTACTCACCCTCAGGTTCTTCTGTTGAAATGTTCTTTTGAAGAATATGATTAACCAAACAGTTGATGGACCCCTTTGGCTTCCACAGTATGGAAAATAAAGTGATTTACAATGAAGTCAACAGGGAGCATCAACTCTTTGGTTACACACGTCTTCTTTCATGTACCACAGAAGAAAGACATCCATTCAGGATTGGAAGCTTGAGTAAATGAAGACAGATTTTCCCTTTTTTAATTTTTAATTTTCTTTTGTTTTGGGTGAATTATCCGTGTAAAGCATCTCAGCCACAGGTGCATGTAAGACCCACTAGATGGCGCTGATAAACTGCTCTCCACAGTTCTTGTGGTTAAAAGCTTTCAACAAATGTTTAATTAAATCTTCATTAATGTGAGATAATGAATCAAAACGAAATGGAAATTATAACACAAAATATTAAACCATTTTTTAATTCGCATCAATTAATTAATTATTTCCTGAAAACTACTTTTGACCTTTATTTTATAGTTTAATCTTATCTGAATGAGATCTTTTTTTTTTTTTAATTTTTTTATAATTTTTATATTTTTGGTTTTAATTTTAGTTAATGTTTTAGTGATTTTGTTGTGAGTTTTTTAGTTTAGGTATGTTATTATTTTTCAACTAGCTGATATTAATAATTGTTTATGCATGTATGTGTGTGTGTGTATGTTTATAATAATAATAATGATTATTTTAAGTAATGGTAATGTTTTTTATGGTTTTGGTTTTAGTTAACTATAATAGCCCTGGTCTTAATGTTTATATGTTTGGAATACAGAATTTACCAAAATAAATAAATAAATAAATACAACCAACACTAGAAGAGAACACCACTAGTAGAAAAATAAAAAACTTATATATACTGAGAAAAATGATAATTTCTAGTCTTCAGACTTAAGCTGACATCTAAAATTTAGATTGTAAACCGGAGACTAAACCCCTGTCTCGGACCCTTGAGGAGTGGGGGATATAATTACAGACTGCATGTTTGTAATTAACCTCAGTTATTTCTGGTCCAAACAATTCCCAAGAGCACTGTTAAATGTACAGAAGCATGTGTCTTTAACTATAATAAACATTCACTAGAACCAGATGAATGTTCATGTCATCTATGAGACATCAACTCTCAATGCATTACCATGCAGCTGATAAGATGACTTCATGCTCCACGGAGACCGCAAAAAATACATACACTTGAACATATCAAACAGCACAGACAAACCTCATCCCTTTATAACCTGATCGCCTCATATCTATGCTTTCTGGGTAAAGCAACTCCTCCTCTACCTCACCCAGATGATCTCCAGCTAGGAAAAGTCCCCAGTTTAACAGCAGTGATGTATTTGTGCTCCTCCTGGAGACTGGTGCTAATTGAACAGTAATAGGCTGCACTATTTCAGCACGGGTCTGGACATACTATGGCAAGCTGTTTTAACATTTAATCTGAAACCTACTAGTATCTATTTTAATGCTACTAGTATTTATTCATTTGTAATTATTATTATTGTTCTTTTTTAGCTAACTAGTATATTCCATTACATACTAGTACTTAGCTGCTAGTGCTTATTCTTTAGCTACTAGTATTTATTAGATACTAGTTCATATTTATTAGATATATAAGTGTATTGAAATATAGTGACTAACTATGCTGTTACTAGTAACATATTTCAAATGTTTACCATTGAATTCTATGGGTATCTGTCATTCAGATATCAACTATTCATTAGATACTAGTATTAAATACTATTACTTTTCATTAAAAACTAGTAGATCCTATTTATTCATTAGGTACCTTTGTGTATTACCTTTCCTAATAATGTACTAGTTAGCCAGTTTTGGGCCGAGGTTTAGTATGCGCCATAGATATATATACCTAGATGCCTCATTATGGCCTGTTTCTATGGGCCGCAATACGTAAGCCATCCACCATTTTTGGAACGTTCTACAAATCTTTGAGCACATTGATTGTGTGCGTCTACAACAGCAAGTTATACGCTTGTATATCTTTGAATATTTATTGATTATTATGGTGAAAGCGAGATGGCTGACGTGTCAATGTATCTGGAACATACACATATCTATGGTCTGCTCGTCACTCCACGGAAGAGAGGGGCGGAGTCAGCAGATCTCACTAGGATTTAAAGCAGCATGAACTAGAACAGCGTGCTGAAAACAGAGCTGATTTTGACAGGGTAAAGGTGTTTTTTACACAATCATTGAGAAATTTTAACCAAAGAATGTTATAGACTTTTCATTAAGACCCTAAAGAATCATATCAACTTGGGCAAAATGGGCATCCGATGACCCCTTTAAAGCTATTTTGAATAAGCATCCGCTGTTCACTTTCACTCACATGTTACAAGATCAGATATTTGTCAGTGAACTCAGGATCTGTTCATCAGGAAATCCTCCAGCGTGGTCTGTCAGGCATCGCTCCTGATTCTCCACCCATGATCAGTCAAATCTGACTCATGCATTTGGTAATGGACTTTTTTCCATGGAAATGGGCTACTTTCATACTGTTGCCATGGATTGATTTCCCCCTGGGTTAAAGGTTTGGAAATATTGCGTAAATTACATTTGACTGAAATGTTTGTTTTGAAACATTTAGCATTTTACCTATGATAAAACTGTGCGAGATGTTACGTTTTGTGAAGGATGGCCACTGGTAGGAAGCCTTTTAGCGGTGTTTACGATCAATCTGCATAACAGTAAAATATGTATTTTAGGCATTGAAATGACTACTTTAACCCTCCTTGCCTCCCCCCTCCTCGTCTGCATCCTGCCCCCACTGTCCTCTTTTTGGAAAACTAAAATATGGTCATCCTAATTAATGTTAAAACGGCTTGCCATACGTGGCCCTCTGCACTGCACTGAACGCTGAGGCAGTTAAGCAGCGTCTGTCCTCACCGAGCCTGGCAGTGAGAGCTGATATAAGAGTCACATTCCTGTCTTTATCTGCTGTGTAAGAGCATTTTAAACATGCTCTCTGCTCTGGATGAATAATGATGGATAACTGGGGTCTGCTCCTGGAAATGCGATAATTTCTCTACAATGGGAAATACCTCCTGCTATGTTACTGGATTCATGTTTTACAGGGTCGGAAGTATGCCAAGTTTATGAACGCGCGCTGAGGAAAAGATTTATTCTGTTTATTTTGCGCCGAAATTAATATATCGACTTTCATCAGCTTTGGCAGAGCATTTTAAGCTCCGCAGAAAATCACCCAACTATTACTCAACTGCATGCAGGCTTTTTATTAAAAACAAACAGGATATCACTCACAAAGTTATGAAACTATTAAAACTATGGGCTAACTGAATGAAATAATTTAATTTGAGTGTTACTATGACATATCTTCAGGTAAAATATGATATTTGATATTGTGCAGTTGCTTTGACACAATTTACATTGTTAAAAGCGCTATATAAATAAAGGTGACTTGACTTGACTTGACTTAAAAAAAATATGGGCAACTAATTATGTACAGTGCCGTCCTAAAGTATTGGAACAGTAAGGCTAATTCCTTTATTTTTGCTGTAGACTGTAAACATTTGGGTTTGACATCAAAAGATGAATATGAGATGAGAGATTAACATTTCAGCTTTTATTTACAGGTATTTTCATCTGGATCTGATACACAACTTAGAAGATAGCACCTTTTGTTTGAACCCACCCATTTTTCATGTTACCACAAGTATTGGAACAGATAGAATTAACATAGATTAAAGTGAAAAAGACTTAATATTTATTTGCAAACCCTTTGCTTTCAATAACTGCATCAAGCCTGTGACCCACTGACATCACCAAACTTTTGCATTCTTCTTTTGTGATGCTTTTCCAGGCTTTCACCGCAGCCTCTTTCAGTTTTGGGGGTTACTCCCTTCAGTCTCTTCTTTAGCAGGTAAAATGCATCCTCTACAGGGTTTAAGTGTGGAGATTGACTTGGCTAGTCTAAAACCTTCCACTTCTTGCCCCTGATGAACTCCTTTGTTGTTTTGGCACTATGTTTTGGGTCATTATCTTGCTGCATGATGAAGGATCTCCCAATCAGTTTGGTTGCATCTTTCTGTAAATTGTCAGACAAAATATTTCTGTAGACTTCTGAGTTAATTTAGCTGCTGCCATCATGTGTTACATCATTAATGAAGATTAATGAGCCTGTCCCAGAAGAAGCGATGAAAGCCCAAGTACACATTACTTGTGTAATGTGTACTATAATGTACACCTGTGTACACTGTGTTTCAGATGAGCTTGTATGTTTGGGATCATGAGCAGATCCTTTCTTTCCCCAAACTTTAGCCTTTCCATCACTTTGGTCCATAAAATCAGTCCATAAGACCTTGTCCCAGAAGTTTTGAGGCTCGTCTCCCTATTCTTCTTGCTAATGAGTGGTTTGCATCTTCTGGTGTAGCCTCTGTACTTTTGTTCATGAAGTCTTCTGCGAACAGTAGATTGTGATACCTTCACTCCTGCCCTCTGGAGGTTGTTGCTGATGTCACTAACAGGTGTTTTAGGGTCTTTCTTTACAGCTGTCACAATGTTTCTGTCATCAACTGCAGATGTTTTCCTTGATCTACCCGTTTGAGGTGTTACTTTGTACACCAGTGGTTTCTTTCTTCCTCAGGAGATTCCAAATGGCTGTACTTGCTATTGCCAGTGTTTGTGCAATGGTCTGATTGATTTTTCATCTTCTCTCAGCTTCACAATTGCTTGTTTTTCACCCATAGACACCTCTCTGGTTTCCATGTTGGTTACACGTCTAACTAACTATAAATGCAGTCTGCACGGAACTGAAACTGAGCGCAGACATTCAGTATAGTATACTTAGCATGAAATAAATGCATTTCAATTACATTTAATATTTATTTTTCACTAGGGTATACATGACGACTACACCTGTGTGAACTTAAGGAGAACAGAACTGACATCATACTTCATACATCCACTAATGCAATGATATTCATTTTGAAGTGTGTCTTAAGTGCCTAAATGCTTTGTGGGGCCACCATATAACCAGAGAGATAAGAAACATTAGCTACGACTTCTCTCAGAGCAGAAATATGATTCACTCTGTATCAGATCATGATAAAGCGGGGTCATGAAATCGGACACAGTGGATAGAGAAAAGGAGTAACTGGTAAATCTCACACAACACATCGTTTGGGCATGAACTGTTAACCTGGGATAGTGAGTGGAAGGAAGAGGGAGTTTTGTATTTCATTGAAACATTTCTCACACAATTTCTCTCGACCTTAAAGTGTCAAAATCAACTGTGCTGAAATTGTTGAATTTGACTTGCAACAATTAACGTGTAAAGGATTAAAAAAGAATTTCTTACTTTATTATAATATCCTCTCACTTCCAGAGTTCATATCTGACCTGCTAAATAAAGACACATGAAGTTGAATCTAGTAACCAGGGAATTCTGTCTCTTATTCACTTTCAGTTTCAGCAGGCCATTTCCCTCTTTATCTCTTCAGTCTTTGACACTCAATGGCTGTATCCCAAACTGCAAACTCTACGAGTAGCTACTTCTTTTGAGCAAATAATTACTTAACAGTTAAAAAGTATCTTCTATATAGTATGAATGTAATTCGAACATACTACATTCGTCATGTTGTCACCGTCGATCTACCAGCATCAATTCACTGCCATTCACAAAATCCTGAGAATACTAATGTAACGCCCCAACTTCCAACGATCTGAAGGACGAAATCAAGTCTCATTTCAGATGCTTTCACACTCGGATATATGTCACAGTAAAGAAGAAAAGACAATCGCAACTCCCATTTCATGCCGACTTTAAGGTTATGACTATAAAACAAATGTCAAATCATAAGGCTTTTTGGAGAGGTGCTATTACTTCATGTGACTTTTATAAAATCAGCATTTCATGTCCATTTATATATAATAAGAAGTGGGATAATGTTCATTCAGTCAGTGACTATAATAAACCCTTTCAGAGAGATAAAACACCAGTGGACCCTGAAGGGGGTTCGTTTTATAATAATGACCATCTGACTGTTCATTATCCTTTATAGAGCACTGACAGTGAAGCAGAAACATGATGGTCTTCATGGGTGTTTTATTGGATGTGTATAAAAACAGAAGCAGCTGTGTCAGGCAGAGGGAGAGAGCGTCTGAAGGCTGGTCTTCACGGTAGCCAGATTCTGTTTCCAGGAGCTCAGTGTGTCATGCAGCTGCTGCCACTGCTGTTTGCCAAAGGTGCGGTGTGTGCTGTGGCTACAGGAAGTGAGACAGAAGCCAATAGCATCAGTATGGGCAGATTTTCAAACAACACTTACTACTACTGCTTAGCATCTTAGTTTATTTGTATGTTTTCAATTTGTCTGAAATCGAAAGTAGGTAATGACTTACCTCACCACAACCTTCCGCTGTGTCTGGTCGATCTTGCAATAGACCATTTTGGTCCGAACAGCTAGAAATTCACATGAAAACACAGTAAGTACGTGGACATTGTCCCAGTCAGACTCGGAACACAGCAGCCGAATACATAAATGCCCACATCCAGACATGACATGTAGTGACAAAACAGTTACTTTTAAAATACACAGCGTTTAAATAGTCCGCAAAGGGAGTGCAGAGCCGTACCGTCAATGACGAAGGCCTCCACATCTTCAGCACCGATCTGCAGCTCCTGCTGCATGGTGTCAAATGAGATCTCCTTCATCTCTACCGCCATGCCCATTAATGTCAACAGCCTCATTTTTGCCATGTTCTGCTCATGAGACAAACCTGAAAACCCAACATGAAGCATTCAGTATTTAATTTGATCCTCAAAGCAACATTATGCCACTGGACTGTGCTTTAAATAAGTCACAATGACACTACACCAAAGAAAAAAAAAAGCAAATATCTTTTTTTTTTAAATATATTTTACAGTGGCACAAAATAACACATTTTTAAAACATTGATGAATTTCATGTCTTACATATTTTTTATACATGTTTTTTTTATATATAGATTGCAAATTACATTCTGAATAATGTAAATTGGACTATACATTTAAATATTAATAAACAATATGCATATTTTCTTCAGGCAATTAGTGGTCATAGTAATTATCAATATTTTATTGTTGCTAATTCAATTAGATCATTCACAAAGCTTCTGATGGGAAGCTTCTGTTCCGCTCAATTAAGATGTTATTGGATGTAGGTGAAGACGCTGACAGCCTACAAAAATTCACCGCTTCACTCTCTCAACAGAAAATCTGTTTACGTTAATTATAAAATCATCAAATGAGAAGAAGGTCAGCGAGGGTTCAGAGGGAGGCGCTCACTGTTAGATCAACACTTCATCAGGACTGGTCTGAATTGGCTGTCGCTGGTCTACGGCAGGGAGGATCCTGCTCTAATTAACGTCTACCTTTTAAAAGAACCAAAACTGCTGAGACTCAAATTCCAGCGGCCCAGTGAAACCACAGATAACAGACACGCATGTGAGCCGTTGCTCAACTCTCCAGTGCATTTAAAAACAAATAAAAGATGAGCAGCAATGCACAGAAGACATTTTATTTTCAATATGAAGCAACACTTATCATTTTTCTTTTATACAAAATTAAAATAAAATGATACAAGTAATAATATAACAAACTATAAAATGTGATCCTGGACCACAAAGGCAGTCCATTTTTTTAAAATTGAGTTTTATACATCACATGGAAGCTGAATAAAAAGGCTTTCCATTGATGTGTGGTTTGTTAGGATAGGAAAATATTTATCTGAAACACAACTATTTGAAAATCTGAAATATGAGGGTGCAAAAAAAATAAATAATAATAATCAAAATATTGATAAAATCACCTTGAAACTCGTCCAAATGAAGCTCTTAGCAATGTATTTTACTAATCAAAAATTAAGTTTTGATATATTTACAGTAGGAAATTTACAGAATGTTCATGGAACATGATCTTTACTTAATATCCTAATGATTTTTGGCATAAAAGAAAAATTTATAATTTTGACCCATACTGTATAATGTATTGTTGGCTATTGCTACAATATACCTGTGCTACTTAAGACTGGTTTTGTGCTCCAGGGTCACAAATATTAATACATAATGTCTATGGTTGTTTGGTGTTTTAACACCATGCCAGCATCCTTGGCTATTTGAAATGGTATAAAAGAGCAATTTATAAAACCTATAAGGTTTTTACAGTTTGAGATAGAAACTCTAAAATGAATTTGGGGTCAATAGTTAAATATCTCTTCAAAATTTTTTTCTGAGTAATAGAATTTCCCAAGAGAATTTAAACCAGCACAATAACACATCCTGGACTCGAGAGCATAGTGGTAGGTCTACATTTGATATTAAGAACTTGTGTGTATAATAAGCATTTAAATAAGTTATAATTAATGAATATTATTGTTTTTATATTTATTTATTTATTTATATATATATATATATATATATAAAAAATGGGTGGCACGGTACACAGATGTCACGGTTCGGTACGTATTTCAAATTCTTGAAATATATTTGACTTAGTTAACAGATAAAAACAGTGCTACACCTAACATAGCCTCTGCTGAGTTTCAGTTCATTTTTGCGACAGGCTTAATTTGTTCACGAAAAGGAAACTCAAATGGTTTTGTTTTCATTGTGAGTGTACACAAATAAAAGCAGAAGTTTATACACTTATGCATCAATAAGACGATAAGTGTTTAAAGTTGATTCTGCTGGTATAAGCAAACAGCTGAAGTGATTGCGTTACACGCACACATTTGGATTTGTGCCGAATGAGGTAGGATACATGAGCACAAAGCTCCATTTCGCAAACAGTTGAGTGCACAAGCCTTTAAAGTATACTCCTTTGACAGTCTATGTGAGAGACGCGTTCAGAATCAGCATATGGTCACTGTCTAGTGGGCTTTGTTTTCAAGAGCGCATCTCGGTATTCGCTGTTCTTCTGCTGGCGGTTATCAAACAGCGTTGCATTCCTGCGGGCGCCCCCTTCTGGGTTGAGGGTGAATTGTCTGTATTCGTCGTAAGTCCTCAAGCACCGAACCGAGATGCCCGTACCGTGACGGTTCGGTACGAATACATGTACCATGCCACCCCTAATAATATATATATATATATATATATATATATATATATATATATATATATATATATATATATATATATATATATATATATATATGTTGCGTTACACTTTAATATTGTCCGTCATTTAAAAAAATTCTGTCATAATCTATTATTACCCGTCATTTTAATTATAATAACCCATTTAATTGCTTTAATTTTTGTTCACGTTTTCATGTTTAATAATGAACCTAGAGGACAAGCATATAGGCTGGCTTATGCATTTATTTATTTATGAAGAGAACAGATGAACAGAGACCGTCACTTTTCATGTTTAGTGACAGCGGAGGACACTAAAAGCAACGAAATATGCTAGTGCTGAAAAAAAAAAAAAAAAAAAAAGGATTTCTCTATTTTAATAGATTCTTATTTTTATGAACCAATATCATTTCTTAACTCCCAATCGATGCTATTTTAATTTGATGAATGCACAGTAGGCAATAGGCTAAGCTTTGTGTGTGGTTACTTTTGCCATCAAAAAAATAAAATATTATATATATATATTCTTAATTCATACAGTATTTTAAGTGATCAAAATTAAGATAGCAGATAAATGGAATTGAATTTCTTCATTATATACCAATTACAATGTAATTAAAAACTGACTAATTTCAGTTATACGTGTACTTTGCATTTTTGTTTATTAGAGTGTCATGGTCATGACTGAAATCCCTATAAAATCCTATTGTACTCACCGAGAGACTCAATGAAGTCTTTGTTGCTCTGGTAAAACTTCACATATGCAGCAAGCTTTGCACTGACAAAGATAGTCAGGAGCTTGAAGGAGAAAGAGGCATTTTATTCAGAGAATTTCTGAAAATTATTTAAAGCCTGCGTTTATTTAAAATATATATTTTCTTACATCGTGGATGAGTTCTCCCTCCAGGAAACGCACTGGTTTCAAGGCTAGGAGATGGTCAAACAGATAGGTGTTTGGGTCTTTCAGGGCACGGACGATGCACCTGGAGAGCAGAGTGTTGATCACTAAACAAAGACGACATCAGATCAAAACAGAGAGGACTGACAAGAGAAGATCATTACCTGTGTGCATCCACTCGGGCTTGTGAAGCATTGTCCTCTGTGTAACTGCCCAGTAACTCCACCATCACTTTAGCTGCAGCTTCACTGAAAGACAAGAGTATAAAGGTCAAATAAGCAAAAACCACAATCCCTGAACACAGCTGACGTGAAATCAAACAAGCAGGTACCTCTTCTTGCAGTCGACAAGCGCATCATACACCAGACGGAGCAGAGTGTGTTTCTTCTCTGTATTCAGATTCCAGTCTGTGATCCACTTGCGCACCTGCACAGAACACAAAACACCAATCATGCTAGGAATCGTTTCCTAATTACATAAATACTAAGAGAAACGAGCAGTTTGAGGGCTAAAGCGTATTTTGGCTATACAGGTTAATCTCACAAAGAAATTTTCAGATATAAGGATATTGAAAAAGAACAGGTGTAGGACAAGGACTTCGTTCTACGCATCAGTCACTCAAAAGAGGCAGATGAACATGAGCTTGACATTTTCACAAATGTGCATTTTAAATACATACTTTTTGACATTACAGTACACTACTAACGAGAGAAAGGGGACTTCATTTTTCACTTTGTGTTAATTATGAGATGAAATATGAGCTGGACATTTCATCCAAATATCTTGTGATGCATGAGGAAAGGAAATACTATGATATTTTTGATGTTCATACCTGGTCCAGGTCTGTAGGTATGAATGCAATGGCATTGCAGGTGGCCGCCACTTTAATCAGGCTGCAGTACACAGTGTGCCTCACCGGCGTGTTCTCATCCATACCATGGAACAGATTGCTCAAGCTGAAAACAGAGTTTAATTAATACATACGAACATGGATTCATTTCAACAATACAGCGAAAGCACTCACAGCTGCATCCTGAGCGAGGGCCGCTCACCCTCACGAAACTTCACCAGCTTCTCACATAAACTCTCAATGAGAGCTTCCTGTTTCTCCGTCTCCAGAATCAGCAACAGGGAGACGATGCTGTTCATCACACTCTCCACATCTGCAGAGGAACACATGAGCACTTGAAAAAGTCTCTGCATGCTACATATATGTTGTGAAGCTCTAACTTCATTTATGTCATACCTTTATCATCGTCTTTGAGGCAGACATCACAGGCTTCGATGATCTGCGCCAGATCGACGTGCAGACCTCCTTCTGAATTCTCCTCAGAGATCTCAGCTCCTTTAGACTTCAAATAGGCCCGGAGCTCTGACGCCTACAAATGAATGACAACAAAAAATGAAGCCGGCTCTTATAATAATCCCATCATGGTGTTACCAAAAACCCATGGTTCTACCGCAACGCAATATAACACAGAGCCCATCTCATAAACAAGCGAAATAATACATGTACAAATACAAACTGTACCGTAACGTTTTATTGAGATTAGCTAAATGCTAACAGATGTTAGCATCAACAAGCATGCTTACGCAAAAATGCTTTTACTTTGCTGAAATACGTGTGCAATAATGCTTATAGACTACTTAAAACATACCTGATCCTCCTCCGTTACATCAATAAAGGCCGGGACACTCATTTTATTAAATATTTTAAGAGCACAGATAAGATTCCACGCTCGCAGCCTAGGTTTACTGGCCGGAAGAGAATTTGTTAACTAGCCGGTGATGCTGACGTACTTCCGGGTCACAGACTTAAAGGGACCGCGTTAGTGAGTTTGTTATACAGTATCTCACAGAAGGGAGTACACCCCTCACATTTCTGTAAATATTTTATTATATCTTTTCATGTGACAACACTGAAGAAATGACACTTTGCTACAATGTAAAGTAGTGAGTGTACAGCTTGTATAACAGGGTAAATTTACTGTCCCCTCAAAATAACTCAACACACAGCCATTAATGTCTAAACCGCTGGCCACAAAAGTGAGTACACCCCTAAGTGAAAATGTCCAAATTGGGACCAATTAGCCGTTATCTCTCCCCGGTGTCATGTGACTCGTTAGTGTTACAAGGTCTCAGGTGTGAATGGGGAGCAGGTGTGTTCAATTTGGTGTTACCGCTCTCACTCTCTCATACTGGTCACTGGAAGTTCAACATGGCACCTCATGGCAAAAAACTCTCTGAGGATCTGAAAAAAAGAATTGTTGCTCTACATAAAGATGGCGTAGGCTATAAGAAGATTGCCAAGACCCTGAAACTGAGCTGCAGCACGGTGGTCAAGACCATACAGCAGTTTAACAGGACAGGTTCCACTCAGAACAGGCCTCGCCATGATCGACCAAAGAAGCTGAGTGCATGTGCTCAGCGTCATATCCAGAGGTTGTGTTTGGGAAATGGACTTATGAGTGCTGCCAGCATTGCTGCAGAGGTTGAAGGGGTCTCAAGGGGAACTAACTTCTGTGAGATACTGTAAATAACACAATTGAGCATTTGGCTCTGCTTCAGGAAACATACTTACTGCCCTTGCTGAACAAAATACAGGTCTGAACAGGGGCGGACTGGGACAAAATTTCAGGCCGGGAAGTCTCAAACTCATCCAGGCCATCCCATAAACTCACAACAAAATTTGAAACCACGGACAATATTTTTTGTTTGGCCATCATCATCATCACATAAAAAAGTTTAAATCCCTAGGCTGAGGCGTGCAAAATAATTCAAGGTTATCACTTGAACTTCCATTTTCCTTTTTAGTTTCTTCATTTTCCGTGACATCTCTCTGTCCCTTATGTGCATGTTTACTAATTTCACAAATTTTTTCATCAACACATGTCCACCTTGTTGCAAAACAACCACCTCATTATAATTTGTTTGCACATAGTATACTTTTATTTTAGAAAAAATTAAGTATTACATTAGGACCATATGTTATGTTTTATCTTACCTAAATGTCAAAATTGGTACAATAATAGTTACATCCTGAATATATCTTTATAGAAATAAATCTTAACACTGAACATGTTTTTGCATTATCATGGGTCATGTTTTGTCTTACCATGGTATTATTAGGCCTATGGTAAATGTAACCATGTTTTTTTTTGGCAGACTGATTACCATTGTATAACCAGAGTTTTACTACAAATACCATGGTGAACTATATAGTGTAAAACCATTGTTAATTTGTGGTTACCATGGTTTAACTATAACCATGTTAATTTTCGTTGTGTTGTTGTCTGCCTTAGTTCCCTCTAAAGCTGTTATAAAAGGATGTGAATATTTGTCTGCTAAATCTTTACAATAGTAATTATGTCCTTCTGGTAATTTTGCAGTAATTAATTGACTGCTATTGCTAACATTTGCCAGCAGTCTAATGTTTAACTGAGTAAACAAATAGAAAACTACAATATTCTATTCACAGATGTAAATAAAAAGTGTCAGCACTTGAAGTCCTGAACAGGACAGTTTTGCCTCTCTGCTCCACCTGCTCGCTTTTTGTACTGACCACAGCTCCAAAATGGCATAGCACAGGGGTTTTTCAACCTTTAAGAATTTTGGCATTTATTATACAGTATTTAAAAAAAATTCCACCCCAAATTGTCATTACTGTAACACACACTTTTTTTTTTTTTACTGTAACTTCCTAATTTACTTAAGAGTAAAAATTGACTCTTTTCCTTGACTAATACAGTACAATACTAATACAGTCACACCCATCAGGACACAATATATATATATATATATATATATATATACACACACACACACACACACACACACACACACACACACACACATACACACACACATGAATATATATATACACACACACACACACACACACACTTCTTGGTTGTTTTTGTGAGACTCAGCAGGCAAGGAAATACTATGATTATTTTTCAGCCATTTAAATATGATCATTCTCATATCCCCATTTTTAAAATGCAGTAAGGAAGCTATACATGTTTATTTATAAACAACCAATGTAATGACACTGATTGTTTTAATCCAATTTCGGTTCATTTTAACCATAATTTTATTTAGTTTTATATGTTTTACACAGTTTGGTTTGAAACATTTCCAAGGACACTTTAGCAATGGCTGCTCCCTGTTTGAAAACTCCTGTCATACTATATAATATACGCATACCATCATAAAGATAGTCAGCACTGTGTGCAATATTCTTCTGAAACCATTGTGAAGGAATATACAAACAGAGACCTCACTGAGTGGGTGAGTTGAACTTGAGAACTGAATTAGTTAATGAATTAGTAAATGAATCTGTTTTTTTAGCAGGTTCTTTTTAATTACTTGGTTGATCTAGGTGACAAATTCATTAACAAATCAGATTTATTCACCGGTCGGAGTTCAACTCACTGATTCAATGATATGTTTGCAGCAGTTGCTGAGTTAGCTGCTCACTGGGGCAGATTGGCAGTGAGTAATGATGAATAATTACTACTAATAATAATGACTAATATTTACATAAAGCTATCGCATGACATTAGCAGACTATAGGAGGAATACATACTGCACACAATAGGCTTGGACTACTTGCATGCTTTTTTGTGTATGGGTTTTAGGTTTTATGTTTACAGTGTTGCACACCTTGTCCTGATATGGATATATATATCGACACCTATAGCCTACTTATACTATTTTATCAGCATCACACAAAAGCAGTTTTCAGTTAAAGATGCATTTTTGAAATGCTCTGTTTGCCAGAAAGTGAACAGTATTCATCTGGTCATGTGATCGCAAGGTGTCGGCCCCCGCAGTAAATTAAAGAGCTTTTATAAGCTTTCTGAAATGACTGCATTTTTATCTCTTGTCAGCGGACATGATTTTAAAGCTAAAGTGTAAAAAAGTGAGTGTATAAATCATTCTTATAATTTTATTAGGCATCTGGGTAAAATAAAAACTGATTGTTGAGTCTCTCATTAATAACATTTTTTAAATTAAATAAAGATACAGTTTTAAACATATCAAAAGTATTTTATTTCTTTTTTCCTCTTATTAATTTATCTTGTGTAAAACATACTGCAACCAGTAAATTAGTCTCATTTTCTGTGTTAAATGTATTGCTTACATTTCTAACCTTTAGATGCACATCATGCGTGCGTTTTTTGCACATCTCTAAGTACAGACAGGATTTACTGGTACTGAAGTGAATGATATGTAAAAAATGAAGTACTCTGCATGCAGCAGGCCATTCTGGGTTTAAAGTTTATGAGTCACATAAGTCATCTGGCCCTAAATAAGGTCTATCTCAGTGTCTGAGTAATTCTTCCAGCATCCGGTTATCAATCTTGCAATTAGAAGATTAAAGCCAAGCTGACCTTGGACACATTAAACAACAAGGGTGATGGTCTTTTGAAAGTTAGATGATAGTATTACATTTCAAGCGCCAGTATGGGACCACCTTGACAGTTCCTTGTATTCCTATCCGAGGATTTATGTGCGTCCCTCAGGTCAAGGCAATCCCGTTGTCCAATTCTTGGATATTTTTTCCATGCCGTGTAGGTTTTCCTTACTGTATTGCTGTAGAGAAGATCTTATGAAAGTCTAAATGAATGAATATACAATAACATCATGCACAAAATAATGTTTCCTTTGCCTTAAATGTTAATTGGAAATCACACTATTCTCAAAGTTTGAATCATGTGTACCCTAACAGTGTTAGGGGCTTTTCAGAATTATTCACTGATGTTTCTGAATTCGTTAAAAAAGTTTCAATTTGATGATGTTGGGTTTGTGTGGTTGGGTGTTTGCATTGAGTCACAGGGAGCGGTCTGAGATACTGACACACTTATATGCGTGACCTCCATGCAATGCTAGAGAGAATGTGGGAATAGAAATAGCAGTGATGGACCAATGATCACTGTAAATTAAAACTACTTTTATTGCATTTTCAATTTGAATGCTACTTAGTTCTTCTGTCGTGTGTCACAAGCCAAAACTGATGGAACAATCATTTCCAAAACAACAAAAATTGATTTTTAAAATTGGATTTTAGAAAGAAAAGTGCAAAACGAATGTACGAATGAGATTGTCTAAATTCATAAAAATTATCAATTTATTTTCCCCAACAGCTTTACAAACCATATTTACTCTTTAAGTCCAGGTTTAATTTTTGAAAAGTATTTTTTTTTTCATAGGGTTCAATGCTGGAATTTCCTTTTGGCAACTATTTCTATTAAAATGCTACTATTTTTTCTACTATTTCTATTTAATGTTTATCTATGTGTATATGTTTCTGCTCATATAGCACACAGGACGACGAAAACAAAGAAGAAACTAGATGGAGAGCTGTTCCAAATCACACAACCTTGCGATGCTGGTTGTGAACGTTCACTGGAAATATGGTTTCAGAAAGCTTCATGTTATTGAATCATGTTGGAAACTGTGACCAAATTTGGCCAGTGGAGTGGGAAACACATTCTAGACTGACTGAGCTATAGAAAGACAGTTTTACTGGATCCAGTTTACACTCACATTAAAACATAAAGGTGCTTCACGATGCCATACAAGAACCTTTTTGTTTAAAGAACCTTTAACATCTGAAGAACCTTTCTGTTTCACAAAAGGTTGTTTGTGGCGAAAGAAGGTTCTTCAGATTATAAAAAGGTAAGAAAGAGATGGTTCTTTGAAGAATCTTTGACTGAATGGTTCTTTGTGGAACCAAAAATGGTTCTTCTATGGCATCACTTCTAAGCACCTTTATTTTTAAGAGTTTATGTTGACTCAGTATTTATAAAAACATACTTGAAATTTTCTGACTGGCATAAATATTTATTTCAGCATATGTCCGTGTGGGATGAACCCATCTGATTTCATGAGAAAATGCAACTATTTTATAAAGTGCTGTTTTTGAATTATAATTTTTTTGTATAACGTGATTTGTACAAAAACATAACATTTTCAGTAATGTTCCACCCCTTAACCTAACCATCAATGTTGGCAGATTGTATGAAAATATATGAATGAGATTGTATGAATTCATACAAATTAGCCACCAGTTCATCAAAATGTAAAGTAGTTGCTGTGAAATGGTGTTGGTTGAAGTCCATTATTTTTAATAAGGTTCAGTGATGCTGTTTCTTAAGAAGTTCTCAAAAATGTCTTAATTCACCCTTCCATAAATGAAGGCATTAAAATTTGTTAAACTGATAGTCGTGTCATTTAATATTGCATGCATTGCCAAAAATGAATATCTTTCTCAGTATTTTGTGTTGTTTTCACAATACAAATATCTAAACACCCTTAAAACACCTTAGAAAGTACTTAAATGTACCTTCATAAAACCTGCAGAAACTCTGGTGATGAACGCTGTCCTATAGACAAGTATATTTTGAATAAAATACACTAGTATTTTTACGACTATTTCTATTAATTTACTTAAAAAAAAAAAAAAAAAGATTTTATGTAAACATGGTTCTGCACATAAATAGTGTAGGGGACATCAGAAACTAACAAGAAACTATGCAGATGGAGAGCTGTTCCAAACTATAACTTTGCAACATTGTTTGCGATTGAGGTTTGCTGGAAGTCATTGAACTATGCTGGAATTTACAACCAAAGATGTCTTACTGTACAAACACACCCTATATAAACAGACTGATTTAGACCATGTTCTTGGCTCTTTTTGATTATTTCTTTCTGTGTTATGATGAAAATGGTTTCCTATTTAGTGCAATAGTAGATACAAAATAGACAGACTCCAGGTTCTCACTGTCTGTGTAACCACCTTCCTCACCTCCCCGTATCAGGACCGTTCTCCTCTTTCAGCAAGGTCAGTGACCTCATCAGAAAGCGCCATGCCTGAGTGAATCACACACACCGCGGATGACTTGATTCTAGGTGCGCAGGAACAGACGGGGGCTGGACAGGAATGTGGGACGAATGGCCACTACCAAGGGGGGGAAGATGTTAGGGTACTTCCTGGACTTACTGGAGCACCACAGAAGGTTTCTCTGGAATATGTGTGATTGCTGGGGTGATTCTCGTTAACATGTCTATACGTCTGCGAGATGACTAAAGCGACAACCCTGTTAAGGGATTACTTAATAATGGATTGAGTGTGTTCTCTTGCTGGGAGTCACTGGGCATCATGAATGAAGAAATAACATCTGTGCCCTTTCTGTCATTGAGAAATTAAACTGAAATGTCAACGCAGGGCACTTTATGGAAAAACATGAACATTTCAATGAAATTTTTAGGAGCCAAATGACCTTAAGTTGCATTGCAAAATCTTCAATCATTGTTTGCTTAGCTTCTTGCTTTAGCAACATTCACTGCTTGCTAAAAGCACACTGCACACTGCATTTATGTCATGAAATGCTCAGGTTCTCAGAAATTAGGATGGATTCTGATTGGCAGCCAGAGTTTTTAACATTCTTCAGCTGGAAATATTGTTCTGAAAGTGATTCCTATAATATTCTTCCTCTTTATTGTTATTGTAATAGCGGTATTATGAACTTCCCTATTATCATTTTTAAAACATTACAGTTATAGTTATCAATCCTGATGTGAACGGGTCTTTAATAATTTAAATCATCAGGCCTTAAAAAGTTTTCAAGCAGTTTTCTGTTGTTCACCACTTGAAATCTGCTTGAGGAAATCTTTCTCAATCATGTAAAATTCCTGATTGCATGAAATCACTTTGATTTTGGCAGCAAAAATTCGCAGAGCAACAGTAAAAGGTGACCACAGTTATTTTTTGGGGGAATCAGTTTCATTCCAGACACAAGTCCAATGTACTGTATAAAACTATATGATATCACACTCAAAAAAAGATTTAGTCCTGAATTTATAATTTATGTATTTGAATTGCATATCAAATTTCCATCAATTTGAATTAAACTTTTATTATTTTGTTTATGTGAAACTGTCTAATTCAAATGGATGGACTTTTTATATTCAAATATATATCAAATACACAATGCACAAAGCCATCTGGCAACATCTGAGGATCTGGCAACATCCACTATATTTCCCAACACTGTGTTTAGAATATGCAGTGATGAAATCACACGGAATGGGCTTTTGGTCAGAGTTCTTCATGGAATGTCTCATACTTCGTGTGCTGGGTGTGTGAGGGTGAAGATGTTCACTACTTTACTGTAACTCACAGCTGTTCTGTGACCTTTTGGCTTCTGTGGACTGACTCACATGCACCTGCTGCTGCAGAGACACAGACAGCAGGCTTTTACCACAAAGCTAAAATGGCCTGGTGTTGAACATGCCAAAAGGAGAAAACAGCAACAAGATCCAGGCGCTTCACACTCCACTAATCCCACAGATATGAAGATGTCTAAAGAGGATATATAAGCATGCCTTTCATTTTGAAGTTCAGTTCTGAGTTCAGTTTTGCTGTCTGCTCTGCTTCATTTGCAAATACAATATCTACATATTAAATTTACATATATGAAATACATTGTCATAAGAAGTAAAAACCCATATGAAACAAACATTTTCACATATTACCATTTATAGGCTTATGAATGCATAATACATTTCTGGATATATATGTCAGGAACATATCCATCCTAAAATCTGTCAATGCATATTGATATTATAAAGGTAAATATAAAAGATGGACATTTAGAGAAATAAATTCAAAAATATTTATAAACATTAATACGTTAACATATTAAACACATGAATAAACTATTTTTGTGTGGTGTAATAAAGTTGAATAATAATACTAAAAAAGGCTATATATGTTATGCTTGCTACATTTTATACCATATAATAAATTATCTGTACATATACAAATGTTACTATGGGGATTCTATATTTTTTATAAACATATATCTTCATATATCAAATTTATGGGGCTGTCCGGGATAATTTGAGCTCACTAAAACTAAAACCTTGAAAACGTTTTTAATACTTAAAATAAAATATAAAAAAAATCACTTTTTGTATTTCAGCTTGCTGCCAAAGCATCATTTCCCATTTTCATTCAGTTTAACTTGATGAACTAAAATAACTCAAACTGTATAGACAAATGACTAACTAATAAAAAACACAAAAGAATTGAAACATTATCAAATTTAAATGAAAATGGAAAATACAAACAAACATTAGACACACACACACACGCCCCTGCTTTAAAGTATACTCCTTTGTCAGTAATAGCTTGAGTGATTTGTGTTTCTGTTTTTAGGAGCCTCCTCTCTGTTGCTGTGCTGACTGTATTGTGATTTCATCTCTGAGCAGATGTAATCTCTCTTCAGTCTGATAGACCCTGGATGATCTCACTCATCCCATAAACTATCTTCAGGTCAGCTCAAAGCATGCTTTAAGAAACATATCTTGTGGATGTTTAAAATCACTCACTGAGAACCACTATATCTTTGAAATACATTTGGTGAGAAATCCCTCCATAAACCCTCCCAGTTTTGTGTTTTAGTAGATTTCTGTGGAGGACTACTTTCAGGCGCTGCATAATATTATTGCACCTGCTGCATCCATGGTACGGCAGCAAAGTTCCTTGATCATTACGCCGGAATGAGATTATAGTTCACTGTGTTATTTCTATCTATCTATCTATCTATCTATCTATCTATCTATCTATCTATCTATCTATCTATCTATCTATCTATCTATGATAGATATAATTAACACGTGTATTATGTATATTCTATACATATAAATATATCATATTTTTTTTATTTATTATGTCTTCTTATTAAAGTTACAAAAGTGATTTAGTCAAGAGCAGTGAGAGATTTTCTAGCAATGTGCTCTGATTAATATGAATGGCAGACAGAACGAATATTGGACAGCTTCCCCTTTAAGACCAAAGTCCGGATCCAATAGACCAGAGGTCTTCAACCCTGTTCCTGGGGACCCACTATCCTGAAGAGTTTAGCTACAACCCTAATCAAACACACCTGAAGCTGCCAATCAAGCTCCTCTAGACTGCTTAAAAATTGCAGGCAGGTGTGCTGAAGCCGGTTGGAAATAAACTTTCCAGGAGTGGGTCCCCAGGAGCAGGGTTGAAGACCGCTGCAATAGACTGTTGCATAGGCGTTTTCTCTTTCAGCTGTTTCCTCTCTCTTAAGACCTAAATCGCTGTGTTTATGAGGATACTTGCAAAGACGGGGATTCTGACACAGTGCGTTTATGTAATCGTTCAAAGCAAAGAAATAAATAAAAATGCACAGAAACAGACACGGCGCACGTATATAGCTCTGTTGTTTGTGTTTCAACAGCTTAAAATAGGTTGTTTTAAATAAAACTGCAGTGCTTAAAAACGCGTGCCCATGCTACAGCTGTAGTCCCTCGTTTAGGAACGAGCTCCTCGTTTTGTTCTGGACATTCTCCACTTCTGTCTCCCCTTCATGCCCCATGGTGGCGTGTAAAGATCGCAGTTATCCAAACGCTGAAAAAGTCATACGATAGGATAGAACATAATATGAAACGATAGACTCTTTATTTCGTCCATCCGATATATATCGTCATATCGCACAGCCCTATTTGTGCATAAAGAAAACAACTTTGTTAAATAATTTCTTCTTTTCCGTGTCAGCCTCCACCATGATGTCACATGGACTATTTTAACAATGTCCTTACTACCTTTCTGGGCCTTGAACGTGTTGCTGTGTTCAGAAGATGAACGAAGGTCTTACAGGTTTGGAACGACATGAGGGTAAGTAATTAATGGCAGAACTTTCATTTTTTGGGTGAACTTTCCCTTTTAAAAAAAGCAGTACTAATAGTTAGCAGGCACCGGTACTAGATATTTTTCATCATGTGACTTGTCTTTTAAATGACCGGATACTTCACCATATACGTATGTTTTGGCTTTGACCTTTGTAGACCTTTTGACACGTATAGTCACTGGCTTACAAAATCCTAGCCTATTCTATGGAGTCCAGACACTTCCTTAATTTCCATTTTCTCTGTTTTCCCTTCTTCTTTGCAGCATTTTTGAAAAGGGTAATTCCTCTGTTACAGGACATTGCAAAGCTTATATCGGTAAGTGTGACATGTGATTTTGATTTTAGAGATGTTGTAATATTTGTGTCCATGAACGCTACAGCAGAAAAAAAGCATTAGTGACGTGACAGACAAGCAAAACAAGTCTCTTAAAACATCCAGTGGAATTGTGGAAAGAAGCTGCGATGACAGAGTCCTGGCAGTGTTTCTCAGTGCTTTGTGAACGGATGGGAAAACATAGTGGAGGGAGGGCTTGAATTATGACTTCTGTAATGTTCCTGTTTAATGTTTCTAATCTTCACTCATGTATCATGCACAGATAAGGATTTGTGTGAAACCTAGTTTCTTTGTCACATGTTTACTACATGTACAGTTTTTCTAATTTGCTCTCTGTGACCTTCCTTTAGGTGCAAAAGTGTCACATTTATTTCTATAGCAATTTATCCAATACAGATTGTTTCAGTGCAGCTTCACAGTAATAAACAGGAAAAGAACAAATGTATAAATAAATAATGTTGTATAATTTCAGTTGTAAAATGTAAAATGAATGTACCAATTCCAGCTGTAAAGCAGCTCTACAGAAGACAACAGTGTCGTTATTAAATGACAATGACAATTTATTTTTATAGCAGAGTTAATTTCAACTTCTGTCAACCAATGCGCTTTCCAGTAAGTCATTAAAAACAGAAAAACACACAACAAAGAAACAAACAAACAGTAAAGTTAAAAATCATTCAAATATCCAATCTGCCATACGCTTTAGAAAATAAAAATGTTTAGTTCAGTGTTGTTTCAGGTCAGTTCAATAATAAGTTCATCAGTTTTGAAATGGGTTCAATTAAACTATAAAGCAGGTCTACAGAAGGCAATTAATCCATTATTCAGCTCAAGTCAATTCAATGTTGATTCAGTTCAGTTCAATAACTGTGTGTCAGTTCTTTCTTTTCAAATACTTTGGCTTTGCCACTTGATTAACACTTAGAACATATACATTAATTAATTTGGCAGACACTTTTCTCCAAAGCGACTTGCAAATGATAAATTCCACAAGCAATTCATCTTAAGGAGCATTAAGCATATAATCATGTCAAAGCATGTCATTGATTTTCCTGGACGTCTTAAATTAAGTGAATGTCACTTATTCTGCTATACTGTAAGAATGATTTCTTACAGCATAGCACCACTATTATTCCCAAGAGCTCCACTAAGTGTAATTAAGCAATAAAATAGGAGAGGCCGTATACATGGTGAATATTGTCACAGTTCCACTTCAGCTGGCATGTTTTTCATGTTACAGCACATCCTTAAGTGCTATTATTAAAAAAAATAAATAAAACACTTTAAGGGACAGTTCACCCAAAAATGAATATTCTGCCATTAATTACTCACCCTCATGTCGTTTCAAGCCCATAAGACCTTCGTTCATCTTCATCTTCGGAACTGTAAGGGAACTGTTGTGTGTGTCATGTGTTCCTGCCTCTTGTGCCCATATTTGGTTTGTTTCCTGTCATGTCATTAGTAGTTCGTTCTGTTCAGCTGTGTTGTGTTTGTCTCGTTAGCTATGATTTACCTGTGTATATTAGTCCTGTCTGTTCAGTTAGGTTTTGTCTGGTCTACTCGTTAACCCCGGTGTGTGATGTCCTTGTCTGCCTTGCCTTGTCCTGCCATGTCCTGTCCTGATGTTCAGTAAAGTGTGTTATTTGAGTTTATATCCTCGTCTGCGTGTTCCTGGTTCCTCCCTCGTGTGTGCACCCTGACAGGAACACAAATTAGGATATTTTTAATGAAATCTGAGAGCTTTCTGACCCTGCATAGACAGCAATGCAACTGACATGTTCAAGGCCGCGACATCAGTGGTTCAACTGAAATGTTTTGAAGCTACAAGAATACTTTTTGTGCACACTAAAAACAAAAATAATGACTTAATTCAATGATTTCTTCTCTTCCGTGTCAGTCGATGCGCATTCATGACAGTCAGCAGCACCTTACGCATGTGCCATGTTACGGTTGAACCACTGATGTTCGCGGAATTTCGTACCCGTTCGCCAAACCTACATACTTCCAGAGCAGATGTTTGAGAGACACAAGTGAAAGTAACAACAGCAATGCGTTTAATTAGAAATCAGTGTACCACCAGAATGAGACCAGATTTTTTTTTTCACACACCAAGTGCCATCAAAGTCACCTACAATTTAAAAAAATTCAAAATGTAAAATTCTCCAGTCAGAAGTGACCGAATACCACAGAAGGGTTAAATGTTTAAATGTCATATTAGAGTCAGCATTTACTAACAAAATTAAGAATTCCCCTTTTGCCTTTCATTCACATGTTTTTTTTCAAACAGGCAACAGACGGTGCTGGTATTTCACAACAGTGTTTCCCAATGCACATCCATCAGCTTAATTGAATCTTCACTCTGACAACACAAATCCCGAAGATAGCACTCATTTATACTTCCACGCAAAGAACACAGTGTCAACACTTCAGTTGGAGACCCTTATCTGCATTCATTTCAGTACACTCTAAACATATAATGTGCTTACATTTGAGATCCAAAGGAAAGGCAAAAGGTGAAATGAAATTTCTTATTATACACATTTAAAAATAAACATTCAAAAAGGGTGTTTTCACAGCGTTGCCAATAGAAGAACCATTTTTGGTTCCCCAAAGAACCTCTCAATGAACAGTTCTTAAAAGAGCCATTTTTATTATTTTCTTTTTCCACTATAAAGAACAATTTGTGCAGTGGAAGTTTCCATGGATGTTAAAGGTTCTTTATGGAACCTGCAATGCCAATAAAGAACCTTTATTTTTAAAAGTGTAACTTTTAGAACTTTAATAAAATAAACATTTGAGTGAAATTAAGTGTTTTAATAAAGTAAGTCCTTTGAGGAACATAATTTACACAATTAGGTTTCATGCTAACTAAACAACAAACAAACACCCACACTCTCCCACCCACACACTCACATTCATGCACACATGTCCAGGCATTTCTCAGAAGAGGACTGAAAGTGCTGTTCAAGTAAAAGATGAGTAAGGTACAGAAGAAGTGACTTTTTCACAACCCTGAGCTCTGACTCCTCCTCTGGAGATGATGGGGTGGTTTTTAAAGCTGACAGACCCAGACAAATGTACAAGAGTGAAGTTACTCCTGCTCAAACTCTCCCATGTGTTTCTCCAAACACACCTCCCATCTCAGAAGCAGATAAACGTGCATTCTGCTGGACTGCTAGGACCTCTTCAAGATCTTTTCTTTGAGATTTTAAGATTTATTCCTGTAGCTTTGAGCACAGGTTCTTCTTGAAATCTAGTCTGCAGATATTCAAGGGTGTTGCAACAAAGAACATCCTCCTAAATGCTGACAGAGACGTGTGGCCTGATGGGATCGGACATCAGAGACCTGAGCGCCCTGCTTCCAGCGGTCCCGAACGCAAACTGTTCCCTGCCCGTCGGCGGAGCTCCGCAGTGGGGACCGATGCTGGATTTTCACCCTGCCTCCCCATACGGACCTCTTCCCTCCCATTCCTTCGTCAAACAGGAGCCGGGCTGGGGGCCCGCAAACCCCCACGAGGATCCGCACTGTCTGGGGGCCTTCACCATGCACTTCTCGGGGCATCTCGCGGGGATGCATGGGGCGTTTACTGATTCTCCGTCCAGCCAGAGCAGGATGTTCTCCAGCGGGTCTTATCTGCCAGGCTGCATGGACAGCCCTCCTGCCCCGTGCAACCAGGGTGAGGACAGCCGTCCCGCTCGTGGCTCACAGGCTCTCTGTCATGAGCCACAAAATCTGTTTGTCTCTGCTGTTGGGTGTCATGAAACTTCAGAGTTGACATGAGATGTTTGAGGTTTTGCATTAAGCTGGTGTTTAAGGAGCTGTTGATGCCAAATTACTTAGAGGATCTCTTGTCATTCTCAAATTATTACTTCTGTTAAATTTTCATGTTATATGAATTTTAAAAATTATTTTTATATTTTATTATAAATATAATAATAATAAATGTAATTATACAATAAATGAAATTATTCAAATAATAATTATTTTAATTCTTTAGTTATTTTAATCATATGTTTTACATATATATATAAAAATAATAACCATCATATTCACAGTTAAACATGAATTTATTATTAAATGACTTGCAGAGTACATCGGTAGTTTATTTTATGAAATAATCTGAAATCATCTAAAAGATTCACAAAGACATACAGAAATTAAATATCTTTGAATATGATTCATACAGTATCTGTAAGAATAAGGAAAATCAAATACACTTATACAGCCGACTTTTATGTTTTTCCATTGTGCTCAGTTTTAGATGCGTCAGCTTTGATAGACGTCCTGGATCTTGAAGGGCACTTCCAGCGGTCCCAAACGCAAACTGGTTTTAAAGAGGTCAGAAGGGCACTTCTGACCTCTTTAAAACATTTGGGAAAGCAGAATATTGATGCTCTGACAGCTGATGTTCTAAACGAAACTAGATTAAAATGTTTCTTAAAGAATTAAAGTAGTATTTTACATTAAACCAACCAAATAAATATTGCAAACTGTTTGGAGATAATGTGTTTATTAAAAACAAAAAAGTCTTAAAATTTAGTAACATGAAATGCCATTTTCTTTAGTGTTATAGCTCAATGGCTTATTAAGATTGGACTTTTTTCATTTATTTCATGCAACAATTATTGCACATGCAAAATAAGTCTAACACAGTGTCTCTCTTTGCAATCTATTATTCACTTTTTCTTTGAGTTGATGACTTACAGCACTGTGTGAATATCTTGAAGAGCGTCTCTCCTTTAAATCTGAGAGCTCACAACACAAATGTCTGATGTTAGTGTGTGTAGCAGAGGCCAGCGGGTAAGTGCTGTGCAGGTAAAACCACAATCTAGCGACTGATGCTAGAGGCCGTGGCCTTTAGTCTCCTCGTTAGAGCGCCCTCCTCCCACGCCGGAGGCCGCGGTTCCGCTCGCAGCAGGGCGAGTATGACTGCAACGTGCTTAGATGCACAGTACAGTGCAAAGATTTCCATATCTACTTCTGCAATTTATCATTAGATTAACTTTAGGAAAAGTCACAACGAACAAATTGATTCATTGCATAAGCTTATTGGTCTCAAGCGGGTTTACACACCTGATGAATTATAAGTCTGTTGGAGAGCGATGTATATTTAATGCATTTTGTCAGGAGTATTAGTGGAACCTTTTCTATGTTTATATTAGGTAATTTTCAGATGATTACTTGCATTTGAAAACGTTTCTTTAGCAATTTTTAACACTTGTAAACAAAGAACAATGCACAATTCTTCAACAGGAACAATAGAGCCAGCTGAGATGCATTCGGTGAGAAAAGGTGGATTTCACTGAGAACAAAAAAACTAATTGGTTCTCTGTTTTTCTTTGTCTCTTTCTCTCAGGTTATGGTACAGTAGCATTAGATGGAGCTCCCAGCTACGGACACACACCTGCTCACCACACTCCACCATTCCCCAACAATACCTTCAAACACGAGGACCCCATGTCTCCCCAAAGCACCATGGGTAAGGAAAATATATTCTCAGTGTGGCATATAAAGCAGTAAATGCCTTTGAATAAACGATGATGCAAAAGTTAACCATTTGCAGGTTGATTTCCATGTACAGTGTAAATACAGTTTGTTTGAGCATCTGCCACAGAAACACTGATTCAGCCAATGGGGTGAGCCTGTAGGCGGAACTACGAATATCAGACACTTCCCCTTTAAATGCCTTGCACTCTCTTGTGAAAAAGGCGTGTGCTGAATTGTATTGATTGTGCACTTATAGCGTACTCCAAATCCTATACTCTTAAGTACAGTATAGAACAAAACTATACTTGCAGATAATACAATATTGATTAAATAAAAACTACATGAAGAGAACACTTTTATGAACTTGAATCTTGATGTAGTGCATTTTATTTACCAAAATCTCTTTAATCTCTTTTCAAAAGTATTTTTTTCAGCTTTTTCACAAGGGCTGTGTAGGATAGAGTGAAATTGTGAGCGTGCATTTAAGTATAGTATGACAAATAAGATGTATCGCTATCTGGAGATCACTTTATCCGCACGGATCATCTTGAGGTTAAGTGTCAGATGGAGTTTTAATGTCGGGGCATATTTTTTCCCCTCTTGCTCTCATTTTACCTCTCTGTCTCCTTCCTCAAACACTCAAAACACTGTATGCAACAGTTTCTAAGTTCATTAAGTATAAATTATGCTGCCATAAATTACTTTTTTTGGGCAGCTGAGAGGAGGAAGCAGAATTGTGGATGTGGATAAGAATGTTTAGCGCTGCCGAGGGACTGATTCCCTGTCTATTGCCCTAAGAATTGAAGAGAGTGCTCTCAGAAACTCTGCTGACTGCTTTATGGTCTCAGGGAGCCCTGCACTGTTTGGATAACCGCAGTAAAGATGAGGCCACACTCTCTGTTAGCTCTACTGTAAAGCGCTTTGTTTCACTTGTAAACCGGAAAACTGAAGTATGAGGTCTTTGAAGAGGACTGATATATATGCTCTATGAGTGTTGTAATATGTGCTTTGATTATGTGAATATGCAGGTGAGCAGCAGTACTCCGTTCCACCGCCTGTCTACGGGTGCCACAGTCCTCCTGACAATCAGACCCTGCTTTTGAGGAATAGCTTCAACAGGTACCTTCTTTACCATTGATTATAACATTAAACACAGTGTAATAACAGACGTGATTAAGCATCGCATGATTTCCTAATTATGAGTTTTGAAGCTTTACTTGAGGTATTATCAAATTAATTGTTGAGTTAACAACACCCAAGGTGTGATTCATCATGCATGAAATAAAAGCAATAAAAGTGCAATAAATTGCATCATAGAGGAAGCAGCCACGAATTACAAGAAGTTACAAAAATACGCCAAATTGTTTATGCAGCTGTTGAAATAAAGGGATATTCCTGGATATTATCTAACGACAGCATCTGAGACGTGTCACAGAAAACTAATTCTGCTCATCCCTCAGTTTGCAAAAACATGCAGGAATATCAAAGGCATCATGGAGGGTTCAAAAACAGAGATGTTAGGCTGTATATTGTCTAAATCTGTGATTCTCAAACAGGCGGCCTCAGCAAACTTCCAAGCGGTTCCTCAAGATGACTTAAAATTATTTAAAATAAACAGGCTTTAAATGGGTCATGGAAAGCATTTTCAGATCTGTACTGTTTCTAGAGGTTAGCTTATGAAGTTTTTGTGCATCAAAAACATTCAAATATTTGTAAGCATGATCATTTTCTATACTGTCATGAACACACATTTCAAGGGATGTTGCCTCTTTCAGAGATACAAGTGAACTTGCAGTATGTTTTAATTGTAGAGTAACCTCTAAATATGAAGGACATTTTGATTTTCAGTTTCATGGCTCACTTAATATAGTCTACTAAAAATCTATATTTAAAAAAAAAATTCCAAATCACCCTTTTTTATTCCAATTCACCCTATTGTCTTTGAGGTACCAGGGTTCCCATGGATCATGCAAGTTCTTTTAAATATTAGAACTGCATGGCGATGTTATGCATTTTTTGTAGTTATGCCAAGCTCTAAAATATTTTATAGAGTAGAAATATTGGGTAAAAAATGGAAGGGTCATGGGGCCTTCGAATATTGTTGTGGACAATGGCGGTCTTGCATGGAGTCAAAAAAATTAAGAGTAATGATATAAATTATTGTTTTAGTGTTGGTACTACTGATCTAGGAGGATATACTTCTGGTTTTGTGTAACCAACATAATTTCCCTTTCTCATGTCATATGAAACTTAAATGTTTACATGGCTTTACATTTTATATTACATTTTGCTATCGTTTACATCATTTATTTTTCACGCTCTGAAATCCTCCACCTCCCCCAGCTCCACCTGTCTAGAGCTGCTATGGTATTTGAGTGCCTATTCATGCAGCAAGCATTTACATCATTTACTTTTCACGCTCTGAAACCCTCCACCTCCCACAGCTCCACCTGTCTTGATCCGCTACGGAGTGTTTATTCATGCAGCAGCAGCAGCAGCATATCTTACATGCTCACAGTCGGTCTATTTATTGGCAGTAGAAAGTCCATACTGGCTAATCAGCAGCATCGCAGATCTAGTCTCCCAAAGCCCAATACATTAGCATACTAAAACTATTCAGATAGTTGTTGATATTTGGTTGAAATAATTGCTAAATTGTTTCACAGCGTGTATTTTGTAATGCTTATTCCAGTGAAATGCTTTGCTCCATAGATCTCCATTGTATTGTGCCACACTAAATACCGTTTTCTGTGTAATTAACAGCACGTCACATGCTGTTGATAGAGCTGAACTTGTACTGAACTCGGAACGCTTTTTAAAAAGGCGCATTAATTAAGAAGTAAAATATGTATATTGCTGATTTGTGACTTCGCCTTGGCACAGCCCCCTCTGGTTTCTGAGTGACTGAATTGAGCGTCAGCGAGGCCCATGTCTGGATGGCTCAGATAAATCCTGAGTTAGTCTGCAGTGAGTCTTGCTGTCTGCACAAAGGTTAAGAACTGCACAGCAGCTCTCAGCAGGCCAAAATACACTCACAGTGATCTACTGCCCGTTTCCTCCAAATTCTTCTTCCTTTCTCTGCCTGGCCCTCCCCAGAGACATGAGAGGATGGAGAGAAAGAGTTATGTATTCAAAAGATGAACTTTATTGTGAGGAGAGGGGGGAAAACCAGAATATCAGTAAACAGTATAACACTACCATTCGAAATATTATTATCATTTAAAATAAACGTTTTAATTTGAATATATTTTCAAATGTAATTTGTTCCTGTGATGCAAAGCATCGTTATTCTAGTCTTCAGTGTCACGTGATTCTTCAGAAATCATTCTAATATGCTGATTTGCTGCTCAGGAAATATTATTATCATGGTTGAAAACAGTTGTACTGTTTAATATTTTTGTGAAAATGATTCTATATATATTTTGTGGAAACAATGATCTATAAGTAAAGAAGAACAGCATTTATTTGAAATACTTTTTTGTAACACCGAATATCTTTACTTGTCACTTTTGATCAATTTAATGCATCGTTGCTAAATAAAAGTCAGTTTCTTTCAAAACTAATTTTTGAATGGCAGCATACATTGTATGGACCAACAATTAATTAATGACGATATTCATCTTTGGATAAAATATTCCTTAAAAGAAAGGTGAAGAAGAAGCAGTTTTTTGGGGAAGTCGTGGCCTAATGGTTAGAGAGTCGGACTCGTAATCAAAAGGTTGCGGGTTCGAGTCTCAGGCCGGCAGGAATTGTAGGTGGGGGAGTGAATGTACAGCGCTGTCTCCACCCTCAATACCACGACTGAGGTGCCCTTGAGCAAGGCACCGAACCCCCAACTGCTCCCCGGGCGCCGCAGCATGGCTGCCCACTGCTCCGGGTGTGTGTGTGTGTGTGTGTGTGTGCATTTGTTCACTACTCACTGCTGTGTGTGTGCACTTGGATGGGTTAAACGCAGAGCACCAATTTCGAGTATGGGTCACCATACTTGACAATACGTCACGACTTTTAAGAGAAATGTAGTTTTCTTCAGTGACACAGGAATTAGTGTGCATTCTTCAAATACTGCTCTCATGTTGTTTAGAGAAAAGGAGATCGCAGAACCCGAAATAAGGCATCCAGTTTTGATAAGACGTGATTGCAGCATCCACGCTATTGCCCTTGCTGTCTGGAGCTCCGAGTGCTTTTGGAAACCATCAAAAGAAAATACACTCACTCAAACAAACTCACTCGCTTGCATCAGCCTGTTCCGGTGACCTCACAAACCTCCATTTCTTGCCAGTAAAATAAGATTAGAGGGGAGCGAAAAGGGGAATTCCACCTTATTTTCACCAGTGTTTGGCCTAGAAACGGTCTCTTGCATTTTGAAACACTGGTATGAGCTGTAATGGAAAGCAATTTATTGGAAAGCAAACCAATTATATGGCAACCAATCATAATGAAACACTGCCACAAACTTCTTTATTTTCTGATAATTATATATTAATTATTATTAACTAAATAATTACAACTACAAAAACTATCATTCAATCATCATTATTATTGTTAAATTATAATAAATAATAGTGTATTTTGATATGTTTTGTAACTCTAAGAAACCTTCAAAAATTCAGCCCACAGAAAAGGGACAGACAGCATATGAGTCAAGTTCATTTCTCCAAATCCTTCCCATAATACCCAGAAATCTCTGTGATATCACACTATTACATGACTGTGCCAGCCACTCGTCTCGCCAGCCGGGTCCACGTGAGAGCTAGCTGAGATACAACATGTGGTGAAACACAGCGATGGGTGTTTCCACCGTGCCAAACAAACCTCCAGCTTTGCTGCTTCCTTAGAAAACAGTTATGAATCAGTGGTGATGATTAGAAAGAGACACCAGCACAACACACTGCTGACAAATCTGCGCTTCTACTAAAATAACATGCATGAAAAAACAAATTCTCTTTCTTTCAAATTTCTTTGTCTTTTTCTTTTTTCCCTCCTATTTTTGGCGTTGTGTTTCTTGAGAAGCTGAGTGGTGAAATCGAGGTCACATGACTGTGATTTATCTCTTCTATCCTGGCAGTGATAATCTCTACCAAATGGCATCTCAGTTGGAACGTGTTACCTGGAATCCCGTCAGCTCACTGACACCCAGCATAAAGAGGTACAGACTCTCTCATATCAACACGTGTGCCTTAAAAACAATTATTTGAATTCCTGTCCTGTACTTTACAAAATTTTCTTTTCCTTAAGAACGACAGTCCATATTATTTTTACACCCCCTCACCTATCTTCTCATCTTCTCCTCGTCTTCTCTGTCATCGTCTGCCCAATTTTAATTAGTGTCTGTTTTGAAGGTAGGCCTCACTGTCCTCTGATGCGACAGCACTTTGAAACAAAAGTACAGAGTGAAGTAGGAGCATGAATCATGCTGTGGTGACAGCAGAGGTGATAGGAATGGATCCTGCTCTGTCAAACCCAGATAGAGTGTCTGACCTTGGATGTGTTGAAGGGGCAGTCCAGGGTAGCATGTTTTTGTGTGTGAGAGAGAGACAGAGAGATGTTGAAATGAAGAGATGTAGACAAGCAAAAGGGGAATTTTGTTTTGTTTTTTAGTGATTGAGTGAATGTGTGCTTGTCTATAGACAGATGAGTAGGTGACTGGAACGCTGGACAGAATATTTATGCCGGCTGTCCAGATAAAAGATTTGGTATCCACCTTCTTCACCCCCAATGCCATGACAACAGGGTGTTTATCTACTGAACGGATGAATGGTTGAGCTGTGGGAGGACTGGACCAGCAATGGTTGATTGTGTAGTTTGAGATGTGAAGTGAGTCGGACAAAGAAAAAGCTTTAGAGGTCTTCAGCTCTTCATCCGTTACTGCCCACACTACAAATCCCCCTCCAGACTAACAGTCCCCCTTGCTATCATTTATGACAGTTGAGGCTGTTTTACACAGTTATTTTTGGATATAACAACATCCTTTTGTTAATAAGGAGGAAAAGCTTATTCATATATAGCAGAGCTATTAAGACATGTTCAAATCTGTCTTTTCTGAGAATCTTATATAGGTTATAGGGTCATATTTACATGTTGCACTAAGATAATATGTCAGCTCTGTTTGAGAAGAGAGCGGTTTTGTTTTATCTGCCAGTTATGAATAAACGCAGTCTTTGTCTCTGTCTTTGTGTCCAGTCACAGTGGTGGTTATGAGGCCGAAGCATCTCCAGGAGCTCCGCTGGTGTACAGTTACAGCACTCACATACACACACATGGTGTGTTCAGAGGAGTACAGGTGGGTGATTGCAAAACACACACACTCAAACACAGAGACAAAATCATACACATATCCATTTTACCTGTACACACACAGATTGGATTCCCACTATAACCATAAAGTGCATTGTAATTAAAGGGATAGTTCACCCAAAAATGAAAATTCTGTCATTAATAACTCATCTTCGTGTTGTTCCAAACCTTTAAGACCTTCATTCATCTTCAGAACACAAATTAAGATATTTTTGATGAAATCCAAGAACTTTCTGACCCTGTAGGAGAAGCCACTGAATAATTTCCATATATAATAAATTACTTGCCTCAGAGCGAGCAGACGAAACACAAAAAAGCAGTCATTGTGAGGTGGATGCCTGCTGTTTGGGAATGCAGTCATGCAAGACAGTTCTGTGATACAATTATACAGAAATACTTTGATGACGGACTTTGCTCAGGCATTTAAGAGTAACCATGACAACATTTCAGATGCTGTCCCATCGCACAAAGTCTCATGATTTTTTTAATGGGCATGGAGGAACTTTTTCCTCAATTATTCGCATTAACCATTTTTAAGTTAAAAACCAATTCAATCGAGCATTTTTTTTTTTTTTTCGAAATTTGTCATTTTCATCATTCTTTTCTGATGTGATACTTCAAAATGCGCATAAAAACATGGTGATAGCTACTGCTTCTGTCTGTAGCGTTTGTATGGCCTGAATCAACATCCATCAGAGCTTGAGAAAGCTGATACTGTCCAGAGAATAGTGTGCATGTATGTTTATAACTTTAGTTTAAAGCTTTCCTCTAAAGGCTTTTAAAAGCTAAATTGATATTTAACAGGCCTCAAGATAAGAGGGTTTGTTCAGATGCAGAACTCATGCGGGCTCACAGAAGTTAAAACAAACAAAGGCTCAGAAGTGCAGCAGAATTGGCAAATAGAGTTTGTTGATTGCCAATTATTCTGTTTTTTTTTTTTTCTCCAGGATGTGCGGAGAGTACCAGGCATCACTCCTTCCATTAAATCATCAGAGAGCAGTGAGAAACGGCCTTTCATGTGTTCTTACCCCGGCTGCAGTAAGAGATACTTCAAACTGTCCCACCTGCAGATGCACGGCAGGAAACACACAGGTGAGACAGACGCCACCATATGCGGATTATATATATATATATAAATATAAAAAAAGTTTCCAGTTTCACTTTGGGGCCTCAAACAATCCAAACTGCTTTTATAGTCTAGATTGAGATCTTTTTTCTCTTAAAAAGCAGCAGGTAAGATTTACAGTGTTATGCAACATGCATAACAAAGTCATAAATCATGCAGGAATCTATTTTTTTCAGACCTCCAATAAGAGAAATGAATGGCAGGGAATTAAATTAGAAGATGTGAAAATTTCTCCATCACTAAGAAAAATTCATTCATGAGATCAGGTCCCTGGACACTTGAATTACAACTCTCAGGAATTTCTGACTTTATTCTAGTGACAGAATGAGTCTGATAACAACCATTATTCACAACCATGAATCAACACACACACACACACACACACACACGTTGGTTTTTGTGGACTCTCCATAGGTGTAATGGTTTTTATACTGAACAAACTGTGTGTGCTATTGCCCTACACCAACCCTACACCTAAACTTAGCCCTCACAGGAGACTTTGTGCATTTTTAGATTTAAAAAAAAAACACCATTTAGTATGTTTTTTTTAAGCCTTTTGAATTACGGGGACATAGGCAGTGTCCTCATAAACCACCTTCATATTGTAATACCTCTGTCATACCCATGTCATTATACAAATTTGTGTCCTCATAAACCACATAAACATGCACACACACACACACACACACACACACACACACACACACACACAAACACCTCGAAAAGTAAACATGGGGTCACTTAGGTGGCAACGCTTTTGCACCGTCTCATCTAATCAAAGAAAGAAAAGCCACACCCTGAAGAAGACACTTTACAGTAAACATGAGTCAATGCAGGACAATTATTATTATTTGGAAAACATTAGAAAAATGGGTAATAGCTTCAAGTGGCATTAAGGTTTACACAAAGTTTAAGGTTTCATTTGTTAATATGAGGTAACTATAATACTTAACATGAAGATTTTTTTTGAAGACGTGTTAATACCAGTTTACCTCAGTCTGGAGTATATCTATATTTTGGTGGAAATAATGTTATCATAGTAAATTATTTGTAAGAGCCTCCTCTTAGTTGCACAAGAATCACCAGAATTACTAAGAAACATCTGGAGTGAGTAATTTGTGACCTCATGTACAGTTTTACAGATAAATCTATGACTGATGACACTCAGAGCATAACAAAATAAATGCTCAATTCAAACGGCGCCACCTTGAGGAAGCTTCATGTTAATGGCAGAGACTCCAGTCATGTGATTTTCTGTCACACACAGGTGAGAAACCCTACCAGTGCGACTACACAGGCTGCGGCCGCAGGTTTTCCAGATCTGACCAACTCAAGAGACACCAGCGCAGACACACAGGTAAGACTCGTCTCTACTCTTCTAAACACTCCAGGACAGAAAGCAGTTATGTGGCTTTGAGGTCATTAATATTCTACACTCATAACAATAAAGGTTCTTTATTGGCATTGATGGTTCCATAAAGAACCTTTAACATCCATGGAACCTTTTGGTTCTTTATAGTGGAAAAAGGTACTTTAGATTATTTAAATGTTCTTTATACAAAAAAAAAAAAAAAAAACTCTTTTGGAAACTAAAAATGATTGCCTCATCCACCAATTCAAGCTGTCACGAACCCATCACTTGTATAAAGTATGTGAAGCCCACCACAGCTGTCTGTCCCTCTGTCTCCTGCTTTGCTCCTGTAGGCGTCAAACCCTTTCAGTGCGAGACATGTCAAAGAAAGTTTTCCCGCTCAGACCATCTTAAGACCCACACTCGGACTCATACAGGTAAAACAAGTGCGTAAGCCTTTTTTTTTTTTGACTTCTCAAAAACCATTTTTTGCATATGGATTGATTTGATTACAGTGCACCAATAAAATGTGTTTCCTCTCTGGTGGTTCTCAGGTGAGAAGCCGTTTACGTGCCGCTGGCCCAGCTGTCAGAAGAAGTTCGCCCGCTCAGATGAGCTGGTCAGACATCACAGTATGCATCAGAGAAACGTGAGCAAAGTCCAGTCTGCTGTTTGAGACACTGTACATATAAACACACACACACACACTGAAACACTCTCAACAGTTAAGACCCGTCAGTCAGTGAACTGCACTGCTGATCTGATAACATGAATCACAGCATCCCTATAAGAGAGACAATGGTGCGAATGCATATAAATATAGTATAGATTTATTGACGTTTGCCTTATTGTATTTGACATGGAACACTGCCAATTGCTGAAGAATGTGTCTGTATCATTTTGGGTCATCTCATTTTGTAAATAAGAACTTTTTCCATTTGTAATAGTTATTTTTTTACATACAGTATATGGACAGTTGATTGCACTGGGTATACTTGTATTATTTTTTTTTTAAATGGCAAGATGTACTTGGTCACTTTCATTTCTTAATTTGAAAAATAAATATTGGATGAGTGAGAAATGGCTAGTGTAAAAATCATATGCACTGTAATGCCTTTGTATACATTTACATGACAACAGTCTTTCTTAAAATGCCTTTTATAATAAACTACATTATAAATTCTCAGGAAATGGATTGTTTTACTATACACGTATAAAAGTGTGTGTATTTATGTATAATATGCATGAGACACATACATATAAAGAGTTTTTGCAAAAACAGATAATTCGGTTTTTGTTAATTTTCATAAATCATGTTTTTTTTTTTTATTGTGTTGTTTGTGTTTTGTGTTAGTTAGCTTTATTTGTTTTTGTTATTTAATCAAAACAACCCAACTGCAGTTTGATTAATTGGAATGTAGGATAAAAAAAATATATATTTTTGAAAATGTTTAAAAACTGAGTTTTGCAAATTAACTCTTCAAATATAGATTTATATAATATAAATTGCATACATACTGTACACACACGTCAAAAATTTTGCACAAACTCAAATTTGTATGAAATTGTTAGACTCATTATCCTTATAGCCAATAATTAAAAAAAAGTGTGTGTGTGTGTGTGTGTGTGTATGTATGTATATATATATATATATATATAAATAATGTTAAATAATATATAATAATAGATAATGTTTAAAAAAGGAACACCTTACTTTCAATAAACTAACTACTAATTTTATGAGCAAAAAAAAAGTACACTGGAATAATTTCTCCCAAAGTTTGGTTTGGAGAATTTATTAAAAACTGTGTACAAAAACAAAACTGCATACAAAAGGTACACCAATGTGAATACAAGCAAGCAAGACCCCAGAAACCGCTCCAGACGAATGTTCGTACTGTTGTCTCAGTGTGGGGTCACATGGAATGCATCTCTATATACAGATCTAGTCCTCGTCCTGTTCGGCAAACACTGTATACCATCATGGTTTGACTTCACTGCACAAAAACTGTTAATGATTGCCCTAAAAAGAATGAGTGCTGAACACATGCATGGATCAGGAAGACGGTCCGGGCTTTCAACGGCCTTCAAGTTTCTATATACAAAATAATGAAATGCTACTGAGATTAGAACATTTGCATTATTCCTTATTGCTACTATGAAACACAGAATTGTTCAAAGCTTATTGGGTGTGAAATTTTTACTTGTTCTTGCAGAAAAAAAGAAAGAAAAGCAAGATCTCTTTAAGATCAAGGAATAAAAATTAAAATCTTGCTCAGACACATGAATATATACATACACGTACATTCAAGCATCTAGAAATCAATCGCCTTTACGTAACATCAACATTACAAATGACAGCCTAGACTAGACTAAAGTGCGTTATTGCCCAGAAATACTTTACCATATCAGAAGGGTCTTCTCATTCTGAGGCAGCAGGTGTTGTCGAGAGGTCAGTGATCGTTTTCAATTGCGTATCGGCATCGCAAAAATTACGTTGGTCGTTCCAATCAAAAAGAACATCGCTTAAGTCATTATAGTTCCCAACATCAACCCAGATTTGCCAGTTAAGCTCCTGCCCTGCAGCAGGCAAGGTCTTTCATTGGTTCGTTCAAGAAAGGAGCCGATTGGTCGAGAGGTTTGGAGGATGGACCCTCTTTGAGGTGATCCTCACGCCGTTAACTTCATTCGTCCTATAAACAGAGAAAAGTGTGATAATTACATATGCAATCATGACTAATTCATGAAGATTTTCCAGTTTACAGGAAACACTAGACTTAAAGCATGTTGTTGCAATGGAAACCACACAACAGAGCAACAACAAAAGAAGAACCACTTACTATCTTACTGCAACTTCTGCACACTATTTTTAACCATATTTCGAGGTCTAGAAAGCTTGTCTTACAGTTCATACACCAGGCGGGTTTAGTTAGTCATGTAGTTACTCATTCCTCACAAGAAACACTTGGTCTGCTGAGAAACCAGGTAAGTTGCATAAATGGGTGACATTTTAAGGCATCATAGATAGGGATGCACGATATTATCGGATTGATATCGGAACCGGCTGATGATTTCTTTAAATGTAAATATCGGCATCGGCCCGATATGACAAATTATGCCGATAAGTTTCGCCGATAAGAGGAATACATTAACTCGCATGTGCTAGTGATTAGATCACGTCAGCAGTGTGGCTCATTCTTGAAGCAAAGTTTTGTCTGAATGCTGATTAGATTCACTCTTTTGGATCACTGCATTTAATCTGTGAAAGCATGTACAGAATGACTCGTTCGGTGTGTGATAGAGTAAACAGGCTAATAGCACCTGCAGCAGCAGCAGTGACAGCCTCCCCCGGGTCATAAAGCCCATTAGGAAAAGAGTTTGAATCTGTAGGGGGCGCTGTAGGACTACTTCTAATTAAATTAAAAGTAAATAGCCTACACAAGAAACATTTAGACTGCGTTTCAGATTAAATAAAGCAGTAATTGATGTCATAAAATAATGAGTATGTTTGGATTTAAAAGGTCAGAAGCTATAGCTTGCATGAAAAATAATCACAAATTCAGAGTTTTTACAGCTCTTTTGCTTTAGACCAGCTTCAAATGTTAAATCTTATAAATAAAATAAAATGTTAGGGTTAACACCATCGTTCTGGGGGGAAAAAAAAATGCAACGATTGATATATAGTTTATTTATAGTTATTTTCAAAGGTTCAATGTGCCATCAAAAACCTTCATTACGGTTTATTTAATTCTAACAAATAAGTTCTTGTTAACAAAATAACCAAAATTTTTAATATTTTGCTTATAATTTCTAGGGGTGTAAATCGGATGGTTCGTCACGATACGATGCAATATCTATTCTCATACCCAGCGATACAATATTTGCAGATACCTCAAAAACATTCTCCGATACGATTACGATTCGATACAGGAGTATATCGATATTATATACCCATTTTAAACAACCATCTACATTTTTATTAAATCACAAATGCAACCAAAATATATAACATGAACATAAATCTAAAAATGCTACTATGGGCTCAGTGCTAAAAATCTTTTCTACAGATAACTAAATTACAAGCAATAGCAGAAAATAAATACAATAGAACAAAGACACAAGTTCAATAAACAGTGCTTTTCAGGTTTTTCAGCTCAGGCAAAAATTCATTTTCAGGTACCCTACAGAAATGTAAAAATCAAATGTAAAATAACTAAAATAGTCTTTCACTGTATAAATTAAATAGCCTATAAATTAATAATATTTGATGTTACAAAGGTTATTTAGTCAGGAGCAGTGAGCACTTGTATTTTTCTTTGACAGCATTAGATTTATTATTAGTTTGCTTTCACTTTAAGAAGAAAGCATGGATTTAATATACTGATACACATGCCTTTTCATTCTCAACTGTTTACGTTAAGACATATGCAATGCCTAACCGACTGTATTTACTAGGATATTAGCCAAAACACGCATTTTGATGTAGTTTTGTTTGTATTTATTCATCCATGCACAAAAAAGCAGAAGAGAGCTAAATTCAGTATTCACGCGGTGTAGACGGCTGTCTGTGCGCGTGTGCTTCAGATGTGTGTGCGGAAACCTTCTCACACAGCGCCCTACTGTTCCGCAAACAATCCCGAGCGTCTTTTATGCTCGCCTTGTGCCTTCGGGCAGTCCTTATATCGAGTCCTGATTCCTGAGTTTGAACGAGAATGAATGCGTTGGCGGTAATGCATAGACGGACATTATGTGAAAATGTGGACAGTGCCAAAATAAAGGTGCCTTTTTATACTACAGATATCGATATTTTACGCGTGGCATCGTATCGTCAGACATCGTATCAATATATCAATCCACATCGATGAATTGTTACACCCCTAATAATTTCTGCACAGGAGAGACTTGGTGTTGTTTCCAAACAAAAAGGAAATACATAGGTATCGGCCAAATTATTTGGAAAAATATCGGCATATCGGATATCGGCAAAATCCAATATCGTGCATCCCTAATCATAGATCTTTTCTACACAAACACAACTTTAATTATGCTGCGAGATAAAATCACATGCTTTGGACGAATTTTAAAGGTAGCCTTTACAGAGGATCTAAGATTGCCGTTCACACCAAGATGAACATTCGGTGTGAAAATTGTGTGCGATAAACATTTTTTACTGTTTATGTATCCATTCAGAGACGGGCATGCAGTCATTGCAACTTTTTTTTTTTTTAAACAGTGATGCATTCTAATCTCCTTTCTATTGCATTGTATTTTGCTAAGCGACAGTGAATGGCAGAGGAAGAATCCAGAACCGAGTCTCTTTCTCTGTACACTTGTATTTGTGCGCAGCTCTGTTTTGTGTACCGCTGTATTTCTACTGTCCTACAAACGCCACCTACTGTCAGAGAGTGAAACTCCATTGGTCAGAAAACTAAAAATCACAAGCGAAATGCCGAATTTTCCTCCAGAACATTCATGTTGGTGTGAATAGGAACATGTTAGCAACATGCTAACAATAAAATTAATTAAAAGTCAAGTTTGCGATTGTTCCAAATCAGTCACTTGTGAGCTTCTGTGACCTCTTCAAACATGAATGTTTGAGTTATAGAATTCAATTGCACAATTAATTTTATGTTGACATTGAATGTAGATAATTATATACATTTTGTGAGAAATACTGGTAATTCTCACCTCACGGTAAGAGTACTGGAAAGTTTCCACATACGCAAATGGAACTTGGAACTCCATGCAGCTCCTGTGTTACTCGTGTTGAAAATTAATGACTTCCAGTCTTGCTTGACGTTTGGTAGTGGAAAAAGCGGCTTTATTGTCTTTAGTCATGCCGCATTGCATCGCTCACATCCAATATAGACACTGTGTAAGACGCACCCTTAGGCCTGGTCCAAAAATATGTTTTTTTTGTTTAATGCAATTTAACCATAAGAAACAACATTGATGGGGCAGTTTAGTTTTGTTGCTGATTTGAAATGCTATTTAAATTTGAGTGTGGCAAGCAGTTTTGGGGATTTCAGGATTTCTTCATTTAAGTAGATAGACTTTGGTCTTGGATACCCAAGAGGCATTGCAAATATGGCTGCAGAGTGAACTAACTTTCCTTAAAAGGGCAGTGTCTCTGGTCACATGACCAAAAGTGCAAATCCTAATGGTTTTCTTCACGTTTCTCAGTGAAAAATGTTGTTTATATTAGTTTGAAAAGAAGTATTAACAGTTGTTCATTCAAATGATTCTTTATTGTACTGAACTTTTGGCACCAAATGTGTCTTCCTGTATTAGAAAAGAGTTCACTAGATTTTAGAACAGAGCCACTGTAATCAGTGTTGAACTCATTTACCCTCACATGACAATAATGAAATCACATTTGACACAAAAATAAACATTATTCTGTCACCACCACAGTGCAGCCCAGCCAATCAAAAGCAGAGCTGTAGGTGAAGACATAAAAAAACAAAATTATTTTCACCACTCTCTCTCTCTCTCTCTCTCACACACACACACACACACACGTAACACAGACAAACAGTGAATACAGTGCACAGTTGCAAAAATAACAAGACAACAGATATAAATCAATTGGACAAATACAGTAAGCTTGTACAAGGCCAAACAAAACTAAAAAGACAACAACAAAACAGCAGCTGATCCCAATTTACACACAGACAAAGCTTCCTGGGGTTAAAGGCGCTGTGTTAGATGGGTGGACGCTGACAAGGTGACACGTGGGGCACCATGCCATGCTGAGCAGTTCATGCCAATTGACCAACCACATAAAACCCCACCTACCTGCCCACCGTCCCCAACCAATGGGCTGCTTCTGTCTACCTGTCTATCTGGAAACCAACCAATTACAGCGTCACAATGCAAAGAACAGACGTCCCCTTCACATAGCGTGACCTGCACTCAACGCACTGTCAGATGCTATGATTATCAAGGCTGTGATTATGAGATTAATGTATTATAATATCGGATTATTTGCAGAGTCTTATATAAGCAGGTGTGTCAGAGTCATGTGACCGTTGGTTTTACAGTGATACTGTAGGTGTTTCTTTCTCTCCTAACCTGTGGACAGCTGACTGTGGGACCTTCGCTGGGTTGTGGGTGTTTTAGAGTTGGAGGACAGGGTTGAACCTGCGCTGCTGGCCCTTGAGATGGGGAGCGGCACAGGGGTCACGGGAGGAGAGTCCAGCTACGTGAAAAAAAGATTTTGTAAATGCTGACCTGCATTTGTAGCACCCTATGAAAAGTTTTATTTTTTTCCCAAATTATTAGTATTTTTTATCATTTTCGTTATACAAGTGAACTTATTAAATTTTTATGTTGAAATTTATTTTATTTTTCCAAATTTCCATTTGAATTCCACTGGATTCAGTTTTAATAATTAAACTGTAATAATCAAAAAGCATGTCTAATTAATTGAAACCATGAAACATACAATTTAGCAAAAAGTTAAAGAAAAATACATATTAGGTGGTTTAATTAATAGCTCAATTAACTTTTACTAACCAGAAAGCATGTCTAATAAATGAAATTCTGGATTTATAAAATACGATAATTTCACAATTATCATAAAAACAAGAATAAAACCTTAAACTATTATAAAACTATTAAAATATTACAATTAAAACCAATTAATTAATCTTTTAAAATGTAAATTAAATGGCAAAAAAATCGAATTTTCAAACAAAGAGTTGTACGGCAGAGGTTTACTGTTATCATGTGGCCCTACATCTGTCACTTATTTCAACAATAAAATATTGAGTTGAATATGTGAGAAACATACATTTTCCAAATTAATTTCTTTAATTTTATCATGCACAAATCACATTATAAAATATGAACAGGAGCTGAGGAAAAGTAATAATGAGTGTTTTGATTAATGTATTATTGAATGAGGCCACTGCAATCTCAAAGACATTGTTGATCTCAGACATGAACACGTGAGGATGCGTGTGTTTGTGCTGGTGTACCTCCACGCTGTCATGAGTTGGAGAGGAGGATGTTGAGGAGTTCTCTGCTTGGCGGCGTGAGAAAGACGAGGGCCCGATCTCAACAGTCCGAACACGCTGAGCGAACTTCAGAGAGCAAACCGACTCACTGATGTTACCCTCTAGAGGAGACACCTGAGATACAGAGAGAAGAATCACAGTTTATCTCAGAATCTCAGAGTTGTGAGAAACCGCATTGGAGGGAATGATAAACTGCAAACAAAACTAACATGATGTAGGTAGAAAATTCTGTAAACTTGTGATGGGAATAGGGAATTTAAGTACTGTGGTTCCAATTAAGAAACCAATTCAAATCTCGGTCTCGCACACACACACACACACACACACACGTTGGTTTTGCTATACTTGTGAGGACTTTCATAGACGCACGCACACGCACACACACACACACACACACACACACACACACACACACACACACACACACACACACACACACAAACCCCCAACAAAAACAATGAAGGTGTGTTTGTCAGAAACACTGTAATTATGACAATCTGACTCTGCAAAAACATTTACATCCTTGTAATTACAACTTAAAATTTTCCAAATAATCAAGACTTTGAGGCGTTATGTGGAAACACTCAAATTGGTAGTGGCTTCAGCAGTAAAATCTGGTGTTTAATAATACCTATATTTTCTTAGTCACTGCCTGATAATACAAGATTAAGACATACATTAGACACACTATACAGTTTAATGTAGCGTGCACAGAACTGAAATACTAATGTCCCATTAAATAAATATACATTTATTAATAAAGCATTTTCACAAGTGTTACTTTTTGCATTGTGATTTGTCTACTGAGTAGAACATGCCAGGTTGTCATCTAGTAATTATGTTGATTACGACATGCCGTGAACGCAGCTATTTGTAAACTGTGCATGACCAGGTACATTTATAAGTAAATTAAATGTGTTTTGATTTCAATTCGCCTTTAATACAACAGACTTTCTGATTCCATTAGTCCACAACAAGGTTCTTTAGCATAAGAGGTGATTTCTGTGGCGATTAGCATAAAACAACAGGAGAGCGTGTGCACAAACTGTTTAAAATACCTGGTCTGCTCGTACTGTACCAAGTACAGTCTTTATCCCTAAATCCATTATAATCCACTCAAAATGTGTCGAGGTTTAAAGTAAGACTTTCTCCATTTTAACCCTGCTGACCCAGTGATCCAGAGAGCGCTCACACACCTGCACCATCATGAGGGTCTTGCTGTCTCCGCTGAGCGAGTCCTGCAGCAGGTACGTGAGGCGGGAGTTCCTGAAGGGCACGTGTGAGTGTTTGGAGCGCAGGGCGTTGATGACATCGCCCAGCGCAGACAGTGATTTGTTGATACACTGAGCCTCACGCAGACGGCTGCCCTCGGCGCCAGATTTGGCAATCCGCTCAGAACCAGCCAGATCCACCAGATTGAGCTTACCTGAAAAAATGAGGACAAAAAGTGAAGGTTTCATATTTGCATTTGAATTACTTCCAGTTTAAACGAACAATGTGTACCTGAGGTACGGTGGCCTGTGGAAGAGTTGAAACCCGCTACTGTGACGATAAGGAGGGCATGAGAGCGAGAGCTGTGCTCGTTTAGATTAGTGCACGCTGTCGCCCTGTTCATGTGACCCAGGTCAAACACCTGCAGGGTCAAAGGTTAGCGGTTACAAACAATTAATTAAACTGAAATGACCTGGCATCAGAACACTGATTATTGAACACATCTGAACTACTTTTATTTAATAACTTCAAAAATGTTAGTATTGTACAGTGTCTGTGTCCTTGTCATACTACAGTAATAACAGTAAATTATGCATAATTACAAGGAACTAACCTTAAACCAAACCCCAATCCCATAGTAAGTACATGTTGTTAATTAATATTACTCAGTAATTAACTGATAATTACACTGTAACAAGGACTGTGAAATCCTGTAAAATCTGAAATAACAAAAAAAAATTATATATATATATATATTTTTTTAAAATGTTTGAAAGGAAACACTTTCTCAAAAGCCTGATGTATCATGTTTGATACTTACGTTTTAACATGATTTGTGACCCTGGACCACAAAATTAGTGCCATAAGTGTCAATTTTTTGAAACTGAGATTTATATATAATCCGAAAGCTGAATAAATAAGCTTTCCATTGGTGTATTTGTTAGGATAGGAAAACATTTGGCTGAGATACAACTATTTCAAATCTGGAATCTGAGGGTGCAAATTATATATAATTATATATATATATAAAATTATTATTTTTTTGCACCCTCAGATTCCAGATTTCAAATAGTTGTATCTCAGCCAAATATATATATTGAGAAAATTGCCTTTAAAGTTGTCCAAATGAAGTTCTTAGCAATGCATATTACTAATCAAAAATTAAGTTTTGATATAGTTACGGTAGGAAATTTACAACATTTCTTTATGGAACATGAGCTTTAATTAATATCTAATGATTTTTGGCATAAAAGAAAAATCTATAATTTTGACCCAAATGATGTATTGTTGGCTATAGCTACAAATACACTCACCGGCCACTTTATTAGGTACATCTGTTCAATTGCTTGGTAACACAAATTCCTAATCAGCCAATCACATGGCAGCAACTCAATGCATTCAGGCATCTAGATGTGGTGAAGACGACTTGTTGAAGTTCAAACTGAGCATCAGAATGGGGAAGAAAGGGGATTTAAGTGACTTGTGGAATGGTTGTTGGTGCCAGACGGGCTGATCTGAGTATTTCAAAAACTGCTGATCTACTGGGATTTTCACGCACAACCATCTCTAGGGTTTACAGAGAATGGTCTGAAAAAGAGAAAATATCTAGTGAGCGGCAGTTGTGTGGACGAAAATGCCTTGTTGATGTCAGAGGAGAATGGGCAGACTGGTTAGAGATGATAGAAAGGCAACAGTAACTCAAATAACCACTCGTTACAACCAAGGTATGCAGAATACCATCTCTGACCGCCCAACACGTCGAACCCTGAAGCAGATGGGCTACAGCAGCAGAAGACCACACCGGGTGCCGCTCCTGTCAGCTAAGAACAGGAAACGGAGGCTATAATTCGCACAGGCTCACCAAAATTGGACAATAGAAGATTGGAAAAACGTTGCCTGGTCTGATGAGTCTCGATTTCTGCTGCGACATTCAGATGGTAGGGTCAGAATTTGGCTTAAAGAACATGAAAGCATGGATCCATCCTGCCTTGTCTCAACGGTTCAGGCTGGTGGTGGTGTAATGATGTGGGAAATATTTTTTTGGCACACTTTGGGCCCTTTAGTACCAATTGAACATTGTTTAAATGCAACAGTCTACCTGAGTATTGTTGCTGACCATGTCCATCCCTTTATGACTACAGTGTACCCATCTTCTGATGGCTACTTTCAGCAGGATAATGCACCACATCACAAAGCTCAAATCATCTCAGACTGGTTTCTTGAACATGACAATGAGTTCACTTTACTCAAATGGCCTCCACAGTCACCAGATCTCAATCCAATAGAGCACCTTTGGGATGTGGTGGAACGGGAGAGTCGCATCATGGATGTGCAGCCGACAAATCTGCAGCAACTGCGTGATGCTATCATGTCAATATGGACCAATATCTCTGAGGAATGTTTCCAACACCTTGTTGAATCTATGCCACGAAGAATTAAGGCAGTTCTGAAGGCAAAAGGGGGTCCAACCCGGTACTAGCAAGGTGTACCTAATTAAGTGGCCAGTGAGTGTATACCCGTGCTACTTATGACTGGTTTTGTGATACAGGGTCACATTTCTGATAATATAACATTAAAGTTATGCTTACTAAACATTTACTTTATAAAAATCATTAAGCCTGAAGCTACACGTACTAAAATGCCTTTTGTTCGCTAAAAAAATATAATCAATCAGATGAAGGCATATAGTAGATTGTGTACAACAGATTTTTAAGCAAAGTTTTGATAATTTAGAGGCCTTAGAAATTTGCATATGCAATATGACAACATTTAAAATAAAAGACCAAATATTTTTTTAATTATGAGGTATACTTTTAAGTAGTAAAAATGTACTTTTTTCACAGTTTTCAGAGCGGAGTAGCAATGGATATGTTTTTCTTTGTCTGGTCAGACAAAACAAGACAAACTGACCTAAAAAGGAAATTTTTTGTTGCTTTTTCCATTAAAAATTCATCTAATAGTGGTGATATTTGTTCATTTGTCAAGTTCATGAAGCTGGCTCTAAAGCATGAAGTGACGACAGGAAGCATAACTCTGGTCAGATGCTGTGAGCTTCACCTTGTTAATGTCCTCCACGCTCTCCACGGTGAACTCTGTGAGTCCTGGCACATACAGCTGTCCACTGCCGTCTGGACACATCTTTATATCCAGCTTCTCATTGAGATTGTCGCCCAACAGGTTTCTGTTGGAATCAGAAAAACACAAATTAATTCATTTTATCTGCGCAAAACTTAAAGTGGGACACAGATTAACATTATGCAGGCAAGCAGAATCAGAACCTATGCACATCTGTTTGAGTTACACAACACGGCAGGAGGCAGGACAGGAGAAGCGAGGGACAGGCCGAGTGAACAGACAGTGCAGGGGGTAATGCGTGACGTGTGATCTGTTTGTGTCTTGCAGATGGCCTGAGACATTTTAAATCTAATCTGTTTTTACATAACTGCTGACCGGCAGAATCTGTGGCAGGTCACACACACTTCAGTGTGACATTGGGACAATTATATAAAAGAGTGCTGAATATGCTGCAGTGATGAGCACGTCACACTGACACAGCTCCTGTAGAGCATTTGAGCATCATCATCTCTCCCTCCTGCTGTCACCGTGCAGCTCTACTTGTGTCTGTTTTTCTCACCGAAGTGTCTCATTGTAGATTTCCACCATGCTGACGGTGATCTTGTAGTCCCAGTCAGGCTTTTTCTCAGACACTTCAGAGAAGAGCAGCCGCAGAGCACGCTGGTTAATGCCAGGGTCTTCAGGGACACCCTGCACGAAACACACAGACATGAGAGACTGACACGGAAATTACATAACCAACATGTTTTTTTTTAAATAAATTAATTTTAAAATGCAAGTAACACAACATAATTTTTAACAGTATGAATGATTGATATTTTGAATAATAAAAAAAAAGATTACATTTAACAGTGTTACTGAACTTACACCAATAATCATAAAAACTACACTATTGTTAAAAGCTTTTTTGTTAAAAACATCAGTTTCCACAAAAATATTGAAAATAATCAGAACTATTTCTTGAGCAGCAATTTAGTATATTAGAATGATTCTATTAATATAAATAATATTAAATATGAATTAACATGTACAACCATGCACTATATAAATAGCTTAAATATATTTTATAACATTAATAATATGAATATTAATTAATTAGTAAGTATGTGATGCATAAAACAAAATGTACCTATTTTTTGATACAAAAATATTGCCACAATGTAAAAAATCTAAGGTCTTAATGGGCTTGGTTGTCTTTTAGGACAATATAGTTATTTCTTTTTTTAGTTTGAGGGTGAAATTTGGGAACATGTTCTATACCTCCATAGTATAGGTCTTTCCAGAGCCAGTCTGCCCATAGGCAAAGATGCATACGTTAAAGCCATCAATACAGGAAGTGACCAGAGACTGCACTTCCTGGAACACCTGTCCAATCACAAGAAAGCATATAGTAACTGATATAATAACAAGACTGTGATATAATAAATGCTACAGGAAATACAACTGTAGGAGAAAACTAGTTCAGGCACTAACCTCCTCCTGAGTGGCCTGAGTGGGAAAGACTTTGTCAAGTTCAAAGGTCATGGGCTTGCCCTTATTAGACAAGTAGAGAACAGCATCATCATCAGGGTCAAAGGTCACTATGTTTTTGGTGTCAGCAGCATCTGTTTCTCCAGCACACACAGGACGTACTCGGCACAACACACGAATGTTTCCTGAAAAACAAGATCTTTATATTTAGAATGTCTAATTTAATAGAATCAAACTACACAATTCCCAGAGATCTCTGTGGTCTCACCTTTGAGGCGCACCAGTTCATTGTGGCATTTCTTCCTCAGGTTCATCTCCCGCTTGTATTTGCGCAGGAGTTCTTGGTTTGCACTGCTCACCTCTCCAATCACCTGACAGATCTGTAATCACAGACGGACACGACTGATGAGCTGCGGTCAGGCTGATGGTGTCTGTGAGCTCGTATGGGCTGCTCTCACCTCCTGCTTTGCCTCAGTGATGGCTTTCTCCAGCATGTATGGGAAGTCCTGCACCTGTCTCTTCAGACAGTTGTAATCACAGGTGAGGGTTCTCAGGGCCGGCTGCAGGGTCAGGAGGGTCATCCGCACACCTGTTGTACAACAATCAAAAGGGAAATAATAAATTATATAAAATGAAAAATTTACAAAACATAAACTGAAGCCCTTTTGACAAACATTTTTGTAACACTTTAGTTTAGGGACCAATTCTTACTATTAACTATTTGCTTATTAGCATGCCTATTATTAACTTATTGGCGGTTTATTAGTGCTTTTAAAGCACATATTCTGAATGACCATATTCTACATCCCTAATCCTACCCAATACCTAAATTTAACGACTACCTTACTATTAATAAGCAGCAAATCACAAGTTTGAGGCAAGTCATAGTTAATAGTTTGTTAATAGTGAGAACTGGATCTTAGAATAAAGTGACCTTTTTTTTTTTTTTTGTATTGTGACATTATTTATTTTTTTATTTTATTAAATTTCCAATATTCCCAATGTTGAGTCTCATTAGGGTAAGGAATCCAGGTTTGAAACACGACTTGGACTCAAACACACATGGTCTCACCTGCTAGGTTCTCGTGGACGGCCTTCATCTCGCTCTCGGCTCTGATGAAAGCTTCCTCGATCACTCTGTTCTTCTCTTCCTCCAGACTCTGCATCTCTGCCTCCAGCTGACCCTGAGCTCTCTCCATCTCCCCCTCATACACCAGGATCTAACACACACACACACACACACACACAACACTGTCAACACATCTGACCCCAAGGTCAATAAAATCCTGTGTCACTTAGCTCATAAATTCTATGCAAATAGTAAATGTTTTAAATGAGGAATTACATAAGGTAATATAAAGGAGCTTTTACAATGACAGAAATTAAATCGCCAATGTATGATTTGCTGGTTGTACTCAACTGTATCAAGATCACTGTCAGTATAAACACCTTTTTACAGACACTGATTTTATCTTATCTTATCGTTTTATGCAATATATTTGTGACGCTAAAACATTGTGTAAATTAAATATCAATTTCACTGCTGCACTTGTTATGCATGCATTATCTACACAACCAGCCAAACATCTGATATCTGTGATATTATATATCAGTGTTATATTGCTTCCTAATATTTAAAAAAACCATATCAGCTGACAACTACTTTCCAGCTTAATGCTAAATCATCACAACACCGTTTAACACATCACAGATGAGCACAGAGATATCCTGAGTTCCACCTTATTTTAATAAAATAGCTTTACTTCTGACCAACATAAACTCAGTCATGACTACTAACCAGAGACATTAGTTAGACTGATCTAATGCAGTTAGTTAAGTGAAAGAAGACCTGTGGGTGGGTGGAGGGCTGTTGGTCACACATGGGAAGTGCATCTGGGGTCATACACCATCAATACATATGAAGTACACAACGGGGGTGACATTGACTATTTCACAGTAAATTATAAGGGATTACTACTGCAGGTAGAATAAATTATAACCCTGAAGGGAATGTGAGCTAGTTACTCTGCAAAGTTTCAGGGTTTCACAGGTCAAAAATGAGCATGAGCCTACATCAATCTACATTTTTGAATGGCACTTAAAATGGGACAAAGACTCAAAAGTCTGCTCATAGTAAACCACTTCCTATAAATGACAGTTGGAATCTGACCCATGACACATTTTTGACCTTTGACCCCTGCAGAGTATTCTGGCCGACCTTGGAGAGCCTGTGGGAGACCTCGGTGTTACCCCCACCCACCGCCTCGGAGAGCAGGCCATACAGACGGCCACGGTCCGTCCTCAGCTGCAACGCAAGTGAAGAGAGAGAGCCGTTAACCTGCTCTGCCACAACACCGATATCAGAGAGGCCTGAAACTAGAGCCTTGTGTTTACCACCATGCAAAATACACAGAATCATGGAGTCCGGTCATAACAAAAGGAATTTACAGTATAATGTGGAATGTTGGATGAATAAATCAAAATTAGGGCTGAATAATCAATAACCATAAGCACTAGTGTCTGTGAATAGGTAACAGTACAAAAAGACTGCTATGCAAATATGAAGTCTGCATGTTCTGGGTTGAATTCTGTGCGAATGAGTGGCACAGTTTCACCTACTAAACATACTGAATCATGTGTGATGCTTATGGAGTTTTCAGCATCTGCCGTCTCACTATATGAGGACATGAGCACTAGGGTTGGGCGATGTCTACAAAATGCAGTGAAACATCGCGATGGACGCTGACATCGGGGGCGGGGGTTGGAGTTAGGGGGTGTGCCCGAAGCGTAAATCTGTATTCAGAACGGCAAGGAAAACAAATAACGATTGCCAATGGTGTTACAGTACATAAAATTTCACTTAGCACATAACCAGACAGAGATAGGAGAGATGACTGAAGCTGGTCGCACAGTGGACGAGAAGAGCAGCTGAGCTTCTCATCAGTGTGCGACCAGCTTGAGACGATGGCGAATGATTTGCAGATCCTGAGCACAACTGACAAACATCCGATCTTGGATCTTGTAAAACGTGTGGTAAGTACTGCCGCTCCATAGTATAAACAGAGTACGTGTGATCGTGACTCTCAAAAGTGAAAGTGAAACTAAAAAGCGATCGCGCAAAAAGCAGTCACTTCACCAGCATTTCACCATTTCATTTGTTAAAAACTATCACCAGATACACAAAAAAAACTCAAAAGGTGTTTTCAAAACTCAAAACCAGCCAAAATAAAAGTTAGCTTTAACTAAGTTATGACAGAAATATATTACTACTGTACAATAGAATGTACTTCTCAAAGTATTAACAATAATACAGTTTGTTAATTTTTTCAGGAATATCACACAATATGCATTTTTATGTTTTAAGCAAAAACGTCATGCAAACCTCTGTTGTGCAGCACTTCCTTTGCTAAAAAAGGATTTTTTCAAATTTCATTAAATCGTATTATGTAAGGTTAATTAAAGATTAAGATTAATTCTTTATGTATTCATTTGATAAAGCATTTTTGATAAACGTGTATTAAAAAAATCATTTTAGAAAAATGAACAGATTTACAGAGTAATATTGTTAACGTTTTAATTAAATATTAAATTGTTAAAGTCCTTTTTATTCATTTAAATGAATTAAAATCAAGCCAATTTAAAACTGAAAACAGAATTTGGGGAAAAAAATATGAAGGATTTCATAGGATTCTCTCAAATTACACCAAACCACTTGGCCTTTGAGAAGACATGAGAGCAGATAGCAACAGACCACTATGGCCACCACAAACAGGGTCAGACCTGAGCAGTATTTGGCCACATGATAATTCAGGATACTCAATGCAGTGCACACAGGAAGCGAGTGTGGTACCTGCTGGCGGAGCTGACTGCTGGTTCTCTGGGACTCGTGCAGCTGCTGCTCCAGCTCTCGGAGGAGCTGCCTCTGGACACTCAGCTGCTCCTGCAGCGTCTGGTTACGGGCCTGAGCCTCCATTAAAGCCTGCTTACACTGAGCCGACTCCACTTCAACCGTCTTGGTCACATACTGCAGGAAGAGTGAGAAACAGATTAAATCACTTCAGTTCGGAGAAGTGCATCTTGTTTTTGGTCAGAGGCAGAGAATCAATATATTTGGTGCATTCATTATAGCCAGCGCCCTGTGACTTCTGAGTATTTGTAACTCTGGACCAAAAAAAAAAAAAAAAACAGTCTTTAGTCGCTGGGGTATATTTGTAGCAATAGCCAAAAATACATTGTATGGGTCAAAATGATTGATTTTTCTTTTATGCCAAAAATCATTAGGATATTAAGTAAGGATTATGTTCCATGAAGATATATTTGTAAATTTCCTACCGTAAATATATAAAAACTGAATTTTTGGTTAGTAATATGCATTGGTAAGAACTTAATTTGGACAAAATTAAAAGGTGATTTTCTCAATATAATATTTAGATTTTTTTGCACCCTCAGATTCCAGATTTTCAAATATTTGTATCTCAGCCAAATATTGTCCGATCCTAACAAACCAGACATCAATGGAAAGCTTGTTTATTCAGCTTTCAGAGTATGTATAAAATCTCAATTTCAAAAAATTGACACTTATGACTGGTTTTGTGGTCCAGGGTCACATTTGGTATTGTAAATGTGAAGAGAATATGCTTAGTCTGAAGTGGTAATAGAGGTGACTATGCACAATATACTATACACAAAGAAAAAATGGAAATAATACCAGATACTATGTTTGCTATTCTGGGGCCAATTTGTGAATCTTCTCTTAATTAGAATAAATGTCTATAGCTTTATTTACACTACCAGTCAAAAGTTTGGAATGATAAAGATTTCATTTTTTTTTATAAAAAATGCTCAAAAAGTTTGCAATTCTATGATCAAAAATATAGTAAAAACAGGACACGATTCCAACATGTGATGTTTGGCTGAGTGAGTTGGTGAACATTACATATAGAGAAATTATTTATTTGGAAAAATCTGTATAAGACTATTTGGGAATTTGATCACCTCATACCTTTTTGTATTATTTTTTTATTAATTTATTAAAAAAATATTTTAGGTTATCACTGCTGTGATCTTTTGATTTAACTGCGTTATATTACTTTTATTATTAGGAACAATTTTCTTTGACATTTTAAAAAAATATTTATTTTGTCTGCTTTGCTAATTTAAATTTGCAATGCTATTGCTTTCTTTAAGAAAACTAACATTTAAAATATTTGTAAACTAATTAAAAAAATAAAATACAAGGAAGACAAAAATCCACAAATTTACAAGAAATTTTCTGTAAAACGTCTCAATAATAGAACTTTTCAAAACTAATTTCAAAAATCTCATTTTGAAGCCTGTATTCTCTGGAGGTCATATCTGTTAGCCGTATACGTCATTGGGATGCATCATTTCAGAAAAACAACCATTCCAATGCACAGTAAGAAAGAAATTTAAGTAATTTGCGGCTCATGAAAAACAGCGGCAAAACGTCTATTTATATATTGTAGGCTATGTTTCTTAAATGAGACATCCTCAATGACATCAGTAGCTGACAAATGCAACCTCTTTGAAATGAGACCCAGCTAATGCTTCATTAGCACACTCTCACCTTGACCTGTGGTGTCAGAGCAGCCTGGCGAGATAGAGCCTCCTCAGCGTCATGAAGCCGTGAGGTCAGCTGCTCCTCGCTCTGGCTCCGGAGACGTGACGCCTCTTCCAGCTGCTGCTGGAGCTCCTGTCTGCGCTGCGCCGCCTCCTGAAGCTGCTGCTGGAGCTGAGCTACTACACCCGTCCTCTCCTGCACCTGCTGCTCCAGCGCAGCCAGTCGCCGCTCCCGCTCGCGGCACTCCTCATCCTTACGACACAGCTCTCCACGCACGGCCTCCACATCCTGGGACAGATGCAGACAGAGAGAGGAGCATTATAGAACAGCTGTGTAACACCACAACATTTACAGCATCAAGTAATTATGATGTCATTACAGAAACAACCAATCAGATTGCCTTTGAGGTTTAAGTGATTTCTGGTTGTGTGGGTACCTGGCTGTGTGGGCAGTGGCCGGTAGAGCAGGTGGCCTTGGTCTGACTGGCCCTCAGCTCTTGTTTGAGCCGCTGGTTCTCATTCTCCAGCACCTCGAGCTGTTTCTCCAGATCTGTCGCCCCCTAGACACACACATATACATTTACTTAGCTAAATGAGGACTTACTATTGACTTCTAATAGTTTTGTATACTAACTATAATTACTATTGGCGAATTCTAACCCAAAGCCTCTCCATATCCCCAAACATAAATCTTTATACTTGGGGGGGGACATTGAAAATTCATTAAAATCTTTTTTTTTAAATGAATGTGTGTAGTGACTATTACACAGTTAATATGAGCAAATGTTCATTACAGTAATGACACTCATAGTAAAAATCTGTGCACTGCATTTGCATTTTGAGTCAGTAAGATTTTTTATGTTTTTGAAAAAGTATCTTATGCTCACCAAGGCTGCATTTATTTGATCCAAAATACTGTAAAATATTTCTAAGTAACTGTTTTCTATGTGACTATATTTTAAAATGTAATTTATTTCTGAAACATTTTATGATCAATATTGAAAACAGACTTTGCTGCTAAACATTTTTGTGGAAACCGTAATTAATTTTTCAGAATTCTTTACATTTCAAAATCCACAATGGAACAATTGCAAGTGCTATAACAAGCTATAACTTATTAACTTCTTCAATGAATAGAAAGTTAAAAAAACATCATTTATTTAAAATAGAAATCTTTTGTAACATTAAAATTGTCTTTATGGTCACATTTGAGCAATTTAATGCATCCTTGGTTTTTTTAAATATTTTTTTTGTTTTTAAATTTGAATTTTTTTTTGAATGACTGAGTAATTTAACAGTTCTTTTTATTTAATGCATTAAATAAATGTTAATTATTTTTCCAAAAGAGGGTGAGGTTTTATTACATTTAGTTTTCTTTGGGGGGACAAACTTGTAAAGTACAGTTAAGTACACTCACAGCCATCTCAAATTTGAGATCAGTGCCAATTGTAAACCTTCCAGGGCTGAAGGCATACATTTCTCTGCTATCAACAAAACACAACTAGATCACCAGGTTAACACTCCCTCCCCCTCCCATCATAAAACTAAATCAGGTCAGTCTAAACCTGCAGGAGAATGAGCTCTTTATTAAACAATAGAAATGTGGTTCACACTTTAGTGGTGACTTTAGCCCACCAGGATCAGGGGATTTATACAATGGCACTGAGTGTGCCAACTCTCCCTGTCCCTAATAATTCAGTCTCTCACCAGCTCAGAGCGCAGTCTCTCCACCTCCTGTGTCTGATCCACTAGTTTCTCCTCCAGCTCCTTGACCTACAAAACCACAAACCAACAGCATTATTCAGCCAAATCTCTTTACAAAAAAATGAGTCAGTTAGTTTCATGCATCCACCCTCATGATGTATCAATCTATTTTAATCCAACCAGACAGAAACAATGAATATCAACATATAAAAGGTCACAATACAGGGTGGCTGAGAATGTAAATGATCTGGTGGAAAACTGAGCCCTATTCTCTCTGTGTGTGTGTGTGTGTGTGTGTGTGTGTGTGTAACGTACCTGTGTGCACAGCCCTGTAATGAGAGCCAATTGTTCTCCCTCGTCTTTTTGCAGTTGCTCCTGTGAGTGAACTTTACTCACTTGTACAGCGCTGGGAAAATCCACAGGCTTCTGTGTCAAAACACTGGAGCTCCTCACACCTACAAAAACAAACACACACCCACACACACACTTTATGGCAAGCAAGCAGATTTTTCTAACTTTTAGGTCACAAGATAAGTAATAAATAGATTTATTATAAAAGTATTCATTATTTATGAAATACACAAAAAATTTAATTTACAGAAATATACATTTTATAATTAAAATTAAATAGTTCTATTAATAATAATGTAATTATGTAATGTTTCAACAATCTGAAAAGCAAGTCCAACTAGAAAAAAACATTTACTCAACCTACTCATTTAATTTCAAACCCATATACAAGATGCCCCCCCCCCCCCCTTTTTAGGACACAGGACAATAAATAAATATTTATTATAAAGGTGTCAATTATACAATCCCATATCAGGACTCTCTCTCTCACCTGTAGGTGACACAGCTTGGTTGAGCTGGCCGTCCTGCAGTCTGAGCTGCTCTTGAGGTTCTTGGTTAATGGACGGATGTTCCTCGTTCTGTTGGATGTCTTGGTTGAGCTGGTGGTCGTGTGTCTGCAGTCGCTGTAGCAGGAGTCTTTTTGCAGCGTCTTCGCTGCGCAAACGTGCCTGGAACTCACAAACTCTCTCTTGCAGCGTCTGCACAAACACACAAGAAACCATGTATGTATGCCAGACGTGCTAAAGAACCTTACACGACCTGAACTATGAGGGAAACACTAAAGCAGACAAGCCGGAAGAACTTTTAAAGAGGAAAGGGGTAGGTATTTCTGAAATGAAACACATAGGTTGATTTTTCTTTTTAGAAGTATTCATGCAAAATAAAATAGTAATTAAATTTTTTTTTAACCTAAATAAAAAGCATCATTTACTCAGCCTACTCATGTCATCCCTAACCCACATGACTTAATTTATTCCATGGAAAAAAAAAAATATTTCATAATTTAACGTATAATGTACAAGTCTTTTTACATATTTTCCTTTTTGGGTCACTATGATTTTGCAGTAACAGAAAGAACAGCCAGGGCAGCTACAGAAATATGTGATCAACAGAAAAAAAGAAAATCGTACAAGTTTGGAATGAAAGTAAATGAAGACAAAATTAAACTATTCCTTTAGCTTCACATGAAAGCTTAATGGGCAAGTGACTATTCCTACTGGCACAAACTACCTTGGCTACAGCTTTTTTTTTTATGAAACCCAGATGACTACAAAACCTCTAATAGAGACATTTAAGCAAACAGGGTGGATCTATGAACATAAGAGACTTTACTGCAGTACAGTGTGCTTTGTGAAGTTGACGTCAGAACAACGCAAAGTAGCTCACAGCTAAGCACAAAGAAAGAATCAGAGGGAATTACGTAGGCAGAAGTCCAGGAACAAGACAAAGTAACCTTCTGTGCAGGTGAAATAGTGAGAAGACAGCGGAGAGACATGCAAATGAAGAATGAGAGGGAAAAAGGAGAGTAGAAAAGCAGGAAAGCAAAAAAAAAATCAGTGGTGTGATAATTATGGACAAATTCTGAAACAGCAAAACAAGCTAAACTCAACCTCGATTATCAGGAAAAATGTCCACATACCAACACATTGAGATGAAGCTATATTTGAAGACTTGATGTCTTAAAATCCTGTATTTCAGAGATTTGTTAGACTGGAAATCATTGCACCTTCACAGGTAACACTGCCTGGTCAACACAGATAGATCTAGAGAAGCACATACACAAAGCTATCCCATGTCTAAACTATTGTTTGTATTGAGAAGAGTTGTCAATGCATTGAAAAGCAGAGATCAGGACACACCACACATGTGATCTCCAGCCAATCGGATCTCTCCTGTGCTCATGGTATGCTGAAAAGACTAGAAACTCCAGCGCACTCAAATCTCACTCCAGATTGTCTTTTCAGAGAGGTTTATCCACTCTTGGAGATCAAAGAGAGGACACTAAGTTACATCTAATGCATTTACACAAGCCAGGAGTAAAGTAAGGAATAAAACAATAAACTCATGTTTCACTTGACAAACTTCAATCTTTTACACATATATCATAATGTTTATACTTGTTAATAAATTATTTTTCTCTTCAACGTGAACCCAATCTAAGTAGCAAAAAATGAATATCTTAATGACTGGAATATTTCATAGTATCTCAATAGAACCAAGTTCATATAGATTGAAATTCACAGCATTAATACAACTTCTGCTCAAATATTTGAAAGCTGCTATTGGATTATTGAGGGAACATGTTATATTATGCGACTGTATGACTTTACAGAGAATTTAGGAACTATTAGCTACATTCTGCCTTAAGAACAACTCGAAATGCAGCTGAAAAAGAACAGGATTAGTTACAGCCTTTGTGGACTTTACATTCCAGTTTAAGAAAGAACTTATGAATGGAAGGTGCAACTCAACCCAAAGACTTGGGAAATTATTTTACTTCCAAGCCACCAATAAACAACCACACAGCAACACTCTGGGACCAACTCCCAAACATAGTGTCATGGTGTTCAAACACCACTCGCATTATCTTTAGAACATGTAAGCATTTAGCTTTAATTGCTAATCAGTGGTTCACTTTAGTGAACAAACAATTCTCTATTATCTTTAAACTTAAATGTTGGGTAAGTGATTTCTGGAAGCCAATGTTGATATTTGAAAACACCAAAAAAAAAAACGCCCCTACCTCAAAAGTGTCTCGGCCCTATTTTGATAGCTCTGCCCCACACATATGTAGCCTACGCAACCCAGGCAACGATTAGTTATGTGAAACAAAGCATTGAATTGAATTCATTCATTCAAACTTGTCAGGAGTGAAAAAGGTGACAAACTAACCCCCCCAATGTTAATTCACAAGTCAAACTGCTTTACAGGGAGAAAATGTTACACACTGCAAAAAATGCTTTTCTTACATTTTTTGTCTTGTTTCCAGTCAAAATGTCTAATAATTCTTAAATCAAATCTTTTTTTTGCTTTCGGTTTGAAATAAGATTATTTTGCTTACCCCATTTGCAGATTATTTTGCTTGTTTTAAGGAAAAAAACTCACTTAATTTTGACTTATTTTTTTCTGAAAAAACGACAATTTTTACTTGTCTAGAAAATGCTTCTTGATGTAAGCATTTTTAGATATTTGGACTAGAAACAAGACAAAAATTCTAAGTAGGAAAGCATTTTTTGCAGTGCACCATTCAAGGATAAACACCTTTATATGATTAAAAGACGTTTGAGCGACAACTGCGGTCTACAGTCAGCAAGGGTTGTTGTCAAGATGGAAATAAATAAACCACTGTAAGTCTTCATTTCAGCTGACGGGCTGAACGCGAGGTGTTTCTCTTGCTTGAAACAGGCTGTTACAGGCTGACACTTAGCTATGGCTTAGCGCTGCCTGACTTGAGCCGAGTGATACTTCATGAGTGATATTACTGTACATTAAACGGTATGCTTTACTTGTAGGTCGAACAGTTCTCAAATCGACTTCATGTCAGAGTAATAGCTTACTGATCTGTGAGACAAATGTTAAGGTCGAGACTGAGGAGCATTTTTGCAAAGGGTAGCGAACTAATGTAGCGATAACGTAACTTACAATCTTCATAGCTATCGCAACAGCAGCCTCACGCAAAAAAAAAACAGCAGCATCACGCCGTAATCCACAATTAAACTGGAACACCATAATTTACAGCAGATACAAATGCATTCCGTCTGAAATGTGGTCAGTTGCCTGCAGCGTCTAATAGTTAGGCTTCAGAAGTGAGATTGGTTGGATGAGGGAAAGAACATTAAGGTAAGCCAATCAGAGGCAGAGTAGGGCGGGTCCATTCCTTGCCAACAGGGGAAAAAAACCCTGCTGCAGGTGAAGTGACACAGATGACTCGCAGATACGACAACGACACCCCACCAAAATACTATAGAAGTCATTACAATCAGTGATGCTGTCTACACTGGATGCTGTGCGGCGCGATAAATCTCCGACAGAAAATTGCTGCCAAACTTTTGAATGGTAGTGTAAATATTCTACTACACAGAATCTGAAAATAACATGTTGCAGTAAATCCCTAAACCCAGTTATAAGCAACTGTAACAGTGATTGCCCAGGTTAATACTAGAATAGTATTATAGGATCATACCTGTATGAGGAGCTGCTGCTGTTCTGAGGTGGCCGTTTCAGAGAGGTCAGAGGTCAAACAGTGGCGCTGAAGGACAGAGTTGGGCAACGAGAGGAACGAGCTCTCCTCCTCACCATCACTCATCAGGATATCCAGGGAACTCGCTGAAACTACAAAAAAGAGAATATTGTCAATTCTTAATATTAAATAATGAAATAAAATTGGACTTAAATGTCTAGAAAAAAAACTAAAGTTGAAGCACTAAAAAAAAAAAACTAAAGTTGAAAACAACAATACAAATTAAACAAATAGTAATATTAAAAAAAACTGTAAAAATGAAAAAAAGCACAATTACTAAAATGCTACTAAACTAAAAATAAAAGCTCTCAAAATATTAATAAATACTGTAATGGTACACAAATTAAAATAACACTGGCCCAGATGACTTGCAAGTCACACAATGGCTTTGCGAAGGAAACAGACTGACTCAAAAAAAGAAAAAAGAAGATTTGTTCACTTGTTGGACATTTCTTGAACAAACCAAGGAGATCTAGAGCCAATGTCAAGATCCTCAGTTAATAATGGCTTCAATTTCAGTCTGTTTCTCTCTCACCGAATCATCTAAAGCAGCTTCGAAACACTTAAGCAGAAGGTGGATATTCACAAAAGGCTTTTTTTTTTGTTGAGAGGTCCTTTTTCTACCTTTTTTCCTCACATGCACTAGATGGATGCATTTGACCATATCATAGAGTTTTGCCATTTAATTTTTTTTTAAATCTGTCTGGACACTCCGGTGTACCGCTGCTCTCACTGATTGGTCCAAACAGGGAGTTATAGAAATGCGTAATATTACATGAATGCTAGACAAACTCTAAATAATTTTTTGTTTCCAGAATTTAATTAACGTGAGCATATATAGAATTTTTTAACCTTTTAGTTAAAAAAAATTACAAATCCACTCATGCAGGCACCCCTGGTGTTTTCTGAAGCTTTTGTGTCCTTTTATAATCTTCAGAGCTCCTTATTCAAGTTGCTGCATAAAAACGGTTAATAATTTCTCTGTTTGTGTTACTTGGTAGAAATAAAGTTCTTCAGGTTTGGAACAACATGAAGGTAGCATGAATAAGGTCAGAATATTAGGTTTTGGGTAAAGCAATCCTTAATAGCCGACTATGCAGAGAACACATCAATCTGGTAAAGGTCCTGCAGGCATAATAGAAACCACTGACTAATGAGAAGATAACAGTCTGTTGCGAGTGATGCATTAACCTGAATTTCAATGCAGCCCTGAACCTTATGAAAAGAACAACAATTACCGTTTTGTTTGTCAAACAGCTCTCTGTCACACTCACACGGATGAGACGTGCAGCCTCTCGCCGGTGCGGTTTACGATGACACAGCAGTAGAGCCGCTTTCGTAGAAGAGTGTCAGACTGAATGCAAACCTGTCACTGCAAAAACCAGTCGCCAGACATTTCCCTGATTTTCCTCTTTGTTTGCTTCCCGTTTTAGTCCTTTTTGTTCTTTGTTTCTCACACAATCGCTGTGGCTGTTGTTATATTGTCCCGTGAAGCACAGAGTGCATTAGCACACATACATATTTTCCCTGCCACAACCAATAGTCCTCGTGTTCAAGCCCTGCTCTCGTTTTCTAAGGAGATTTATCCTTCTGTACCTGGACAGAACGTGCAGTGGTCCTCTGTTTGGTCCGAGAACGTCTGACTGTGTTGCTCCTTGTCAGTGCGTAAGAACGCATCCCTCGCTCTCTCCTCGGTGACTGAGCTCTCTCACACACAAACACACACCTACTCTGTGTATCTCCAACCTCCTACGTACACTCAAACATTCAAACTATCCTCAGAAGAATGTTGCCACACCGGTTTTGTAGTCCACCCATGAGACAATGCTTACCATCCAATGAGAGGTCTTTGTTCCAGAGCTCCTGCAGGCAGGGGGTGTGGCCGACGTCCCAGGTCTTTCTTGTGCCGTACATGACCGCAGGGCCGAGCAGACCACACCGCTGGACCGGCTGTAAACACAGACCACATCCCATAAACACCTAACTAATCAACTTTTGAGACTTGAAAAAGCTGCATATTTTCCATGGACATTTTACAGAATAAGATCATTATCCTTGTTTTAACCCTAATATCATCATAGAATTATAATAATAATAGTCTGAATCTATTTTATATATCTATATATGTGTGTGCTTTGTTTTAGCTTTATGATCAAAGCTCTGTAATTTTGTGGGCAACATATATAATACAACGCAATTCGATGACTGAGAGATGAATAAAACAAACATTCCTCAAAAGCCTAATGTATAAATGATACATTTCAACATGATTTTTCTAAAAATTATGTATGGATAATCAAGTAAATCTTCAGTGCAATAAGTGCTCATTTTGAAATTAACAAATTTATTTGTACATTTACCTAAAAAAGAAGAAAAATCAGCAAAGGTTTCACAGCAAAAAGACACTTTCACTTGGAATCAATCAGATGACAGAAGGCATGCACCAAAGTGCAGTATAAAGTCCAAGATGTCTACCATACTTGCCTGCACAACAAACAAACAAACAAATGACAAGACTGTGACTAAAACAGCCTATAGAGGTGAAATGCTGCAGAAATCTCGGCACGTCTCATGCAGTCATGTGACCAGATGCTTTCCAATGACCAAACTTCAGGGCCATGAACAATTGGTGCAACAACAAATGAGATTAGAGTGACTGGCCACAGGTCACACTGACAGACGAGGATTACGCTCCTTCACGACAGACAACACAAGAACCTGGACACCGAATAACTGACTAATAATGTCTTCTACAAACAGACCCGACCTGCTTACAAAAACAAACAGTAGCAAAAAAACCAAGAAGACGGCAGTATTTACTAGTGTATCAATCTACAGTATTTCATCCAGCAAACAATAACAGATTCAGAGAGCCACTGTCAGTCTTCAGTTTGCTAGTATTTGCATAAACATGCAAACGCATTTGAATGAAAAGAACAAAAACATGTAGCGGTCATATTTCATCCCAAAAATAGAAATGGGTGGGGAGCCTACAAAGGCAGTACAATAAATACTGTTCTTTTGAACTTTCTATTCAAAGAATCCTGAAAAATAAAACACCAATAAATAAATAAAGGAGCACAACTGTTTTCAGCATTGATAATAATAAGAAATCACCAAATCAGTATATTAGAATGATTTTAAAGGATCATGTGACACTTAAGACTGGAGTAACAATGTAACAATTCAGCTTTGCATCACAAGAATAAATTACATTTTAAAACATGAAATAGACAACAGTTATTTTAAATTGTAATATTTCACAATATTAGTTTTTCTCTTACGTTTTACATTGCTTTCACAAAATGATGTTTTTGTTCAAATAAAGGCAGCAGCAATAGAATAAAATAAAAACATACCACATATTGAAAAAGTATGTGGGTGTGCTTAATTGCCATGAAAATAAGAGTAGAATACAAAATATATATTTTAAAAAATTTAATTTTTTTTTTTTTTTTTTCAAATTTATGATGAAACATAATATAGACATTAGTCACTTCAGCACAGCAGCATGAAAAACAAAGGCTTTTAACAAGATAACTATGAATCGCTCTGAATATTTAGTCTGAACTATTATGTAGTGCACAGAAAACCACTCTGTCACAGTACAAAAGGGTCACTAGCTGATTTAATGCAAGTCTGAGCCCAAAAAGAAAGTCAGAGGCTGAAATTGAGTGAACACTGCATAGCAGCACAAGCAATCAGTCTTGACCCAACAACAAACGCTAGTCACGCTGCATATCTAATCCTCCTAGAGCACAGAAACCCCTCTAAGACTACATAGCCTCCATTCACACTGGTCTCTCTGATTTTAACACACACAGTCCTGCTGTACCATCGGTCTGGCTTTCCTGCAGTCCTGATGAAGCGCAGGACGATCCCGGTCCAGCCAGCTCTTGTTAACGAGTGATCCCATCCAACCCAACATCTTTACCTTCTCCACTCAAATCAACCAAATAAACTGCTCTTAACCGCTTTACATCTTCAAAATGATGTTCATCACATTGCAAGAAAGAAAAAAACTAGTGTGTTTACTATCAGGTCTGTGAAGATGTCCTGTGCCTCCACCTCTCTCTACAGAGACAGGGCAGCTTGCATTCATTTTACCCATAATCCTTTAAGCTGTCAGCAGATGACCTCTTTTCACCATGATGGCAGGACAGACATTTTTCGACTGATCAATCCAGTCCCCACACTTGACACCTTCACTTTCCCCAATATGTTAGAAAACATCTGTACTTTAAGTTGTTTTGTTCTAACAGTGGCCAGTCTGTAAGATTTATTCATGTTTTAAAAAAAAAGTATCTTCTGCTCACCAAGGCTGCATTTATTTGATCAAAAAAAACACAGTAATATGATATATTCTCACAATTTTAAATAACAGCTTTCTATTTGAAAATGTTATAAAATTAAATGTATTTCAGCTGGATTTCCATCATCATTACTCCGGTCTTCAGTGTTTCATAATCCTTCAGAAATCATTCTAATATGCTGATTTTCTGCTCAAAAACATTTATTATTAGCAATATTGACAACAGTTGTGCTGCTTCATTTTTTTGAATGCTTATTAAATAAAAAGAACATTTACTTGTTGAAATAGAATCCTTTGTAACATTATAAAATATAGTTTTTGATCAATCTATAATGATGGCCTTGCTGAATAAAAGTATTCATTCTTAAACGTTTCAAAAAATTTGCCATAAAGCACACTTAAACATTTCTGAATGTCATAAACCACGTTTCATTTATTTAAAAGCAAGTCAGTATAAGCACAATATTTCACAAAAAAGTAATTATACGGTTTAACTAAATACTGTTCAAAATATCGTGACATTGTGGTTTTAATGTAAAATGATCATAGTTAATGTAATGAACTACAGCTGTATAATAAGGAAACCTGTGTGAACTTGAAAGGAAGTGACTTTTTCAAACAAGTATAGACAAAAGTGAGCTTTCGGCTACCTATCGACTCAGATTCATTAACTGACCACCAGAGGGAGCAGTGCACATCTTGATTCTGATGGGAGTCACTCTATTACTGAATTCATTTTTCATGAAGACGTACAGACAGATATGACATGTACAAACAAATATGACCTAATTATTCAACAGAAGTTACAGTAAACAAGAAAACATTACAGCATCTGAATTACCCCAGAGCCATTCTCTCTTCCCCTAAGGTCAATTTACGCTCTGTCGTGGGCAAAACAACACTCGGGTCCTTCTGATGTTTCAGCAGAGCTCACGGTGGTCTCACACAACAGACTGCTCTAATGAAACATCTTCTGCGTCTGTCCCCGATGAAACCGTACACCACAGATACTCATTTCATCCAGTCCCATAGACGGGCATTTCATGAAACGCTGTGCTGAAAACGGCTGTCTAGTTGAGGAAGAGCCAGCTTTTTCCATCACTCTGACATGGATTTCATCTTCAGCAGCATACTTACACACAGGGGAGTGTGTGAATCTCATTAGCCTACTTCTGCCTCTCTCTTTGCCCCTGTGTCTCATCTTCTATTTTAGTACTGCTACCCACATCTACTGACAGACAAAAAGAAAAAGCGGAATCATGTACAAACCAACCACTGGTCTAGAGAGACAGCATTCAAAACACTACATACATCTGAATGCACCTGTGTGAGACGGCAAAGCCCTTTAAACACCTCAAAACAATATGATTTATTCTACTCTACCTCTTACAGAAAAGTGATTTCCAACTAAGTTTTGACTTCGCCCTCCATGAGGTACATATTTGATCAAACGTGACTAACCGGAGAGAACTAACAATTCTACAATTCTACCAGTGTACACAACATAGAAGTAAACTCTACACACATCATTATACTATTTTTGTTTTTAATTAGTTCTGATGAACAAAAATACATAATGTATTATCTAGCTTAACATAATATTTACACCAAACATCAAGGTCAACTGCAACAAGTATTGTTATATTCATATTTTATATACACTGTAAAACTTCTAAAATGGTTCATAATCAGTTTTTGGAAATTAATAAAAGGCTTTAATTACTAAATTACAATTAAAATCTGAGAACTGTGTTGACGCTTTTTAAGTTAGTGTTATATACAAAGGTAGAAGCAGATAAATAATAATAATAATAATAATTTAATTTAAAATTAAATAAAATACCAGGTATATTCCCAATTCAGAACAGACTTTGATTAATACACTGTAAAAAAAAATCTGTATAAAGTTCACAATTTACTGTATTAATATGAAATTAATGAGTTTTCTATATTGTTTTTTTTTTTCAGGTGTTTTACCTGTATTTTGAATTTTGCACTTCATTGCATTGTGTTTTAGGGTTAATGGAAATGTCAATAAAATTAAAATAAACGTTTTTTTAAATGCATAAACAAAAGATTTTAGTCGGTCTATAGCGTTATAGACTTAAAATTAGCTTTATGTAAAGTAAGTTTATAGTATTCCTTCATGTTGAGAGCAATGCAAATGTGTGTGTGGTTTTCAAATTGAATCAATTGAATTCATCACTGGAATAGAAAACAAAAGCTGTTACTAAAGTATCCTGTTAGTTACTGCTGACCATTTCTTTACTCCAGCCCACAGCATCAATCATTCATACTGTATCTGTCGATGCATGGATGCACGCACGCGCACACACAGTCTGCCACCAGTGAGCAGCTTCATGAATCCTGTGGTCCAACAGTCTGTCGCTGTCTGTCTGATTTCCCTGTATCATTCATTCATCTGCAGTCACCCCCTGAGTGTGTCTCTCCATCTGTCTGTCTGTTTCTGCACTGCTTTGTCTAAATCCCTGTACAAACACAAGGAAGCCAGGGACGCAAGCACATGTAACTTCTCTGCTATAAACAGGCCCATGAAACATTCATCTGAATCCAGTTATTACAGTTTCCCCATCCCCCCATCACGAAAGAGTCAAATCGCCCTCTCCTTCCCTCCCTCCGCTCCTGTAAATCCCTCCATAGCGCTCCGGCACAAACATCTGTCTGCGCTGGACACTGTGGCATTAAATGCTGCATGCAAAGTCTGGCATCACCAGACCTGTGCATGCTTGACAAAATCTGAATCTTAAACCAAACCGGTCAACTATGAACAGCAAAACAGCACACGTGTTTAAGTAAAAGGTTGCATCCTCTTTGAACTCACCTCTGTCCCTGCGGTCTCCTGACGTCGCTCATGCCTTCATTATTTCATAGCGTTTATTTGGAGCACGAGCACATACACACACACTCGTGTACACACACCACCACCGATTTCTGTGCTGCTCCGCCACCAGCTAACCGTCCCTCTCGCGCTCTTTTTGTGTCACACACACTTGCGTCTGCATGCAGCTCCTCTCTTCTCACACACACACACTCTCGTTCTGACACGAACGCCGTTCCTCCTGTCTCTGTTCCTTGGTAACGGTGGAATCTGAGCTGCATCACGGCCCCCCATGCTTCGGCCCTCCTTCCCCACCTATCCCACAGTTCCCTCCTCCCTCTCTGCTGTTCGCCTGGCCACAGAAATAAATATTTCAGCATGCAAATGTAGGTGCTGCTTCTCACTCAATCAACATTTGTGTGTAGCATCCGCCTACTGTTTGGCACACTGATATATTTTGCATTTATTCATTTGGCAAGTGTGTTTATGCATATATGTTGCATTTAAGTTATACAACAAATTTAACCCACAGCCTTGGTTGACCAACTGATCTACAGAAATTCATGCTTTTTTAGTGATACATTTTAGTGATTGCATCAGGGTCAATGAAAAAAGGAAAAAAGATCAAAATGTAGTTAAAAGCTTCGATTTGACTTTAGTCATGTTAGTTTTATAGTTGCAGTTATACAACTTTCAAGAAAAGTTTAAATTCAATGACTGAAAATGTCAATCATTAAGTAAAAAAAAAAAAAAATACATATTTTCAAAATTTTTTAAAAATGTTTTTGAAAGGTTTTATTTTTGGTAACACTATTTTAAGGCGTCCTTGTTACAGGTTTCATGTATTTACTAAAATAATAACAATTAATTATGCATAATTACATGCAAGCAACCCTAAGCCAAACCCTAATCCTAACCATATAGTAAATTCATGTAGCTAATTAATATTACTCTGTACATAAATATAATTACGCTGTAACAAGGACACCTTAAAATAAAGTGTAACCTTTTTTTACAAATATAATTTGTTAATTCATATTAATTCATAAATATCATTCAGCTTTTGGTTGAGTAGCACAACATTGTAAAATCTGAACACTGCCTTATTAAAAAGTCAAATGATCCAATATTTTCAGAGATTTACAGACCATGACAAAAAATGATTAGGGTCAGCAGTGGTTTCCACTATGTCAATTTCTGTTTTCTGCATGTTGGTCCCACCACATGACTTTTATTGGAAGGGGTTTATCAAATATTGTCGATTGCTTACTATTTATGAGATAAAGCAATAAAACATAGTCCAAACTACATAGTTGTCATTTCATAAACTCCTATTTTTCATTATGCTTTCAGTTTTCAGTATAAAGTGGTTAGTATCACCCTGACATTTCCGAGGTTAAGCCGCCTGATTAAAAAAATAAATAAACAATTAAAAATGAATTTTAATTCAGAACAAAAAAAAAAACTCATGGAAGGAGTGTATTGGAATTACTGCGTGAATGAATTAAACTAATCTAAATAGCTGAATAAATTAATAAATGCATACAAAAACAATCTGTTTATGAATATTTCTGATAAAATCTGAGAGCATTTTTCTGATTGAGTGTATTGAATTCAAAGCAAAAAAAAAAAAGACAGACGGTCGTGACTCATTTGTGTGGTGTATTAAGTGACGGGCCTCCAGCAACTACACTGACACCATTCTTCTGCTCCCATGAGAGCAAACTCTCTGAGGCATTGCTAGGTAACTGGGTTACAAACGCAAACATGATCAAGTACATAGAATGTGGCATACTTTAGGAATATGAATAACTGACTGATTAACACTATAGTTTGAATGCTGTTGCTCTTCAACAGAGCACAAATCATTTTATGGTCAAGTCAGCATTATGAAACCCTTTCCAATGTATTATAAACCCAAGTAAAGCATAATAAAACTGCTGTTAGCGTTCTGTAGAGATATTATGCACGTTAAAAGTTTACTAATTAAGGTCCTAAAAGTTCAGTGCCAGCTTTGATGGCAAATCTGTGTCAGCTCAGGATTTTTCCATGTATCGACATGACAAGCCTGTTAATGATAATCCAATACTGCCATTCTAATCACTAGTCGTGGGCAAGTACACTTAAACACCCTGAAACTCACTGCAACTAACCTGACCGTTACACGTGGTTTGGCAACTAGAACGATATTTTTACTTAGCACTTTACTGCAAGCACAATATACTTGGGTGGTTGCTATGCGGTTGGTAGGGTACTCTGGGTGCTTGCTGAGTTGTTGCTATGCGGTTGCTAAGGTACCCGGGGTGGTTGCTATGCGGTTGCTAGGGTACCAGGGTGGTTGCTAAGGTGTTGCTATGGTACCCGGGGTGGTTACTAAGGTGTTGCTATGCAGTTGGTAAATTACTCTGAGTGGTTGCTATGCGGTTGCTAGGGTACTCTGGGTAGTTGCTAGGTTGGTTTGGATAGTTGCTATAGTGTTGCTAGATAGCTATAGTGTTGCCACCAGACGAACATCGTACACTCAATTACTTATGAAACATATAGCACACCTCTCCTCAATATGCCGCATGATTTGACATCTCATTCATGGGTCTGTGACAAACGGTGCGGGAGGAGTAGCGAACCGAAGTTTTGTCCAGAAGAAGAATAAGAAGAAGCAGAATAATAAGTATGCAAGATAACAATAGTGATGCCTTGCCTTTGGCAAGCATCACTAATAATAAGCTTTCTCAAGCCAACCTAATAATGGCCAGAAAAATACCATAAAAAATGGTAGCTTGGCCATTTGGGCGGCCCAGCTGCTTGGCCAACACATAAAAAATCTGCAGTCTTGTTGTGCTACACAAAAGGGGCGATAAATCCTTTCAAATATTCATTAAATTAAACCACATGTTTTTCTGATAGCTAAACACACTAATAAGATAAGACAACATGCTGAGCAAAACTCTCTTGCAAACAACTTTCCATAAACAACTTTCCATAAAGGTTTTTCCATACCTTTATGGAAAAACAACTTTCCATAAAGGTAACAGTTCACGGTAATCGAAGTGCCCCTTGTGGCAATGTTAAGATTGCAACACGTATGTCTAATGAAACGTGGAATTGACTGAGTAGCAAGAAGAGTTTGCATTTATACATTTGCATGGAGTGTTTTTTATGATTGTTTTAGTTGTGTCACACTGTACCACTCGCTCACACAATATTACAATTGATATGTTATACGTGGTATATAAATCACAATCATCTGAGTAAGTTTGTACATGCACTCTTAAAAATAAACGGTAATTTATTGGCATCTATGTTTCTATTAAGGACATTTACACCCATGGAACATTTCACCATTTCGGTGAAAAAAGATTTCTTAGATTTAAAAGAAAAGTTTTTTACACAAAGAAAATAAATGGTTCTTTTAAGAACTGTTCCCAGAAAGGTTCTTTGGAGAACCCAAAATGGTTCTTCTACTGCACTGCAGTTAACTCCCCCTTTGGAACCTTTTTTTTTTTAAGAGTTTAACATAAAAAAAAGCTGGAACCAATTAAGTTTTTTTTTTTTTTTTTTCAAGAATTGATGCTACTGGTGGAATAAGCACTCTATCAAACCAATTCCAGCACGGAGAGATTTCTGCTGATCCAACAAGTGAAAGCAAACAAGATTAAGGAAAGGGAACAATGATAGATCGAGCGCATTCCATTTGAATTCAATTACCTTTAAAGCGGACAGAGAGCTCACCGATTAACCCACGGTTTACGTAACCACTCAGGATTTTATCTGCTAAAATGGTCCATCAGACAGCAGAGAACATTAGAAATGGGACAGCAGAGGGACAGGATAATAAACATTGTTCCAGGTACATGAAAATCCCCATGAACTGTACACTGTAAAAAGAACACGCTGATATTTAAAAATCTTTCACTTTCTGAATTACTAGTCTAAAAACAGCAGATCGCACAAAACAGTGGAGAACAATTGGATGAGCGACGGAGAGTCTTGAAACATATCCAACTGACTAAAATAGCTCTACTAGACATTCAGCAGTGACGGAAATTTGCACACTCCAACAGTCCAAAGAACAGAAAACTGAGCCTAAACCTTTAACCAGCAAAGCGTCTGATGTTTCGCCAAATCAATAATAAAACACTCATAAATAATGAGAGGAAATCAATAAATAAATAATAGCATTTTGGATTAAATGGAGCTTTTCCAGCATTAGCATAACATGGTGAAACCCTTTCAGCCCCTGAATGGATCAATTAAAAACAATAACCTTAAATAAACCTAATTTGATAGTGATCAGCATGTGTATCAGACCTGAAGATCAACCTCAAACACACATTCCTACATTTCTCCCCTCGTTCCCTTCACCTCCATTTTCAATCTCACCTGTGCTCTCTTCCTCCTCTCATGCACATTATCCAGGAGCGCGGATCTTCTTTTACATGCTCTGCTGGGGCCATCCAAGCATCTTTCAAAGTCATGCTGTCTAGACACTCTTGAGGTCTCTAGTAGTCTAGAACCTTCATGCAAGTGGTACTTGCTCCTCTTCTTGCGTCCCAGTTTGGCTACATCTGGTCTGTGCTGCTCGGGACCCTCGATAGCCTTGGGTTCAGAGAGTTCCTGGATCTTGGGTCTCTTAAAAAGGTTGTGGAGAGACAGCAACACCAGTGTGCACACCACATACATGTTGGCGCTGACTAAGAGAGTCACAAATAGGTCTAACAACACATTCAGTCAGAGAAAGAGATGGAGTATCCTTTAAAAGTTTTTCCGGCTGATCCCGTTTCAGGGTCAGTGCAAGCAGAGAACACTATCTTCTGGTTGAAGTTACATTCGTGATATCAGCTCTACTGCACTGCCCTGTGTAATGGTGAGATTCTGTCAAAGTGAAGTCCAAAAAGCAACCAGAAAGTTTGGAATAAAGTCCACCAGCAATAGTTGCCTGGCTTCTTTTCCCACCAGTTCTTCGCTGTATTCACACATGCTACGTGTTCAGAACATGTTATTCAGACACCCCAGAGCTCGACTTCTTCTAATGCTCATTTAGGCTGATAATCTGTCCGTGATCTGATCAGCAAATGAGATGGCTGCTCTCATCTCCCATTCTGAGGCAGGATGAGGGAGGGCCGACTAATGCACACCTGCTTTTAAACCCCACAAAGCCATTTTAACCTACCTGGACACATCTATAAAGACACACACTGATAAACAAATTCATGTAAGCCAATGCAAACACACGCAAACTTGTGGAATAATAAATGACTAGTTTGCTAATCACGAATAGCTTCTGAATGTCGGGTCATTATCCGTCACGTCTCCATGCCTCCTCTTTGGAGAACTTCCAGTGTTCACCTGGATAACAATACAAGTGTATTCCAGAGAAATCTGAGTAATCATTAATCTCTTCATCAAAACTGAATCATAACCTCTACTGGCACAAGCTGATATCCAACAAATCTTTGCCTCCTCTTGCGTCACTAATGGTTTTATTGTATTTTTTTACGGTCGCTGGATTGCAGGAATAAAACTCCCTCGGTCATAACACCTGGTATTATAGTCCTTATCCCAGTTTGTGGTCCATACGACTGGGCAAACTCCAAAACTGTCGCAGTCCGGCCGCTTCTGTGCTGCGAGTGAAGTCCCACACCTCTGCTGAATGAGAAAATGTTTCACTCTTTCCTCCCTTTTCTCATGGTGTCCATCTGTCACTGCAGTACAGAGAGCTTAGCGTCTCTCAGCGATGATGTAACAACTGTTTGCATCTATGCAAAAAGAAGAAAATCAACTTTATGTGTGGATAAAGAAGCCCGTCTGTGATTGGTCGTTGCCATGGTGAGATGACCTTGTCGAACTGCATCTTACAAACCCGTCCATCACGCTTCTGACAATAAACAGAAAATAATATAGAAGTGGGCAACTTAGGGAATGGCTCACAGTGAGAGCTGACAGTGTCGATGTTGAAGGCTGAATTATGATTTGTAGTCAGAAAAGATCACTGAAGCCTTGTTCTGGAGGTTCAGGATAAACAAAATGGTGTCACATTCTCTGCATGTGCGCAGACAAACAAAAGACCGTCTTCTGGTTCATTACCCTTTTTAGGGGCCTGTCTGTAACATACTTCAGACCAAGAACAAACAACAATAGTGCCTGTTCTAACCAAAGTAACCAATAAAGTAGTCAGTGCCCAAAAGACTAAATGGCATATTACACATTTTATAAAAAATAAGCTTGGTATAAATGGCAGTATAAATGTAGGAAAAACTTTAACATTGCAAATAATTTCACTGCAGAGGAATGCATTTTTTTTTATAGAGCAAGGGTGTCCGATCCTATTCCTGAAGGGACAATACTCAAGAATTTAGCTACAACACACTTGGCTGAAAGTTTCTTGTGAGTCTAAAGACCTTGATTACTTTATAAAAATATAAAATTAGGTTGTTACAATTTTTACAGATGTTACTGTTTTTGATAATGAACATTTACATTAGCATCCTAACTCAATCTACTAATCCTAACTCAAGACACTGTCAAATGTGCATTCCTATTAAAAAAAGAAAAGAAAAAGAAAAAGCGTAATATTAATATTGCAGCCTGCACTGCAAACTGTGCTGAAGATACGCGTCAAAGTCAGGCAACACAAACCAGTTTCATGATAATATCACTCATTAGAACATGCAGAATCTAAGGCCCCGTTTACACTGTCAGTTAAATGTGACCCAATTCCGATTTTTTGCTCATATGTGACACAGATCGGATCTGTTCTATGACAGTGCAAACAGGAAAAAAAACGCATGCATTCGGATTCAGACCTCATTCATATGTGGAAATAAATCGGATATAAATCGGATATGTGCCAATGCGACTGTCAGGTAAACAGGCAGATCAGCCCTGCGTTCCATTTGGAAGGGCTCATCCGTATGCCCTAACCCCTTCAAAGGGTTCTCCCTCCGGAGTGAGAGCTTCGAATGGTTGAAGGGAGTAGGGGACCAAACAACTGTTTCTTGAAGTGCCCCTCTGCGTCCTCATCCCGTGCCCACACGTAGTCAACATGGAAAGAATCAGCGCAAAGGATCATGGGAGCCCGAAGTGTCCATCAGTTGTACCCTTCGAAATCCTTCATTCCGAAGGGCCCTTTGAAGTGGCTAGTTTTGAGCACTTCAGTTTGGAACGACCCTTCAATATGGCGGCCATGATTGTTTTCACTCCGAAGTGCCCTTCGGAGGGTGATATCTCACCCTGCTGCTGTCTCACCCTCCGAAGTGCCCTTCGGAGGGTGAGACAGCAGCAGCCCTACTCTCCTCTCAGGATCAGTGGGACCCCTGTGGAGAGGGTGAGTAGCTTCAAGTACCTCGGTGTAAACATCTCCGAGAACCTGACTTGGACTACACACATCCAATCACAGGTTAAGAAAGCCAGGCAAAGACTGTACCATCTGCGACAGCTGAGGAAATTCAGGGTCTCACCAGCAATCCTGAAAACTTTCTATTCAGGGACCATAGAAAGTGTATTGACTCAGTGCATCTCAGTGTGGTATGGAAACAGCTCCAATCAGGACTGCAAAGCACTACAGAGAGTTGTGCGCTTAGCTGAGCGCATCTCAGGGTCTGCTCTCCCCTCTCTGCAGGACATCTACCTCAAACGCTGCAAAAGTAGAGCTGTTAAAATCATCAAGGACTCTAATCACCCTGGTAACCGTCTATTCACTTTGCTTCCATCTGGTAAGCGCTTCCGTAGCCTGATGGCAAAAACTGAGAGACTTAGGAGGAGCTTCTTCCCCCAGGCCATCAGGCTCCTAAACTCTAACTCTGTGTCATAATATCACTTGACTCCATGTAATATCACCATATCAACAAGTTATTCATTCATCATTTTTTCTCCATGTAAATATCATATATCAATAAGCTATTCATAATTTTTCTCTACCTCATATTGCTGCTATTCAAATACCCTGTACAACTTTTTGCACATTATTTTTTGCACATTCCTCTCATTACTATCTGTCAACAACATACTGACCTGCACATTTATATTTATATTTTTTATCCTATCTTATTTTATCTTATCTTTTATTTTATGTTTGTACTTCTTCTTAATATTTGTATACTTTATAATTGCACTGTCCTTGGAGCGGACCTGACCTACATTTCACTGCTGGTTATACTCTGTATAATTGTGTATGTGACAAATAAAACTCTTGAATCTTGAAATATCCCGTTTGGAACGCACTGCGGATTTTCTGAGGCATCGCGTTTTGTACGTCATTATAACTGCGACAATTTAGTACTTCGCCGCAGTTTAATGACGTCATATGGGATAAATTTCTGCAAAATGAAAGAAATGAAATGTTCTGACCATAAAGTGTAGTTTAAAACCATAATTAATGGCTTTCAATTAGCAGCAAAAATCTGCCTTTAAACTTGAAAGAAATAAAAATGTCAAACTTATCGTGATAATTATTTTTTGGCCATATCTCCCAGCCCCAGTTGGAGCGGTTATAGAGCAGTGAAAGCTGTCTGTGATCAAATCAAATAAAGGTACAATCAGATCACGGTTATAAAAAGATAGGCATGCAGGTGAAATCATAAAAACAAAGATGTGGCAACACTAGAACCTTACTAAGATAAAACTTGACTTATCTAGATGACAAAGCACGAAAAAGGTCCCCAAAAGGCCACCTTACAAGAAAACAACCACAATACAATTCAACTGGAAACTACATGGGGTGTCCTCCGTAACATTATACTGTACATTAGAACAGCATTGCATTAAAAATGAATTACTTCAGAATCTATATATTCAAGGGGTCATCAGATGCCCATTTTCCACAAGTTGATATGATTCTTTAGGGTCTTAATGAAAAGTCTATAACATACTTTGGTTAAAATTTCTCAATGGCAGTTTAAAAACACATTTACCCTGTCAAAATCAGCTCTGTTTTCATCAAGCCCTTTTAGTCCATGTTGCTTTAAATGCTAATGAGCTCTGCTGACCCCGCCAGTCTCTTCCGTGGAGTGACGAGCAAACTTTAAACTTCAGCTGTGAAACTGGCAAACTAGCACATTATTAGGTAAGGCGATTTGCAAATATTCATAAAAAAATACCTTGTACTCACTTCTTCTGTAGATGAAGCTGGATCACGAATGATTTGAGCGAACAGACGCATTTAGGCAGATCGGGGATCGACACAGTCTTCAGCGGCTCAGATGTCGGGAGTAAACGACAACTGCTATATTCATTATTATATCCAACAACAAAACAGCTCAATCACTTAATCTGAGACATCATGTCTTCCCCTGAACTGGAGTCGACACAATGGCGGACTGATGACAGCTCACTCAGGGCGGGTCTAAGGTAAAACGGCCTTGTCAATCAACTATCGTGGGAGCGGACTGTAAAGAACTACGTTATTCTGACAGGAATCTCAGAACAGCCTGATTTGAGAAAGGGGATTTTAAAATAGGGATTTAAAAAAAAAAAACACTGGGTGGATTTATCATTATAGGATGGATGTGTACACACACTTCCAACACACATTTATGTTCTAACAACTTGTAAAGTGAATTCTGCATCCAAATCTACGCAGAATTAGATTGCCAAATGACAAAGTTTGTTTTTATTTCAAAATAAAATGAGATTTCAGATGTTATTATATACAACATGCAAACTGTTAGAAATATCTGCCATGTTGTTGTTCAATTTTTCCAAGATTCCAAAAGCAAACGACTTTTAATGGATGTTTGTAGTCACTGTTATGCATATTATGTGATAAGTGAGCTGATAAAGGCAATAAACTTGAAATTATAACCACAGGTAACCACAAAGACTCCAGCGTTGCTATGAATAAAACAATACAATTGCAATAAGGTGGATATCAGAGTATGGCAGTATAAACAGACGGCCTCAATGTCTTGACAAGTCTTCACAATGATGTTCCAAACATGTTTGAATTTTTCTCCTGATTGAAAAAGTAAAAATCTGGAAGAACTAAACATGCACATACTCCATGCAATTACAATGAACAGGCCACCTTTGACAATTACAGTGGTGTTTTATATCCTTTTTGAAGTTTGAAGGCTTCAGTCTTTATTGTAATAGCTTGGAAAGTAAAGGCCAGTGCATGCTTCAGAGTTCCACTGAAGTACATCATACAGTTTTAGAAGATCAAAGTCTAGGCAAAAATGACTCTGAAAAGTTAGATTTTTCTATCATTTGGTTTTTGATTATGAATCAAATGAAGTGGCGTTTTGAATGTTTTAGGTATGGATAAAGTGTCTAATACTCACCACTATATATACTTGCATGCTTTTTATTCTAAGACATTTTCCCTGTCTATATATCTGTTGCATTTTTAAAGGAGTGAATCACCCAAATATCAAAAAGTTTGTTTGTTGGGTAAGTAATGGTCAGAATTTGTGTGACGGTGGTGAGTATTTGGACACTTTAGCCTCACTTAAAAGATTCAAAAATTCAAAATTTGATTACAAATGATTTTGCCTAGATTTTTATCCAAGAGATGTTGCATGAAGGTAATTCTCCTTAAGTTCACAAAGATATCGTAGTAGATTATCCACAGATGTAGATAATCACAAACAATGAACTAACTTTCAACAACTAGAAAGTGTCACAACACTCCTGTCTTTATTTGAAACAATATATCTAGACTACATGTTTTGCTAAAAGATGTGCTTGTGCTTTCATTCCTTAAAAAATGCAAACTGCTTCATTATTTTGTTATCTAATGAAATGAAAACATACATGAAATGCATTTTTAATGTTCACTTCAAATGCTTTTTGTGTAACTAGTTCTTTGCACAAGACAAATATTTGCACAAAGCTTTCAGTGGAATTTCACTGTTATCTCAATCTATCAATGAATTATAAAGTGTATGGGTGTAGGTGCCACGCAAACACCCAGGTTTATGACTCCTAGTTAAGAGGCTAAACCGAACAGGACCACATCAGTTAATTAAATCTTTCATGCAATGCATTTTAATGTCCAAACGCACTGCAACTGTAGGTCTTTGCACAAGACAAATATTTGCACAAAACTTTCAGTGGAATTCCACTGTTATCTTAATCTTTCAATTAATTATTAAGTGTATGTGTGCAGGTGTCATGCAAACACCCAAGTATGCAACTTCTAGTTAAGACGCTAAACCAAACACGACCACCTCAGTTAAGCAGCTTACATCAGAAAATTTTCAGCAAAGTGAGCAGTGGGATTAGGAAAAGCTGACAGCTGCCACCACTCTCATTCAAGCCCTTCACAATTAATGCAACAAGACAGTAAGTTCAGAAAGGGAAAGTCAGCAGAGACTTGCACAACCTTTCTGTGTGTCTCCAGGCAGCGATGCATTTAGTTTTGCTGTCACACAATGCCCTCAGTGTGTGCTATTTCTGAAGCAAATTACAGAGTAACAGAAAAGGGTGGGGAACCTCAAAATTACAGGCTTAATGTCCACTAATGTATGATGCAATACCTCAGCTTTCATCTTTTTGTTGGAGAAAAAGCATGTGTGCATACATTTCCAAGGAACTGGTTTCTTCTGAGAATACTGGTCTGGGGAACATAGGTCAGAAAAGTGAGGATCAGTGTAAACTTGAAAAGTTAAACAGTGGAAACACAGGTTTGACCCAACCTACTGGCAATGAGCAGGGACCTCATGAGTGAGTCAGAGTCTCCTACAGGCGTATATGTACAAGCATGTGGTGAGACGGCCATGCTCTGGGTGTCTGACATCTGTTGCACACGTTGTGCTTTACAAAAGCAGCCAGTAAAGTTTACTTCAGGCTGGAGGATACAAAAAGAAAGACAAATAAATCAAAGCCTCTTAACCAGAAGAATGAGTATTTTAGGCTGTTAAAACTCAAATACATGGCTTATAAGAAGAAGTTTATTTGTTAAACTAGGCCTAATTAATCTGATTTTCTCACAGAAATCTTTCTTTGGCACATTGAAGAGACCAGCCCATAAACACAGAGAGATTGTGGAGCACAGCACCATCTGTTGGTCTGAGCTGTTTCTTGGATAGAGGACAGTCTCTGATTCAGTGCAATTATGTAACATGAAGTCTTCCTTGTGTTGCCAGTATAAAGAGGGTGTGACAGGGTGTCTCAGGGAATTCAGTTGTTTATGCAGTTCAGCTAACGTATAATTAGGGAAAAGAAAATGATGGTAATACGCAACACAGGATATTCCTTAATTATATGGCTATACAAAATGAAGGTGATACTGTGAGTGGTGTCACTCGTTATCTTCTTAAAATCGTAATTTTAAAGGCAGTCATGCAATAATATTTGTTAGTTGATGTCAAGCAATGACAGCAGTGTCTTAAAGTATGATGTGTATTCTTAATCTAAAAGTAGCTTTTTTTTAAAGCAACAATTTTGTAATTTGTCTATTATTATACACACCATTTACTGTATGAGCTCATATCAATGGGAAGCTGCATAGAATATTTGTGTATTAAACAAATTAACGTCACGCCACAAGTGAACTGCAAAAAAGCTATAATGCTAATCTCAAACATTTTGATAAATTTAGAATGATCTCTATGGGTGTAACGGTACACAAACATGAGCGTTCATTATGTACCGTACCTCAATTTGAGCTCACAGTTCAGTACAACAAGAGAAAAAAAATATGCAGACTGAACTGAAACACCTGTACCATTTTTTTTCAGTAGGAATGTGTGTACTGTTACACCCCTAGTGGACACATTTGATAAAAATAATTTTCATACAGACCAATGAATATTTCAGACTGAGAAGAACCAATTCAAGTCAAAAGATTCACTCAGATCATGGTTTCTCTACACAACAGCAGTATTGGAATTACCTTGATGCGCTTCATTTGCCTGAGGACATGACAGACATCAAGTCTGACAGCAATCAAGTGACAGTTTCCACCTCAACAAACACACACACAGTTCTGAGGAATGTACTTAAGGGCATATTTGGGAATCATAGAATACAAACTGGACAACATGTCTACGTATGACAGTATCACACCCCATCAAACAAAAGAAAGAACCGTACGAATAAGAGTGCCATCTACAATGCACTGTAATGGAAGTTGTGCAATTGTAGCATGTATGGTTAATTTTGGTTATTATAAAAAGTCTCTTTGTAGAGCAGAGATGTCCAAATCAGGGTGCGCACACCAAAGCTGGCCCATGATGACCTTTGCTTTGGCCCACCAAAAAAATAAAAAATAAAAACAAGGGCAAAAACATGCCATTAAAGCATATCTATTTAATTAATTAATTTATTTTGCATTGAAATGTAAAAAAAAAAAGAGTATAATTGAATTTAATAAAAACAATTTTCAATTTACAAAAACAATTATTTATATTTTGAATTATTTAAAAAATGTTAGAAATGTCATACATTTTAATATAATATGATATTTAGGATATAATGCAACATTTACGTTTAGCTTTTGGCCCCTTGATCAAGTTTTGTCCCTTTGTATTCAAAAGTTTAGGCACCTCTGTTGATGCACTCTTCAAAAATTTGTATTTTTGTCACATGCAGTGTAGAGGAGCGTTCAAGATGCAATCTTGCATTCAGTTTATCCTTTAACAAAAAATGCACAGCAATTTTTTTTTCTTTTCAGAAATCACACCTGCTGTTTTTCCAAGTCTCCTGAATAATAATAATAAAAAAAAAATTAATGATAATCTTTTGAGCTGTAAACTGGAGTCTGTGAAAAAAAAGAAAGAAATAAAAAAGGATTTGTTTAATGCTATTAAATCATTAACCCCCGGTTTCACAGACAAGGCTTAAGCTAGTCCTGGACTAAAATGCATGTTAGAACTGAAAACTGGTTGCACTGACGTATCTTAAAATTTGTCAGTCTTATTGTTTTGTCTCAAGAGGCACACCAGTAATGTTTTTTTCTAAGGCATGTTTATAAAAGCTAATTAAATGCCTTAATTGAACTAAGATTTAATCCTGGCTTAGACTAAGCCCTGTCTGTGAAACCGGGCCTTAGACTTTTTTGCCTTTTAATTAAATCACCCAATTCATTGATCTGACATTCAAGAACTGCACATTGAACAGTCCATAGTTACAGTAAGATCAAGATTATGAGGGAATAACTTCCATTTTGGTTTGTTTCTAAAACAAATCCATCCTATTGCTTCAGAAAAAAAAAAAAATACATCTGAGGTTTAACAGCATGAACGTGAGTATTACTTATTTTCATTTTTGGATGAACTTCCCCCAGGCATAAACAACTGGACCGGTTACATTACACACTGTCCTCCTGTCAAAGATTCATCAGATCAGCATTCACATGATAACTTGCACTCTACAACTCCAGCCACTCTCTAACCAAAGAAGTTAAGCACTAGAAGTGTCCCACAGCCTTTTCTTTTTTCAAAAGCCAGTCTAAAATAACTCAACTGATATGACTTGTCTAAACTGACCTGATGACTAGTTCACTGATTTACCATTGAAACACTCACTCGATGAAAACATAGTTTAGCTTATATTTTAAGTTTTAAACACATATAATGGAATTACCATAACTGTTTAGACTAGACAAAATACAGCTGACTTCTTTAAAGTCATTCACCGTCTCTCATTCGAGAAAACGCAAGCAAATATTTTAAACAGGATGTTTAGTTTATGATTCAGAGTTTGCATTAGCTACTGTCTAAAAAAAATAATTGGTTAAAACTGCGACAGTTGCACATGTCTTCCACTTGTTTGTCATAAAGTCGTCATGGTTTTGTAATGTAGCGGTTTAATATAATGTAAAGTATATAGAAGTGAAAGAATGTGCTTACGTCTCAAACTCCTTCCTCCGCCCTGTTTGCTTCTTAACCCGTTTCCTTCTAGTTTTATTCCACTCTTCTTCTGTCCGTCTGTTGAAAAGCAGTGTATTATCTCACAGTTGGAAGAGTTTAAAGTTTTGTAGTCTCTGGTGAAGTGAAGATAAACACGCCTGAGTGAAACATGCAGCACGAGACGCGCGCGCAGAGACGCAAAAGCTCCTCCTGTTCAAGCAAAGGACAAATGATCCCGTTTCCATCCTATTAGACTACAGGCACATCTAAAAAAATTAGAATATCGTGAAAAAGTTTTTTTTTCTTGTAACTTATTTCAAAACGTGAAACTTTCATATATTTTATATTCATTACACGTAAAGTAAAACATTTTTTTTTAATTGTTTTAATTTTGATGATTAGAGCTTACAGCCCATGAAAGTAAAAAAAATCAGTATCTCAAAATATTAGAATATTTACATTTGAGTTTCAATTAATGACCATCCCTACAGTATAAATTCAGTGTACCACAATAATGGAGAAGACTGCTGACTTGGCAATGATCCAGAAGACGAACATTGACGCCCTCCACAAAGAGGGTAAGTCACAGAGGGTCATTACTGAAAGATGTGGCTGTTTACAGAGTGCTGTATCAAAGCATATTAAATGCAAAGTTGACTGGAAGGAAGAATTTGGGTAGGAAAAGGTGCACAAGCAACAGGGATGACCGCAAGCTTGAGAATACTGTCAAGCAAAGCTGACTCAAACACCTGGGAGAGCTTCACAAGGAGTGAACTTGAAGCTGGAGTCAGTGCATCAAGAGTCACCACGCTCAGACATCTTCAGGAAAAGGGCTACCAAGCCACTTCTGAACCAGAGACAACATCAGAAGCGCCTTACCTGGGCTGTGGAGAAAAAGAACTGGACTGTTGCTCATTGGTCCATAGAGAATCTATGGGGTATTGTCAAGAGGAAGATGAGAGACACCAGACCCAATAATGCAGATGACCTGAAGGCCGCTATCAAAGCAACCTGGGCTTCCATTACACCGGAGCAGTGCCACAGACTGATTGCATCCATGCCACGCCGCATTGATGCAGTAATTCATGCAGAAGGAGGCCCAACCAAGTATTGAGTGCATAGAAATTAACATACTTTTCAGAAGCCTGACATTCCTGTTTAAAATATCCTTTTTTTATTGATCTTATGTAATATTCTAATTTTCTGAGACACTGAATTTTGGGTTTTCATTATCTGTAAGCCATAATCATCAAAATTTCAAGAAATAAAGGCTTGAAATATTTCACTCTATGTGTAATGAATCTATATAATATATGGGTTTCACTTTCTGAAATGAGTGACAAATATATTGACCTTTTTCACGATATTCAAATTTTTTTGAGATGTACCTGTAGAGACCACAGGCCACTGTTCAGCCTTCATTAACTCAAACTCTCAGTCAGCCCTCCTGATGTTAACAAGACGTGTAATAATACACACTACACAAGAACTTTCATTATAGATAGGATAAATTAGAATCAACAAGTAAAAATTTGTTCAAAGATGCTATGTTTTACACAACATGTTTGCGGATCAATTTTAAAAAGGCATGTTGTTGGACACCCTTTCTTTCAGTAGAGTACAATTTATGCTTTTACATCCACACTGTTTAATAAGATTCCTGTATAGCTAAATGCAGAATACACATGCACAATGCATGGGGTATACAGCTGAGTCTGTAAAAAAAAATCTGAGATTGAGAATCGAATCTTATTTAAACCTGAAAATAAACAGTTTTTAGTGATTTCAAAAATAGTAGAGAAAAAGTTATGATTTAAAATAAATAATATAAAATTGGTAGGCTAGTAAATAAGAAAAGAAAGCAATATAGATAATATATAATTTTTCACTGGTTCTCAGACTTTTGACCTTATTGTACATCACGTCAACAAACATGTATACTAATTATTTAGTGTATTATAAAAGCAATTATCTTCATTTTCACAAGTGCCTACTCCACTTTAAAGAGTTGTCTCAGGGGTTTAAACTGAACTGTAAACCAATAAAAATCATTAACCATGAGAGATTAATCCCATTTTACACCTAAGGATTATAGAAACATTTGAATAACCAAATCTTTGGGATGTTTTCATACAGCAATCTTATATAAGATCGACTCATCATATCACTAATTCATTAACGAAAACATTGATTAATCATAATCATCAAACCTGATTTATGGCTGAAATTAGTTCAAGCTGCGAGAAGAACAACTTATGAAACATTCCCATTGCAGCACATTGAATTAACTAGTTTACATACAAATGGAAACATCTTAAAGAAATCATTCGCTCGACAAAGAAAATTCTGCCGTCATTTACTCACCCTCATGTTGTTTCAGAACTGTTTGACACTTTCTGCTGACAATATTTAAAAACAAAATTCAAATGTTTTCGTCCATACAATGAAAGTCAAACAGTTTAAAACACCACTGGACCCTATTAACTTCAACAGAAAAAAAAGAGTGAGTAAATGAGGACAGAATTTTCTTTTTTTAGCTGAACTATCACTTTAACAGCCCCTGAATGTAAAGTGTAGTTGCAGTCAGTTAGCAAACCTAGCATTGTCCCTCAGATTCCTGCCTTTACATATTTCCTGCCTCTGGTCTTCTGGAGCATTGAGCACTGCTCATTCTTCCTGTGCTCTTCCTGTCCTGTCAGAGTCAGTATATCTTATTTGGATATGTGATTTCCAGGAAATCACAGCACCTGGGATAAAATCTTTATGGGTTGGCCTCCTCCCCTGAGACCAAAAAGTAAGCAATACTGTAAGAGTAGTTAGTGGACCCCGTCACAGGGCTCAGGCAATCATGCTTGAGTTTCTGTATACAAAAATAGAACAGCTATTACATGCAATCAACCTAATTCCTGCCCATTCTTCTTCTAACCTCTTATGAAAAAAATTAGGGCTGTCTGAGATGAGAATGTGAAGTGACATAATGCCAAGTATGGTGACCCATACTCGGAATTTGTGCTCTGCATTTAACCCATCCAACGTGCACACACACAGCAGTGAACACACACACACACCGTGAACACACACCCGGAGCAGTGGGCAGCCATTTATGCTGCAGCGCCCGGGGAGCAGTTGGGGGTTCAGTGCCTTGCTCAAGGGCACCTCAGTCGTGGTATTGAGGGTGGAGAGAGCGCTGGACATTCACTCCCCCCACCTACAATCCCTGCCGGCCCGAGACTCGAACCCGCAACCTTAACTATTTAACCATTAGGCCACGACTTCCCTTATGAATGAATGAATCTCAACAAATACAAATTAAAAGCATGCAGTAACTTTCCATTTATAGATTCTTTGGTGCCTGTTCACACTAGAAGTTCAGCACGAACTGACCTGGAAACACTGAAAAATCATTCATAATTGATTAGTACTCGTAGTACATATCAAAGCACATGGAAATATCAGCGTGACTTATAATCACAATATCATGTGACTTTTCACGAGTCTTTTGAAACAAGTCTAGCTTTCTAGACTTACCTTATAAAAGAAATGTAACAGTTATATCCAATAAAGCATGAAAATTGCCTTCACATGGTAATGAATCACAATATTACTTTGTGACATCACAACTCATACAATGTTAAAGTGTATTTAATGCAACTAGACAGGGATAGTTCACACAGAAATGATCCATCTAAGATGATTTGGTGACTACTGACTTCCACTGTAAAGAAAAACATACGAATAAAAATAAATAATTAAAATACAATAAAAAAAAACACTGAGCCATTTCTCAAAATATTGTAACGTATTAAATAATTTTCATATTTAAAACTACAGAAAGTCAAACAGGTTTGGAAGCATACAGAATTTTCATTTTTGGGAGAACTATCCCTTTAACATGTATAGTTTGAGTAGAAATAACTCTACAATGTCATTGTAACATGTTTGTGTGTGTAAAGTTGTGTACAAGAGCGTATGTAGTGAGTCCGCTAAGGCAATAACAGACAGGATGTTGGAATAACATGCAGAGCAGCAGGCAGTCTTGGAATTAGAGTGTGCTATGGAAAATAGTCAAGATTACTTTCCATTCCACAGAGAGTTCTGCTGACCCTAATGGCCCTTCAGTCCTAAACATCTATCAAAGGCTTTAAAGGGAAGTTAAGGTGATGTATTGTAATTTTTCAATGTAAGAATATCTTACTTATCCCAGCATAACATACAGTGACAACTATAGGTGAGGCAACAGGTTGATTCCACTGAAAGATGTAAACACTGTGATGCCAGTAGAACATTACTCTCTCAGCAACACTGGCTCAACCAATGGTGTGAGTTTGAGGCGGGGGCTAGCCATTTATCTGGCCAATGGCAGTTAGTGGAGTGTTCGGGAAATGTTGTGGCTCAGGTGGTATTCCAGAAAACAGGTTATGCCACATACCCGGGTAAGTTTATTGATAAGTAAACAGATAACCTCAACTTTCGGTTCCAAAAACTGAGATAACTTTCATGGAATGTAAGTAGTCATAGCAAGTTATTCTTTGAACATTCAGCACAGATGTTCCATATTACAGAGGTTTCAAAGGGAGGGACAGGTTTTACACAGTATTATATATATAGTCATCGTTTTTTTTTTTTTTTTTTGTAAAGCAATAGGATAAAGCAATTTTTTATTTTTTCAACAAGATATTTTCTATAATGTATTTCTATTATAAAAAATAAATGTGATCTCACTTTACAACAAATGTGGAGGCAAAATAAACTAATACAGCTTTATTATTTTTGCCAGTCAGTTTTTGTTGATTTACAAATTTAGTCTCAAACAAACAATATAATTCTTGTTCACAGTAATAAAAAAACAATTAAAGGATTAAAACATGAGATCATTGCAAAACCTCCCATAGGTTAGGCAATATAGGAGGTGATATGCACTAAAAATATAATTAGCCATTAAACAAAAAAGGTATGGTGTAATTCTTCTTAGTGTCTGTTTCCATGCTGATTCCTGTTGAGAATGTCTTTGTCTGTTCACCGTGAACATACTGAGCTTACTCCTGGACTTGTTACTCGATGACCAGAAGAAAGATTTGGGGTTTATATGACAGTGAGTTAACTCTTCTTTCTGGAATACCTGTCAGAAGCTCACTTCGCTTTCAAATAATATTTAGGGCATGTTTATGCTAGGGCAGGTTTGGTTAAAAGAAAATCTGGTGTGATTGCTCTGTTAGGGCAGTTCATTTGAATTAGTGTGAATGTTGACAATTGAACCTTGGTGTGCACCATACTTTTCACCTCTTGAGAACCTCAAGGCAAATGAAAGTCCTTCAGCTATTGTGTATCATCTTGTTTCAAATGCCTCAAAAACTTTGTCTTATGATGAGCTTACTGTAAGAACCACTGGAAGCCTAGAGTCCTTGCAGGAACCTTTCTGAAAAGGTTCCTAGAGATTCTCCAAAAAGTCTTGAAAAGCTGTTTGGCTTGACCTGGTTGAAAAGCACGTGTAGGACTTTCACCAACGTGCTAATACAGAAAGCATGACAAAGGTTGTATGCATTGGGCTTTTCATCAGGCCATCTACCCTATCTCTACTCTGGTATTTGTCCTTGCCCTCGACCTTTCTCTAGCCTTCAGTCTCAGTGTTCAGTTTTGCTTGGCTCTTCTCCCTCCACTCCCTCTCTGGGACTGACTTCCACGGAGAGGATCTCCTCTCCCTCAACGCGGGGAGTCATGCGGATGATCATGGTGCTGTCGGTGGTCTCTGATACCATGTCATCTTCATCCGGGATGCAAGGCCGGGGAATGGGTGAACGGCGGTGCATGGGGGAGGGAGGGGGCACTGGAGCTGTGGAGGTCCTGCCGGAAACAGGAGTGGATGGCTGAGGGAGAGAGAGACAAACAGGACAGACAAAATAGTAAGGGACCTGACTGGTCAAATGCCAACAAACTGCACTATTTTAGACATGAAAAACTTTGCCTGCACAAGAACAGAGTGCTGTTATCATCAATTATAAAAAGTGACTCCATTAATCGGTTTCAAGGTTTCACATATTAAACGACGTTCACACAAACGACGTAACTCGGGGAGAAGAATGGTTGAGTAAATTGTTATTTTTGTTTTCTTTGTGCAAAAAAAAAAGTATTCACGTAGTGTCGCAAAACTGAAGTTGAGCCCCTGATGTCACATGGACTGTTTTACCGATGTATTTACTACGTTTTTGGACCTGGGAACATTTCAGTTGCGTTGCTGTCTATGGAGGGTCAGATAGCTTTCCGATTTTAATAAAACATATCTTAATTTGTGTTCCAAAGATGTACGAAGGTCTTACGAGTTTGGAACGACATGAGGGTGAGTAATTAATGACATAATTTACATTTTGGGGTGAACTATACCTTTAAAGTAATACTGTTTGTATGCACTATATAACAGGGCCTGAACAGGTTGTGGGATTGTTTTGCACACAGTTTTAAAAGTTCCTGAAAATTCTGGCGTCACAACACTGTAATTCCCACACACATCTAAACAGCACACACAACAATTACTGTACATTTGCAGAAAGTACATAATTTGTGCTCAAAATTAGCCTAAAATGTCTAATTAGGGATAAGCAATGATCCATTTCCCAAAAGCACAAACATAGTCATTTTAAACTTTTCAATGTTTATAATTTTGTGTACAGTATATTCACAGTTCGTGAAAGTGAAAAAATTAAATACAATTTAAAAAAAAGTTTTAAAATAATTATAAACATTGTAGCATATTTTTTATTATTTATTTTCTCATTTATTTATTTTGTTTATTTGTAAAGTCACAACTTTGATGTAAAATAAAACTGTTTCGATCTATTTACTATTTGCAATGGTTTCTATTTGCTATTTTTCATATTGTGATTTTTGGTGAACTGTATTAAATCCATTCAGGGTCAGTTTGACCTGCAAACATCAGAATAATTATTAATTATAACAATAGTTTGTGAAACCCAAAACATACAGGATATGATGTTTATCATAATGATATTCTGACTACTGAACTTATTTAGTCACCTTCTATGGTCAGTTTTCTCTTTTCAAGCCAATTACTGTCAAGGTGGAGCAAATGTTTAAAGAAAATGTTGCTAACCATGGTTAAAAGGATAGTTCACTCAAAAATGAAAATTCACAACATCCGGCGCGTGACGCGTCAACGTACTCTGGCATAGTAGGTGCATTCGCGGAAGCGATCTTTGACGCGTCACTCGCCAGATGTTGTGAACGCGCTCAGGACAGTTGGACATTGCGGTGAATCAGAGGTAAAAAATTATATACATAATGTTCAGTTTCTTGCACAGACCGATCGTTTCGTGTCTTTAGACTTCAACGTATCGTCACGAGCTGCATGGTTTAATTTGGTTTTGTCTGTGTATGTTTTTTTGACTCTCAAAGCCGTGGGTCCCATTGACTGCCATTTTATGACTGACAGACTGCAACGGTATGAGTTAAAAAATCTTCCTTTGTGTTCTACTGAAGAAAAAAAAAACACCTACATCTTGGATGCTCTGGGGGTAAGCAGATAAACATCAAATTAAAATTTTTGTGTGAACTATTCCTTTAAATCAGCAAAAGTTAGTTAAACCGTTGACAAACCTAAACAACACACCCCGATCACATTCAAGTCTTCAGTTGACGTTTAAGTTATTAACTGAAAATCAATCAAATGGCAAATACGCCAAATGCATAAATGTAAAATATGGTTAGATGCATCACTTCAAGTTTTCTGTAAATGCTGTTTTGGTCTCAAGACATCGTTTGATATCGTTTATTTATTACAATGCATCTTAAGGCACCAATTCTTACGGTGGATGACAAGATTTTCAGTTATCTGTTTTTTAGCCAGAGTTTTCATCTGTCTTCAAAATATGTTTTTGGCATAAAAGCATCACAACAGGGGATATAAATACCTCTAGAGTAGCTCCCTTATAAGCCTCCTTTAGCTTGGCAAAAATCTCTCCTGTGCCAACCTCCAGGGCAGCCTTGTATAATTTGGGCGTCTCCGGCCGCTGCGGGATGACCTCACCCGTGTCTTTAGCCTGGCCCTTCTCATCTGCAGGCTTCTTATCTTTGGTCAACATTTTCCTATGGAAGAAGACAAACTCATTAGGATGACAGGAAGTTGAGTTGTAAGCTAGCATGTGCATCACTGAGATTCTAACAGGAAGCAGACCTCAGTAGGGTTTGAGATGACATCAGATGACACGATCTCATGCACTTACATAACATCATTCACCACACACACACACACACACACACACACACACACACACACACACACACACACAGTAAATTGGTCTCACGGGTGAATGCATCATGCGACTCATGTCTGACTACATTTACCTTCTTCAGTTCCTCAATTACTAACAAAATCAAACACTAATCTCCCATATTCCTCCTTGCATTAAAGAGAAAGTAGGGGAAAAGATGTACATGAGGATGTACATGAGAGAAAGCGATATTGGTTGCACTTTATTTTACAGTATGTGTACTTATCCAAAAAAGTACTGGTAATATATGCTTAGGGGTAGGTTCAGGGTTAGTACCTACAATACTACAATTACTACAATAAGTACATAGTATGTACATGAGGAACAGGACTGTAAAATAAAGTGCTACCGCGATATTTAGCAAACATGGCTAATCTATAGAGATCTGTGAGTGTGATACAGAGCTGTAAATGGCTCCGGCCACTGCGCTGGATGAAGTGTGTGTGTGTGTGTGTGTAAGGATTGCTGGGGCTCCTTGTAGAGGTTCGAGCTCCGATCCCTCTCACTTGGCCTTCTTGCGCAGCAGCTTCTGGGACTCGGGGTAGTGCACTAAGATCTCTGCCAGGTCCTTCTTATCCAAGATGAAGAGGTTAGCAAAACCATGGGCCTTTACATTAGCCGTACGTCGGTTCCCGCCACCACCTGCCAGCAAACTGATGGAGTAAACACACAAAAAACAGTAAAAGTTTGGCTTTTTAAACAAAGCATGATTTATCTTTCTCACACTAGCTATTTTTCCATCCAGTGTTGCAGATAGCACATAAAACATTTGCAAATTAAGCACCGTATCCATCCCATGTGTTCAAAAGAACAAAATCGTCACTTCCTTGGAAAGTGGTGGAAGTTTCAATAATAAAAATGAAAGTTGCTGCAACTGGGAAAGCTTTTGGCTGTAATTTCCTACCTAATAAATGAATTCTGCCACACGAAACGCAATAACAAACGCTGTCATGTTATCTTGCGCTCGGATGCCTGATGTTTGGGAACGCAATCAAATGAGAGGTGATTTCACCAAATCATTTTGATGATAGACTTTGGCTCAGGCATTTCAAAATGATTCAAATAACATTTGAGGTGGTGTGCTGGTTAGTTCCGTTATCCAATCACATGATCTGTTGAGGAAAAAGTCACATGAGTTTGTTTGTTGCACATTGAGGAATTTACTTGCTAAATGTGTTTCCACCTTCTTCTCGGATACAAAATAATCAACTGAGCACATATGTTTTAGATGTGCATTTTAAGATTTTATGTGCATCTTCAAGCGATATCCCATACAGTTTATTTTGGCAAATGTAGTAGAAAAATACAGTACATACTGCATTCTTCAAAAATAATAAATTAAAGTAGTACTATTCCTATGAGATCTCATACGATTTTATTTAGCCGTCATAAGCTGACTTCATCAGTACATGATGTATGACAGCTGCATCTTCAATAATTTTTACTTACCTAATTTCCCCAAACACAGAGCCAGCTCTCAGAGTCACAAACACCGTCGTCCCATCAGGCCCTCCAACCACCTGCACCTCTCCAGCTTTGATGATGTACATCTCTCGGCCGATCTCACCCTGACCGGCAGCCGAGCGGGACAAGAGTCAGTTCAAAACGCTAACGGATAAAAGGCTCTTTCATGGTGGCTGCTTGAGACAACCTTCAAATATACTGGACATATACTGAGATTATCTACTGGAGGTTTAAAAATATTGTTGCAATGCAATAGCAAAGCATCTACAATAAATCACAAAAATAGTAAATTACATATTGCTCACTTTTTTACAAACAGAGTCTCCTGGAAGATACACCACAGATTTCAGCCTCTTGAGCATGTCAAATATCATCTGTCGGTCACATCCCTGGAACAAACAAGAGAAAGACTTCTCAATGGCTTTCACAACCCATTACAGTATCATCATGTGACATTTTAAACAGATGAAACAGGATATTCAAAGATATTTGAAGCATTTTTTATTGATTTATTAAATAATGTAAAGTTTCTATCTATCTATCTATCTATCTATCTATCTATCTATCTATCTATCTATCTATCTATCTATCTATCTATCTATCTATCTATCTATCAAGTTTAAATTTTTTTTATTCTATATTATTTAAAAACATAATTTTTTGATGTAGAAGTCCCAATTGAGATTTGAAGTATTTTTCAGTGTGTTCAATTAAATGTTTATGTTATTTTGGTTGTATTTGTGAGTTAATGAAAATGTTACTGGTTGTGTAAAATAGTGACATAATATTGTAATACTGATCGTAGGCCCCTGAATATTATCAAATCATAATTCTATTATGGCATGTTTTGAGGTATCAACAAATATTGTATCACTGGCTAAGAGAATCAGCGGCAGATCATATTGTGATGAAATGCCTATTATGATTTACACCCATAGAATAAGGGTCAGTTTGATTTCATGTTGAATTTATGTCTGGTGCATTTGTTTCTGGTCCAAGGTGGTCATATATGGTCATTAGCTGGTCCCAACATGTTTAATCAGCTGAACAACCAGTCAGTGGAACTTGCTTCAGCCAAGCAATCTTGGTCAGGAGCAAAACTACTTCAGCCTTAAACCAGAGTGGTCTACTTTTCCTTCAGTATTTTGACTTTGTCATTTAGACTCTGTCATTCTGTGTGTGTTCATGAAAGAAAGAAAAGAGTGAAATAATAGACACTCACCTGAAAGAGCGCCACTTTACTGACAATGCTGTAGTTGACATCTGCAGCGATGTCCAGACGCATCTTATCTGGAAGCTGAATGAGTAACTCCTGCTCATCTGAAGACAAACGGATCATGAAACACAGACAAAACACACACATATCATATGCAAACATCTAGTGCAGTGGAATTCTGCTTACCCAGCATGCCTTGCGACTTCCAGGTGTAGTCGTACCAGGTCTTGACGCGGTTCTGGACCTCGCGGGGGATCCTGTAGGAGCTCATGTATTTGACGGTGCTGTCCACGCAGTGTCTGTAATAGGCCTCACCTGCAGTAGCAGCTCCAACTACATCTCTCATCTATGAGTACACACACACACAAAAATAATATAACGTGGCACACACATAAAGTGGCATAATATACAGATCAGTGGCCAAACCATATTTCAGATCAAAAACAAGACAAAAATAAGAAATTATAATTTGCATTAAGAAAAAGATTGTCAAAAACATATTTTTAAAATATTTTTTATATTATTTTTTTTAATTATATTTTTATATTTGATCACATTATATTCCTACAAGTCTAGTTAACAATTTTTTTTTTATTAGAAATAGAAAATGTTATTAGTTATAAGTGTTTATGTTTTATTATAGTGATTAGTGCTTCTCATTATATACAGTGTGATATTAGTATAATTTTATACTTTTTGTTAATATTTTGAATTATTATATTTTAGATTTGTTTTGTTTTTATTTGAATTTTAATAATATTTTTAATAGAATGTTTTGTATTTTTGTCTATTATTGTAATTTTTTATTTGTATTTCACAGTTAGTTTTGGTTATTTTAGTACATCAAGTTTAACTAAATGTTGAAAATGTTACAATGTTGAAGTTAAAGTTGATTTTATTTCAAGGAACATTATTATTATTATTAATCGTTTTAGTTTGTTATTATTATTATTTTATTATAGTTTAGTTTTTAATGGTTTTCAGTTTTATCTATAATAACTCTAATTAGATAATACCATAATTGTAAAAGATAATCTGCTAAATAAATTCAATAAAACACAGATTTTCATTATTTTTACATAATTCCCCCCAATCTCATCACTGTACTTCCAGAAATTTCAAGTATTTATAATACAGTAACAAAGTCTTCTTTTTTAAAATTTGGGGGAATTAGGATGCTTTGAAGTCCTATAAGTCTTATTTTCTTTATGCAAAATACAATTTCCTAGTTCTTTCTTTTGATTTTGGGGAAAATTTTACAATAAATGAGATTCACCCAGAATTTCTTTCTCGTTTGACTCCCACCTGACCAATCATGATGGAGAAAGCAAAGACTCCCACGAAGTAGTTGACGAGTTGGAAGACGATTTCAAAGACAGTGGTGGGATCAGGCAAACCTCCGATGGCGATCAGAGTCTTCACAGCAAAGTAGTAGCAGCGAATATAACTGTATGCCACAAACACAGACTCATATTACATTATCTCCACTTTACACAACATACCACTGTGAAATAGACTGAGAATGATAAGCTCACCTGATTCCTTTGCCATTATAGACCCATTTGGTAGAACCCAGTCCCTCATAGTCAGAACCCCAATAGAAAATGCAAGCATTACAGTGCAGAGAGTACAGCAGGTACGCACTCGTCCGGATCACCCTGCAATCCAAAGTCTTTCATTTTTGGGTGAACTGTCCTTTTAAGAGACCTCTGGTGGTGGAATCTTACCTCTAAATGTAGGCTTTGCTCATCACAGCTTCCAGACGATCATTAAACTCAAAGAATGCATTGTACTGCAAAAGAGACACAGAATAAGTGTGAGTTTTAAGGATGTGTGTGTGAAAGTGGGACGAGAACAGGGTCGGTGTGTGTGTGTGTGTTTACCTTTAGAAGGCGAGGGAACCTCAAGAGCGATTTGACGCCTGTGAAGGCATACAGCAAATCCAGTGGAAAGAGACTGATCACATCCATCTGAAACACCCAACACCAATGGAAGTTTCACTAACTGATTGAAGTTTTTTGTAAGGTGTCAATGCATAGATTTAGTAGAAAATAATTTGACCCTGAATCGCTCTGTTTGCCTGTAGTTGTCTCTCATATCGTTTTTGTCACACTGAGACAGACAAAACATAAAAAATAGATATCAACAAAATAAAACAAACAGTGGCCTCAAAACAGATCCAGATAATTACAAATGTATGAATGGCATTGTATTATATTGCAACAAAACATTCATTTTAAAGAATGACAGTATTGAAGCCTGTTTAATAAAAATAAAAAGTTTGTAGTTTGTCACAATTCTGACCTGTTCTCTTGCAGTTCTCAATATTGTGTCACAATTCTTAGAAAAAAACTCAAATTGCAATATATAAATGCAGAATTGCGAGATACAAACTTCCCCTCACAATTCTGAGTTTATATCTCACAATTGACTTTTTCTAAGAATCGAGAGACATGAACTCAGAATTGCGAGAAAAAAACGTCTGAATTTTAAGATTTGAAAAAAATCACAATTACCTTTTTTTTTTCTGTGGCTGAAACAGGCTTCCACAATTTCAAGCAAAACATTCACAAACAGAAATTTGTGATGTTTGAAACACTAAAATAGTAGATATACTGTTCAAAGCTACAACAAAAAATGTTGTTACACTTTCTGGTTGTCAGAAGTTAATTGAGTTGTGTTCGACGCTGCAGGTGCTCTCGCTCACCACAATGTCCCCTCCTCTCACAAACTGCAGTCTGGGCTGCATAACGAAGATGTTGAGAATATAAATGCCATCACAGAGGTAATCCATCAGCAGCCACCAGTGAATGTTCTCAGGCGTCTGGTACGGGAAAGTGCAGCGCACAGGGATCAGCCAAACATTCCAGTTCCACGTGAGACTCACAAAGAACAGCCACACCACGTAGATCAAGTCTGTGAAGAATCAGAAAGAATCAGTAGGCATACAGTATACAGTATGCATGACATTATACAGCACATTTTAATCTTTTTTCCTGTAATTTTAAGTGTACTTAACCAAAAAAGAGCTGCTTTGAGAGTCACTTCACCAGCATTTCAACATTACATTTAATATAAAAAAAACTATTGTTCTTCATGACATCTTGTCAAAATAAAATTTTGGGTTAGCTTGAAGAAATTATGACCGAAATATATTTCTATTGCACAGTAGAATTCACTTCTCGAAGTAATAATAATACAATTCTGAAAACATTATTTTTTAAAGAGGAATCAGTTTTTTAACATTTTAACAGTAAACCTCTATTTGCACCACTTTGTTGGCCAAAAACAAAAGGAATTGTTACATTTTAATTAAATTACATTTTAAATATTAAATTGACTGACTAAATATGAATAATTGATCAACTATGCTTTTGATTGATGATCACTATTTTTTTGTATTAAATCATAAATCCAGAAAAATTTAAACTGGCTGTAGATCTCACCTGTGTAGGGATCAATGCTGGATGGGAAACGGTAGTCCAGTATGACTCTCAGCCATGCAGGAATCTGGGGCATTTTGAACTGAGGAGCTGGGAACTTGTATCCCATAAACTCGTAGATTTTAACCTCCTCTTCAGCCTTCTCCTCAGCATCTTTCGTTTCCTCTGGAGGAGGTGGAGCTTCACCGGGCTTTTTGGCCGGAGCTAGGGTTCAAATATCAAAGGTGAAGAATCAATCTATCCTTGACCTGACAGCACTGAACTAATACAGTAAAATAAACCACAACTAAAAGTCTACTCACATGCTGAAGGGCTTTCGTCATTAGACTCGTCTGGATGCACCAATCTATCTCTTGCACGGTCTGCTCCTGCAGACGCTCATTCACAACAATACTTGTCTGACTGGCTGCAGACGCTGGACGCTCAAGGCCTCTACAGAAAATGACGACACATCAGAGGAAGTCACGTCAGATATCTCAGTTGAGTCTAAAGCAACTTTATGGATTTTTAAAGACTCACTCATCCACAGCAAGTAGATCAGACTTGTTCATGTCTTCATCTTCCTCACCAGGAGCCATCTCCTCCTGCATTCTTCTGAACATCATACAACACATTACAATCTATACTATAGCAGCTGTAGTTTTACAAACTAGATAAAGAGCAACTTACTCTGAATCCACAGCTTTGCTGAGAGTGGAAAGAAAAAAACAGGACTTTCAGAGAAATAGCATTATATGTGTGCACAATATTTAGCCAGTAAATTATATTGTTAGGTCAGATGGATAAACACTGACCTGCGGGATGGCCGATTTGTTACAGGAACAGTGAGGGTCATTGAGTCTAACTCAGAGGGCACAATGATTTTGGGAACGCTCATCTCTCCATCATCCACTTCCTCTACCTTCAGTGCTGGCTTCACATGGGTGCTTTCTGAGAGCACACACAATGACACAATGAAGCAGATACACAACAGATTCTTGTTCAAATACTAGTTTATATACAGGTATATGTATATACATACAATAAATGGCAGACAGTTTATTGTAACCAAATAACAATAAATTAAAAAAAAATGTGGTTTTTATTTTGGTGCCTAAATAAGTGCAAGTCAAAAAAAGACCTCCAGATCTCTGTGATATTCAGAAGACTGTCAATATAATTTTTTTTTATTGTCCAGCACATCTCCTCAACAGGACACAGGAGCTGAGGCAATATTCATGTCAATAGCGCACACGTGGTAGAGTTTGGAAAAAAAACATAACCTTAAGTGTGAGCTATAGTAACATTGGTACTTGCATTAGCAACAAATAACTGGCACACAACAGACAGCACGGCACAGCACAGCAATATCTAGCACAAACCGTTCACCTGAGAGATTGCTGGAGGTTTGGCATCTTTTTGTAACTGCAGGGCACTTTAAAGTCATGTCTATAGATGTCAAGCATGGAATGATTTGGATATTAGGGCACTTCATCATGGGATGTTTTAAGAATAAAATCCACTAACTACAAATTCCAACTCCAAGACTACATGCTGCTGCTGATGCGTTCTACATGGGCTTGAGGATGTTGAGGCGGTGGAGAACGTTCTGGAAGCACTGATTGGCTTGTTTTGGGAGCTGGGACATCTCCTGGTATAGCAGCAGGAAATCGGAGGGCATCTTGGGGAGGGGAACATTATTGTTTTTCAGCAGATGTAAGCTGCCCAGACATGCGGAAGCATGGGGGATGCGAAGAATCCAGCTCTTTACGCCAGAACAGCTAGCAGGCACTGCAGATAGGCAGACCACTTCAGTTATGCTCATATTCTATTGCATTGATTATGCACAAACTGGATATCAACAGTTACAGTTATGTTCCTTTGCTTTATATTGCACATCTTTCATACTTGTCTATAGTCACTGTATGTATGTGCGTGTGTTTATGTTCACACCAACCTCCACATCCTTCTTCAGGAGGTTCCTCTTCCTGTAACAGCAAAAAAGAAGATAAATAAAAGAAACATGTATAAGACAGCAAATGTGAGTCAAATACAGTTCCTGTTCCTGTCCTTATAGTTTCATTTAGTTAATTTAAGTTCATTTGTTACCAGCTGTGTTTGTTAATTATCTTGTTTAGTTGATTTAAGCCATGTGTTTCCCTGAGTCTAGTGTCCAGTATTAACATTGATGTCCTGTTTCCTGTGTGTCTCTGCCCTGCCTTGTGTTACCCCAATTTGGATTATTTATTAAAGACTTTATGTTGAGTTTACTCCTCGTCTCCTTGCTTCCCATGTGTTGTTTCGTGACAGAATACCGGACCCACAAGACCGTAAGCGGCGCCCATTCTCCACGCTTGTTTAACGTGTTTTGAAAATGTTCAAAACCCCCTGCGGCATGGAAGTTGCCGCTCGTCATCCCGGGATCGAGAGTGAGTGAGTACTGCAAGTCTGCCGGCCGCTCATCAGTCAAGTTCACCGGCCACCATGAAGTCAAGCCCGCTGGCTGCGGCTCACTCAAGCCTGCTGGTTGATCCGAAGTCAAGGCTGCCGACCGTTCACCTGTCAAGCCCGCCGGCCGCTCGTCAGTCAAGTTCACCGGCCGCTCATCTGTCCAGTCCGCCAGCCACTCATCTGTCCAGTCCGCCGGCCGCGGTTCATTCAAACCCGCCGGTTGATCGTTAGTCAAGTTTGCTTACCGTTCATCTGTCCAGCCCGCCGGCCCCTTGTCAGTCAAGTTTGCAGGCTGCTCATCAGTCAGGTTTGCCGGCTGTTCATCTGTCCAGCCCGCCGGTCGCTCATCAGTCAAGTTCGCCGGCTGCTCCAAAGTCAAGCCCGCTGGCTGCGGCTCACTTCAGCTCCAAAGTTTTCTCCAGTGTCCTGACCAAGAGTCCAGTGCAGGCTCCAGCCCATGACCAGAGTCAAGTCATGTCCCCTGAAGACATATTTTAAAGTCTTGTTGTATCCACAGGACCATTTTTAATCTGCCTTGTCTTGTCTGTTGGGGTTCTCTTGTTGCCTCAATGGAAGCGGTTCCTGAGTAAACCCTGAGATGGCCCCTCACTCCACGTCCAGCCCAAGGAGAGCTGTTGTGCTCTCGTCATGCCCAGAGAGGGTCTCAGATTCCAAGCCTAGCCCGCGGAGGGCTCCTGTTCCTGAGTTTAGCCCTAATTTCTCCCCAAGTTATTTTTTGGGGGGCTAAGAGGATCCAGTCGTAGAGGCCGTGGCGAAGGATGAGGCCACAGCCACGAAGATCACCCGCCATGGCTTCCAGAGCTCCCAACTCCGCCATGGCCTCCTGAGCTCCCCGCCCCACCATGGCTCCGGAGTCCCCCGTGTCTGTCCTGAGGGGCCTCTAGAAAGTCCCAACCCCCCCAGACCTGTGTCCTGTCTTGTCTTGAGGTTTTCTGTCTTGTGCTTCCCTTGACTTAGTTTTCCCTCAGGTATGCCCATATTTGGTTTTGTTCCTGTTCCTGTCCTTATTGTTTCATTTAGTTCATTTAAGTTTTGTTACCAGCTGTGTTTGTTAATTATCTCATTTAGTTGGATTATTTAAGCCCTTTGTTTCCCTGAGTCTAGTGTCCGGTATTAACGTCGATGTCCTGTTTCCTGTGTGTCTCTGCCCTGCCTTCTGTTATCCCGTTTTGGATTATTTATTAAAGACTTTATGTTGAGTTTACTCCTCGTCTCCTTGCTTTCCCTGTGTTTCATGACACACGTAACTCATTGAATGAAACATGAAATTTGATTATTTTCAACCTAGGTTGATTATTTTAATCACTATAAATTTGCATTTAATTGAACAAAAATAAATAAACAATTGTGATTGTATTTTCAGATCTGTCACGTGTTCTAATAATTTTGGCCACCACTGTATACTGCAAGTCATATGTGACTATTATATTCAGAAATGATGTTGTTTATTCATTCATTCATTCATTCTCATGTTTATCTCATTCAACAAATCTAAATGTGTGCATTTCATGCATGTTTTGTGTACTTGATGTTAATTGCATTACATAAGTCACAATGGAATATAAATCACAGCATGTTTCCGATGATAAAACATGCGGGTTATATTTTTGAAAATACGGTAATAATTATATCTGTTTTTGATCAATTAGATGTTGTCTTGGTGAAAATAAATATCAGTTCCTTTCAAAAAGTTAAAATATCTTCCCAATCTAAATGGTACCTTGCTAAAATCTTTGAAGCAATGTTACCTGGTCAGCATCAAGAGGTAAAGATGCCTGTTGAGGTTGACTGGTCACCGGCGGTGGTGGAGGACTTTGGGGTGCCTGATCTGAGATCTCAGACTCGTGCGGCGAAGGCTCCGCTGGGTAGACGTCCATCAGGCTCCTGAAAAAGGGGTTTGAGCAGAAGTCTAGTCATGGAAACATAACCAGTCAATCACAGACGTCCAGAAGCTGGTTAACCACCAATCAGATCTGCAGGTGTTGACCAGATAAAACTCAAAGAAGCTGACAAAAACAAGTTATTGGATTATTAAAATTCTGACAATCACATTTGTACTCAGCTGAACGGATGTTTTTAGATTCAGGTGCAGGGAAAATGGATTTATGATTTTTATGATCTTTCATAAAAAGATTATGGTTTAAGGAATATTTCATTCAAAAAAAGAAAATGTACTGCAAATGTGCTAACTCTCAGGCCATCCAAGGCAAATTCAACTCATAAGAACAAATTTAGAGAAAAGTGGCATTACCTCTCTTGCTCACCAATGGATACTCTGCAGTGAATGGGTGCCGTCAGAATGAGAGTCCAAACAGCGGATAAAAACATCACAATAATACACAAATGATCCACACCACTCCAGTAAAAGAGAAAGTGAAAATCTTTTTGAACTTCAAAGTTTTGCTCCCAACTAAAATACGAGTCATCTAGTCTGAATCAGGAGAGAAATATGCTTAATAATCTGTTTAAAAATCACAAACTAGTGTAGGCCAGTCTAACATACCTATTCATGTCGGCACTGTTTACAGGGGATGTCAAGTTGGTTGCGAAATGTTGATAAAAAGTGCACATTTCAGTTTAATTCCATGACTTTCTGGCTTTCTGAAATCAGCACTGCAATACACAGCAAAACTGTGTTCTACTTCTACTTAAGTGCTTTGGCCTAAAAGCTTTTTTAGCATCAGCTGTTCTGGTTTTCAGACAGAATGGTTTATAGTGACGCGGTAAAGCAGGATGAAGCCTAAATGAAGCATCTGACATCATGCCCAAAATAACACAAAGTGCTCAAAAGTGGGTCACTTCTATATTTGTAATGGTTTGTCTTTTTACAAACTGACATAACACTCAAAAGAGGTTTGCTTTGATTTAACTAAACATTCTCTACATGGGCTAATATTAATTACCTTATATTAATTTCCATGTTCTTTTTTAGTGTTGTTGAACGAAGTCTCTTATGCTCAACAAGGTTGCATTTATTTGTTTAAAAATACAGTAATATTGTGAAAGATTATTACAGTTAAAATAACTGTTTTCTATTTGAATATATTTTAAAATATAATTTATTCCTGTGAGTCAAAGCTTTCAGCATCATTACTCCAGTTACATGATCATTCAGAAATTATTCTAATATGCTGATCAGCTGCTTAAAAACATTTATTATTATTTTTATCAGTGTGGAAATGGTGATAATGATTATTTTTGGGGTAAAAAAAATAAGAAATTAATACTTTTATTCAGCAAGGACTCGTTCAATTAAGTAAAGACATTTATTATTGTTACAAAAGATTTGTATTTCAAATAAATGCTGTTCTTTTGAATTTTCTATTCATGAAAAGAATGCATTATGGATTCCACAGATTTATTAAGCAGCACAACTGTTTTCAACATTAATAATAATAACAATAAACGTTTCTTGAGCACCAAATCAGCATATTAGAATGATTTCTGAAGGATTTTGTACTGTATATATATATCTGATATATATAATACGGCCCACTCTAAAGACAATGTAAAACACTGCATGAATGTATGAAGGCTTCATACTTATCTCAGGAGTACATGCTTTAGTTTTACAGGAACAGTAGAGGCTGTGTGGGGACTGTGTAGATATAACAGCAGCTAAAGCATGTGTTGCAGCTTTAATGAAGTATAATGTGACACTGAAGGACCCTGCTATCGCTGCTTTATTTGTCATGTCATCTACCCCAGTAGTGTAATGCTCAGGCTGCTAGCGCTTTGCTGCTTAGCTCTGAGGATGAAGGCCTTACTCTGTGTTCTTACTATCCTCACTCTCCTCCTCGCTCTCTTCACGGAGCGGCTGTGACCTGTATGGCGAGCCGGAGAGAGGACAAACAGCACTTCAGCTGTTCACTCAGGAGAATAAAGTAACAGTACAGCAGTAAAGAGAAGCAAGCAAATTAGGAATGTATGGAGGGAAAAGTTGTAGTTAATGGTGAATAAGTGTTTCCTCTTCTAAAGTGTTACCAATAATAATAATAACTGTTTCTTGAGCAGCAACTCAGCATAATAAAATGATTTCTGAAGGATCATGTGACACTGAAGACTAGAGTAGTGATGTTAAAAATTCAGCTTTGCATTACAGAAATAAATAGCATTTTACAATAGACAACAGTTATTTAAAATTATAATATCATAACATATTACTGTTTTTATTTGTATTTTTGGTGAACATAAGAATCTTCTTTCAAAAACATAAAAAAATCTTACTTATTTGATAAATAAATGATAAATGTATGTAATGAAGTGTAATGTAACGAAGCATATAGATGACCACAAAGCCAATAAAAATAGACAAAAAGCTAGCTCTTATTCTAAGCCAAAGACTATTGTTACTTGTTTTTGTTATTTGGCGAGTGTTCATTTTGGACCCTGGCAGAAAGCAAACAGCGAGAGCGGAAGGGAGGGGAGACACTTACTCTGGCTCTTCTTCATTCTCTTCCTCCTGGATATTTGGCAGTCTTTGTAAAACAAACAGTGAATAGGTGAATTCTGAACACTGTAAGTGTGTTTATGTGTGTGTGTGTGTGTGTGACAGAGAGAAAGGGATAGTATGAGAGACATAGAGACAGCGCATTGGTCGCAAAAACTTTTGTAGCCACTTTTGTGATTTCACACCCCAGATCTCAGTCGTAACAAACACAGAACGGGGTTCCTCTCTGAGTTTGTGACTTACTGCTCCTCATTGTAAGGCTCTTCAGTTTTTGTGTCGATGATGATCTTCGTGGTGTGCTCTTCCTCCAGTTGTCTGACGGCCAATTCTGCAGCCTGCCGGGCTAGGTCCTCTGCCATACGAGCCGCTTCCACATGTTCCTGCTGCAGTCTACACACACACACACACACACACACACACACACACACACACACACACACACAGAGTGATGTAATGCCTTCACATGTTACTGAAATGAAAAAAATACACTGCATGACTTCAGGGGGGATTTATGTGCAGCCTCCCATTAATTGCGACTGGGAAAAAATTTTGATACCCGAGTTTCAGAGTTGGAAGAATTCATATTGCATACAATTATACATGACATAGCATAGAAGAATGTGTTTCTGTAGTGACCTGTATGTCATTTTGGTCATATACTTTTACGTATATCTGTGATCATTTGATGCATTTTTTACACAGAGATACTGGCATTTAATTTTGAAATACTCTGTAATAAACCATGGGTTTCATTTCTCCGACAACAAAGCGACATTCAGCATACTCAAACTGGGTTAAAGATATTACTTTAACCAAGTCTTAAAAGTACAGTAGCAAAATGGACTGAGGGTCAGTGAGAGAGTAAAAACCAGTCATAAAAACTAAACTAAAGACTGGTTTTGGTGCAATTTACCTTGAAAAATATTAAAAGTGTAGAATATAATCTAGCCCTTAATTAACCCTATAAAGCCTTTCATATAAAGTCTTTGTTTTTGATGCACAAATTATTCAGGCCTCTAAATAATCAGAATGATACAAAGTTTGCTGAAAACCAATTTTTATTATTATTATTATTTTAGTCTACATGCCTCTATCATCTATTATACTCAGCAAGTAAAATGCCTTTTAGTGTAACTCTGAAAATATCCACCTCCAGGTCATGGTTCACATGTCTTTACCGATTTTAATACGAAAGTGTGAGAGTAACTTTATATACCCTGTGTACCCCTGTCCTGTGTTTTCCCTCCCTCATGTTTCCTTATGCTCTTATTTGGTCTTCCTGTTCCTGTCTTCATTATTAGTTCATTAGTCTCTGTCTGTGTTTGATTCATCTCCTAGTTTAGTTCTGATTATTTAAACCCTGTGTCTTCCCTTGTCCTACGTTCGGGATTGAATGTCATCCTTGGGTGCCGGCATATGTTCCTTGCCTTTTGAGTCATTAAAGACTGTTATATTTGAAGCTGATCTCTGCGTCTCCTTGTTCCATGCTCCTGAGTAACGTGACATTAGTAATATTTCAAGATGAACACTTATTGGACAACTTAGGTTTACATGATAATCCATACAATTACATGTTAAAATGTATCAAATCATGTCCAATTCATGTCGTCATCATATTGCATTAAGTTTTGCCTCCACAATAAAAACTAAAGAGCTTTGATCATAAAACTAAGCATTTTAATATTATCATACTGAGACATATTCTTTTAGATATAGAGTGATAACTGATATATGTGTTTTATGTAAGTAGTCTCCTAATGCAACAAAGATCTCATTGAACTACAAGCTATCAGAATTTCATCTTACTTTTTGGACTTATAAATCAGCAACTGAACCACATTGCATATTTTTTGCTCAGTTTGAGAATAAAACTGAGGTGTTTTTTTCCTGAGGTGTCATCATATTCTCCTATATCAGATTATATGAGCCATAAAAGCCACACGGTTGCTGGGATCTAAACCACTGGCTCTCACCTGTCCTCTATGTTTGCTATGGCAGTCTCCTCCGCTTCCTTCTCGATGCTCTCAATGAGAGGCGTCCAGCGCTCAGTCTGGGTCTCTGCGTCCTCCTGCTCCTGCATGGCCAGCATGTGAGGCAGGATGTTGGGCAGCACCTGGAGCAGGGATGAACCCTCCTGTCCCGAGCCCTGCTCCCTCTTCTGGGCATCCCAGTCAGAGTCCACCTCCTCCAGAACCATATCACACGGGTCCTGCAGGATGCAGACTGCACCGACAACAGGAAAAAAATCATGCTTCATAGGTCACAGAGATTAGGCTTAAAGACTGAGAAACTGACATATTTTTGACAGTTTTTCTTTTCTACTGAATGTTTTTGTATCAGTGCATCACAATTGACATGCTTTTCTCTGAATCTGAAGCATGCAGATTCACTTCCGAGGCAAAAACTGCATAGTGTTGATCCCACTGGAGCCCATAGTGGTTTGCTGGTCTCAAAGCATGTCCATGCAGATCAGGCTGTTCTATTTTGGTTTTAGATGGTTGTTGTGGGCAATTGTCAGTTGTTGAAGCTGTATCATGTTTTTTTTTTTTTTTTTTTTATTAGTCCTAATAATGCATTGTATTTCTGTATTATGTATTAAAAAACACATTTAGACCCCAATGGCAAAAATAGCACATTTTGTAAGCTGTAAGAATTGTTTAAAATTTATTTTAAGGTCCAATTCGTACTATTAACTAGTTGCTTATTACACACAAATTGTCTGTTTATTAGTACTTACAGTATAAAGGGCATATTAATGACTTATTCTACATGACCATGTTCTAGAGCCCTTCACCCGACCCAATACCAAAACTTAATAACTACCTTACTATTAATAAGCAGCATATTAGGAGTTTCTTAAGGGAAAACTAGTGAATGTGTTCCCTATTCTAAAGTGTTACCAAATTTGGTTGATGAAACACCTACAGTATACTGTGAGTCCTAAAACATACTGAAACAGAATGTATGTAAAAACTGAATTAAATCATTTTAGTTGCAAATAATACAGCAGTGCTTCTTTCACATACAATTTTGCAAGTATTTTACACATTTCTGCTCTGACCACACAACAAACAATCTGCTTTTTGAAGTCATTTATTTATTTTTAATTTCATACAGCGGACAAAGTAGCTGCCTGTGCTGTGTTAGGATAAATAAAAAAAATACATAAATAGCATCAATATACAGCATGACAATGTTCCACCTTGCTGTAGTGAAGCCTGATATTGATGAATCGCGCACAGTGACTTTGCTAACATCCTTAGCATGGTAAAAAAAAGCTCATAGGTTTTGTTTTTCAAAGCATTTAGACTAACTCTTGCTTTTTATAGCAGGCAATGTAGATATTGGCAAACGCATTTAGTGGCATGGGATTCATGGGCATTTTTTCTTCTTTTTTTCATTTTATGGCAACAATATTGCATAATTGTGCTCCTGCAAAAATTATTTTCTTACTCAGGGTTTTTGTCTTGTTTTCCAGTATAAATATCGAAATATGTTCTTAAATCAAGATACCTTTACTTAAGAAGGAAAATTATATTCTTGAGTCTCGTTTTCTGAAAAATTTATCAAAATGAAGCACATTTATGCTTAAAACAAACAAATAAAAAAATATCTGTCAATGAGGTAAAACAAAAAAGGTTTTCCTTTTAAATTATATTTTTTCTTACCCCTTTGGCAGATATTTTTTCTCGTTTTAATCAGAAATATTTTTTTTAGAAGGCAAGAATATGTTTGCTTGTGTCTTGATTAAAGAATGTTAAGGTATATGTACTGGAAAGCAGGAGGAAGAAAATCATTAAAAGCAGCGTGAAAAGGTGAAAGATTATTAAACTTTCTCCTATCCTGGTTTAATATTCATTGAGAAAAGTTGATTTCCTCTCAACATGTGAAAACCGTGGCTCTGTGGTGCTTATGAAATCCTTTACATAAGTTTGGGGCTGGACTTTCTGACCAATCAAAGGCAGAAATGTTAATGTTTAATGACGCTGATGGTGCAAATGCAGACAGTATATAAGCAGTAAATGACATTGTAAACTCTGACTGGGCCACTGTGTGTTTACTGCATGTCTGTGAGGTAGCCTAATCATCAAAGCACTAAACAACAATCGCAATTAACAAGCCAGCATGCTAATCTGTAATACAGTTAACAGCAATTACCAAGGAAGATTACACGAAAAAGCACTTTGAACTGCTACAAATGTTCAAAGCTAATATAGCTGTATAGGAGAGGATATTAGTATGTGTGTCTTTCTGAACGTCTCTCGCTGTCTCTGTGTGGAGGTAATGACTCTCCCAGTCGTCTTCTCCTTATGTTTAGGGGGCTTTAACGGCCTTCTCCCCTGAAACAGAAGGAGAAGCTGAGTTAACACCTCCACCTACAAATAAGCAGCGAGAGAATAGCAATGTCTCAATTCAAATATATAATCTTGGGGAGCCAAATACCCTGTCTTGCAAAGCTGTCTGCAGTTATTATATCTATGCGTGTAAAGACATGTTAAAAAACACAAACTCACCATTTTGAACGATATCAGAGCTGTCCTGCAAATAAACACAGGAAATGGGTAAATAGACCACAAGCAGAATAGCAGTCTTTCTTACTTTTACATACACTTCTTTACTTTTAAGGGGACAGCTTACCTCTTTTGGTTTCTGTACTGGTTGTGGTATAATGCGTCCAAGCCCCTGTACAATCCAGCCAACCATACTTGAAAACAAATTAAATATAATGCATGTCATAAAATACAATTATATAAAATGTCATTATATATAAAAACATTTTACATTTATCCAAACAATAAAAAGCTTCAGATACACGTCATGGTCACAAAACAAAAAATACAACAAACAAAACCAAACAAAATGAAAAAATAAAATAAATAAAATTAACACAAACAAAACAAAATAAAAAACTAGCAAGCAAAAAGAACAAAACGAAAAAACAACAACAAAATTTTTTAAAAAACAAACAAACACAAAAACCAAAAACAAATAAACAAAACAAAATAAAAACACACAAAAATAAAAAAGCTAATAAAAACTGAAAAAAAAAAAAAAAAAACGAAAATGAAAACAAAACAAAACAAAACAAAGAAAACAAAAACAGAAAAAAACAACAATACAAATACAAAACAAAAACAAACAAACAAACAAACACAAACAAACACAAAAGGTAACATACAAACCAAAAACAAAACAATGTATATTTATTTAACCAAGGAGTCAAAGCTTGGTCTGTTAACATAACCATAGACATTATAAGGGAAGCAGATGGACACTTACTTCGTGCCTTTGGAATCCTCAACTACTTTAGGTTGCTCAGGAGCTGCAGGTGCAGATGCTGGTGCAGGTGCAGGTGGAGCTACAGGTGCAGGTGGAGGTGCTGGCGCAGGCTCAGGTGGAGGTGGAGGTGCAGGAGCAGGTGTTGGTGCAGGTGCTAAATAGAAAAAAGAAAATGTCAAATGCAGACCACTCTGTCAGCAAGAAAGCCTAACATTCTTGATTTTTAAAAAATGTTACCTGGCTCTTGTTTGCAGGGAGTCACAGGTGCAGAAGCAGCTTTCTGGGCAGGTGCATCTGTACCAGCGGAAGGATGAAGATGGACAGGAGAGTGAGGAACTACTTTCTCTAAACCATGCTTAATCCATTCTATTACCCTGAAAGAGAAAGAAACAGATAGGCTAAAGTTGTTCAGCCAGAATGAGAGTTCATATTAGCTTCTGACAGCTGAGAAACATATACCTGGGAGAGAAGGGCACGCTAGCAGCGTCTGGCTCCTCATCAGACACAACCTCCACCACAGGAATATGAGGCAGTGGCTCAGCATCTGGTGAGAGTGAGAATCATGTCACATGTGTTGTGTCCTCTCTCATCAGCCCTTTGAAATGCAAATTCTGAAAGCCAAAGTTTATACTGTTCTATATGAAGTGGTATTTAAGAGGCTGGACTCACCACGAATGTCTTTGACCTCTTGCACCTGTAAAGAGATGAGGAACACCAAAGAACTCTTACTGCATTAGTTCTTGACTTAGTATTGGTGTGAAAATTAAAGGGCCAGGTGATTGGCTTGCATTTGAGTTTTTAATCTGTCTATATTATTTAAAGTGTCACTCATTGGTGTTTGTAAGAAGGTTTTTAAGCATATGTCGGTATTTCTTCAACTCCAGTCATTTTTGCCTCTGTAAACTTTGAAAATGTAGAAAATAAACTCACTAGATGTTTATTTATTATTCTCACATACTTTTACTCATATTTTAACATATCACGTGCCTATTTTATCTTGCAATGGTCAGCCAAAATTTGTGTATAATTTGTAATCAATATTATGAGTATTTCACTCATTATTTCATATGGTTTGTAATTTTATGTTTTTATTTATAACATTTCAAAGTTGAAAGTCTGGGGCTGTGACGAGTAAAACAAAAAGCATTTGAAAAATATTGAAAATTGAAGCATTTGAAAAATAGCCATAAATAAATAAATAAAGTGTTATGTGATCTTCCCCGTGTTAGTTTTGATAATGGTTACAGTTGAAGAAACACCACAAATGCAAGCAAGCATGCCCGTTTTAAGCTGCTAGCCACGCAAGCATCTGATGTTTTTGATGTAGCAGGGTCAAGTTACAGCAGGATAGTTATAGAATATAGCAAGAAACTTTCAGATATTTGAAAGGCAATGAAGCTGAAATTATGAGTATTTCTTGAAGCCTTTGAAGACTCAACCTATAACCGCCTAAAGCAGTCCTGAAAAGCTCATCTGCAGCAATCAGCTTGTGTTTACAACCTTAATTTGTTGTGATGCTATATACTAGGATGATAACATAGCTGTAAGGAATTGAGTAAAAGTAGAAGTCATTAATATTCAGCAGTTTTGACTAGTTGTTATAAGTGGTTCTTGTTTACTTGTGTTCGAACCGGCTGATTACTGTGAGCAGACAGAAACGCAGGCGAGGATCAAAGAAAGGAGCTCGCATTTTGACGGAATCCACTCTTGTGGTGGAGTTTGTAGACCAAATAACTGGAATGAATGTCTCACTGCATACTTAAAGGGGACATATGATTGTGCAGTCTTAATGTGTACAGTATATAGACATGTTCCAATATTGACAATTAAAATTCATAGACCATTTACTATAACTGAACTGCTAAAATTGGTAATTTGGATGAACCAATGGTAACATTGGACCACCCAGATTTAAATATCAGCACATATTCAGCAACTTGCCCTGCCCTAATGATGTAATGATGAAAAGTGTAGAATATGGCCCCTTTAAAGTTGACTTGAGGGACAGAGGAGGGAACAGCTAGCATGATCCTGATATAGCTTGCTCCAAAAACACTGTACTTACTGGAGGATCCACTTTAACCACTGGAACTGTAGGCTAAATGGAAATGCAATGAAATTCTCACAGAAGTTCAAAAACCTAGACACCTAAAGGTGTCTGTGGACATGAAATGCTCCATTATCGCTAACTCTAAAAATGAACTCCATTAACTCTAAAATGCAATCTAAAGTAAGGAAGTAAATAAATAAAATATAAATTTAAAAAGTCTTCCTCATTCAACTTTTTTATAATAACAATGCTTTTTTTTTTTGGTAAAGGTAAATCTTGTTTTCATAATTCACATTTTAAAATAACAAATAATAATAACATTATATATGTATATATATATATATATATAGTTTCAAAACTGTATTGCAATAAAACGTAGCCAAAGAGATAAAAGATTAACTTTAATTACATCTAAAGTATTTAAAAATAGATTATTTCTGAAATAGGTTAAATCAAGTAAAAAAAATAATAATAATATAAACAAACTATATGTTCCAAAAATATAAAAAAAAAATATAATTTTTTTATTGTACATTGTGAGGCTGCTGGACACACTTCTGTTTTCATAATCTATGTTATTTAAAATTTTGAATTTAAATTTGTTTGAAATGGTTGGAATATTAAACACATGAATGATCATTCTTCCATGAACAGCATAACAATGTAGTCATTAATATGCTTCACAAATTATAACATGTATAACTAATAAGCTTATGTAGCAAACTGCAGCAAATCCGGCAAACTTGTTGGAGGAAATATTATAAAATAACCAAATCAGCAATCATACTGCACAAAGCCTCAGTGTCTTATGGGTTAGTGAATGTGTGCGGTGTGTGTCTATACCTCAGTGACCTCCTCCTCCGGCTCTGTGTGACCCTTGCATTTCTCATCTGGCTGTGGAACCACTTTTTCCAGTCCCTGCACAATCCAGCCTATCATTCCAGCCCTGATGGAAGAGGAGATACAGTAAAGTCCATCAGCTGCTCTGGGCATAGGTGAGGATGTGAATGCATGCAAATAAGCTGCTTTGCTATAAGTCAACTCTAGATGGCAGCAGGGGACAGTAGAAACAAACAGGTTTGCCCAGTGGGCGCCAGTGAAGCAGTTATATATATATATTTATGTATAACATTTTATGCTCAAGGGAAGCCAGTCTGCATATTACAATGCTTAAGTTTATGTCTGTTCAGCATGAGGGTCTTTAGCCTTGAGCTGTTAATATGGAAATACAGCTCAGTGCAATAAAGTCTTTTGCGTGTGTAGCATGCAAAGACTCTCCATGCTGGTCTGCAGCAAAGCTCTGCATGTTTGTGCATGACTTAATATCTGCTATAAGCTACTCACTGGTCCGATGCGTTACTGCCATCCATGATACAGTGATGGAAAAATGTGTGATACTCATCAAAACATTCATTTAACAGGCACACACACAGATACAAATGTGAAATACACAAGTATTCTTGTAACTACATGAAGATACGGAAAACAGCATACACAAAAAATAAAACTGAATCTGTATGATTGAAACTATACCTGCTGCTCACTGCATTTCCCTCATGCTGTTCAATCCATGGTAAACAAAATGAGAAAAGGGTCAAGAATAAAACACATACATGTACATTATCAGGCTTGTGTAAATCAAAAAGCATGGTTAAAATGCTTGAAATTAGTTCACCAAAAAAGTTCTGTTTTTAAAATGTACTAAATTTAAATTCAAAGTAGCAAAAAGAAGGAGAGAAAAAGATCATTAAAATATTTTAAAAAAGGTACTGATTAAATTAAAGAGAGTTTCTTATCAAAGTAACCTTAAAATAGTTTTACAATTACATAAAGGAATCTGTTTTCCTCATTTTTCCATGCATGTTGTTAAGCTTCAGGACACAACACACCAGATGTTAAACTGAAACATCTGCCTGGAAACTTGCCACCTAAATGTTAAACATAGTTGTTTTTGACACTTTGACTGTGTTCACACTTGAGTTAAATTAATCTTCAGCAATGTCTAAAAATAGCATGTATTGCTTTATTTCACATTTATGATGACTGAAGAAGGTGTCTGCACATAATGACAAATGATCATATTTGTGATATGGTAAACACAAAAAAGCTGAACTTCTATCCTTATTAAAATGGACAAAAACAGCAAAAATGTAAGTCACAATGACCTGTAAAATATGTACGTTGCACACTGGCGATCTAAAAAAAATAAAATAAAAATAAAAAGTATATATTTTTGCCTTGCAAATATAACTTAGCATTAGTGCAAGTATTCTGTTTCAAATTTCAATAGTAATTAAATACAGCACTAAAAATTGTCTCAAGTTTAGTAATGAAGTATAATTATTTAAGAACTGTAAGCTAAAAGTTATGCTATCAGTTATTTAGACTTTCAAGTGAAGAGATTAAAATATGATTCACCATTTTGTGTCCCTGTGCTATGTGCCGTTTTCAACTCGGTTATTGGAATCATTTATATACCTGTTTAAGCTGGATACTGTTACCTTAATTGAGGCTGTTCATTCATTTAAAAATTCATTGTTTGCGTGCCAACAAAAATATAGCTCATATTAATGTCTAATAGAACTAAGACATAACATAACAATAAAAATTGTTGTAAATTCTAAAGATTATGAGATTGTCAACTACTTAATTTATTTAATTTAAATAAAAAAAATATATAAAAGTCATCCTTTCAGTAAGTTTTTCTTTATGCAATCTCACCAATTAGGCATTTTTTATTTTTTTTAGCTTACACACATTATTTAGATTCAGCTTTATTATGTGAATGTATGAGACAGAAGTCATGAAAATACCTTAACCTCACTGTTGGCCAGTTTAGAGGAGTTTACTGGCTGAGGGAGAGCACTGCTGAACCCATGAGAGAGCCAACTCAAAACCCCACTCTGAGAGCTGGACAGAGAGAGAGAGAGAGAGAGAGAGAGAAAGGAGGAGGCATAGAGAGCAGTAATTAGGTCTGGCAGGATTACAGCGTCTAGAGACACTGAACGCACATATGTCCCACACACACACAAACACAAACATAACATCACCTGTTTTCCTCTGAGACCTCCTCCGTTGACTTGGAAGGTTCTGTAAAATAACATCATGAAAAATGAATGAACAATATTCTCAGGTCTGTATTTTTTCTGTGATTCAGTGTTGGTCATTGATCAAAACTGCTGTCAAATTTGATAGAGTGCAAAGTTACCTTGTTTTACTTCGTCTTTTTTCGTCACGTCCTAAAGAACAGTGCAGAGACAGTGAAGACATGCTTAAACAGTGAAAGGTGACTCAATATACATGTACACAAACTCACAGTCGCTGGTGCTGCAGTGGAAGCATTCTGGTCCTCCTCTGCCAGCTTCCCAGGAGATGCTGGAGGCTGGGGAACAACCTTTATCACCCAGCTAAACATGCTGTCAGAAATACAGATCAACACAGCAAGAGTCAATGTCAAATAAAGATGTCCAAAGAACTGTCCAACTAAAGCAGTGTTGGGGAGTAACTCACTAAACTCTACTACCTTATATACATAGGAGTAGTTTCAAGCAGAACAGATGTTTTCAAAACAGAGTTGCTTTTTCAGTTTGAGCAGTTTTAAAGCCTGAACTCAGGTAATAATCAAACACGTTCACGTAAACAGTCATCCCTGCCATATATAGCTGAGAAAGTCAGACTCATTAAAGCGAATCGGATCATCCCGATCAGCCGTTTCTCTTGTCCACCTCTGCAACGTGGAACTAGGCCCTGCATCTGTGAATGGCCGAGACTTCCGATTCATTAGCCTATACAGTGGTGTGAAAAAGTGTTGGCCCCCTTCCTGATTTTTTATTTTTATGCATGTTTGTCACACTTTAATGTTTCAGATCATCAAACAAATTTAAATATTAATAAAAGATAACACAAGTAAACACAACATGCAGTTTTTAAATGAAGGGTTTTTTTATGAAGGGAAAACAAAATCCAAACCCACATGGTCCTGTGTGAAAAAGTGTTTGCCCACTCCATAAGAAATGTATGACTCCACCATAAGAAAGAGACTGGGCAAAAATGGCCTGCATGGCAGAGTTCCAAGACGAAAACCGCTGCTGAGCTAAAAAAAAAGAACATAAAGGCTTGTCTCAGTTTTGCCTGAAAACATCTTGATGATCCCCAAGACTTTTGGGAAAATACTCTGTGGACTGACGAGACAAAAGTTGAACTTTTTGGAAGGTGTGTGTCCCATTACATCTGGCGTAAAAGTAACACAGCATTTCAGAAAAAGAACATCATACCAACAGTAAAATATGGTGGTGGTAGTGTGATGGTCTGGGGCTGTTTTGCTGCTTCAGGACCTGGAAGACTTGCTGTGATAAATGGAACCATGAATTCAGCTGTCTACCAGAAAATCCTGAAGGACAATGTCCGGCCATCTGTTCGTGACCTCAAGCTGAAGCGAACTTGGGTTCTGCAGCAGGGCAATGATCCAAAACACACCAGCAAATCCACCTCTGAATGGCTGAAGAAAAACAAAATGAAGACTTTGGAGTGGCCTAGTCAAAGTCCTGACCTGAATCCTATTGAGATGCTGTGGCATGACCTTAAAAAGGGGGTTTATTCTCGAAAACCCTCCAATGTGGCTGAATTACAACAATTCTGCCAAGATGAGTGGGCCAAAATTCCTCCACAGCGCTGTAACAGACTCATTGCAAGTTATCGCAAACGCTTGATTGCAATTGTTGCTGCTAAGGGTGGCCCGACCAGTTATTAGGTTTAGGGGGCAAGCACTTTTTCACACAGGGCCATGTGGGTTTGGATTTTGTTTTCCCTTCATAATAAAAAACTTCATTCAAAAACTGCATGTTGTGTTTACTTGTGTTATCTTTGATTCATATTTAAATTAGTTTGATGATCTGAAACATTAAAGTGTGACAAACATGCAAAAAAATAAAAAATCAGGAAGGGGGCCAACACTTTTTCACACCACTGTATGCTGTAAATAGAGGAATAACAAAGTGCAGTAAATGGTAAATTTGCGCTACATTTATAATTACAATAATAACCTGACAATTGACAATTACAATAATAACCTGACAAGAAAAACCAGTACGTTAAAAACAAATATGATTGAATCTAGTGAATCGGTTCGTGCTAAACGGTCCAATCGCCCATTATTGTGATTTGGTGCGTTTGGGTGGTTCATGTTAAAATGATTCGCCGACTCGAGTCTATGTATTATGTGTCATTTTTAACCATCTGCAAGTTGCATTTAGTGTAAGTTTACCAGATAAAGTTGGATACGCACATTTATTTAACGCTTTGTTTCAAACAGCAGTGATGAACAAGAAAATAGTGATTCAATGCTGCAAACAAAATTCAATTCTACTGTAAAGCAGCTCTTAAAAGACAATATGCAGTCATCATACAGCTGAAATCAGTTCATTGTTGATTCAGTTTGCTTATGGAATTAGTTTAATTCATATAAAGCAGCTCTCTCACCAATTAGACAATTGTACATTTAGCCTACACAAATATCAAAATATGATGCTTTTTGTTTAATAAAACTCATTTTGAATGCCATTTTCAGTAAATGTAAATACATGTTGTTATGCATATTTGTTCATGCACAGTCACAGTGACCAGTGTGACATAAGGTGAATCACATGAATACTGAGTAAATATAAATATAAATACATTTCATAATCATAGTTCTGCTAGACCGGAAAGCTATAGTTTCGATATAACTGAAAGTAAATTCAATACTTCAATAAGGACAATGCCAGCTACTACGACTGCATGTTGCTTGCAAAATGATTTTCTTCTGAAGGGCTTTTGAATGTATTAAACAGACTGTCAATCATTTTGCACGTTTGAGTTTGCTGATATGTCTCTGAGGAGTGACGTTTTCGACAGAAGGTGTGTGATTAAAGTTAAAACAAATAAGCTGAAATTGCTTGCAGCACCTGCCATAGTTTGAAAGCAATTGCCATGACATATGTAATATACATCTAACTGTTTCTCACTCTTGGTCATAGGGGTTTTGCTCCAGTGGGATCATGGCTGTTTGTGTGGGCTCCTGTCACTGTTAATCACTGATAAATGCATCTGACCCTAATCTCTCCTGGCTTGAACATCTGCGGAAACAGAGCAGGCCAGCTGTACCTGTCTGCCCACACTGCTCCACTTTACACCTGAGCAGTGAAAGATGGACTTTGTTTTGCGGTGGTCTTACTGGTGGGCTCTGTTAACTCGATTTGCTCACAACATTCCAGGTCAGACATTTCGCTGTACATCATCAGTCATACAATCTGCTTTGAATGCATTCAAACCAAGACACACTCCCACAACTGCAGATTTAAATTCTTGATTCACTTAAAACGCCTCCAACTCTGTTTGGTCCAGTGATCAGATACTGTTTTAGCAGCAGTCCATGTGCAGTACAACCAATAGAAACACAACTTCACAAATAACACCAAGCCAAATTGAGAAGAACAGTTGCATGATTATGAGTGAAATGCAGGATGCAGAAGGGTCTCGGAGCAGATGGGTGAAAACACTGAGCCATAGAGGAGACTCATGGACTGGTGATTTACTGCTAGTCAAACCAGCTGTCAGGGGGTTCATACGGGTTGGCATTTGAGGATGGGTGAGGAAATGAGCTGTGACCCACTTCAACTCCAGTATTCTCTAAAACCGAGTTCGACTTCTGTATATTTATGGCATGGAAATTCAGCTAACACCAATTCTGATACATATTCTGATATTTAAATATTAAATCTGATATGTAAAATTTTATTTGATCATATTTTCAATTAATAGAAAATGCTTTACAATAAGATTCCATTTGTTAACGTTAGTTTAATATATCTGTTAACATGAACTAACAATTAAAAATACTTCTAAAGCTTTTATTAATTTTAGTTAGTCAATTTCAACATTTACTAATATATTATTAAAATCAAAAATGGTTTGTAAGTTCATGTTAGCTCAGACACATTAAACAATATTAACACAATGAACTAACATTAATAACAATTAATAAATACTGTAAAAGCAACAACAACAACAAAAAAACGGTATTGCTCATTGTTAGTTAACATTAGTTGGTGCATTGTTAACCATGAGACATTTGGAAAATACCAAACGACCAAATACCAAAATATTTAGTCTTTATTTACCTTAACTTTTTCAAAAACTGGCCTTGTTGTTATGACCCACAGAAATACACACAAAAAAATTGGTGTAGAACCAATTTCTACTCATAAATTGTTAGCAAATTTCACAATTAATTACAAAGAAATACATAATTCAACATGAAACTTCAATGAAAAATACTGAAATACGTTCTTGTAAAACATACTCTAATAATCTTTTATTAATAAAATGTAAAAAAAAAAAAAAGTAGAGAAAATTCAACCATAAGACACTTTACAAAACCTCATACTAAAAAAAACCCATTAATTACTAAATACAAATGTGAGCCTATTAAATGGACATTAATATGAATATTTCAGAGTCTTGCTTGTTAAATGTTGGCAGACGCAGTATTTACCTGTAGTGTTCAGCAGAAGACGGTCATCCCAGAGAGAGGCTGAGGCTGAAGGACGGCCAGGTGGGAAGTGGAGGGATTATCCATGAGAAAGCACAGCTAACGGGATTAGGCTTTCTCTGGAACGGATGGAGAGGGAGGACCTGGACTTGGACTTCATTAGCTCCACACAATCCTTCTTGCAGCTCAGCCCGTATAGGACCTGAGGAGTCCAGAACAGAGACTGGGACAGAGAAACCCCTCAAATAGTAGCCAATGCAAATATAAATTGTGCATTATAGTTTGTCCTGGGCTGGTTTGGTTGCCTCATTGAAGATTTACCTCAATGCATTATTATTATTAACCTTTTCAAACCTCTACAATGTGAGTAAATCACATGCATATATGATTTTGAATAAGGCTAAACAGAATAATGTCTTTAGCCAATATTAAATTGTTATATTTTACAGCAATTTAACAATTGAATGTTATATTGGTGTAAATGTCAATCGTGATTAATTGCATCCCAAATAAAAGTTTTTGTTTGCATAATATATGTGTGTGTTCGGTGTATATTTTTTTAATGTATATATAAATACACACATACAGTATATATATATATATATATATATATATATATATATATATATATATATATATATAATATGTACATGTCTATTGTCAGCAGATAGACACAGGACACAGAGGTAAGTGCAATACTATCAACAGGTTTATTGAGTAGTAGCAGAGGGGAATGAGATGAGCAGAATGTCCAGGTAAGCAGGCGGGGAATGGGAATGTCTCTAGGGGCTTATCGGAGTGTGAATGTTCTTATTCCTTTTCCAGGGGATCCGGAGGTAACAGTGGAGCGTGGAGACAGGGATAGGAACACTGGAGCAACTGGTAAGTAGACAAAAGGTAAGTGGGTCAGGTTAGTCAACAGGGAATGTTTGAGACCAGGCAGTGAGTGAATGGGAGGAGTGCAGAGATATAGTGTGAAGTGTGAAGTGACATTCAGCCAAGTATGGTGACCCATACTCGGAATTCGTGCTCTGCATTTAACCCATCCAACGTGTACACACAGCGCCCGGGGAGCAGTTGGGGGTTCGGTGCCTTGCTCAAGGGCACCTCAGTCGTGGTATTGAGGGTGGAGAGAGCGCTGGACATTCACTCCCCCCACCTACAATCCCTGCCGGCCCGAGACTCGAACCCGCAACCTTTGGATCACGAGTCCAACTCTCTAACCATTAGGCCACGACTTCCCCATATAGTGCTGTTGATGAGTGCTGACAGGTGGCGGTGATTAGAAATCAGGGGATTGGGATCTGCTGAGTGTCGTTATTGGAGACTGCGGTGACTCTCTGACATCTATATTTATATTCATGTAATTTATATTTGTCAGTCCTCTGTCATTTGTGTCTTGTGTTCCCGCCTCTTGTGTCCATATTTGGTTTAATGTTTCCTGTCCTTGTTTAATGTGATTATCAGTTTATTGTGTTCAGCTGTGTTTCTGTCATTAACCTGTGTATTTAAGTTCCTGCCTGTTCAGTTTGGTGTCGTCTGGTCTACTCGTTACTCCCCGGTGTTCCTGTCTGTGTCAGCCCTGTCTTGTGTGGATTTGATTAAAGACTGTTATTTTGAGTTTACATCCTCATCTGCGTGTTCCTGTATACTCGTGTGTGCACCGTGACAATATTATAAACATATTTAATATATAAAAATAAGATTTTTCTGAAATATATATACATGTGTATTTATATATACATAATAAATATACACAGTACACATTATGTAAACAACTTTTATTTTGGATGCGATTAATCGTTTGACAGCACTAGTTACTACCTTTATTTTTTTTTTTTTATAGTCTTCGTTTTAATTGTAGTTAGATTCTAGTAATTTTGTTGCATGTTTCTGTCATTTTTTATTAATTTTAGTCATTTACTTCAGCTTAAACTAAATCAAAATGAGAAATGTTGCCTTGGCAACTAGCTGAAATATAATACGTTTATTTTTTCATATTTAATTTCAGTTACATTATTTTAAGCAATGGAAATGTTTTTATTTTATTTGTTTATTTAATGATAATAACTTTGCCAGTATTTAATTTCTCCTTGCCTAAAGGACAACCAGTGAAAACTGTCTCATTTCACCTCAATCTCCCCGATGAGATTCATTTCATTGGTGCAGTTATGGTTTAATCTGTTTGAAAGGTTAAAGCTGCAGGTGAGTTTGTGAGTATGATTCAGTGAGATATTATTGCTCCGGGAAGACATCCTATGGTCATAAGACAAAAATACTAATGTCCTAATTTATCTGGTCTTTGGGGGCCCCTCAAACCTTTAGAAACGAGCTGTGATATCATGAACGATTTCAGTGTGTTTGCCACTGCCCTTCAGGTGCGGTGACTGTCTCAGTCTGTTGCCATCGCCTCCCAGTTTGCCATCTGGCACATATTCATCAGTGAGATAAGATGCCGTCTCTCGGCTCATGTTTAAAAATTCTCAAAGCCTGAGATGAGTCACTTTCACCTCTGCTCAGGGCTCTCTCGAGTCTGCTTCATTCCTCCTTCCCATATGTCAGCCACCCTGCCACTTATTACAGATGCCACATCACGTCCATGAGCGCAGGACACTTCACACAACAAAGCTGATTATCTGTCCATGTTACGAGCCCCTGCTCCTTATTTCTTTCTTTTTTTTTCTTTCACGAGTGCAACTGCTAATTGGATGGGGCAGAGATTATTACAAACACCTAAGGCCTCTGCCTATTTAAGAGCTGCTGGTGGCACCTCAATGGCAGCTTGCCCTGGGAACTCTGTTTTTGTGTTTGCTTTTGGTCTTGCTTTTCCTTATTCTCTTTTGTTTTAGGATGGTGAGTGATTGCTTGTTTAGTTACCATAGAGTACATAGAAAGCATAGGTAAATGAGTTGACCCGGAAGACTTTTGTTGTGTTTATTTTCTTCCTCAGGAGATAGGAAGTTTTCTTTACTCTTGAGTAAGTTATAGTTTAAATTAGTTAAATTAGTTAGCTAAAGTGCATGCAGCGTCTCTATGGCCTGAGCGATTATGCGTTAGTTTGGCTAGCAGGGCAAACCACATTGAAATTCAGCGTCAGCAAAACAGAAGAAGGATCATCCCCATGTACTGACAGCTCTGACACAGTGTTCTCAATATTCTCTGCCGTCTCTTGGTCTCTGTGTGCTTCAGGAACCTCAGAGGATTCATAGCGCAGCGCTTTTTAACAGTAAAGCTAACATAACTATTTTAAACCAACAGTTTCCAGCTGTCAGCTTAAAGGGATAGTTGTGTTATCGTTTACTCACCTTCATGTCATTCCAAACCTGAATGAACTTCTCTTCTCTGTGTACAAGCTTGTCCAGCAACTCTTTTTCCACTTTCTTTTCACCGTATAGAAAAATACCAGCTTGGACATTTTGCTTTGTGTTCCAAAGGAATAAAAACATGAACAACATGAAGGAACAACATGAAGACACATAATTGATGAGGTACTTTTAAAATATTTTTTTTTTTGGAAAGAGAGTGCCAAGACTAAATTGACATTTGCTTTTGCAAAATGAAGATATTTGTTTTCATCATGTGATACTCTTAGAAGAGTTTCTTCCACTCCTCTGGAAATGAACACATGCAAAATCTCCTTAAGTGATCAGAGGCTGTAATCCAAACAGATTTAAGCCTGTGAGAAGGGGAAAGATACTGTATGCCACACATTTGAAATGGGTCCCTTAAAACAGGAAGACAGTGCAGCTGAAAATATTAGCCAGTGAGCAGGAGAAATGAGGAGAGTGTCGGGGAATCATGAAGCAGCAGGAGAGCCGCTGTCAGAAGAGTCATTTAAAAATGATCATGTCAATAGCATGTGCTATTACCTCCGACGGCTTCACACAGATTTGAAGGGTACAAGTTCAACAGGTAATTCAAGAGTGTACAAGTAAACACATGTTCAGTGTGAAATTAATGCTGCAAAGCTTTTGCAAATACTTAAATAGATAGTCCACCCAAAAAGAAAAGTGTCATCATTTACTCACCCTCATGACATTCTAAAATAGAGATAGTGTTTTTAAATTTTTTGAAGGAATGTTTTATTGAACCTTTAGAGACAAAAAACCTACAATAATAAATAAGTAAATAAATATTGTGTGTGTTTAGTGAATTATATTTGATACATCAGGCTTTTATAGCTCATGTAGTGCGAGAATATGGATATAGTGGAGCTTAAAGGGGTCATCGGATGCCCATTTTCCACAAGTTGATATGATTCTTTAGGGCAGGGCTGTCCAAACTCGGTCCTGGAGGGCCGGTGTCCTGCAGAGTTTAGCTCCAACTTGCCTCAACACACCTGCATGGAAGTTTCTAGTATGCCTAGTAAGAGCTTGATTAGCTTTGGCCAGTGTCTGGGAAAAAAATGCCGTGGCGCCAAATAACCTCACAAAAGAAGAAAGCAGTCGTGCTTACAACTGACGAAGAGCGCTTGTCAGGATCAACTAAACGCTGAATTTTCAAAAGTATGTGAAAAATTTAAAGTTCGCAGCATAGAATCTTTAAAATATGTCAGAGAGTTGTACACACTGGTCTGTTATTGTGGCGACATTTCCACGCCCCTAAACATGACGCGGCACAAAATGAAAAGTGATTGGTTGCTTTACCTGTCAGTCCTTGGCCATTCAAAGCGGCCAAAGTTCCCAGATCTTCAGCTGTCAGTCTGAAGGTCTGACTACGCGAGACTATGTCAAAATCAGCTCTGTTCTCAGCAAGCCGTTTCAGTCCATGTTCCTTTAAATGTAAATGAGCTCTGCTCACCCCGCCCCTCTCTTCCGTGGGGTGACGAGCCATTCTCATGATACTGTTTACTGTTTTAGCTGCGGAAATTGCTAACTAGCACGTTATTAGGAAAGGCGATTTGCAAAGATTCATAAAATAACCTTATACTCATTTCTTCTGTAGGTGAAGTTGGATCACGAGTGATTCGCGCGAACATAAACGCATTTAGGCAGATCGGTGGATGCATTCCCTTGGAAAACAAAAGGTATTCCACTGCCCCTTCAGCGGCTCAGATGTCAGGAGTAAATGATGACTGCTATGCTCATTATTACATCCAACAACAGAACACCTCAATCGCTTAGGAACCATTCTTGTTTACATCTGCTCCAGCGTTGAAACAATGGAGGACTGATGACAGCTCACTCAGGGTGGGTCTAAGGTAAAACACTAGTGTCAATCAACAATCATGGGAGGGCCTGGATCTGTGATTGGCTTGATTTGAGAAAGGGGAAATGACTTAGCGAGATAGAAAAAAACACTAGGTGGATCTTTATCATTATAGGGTGGTTGTGTACACACACTGCCAACACACATTTCAGTTAAAACAACTTGTAAAAGTGCATGTCGCATCCGATGACCCCTTTAAAGCCCCGAGACACACTGCACGATTTTTGGCTTTCCCAGACAAAAGACTGGCATCTGTTTCTGTTTTATTTATATAGCATGCTTAAAAACAACAGACACTGGCCAAAGTACTTTACAAATCAGAAAACACATACAAACTAAAAACTATAAAACAGTAACAAATCACAAAATTAGATCAAATTAATTACAGTCAAATGCAAGAGAGAAGAGATAAGTCTTTAAATTAAACTTTAAGACATTATGAGTTGCACAAGGTCTAACATAGAGAGGTAGAATATTCCATAAACGAGGAGCTGCAACAGAAAAGGCCCTGTCTCCTTTTGTTTTTAATCGAGACTTGGGAACAACTAGCTGGAATCTTTGTGCAGATCGTAAGAGCCTGGATGATGTATGCTGCTGAAGAAGTTCACTAATATAGCTTGGTGCCAGTTCATTTAAACCTTTAAAAACAAATAATAATAATTTATACAAAATCCTAAATTTTACTGGAAGCCAACGAAGGGATGCTAATACTGGTGTTGTACTTACAAATTTCCTAGTCCCAGTCAAAAGCCCAGCAGCTGCATTTTGAACCAGCTGCAGGCGTGAAATTAATGCATGAGAAACACCATAGTATAAGGAATTACAATAGTCCAATCTGGACATGATAAAAGCATGGACAACAACTTCCAAATCACTAAAAGTCAGAAAATGTTTCAATTTTGTTATATTCCTTAATTGGTAAAAATCACCTCTAACCACAGAATTAATGTGCTTATCAGACTTCAACTCTGCATCAAAAATGACTCCAAGACTTTTTGCATGATTATGTACTTTCGATTTAAATGAACCTAACTGATTAATTACGGGATCAGAAACACTCGGAGGGCCAAACACTATCACTTCAGTCTTTGATTCATTCAAATAAAGAAAATTTCCTGCCATCCATTCCTTAATATCACTAAAACATGCAAAAAGAGACTGTAAGGCCGAATTATCCTCCAAATTTATAGGCAGATAAAGCTGTGTATCATCGGCGTACAGATTATAACATACATTATATTTCTGACAAATAACAGCCAGAGGAAGCATGTAAATAGAAAATAACACTGGACTCAATATAGATCCTTGGGGAACCCCACACTTCATCAGAGCAGAAGAGGATGAGAAATTTCCTAATTCAACAGAAAAAGTTTTCCCTGAAAGATATGAACTAAGCCAATTAAGAGCATTACCCTGGATTCCAGCCCACATTTTTAAACGCTGAATCAGTATTTCATCTATTATAGTGTCAAATGCAGCTGTCAAATCAAGTAAAATTTAAATTGCACACTTTCCTGAATCAACAGCCAAAAAGAGATCGTTAGACACTTTAAGAAGGGCTGACTCTGTGCTGTGCTGGGCCCTAAATCCTGATTGGAACCTATCAAAAATACCATTTCCATTTAAATGAGCAGAAAGCTAAAATGTTCTCTAAAATGTTTTGACTGAAAAGACAATTTTGAAATTGGTCGATAGTGGAAAACAAACTGGAATTCACTATTGACAAGAGATCTAGGCCAACGATATCCAATACCTGAGTAAGGAGACGCGGAGGAACAATGTCTAAAGAACATTGAGTGGGCTTCATATGTAGCAATAGCCAAAAATACATTGTATGGTTCAAATTTTTTTTCTTTTATGCCAAAAATCCTTTGGACATTAAAGATCACGTTCCATGTAGATAATTTGTAAATATCCTACTGTAAAAAAATCAAAACTTAATTTTTGATTAGTAATATACATGCTAAGGACTTCATTTGGACAACTTTAAAGGCGATTTTCTCAATATTTAGATTTTTTTTGCACTCTCAGATTTTAGATTTTCAAATAGTTGTATCTCGGCCAAATATTGTCCGATCTTAACAAACCATACATCAATGTATAAATCTCAATTTCGAAAACTTGACCCTTATGACTGGTTTTGTGGTCCAGGGTCACATATGACTTAACTACTACAACAACTTTACTTACTTGCTTCTGGAATTAAAAGAAAGAAACAAATGATTAAAAGGATAAACAAAGCAGATCTCCAAATGACTCCCAGTCCTGGAAATTGAGGGGCTCTGATCATGTAATCCTGCTCTAATACATATTCCTCCAGGAAATCAGGGAGGAACTCACTTTGAAGGCCAAAACATACTATTAATGAAACAGAAGCTCCCCTTTTTAACAAGCTGGACCACAGCTATGGGAGATGCTGAGCAACACTTTCCTTCTTAATCACAGCCAGCAGTAATAGACAAACATTTAGATGGCCCAGACTGAAGGCTGTTATTTTGATCTTTATAATAACACATTACAATAACAGTTCTCAAACGTGTAATTCTAAACATTAAAGCTTTCAAAACAACAACAACAAAACAACAACAACAACAAAAAGAACATTGAGAGAGCTTTGTGCAAAAATAGTTATAATGAATTTTATAATGGATCTCAGAATTGAAAAAAACAAAAAATGCTTTGTGTTTCTTAAAGGAATAGTTCACCCAAAAATGAAAATATTTGTGGAAATGTACTTACTCAGGCCATCTAAGATGTAGATGAGTTTTTTTTGTTAATCAGAACAGGTTTGGAGAAGTATTACACCACTTGCTCACCAGTGGATCCTGAATGGGTGCCGTCAAAATGAGCGTCCAAACAGTTGCAGTAATCCACAGGTCCATCATCACAGTAATGTGATGTAATCCACAAAAAAGTAACCCACAAGTGAGTAATCCACAAAAACATCACAATAATCCACATGACTATAATCCACCAAATAATGTCATGTGAAGAGAAAAGTTGCATGTTTGTAAGAAACAAGTTATCGTTATCATCAGAAAATAATTTTAAACCATCACTTCTGGCCAAAATAAGAGTCAATAATCCATAATAACGCTTTCTCCAGTGAAAAAGTCCATCTCCTGTTGTCTTCTCAAAATCCACTCACACATTTGTTTAGAACTGTTTTGTACAGTAAATGGTGCTTGGTCTGTGCATATTTCTCTTCTAATTCAGATGAGAAGACTTTTTGACTGGAGAAAGCAATAGAGGACTTGTGTTTTAGCCAAAATCAGTGATTTGAAGTTAAACATGCCTTATTGATTTGTTAATTACAAACATGCAGCTTTTGGCTTCACAAGATGTTTATTGACTGGAGTGGTGTGGATTATTGTGATGCTTTTATCAGCTGTTTGGACTCTCATTCTGACGGCACCCATTCACTGCAGAGGATCCACTGGTGAAGAAGTGATATAATACTTAATTTCTCCAAATCTGTTCCGATTAAGAAATAAACTCTTGGATGGCCTGAGGGTGAGTAAATATTTTAGCAAATTTTCATTTTTGGGTGAACAATTCCTATTTTTTTGAACCTCATGCATCAAAGAATCCTTTTAAAAATGTCGTTTTTGCAGTTCTGACATGTATTACTGAGAGTTGATCAATTCCCCTTGCCGAAACCACCCTCAGTCTCTGTTTGCCTCAGTCTCTCCATCATACACTCCAAATCAGATCATCAGCCACTGCTTTCCTGTCATATATCTCATTACCTGTAGCTCACATAGTAAATAGCCTTGTGCCACCTTCAATTGTTTTATTAATCTACTCACCATCTGTATTTTCCACCCACATTCTCTGTCTCAGGGTGAATTTAGTGCGCTAAGTTGCCATTAGGCTTGTGGTGTGGCTGTAATGAGAGATGGTTAGGTAGAGTTATGCTATACAGCAGCAGGTAGAATGTGATTTGTAATGGCTACAAAATGACTATGTTTTATAACCCTCGCTTTTTATGCAAACGCCTCCAGAGCTTCCTCATATATGCTATGTTCTTCCTTTGCAAGGACACTTCAGGCAGTAGGAAGATTTGTCAAACACCTTCATATAAAGCAGAAACGCCTGTCTTGGCTGTTTTCACAAGGTCCCTATGTAATGCTAATGAGCGACGGAGGCTGTGAAACACTCACATGTCTAATTAAGATGCGGCACTAATGCACCTTTTTTCTGAGTGCTAAATGCACTAAAATTAGACGGCAGAAACGTTAAACGGTAACTGGAATCATCTTCCTATTACATGGGTGGGATTTTAATGAGTTTCATATAATCCAATTAACACCGAAATTAATTCGTTCACAAATGCCCAAGTGCTAGAGGTGTTTGTGCGTGCATACTGGTGATCTTAATGAGCTTTCCAATTTATAGTATATCTCTCTTGATTAGTTGAGATTCATATGGGATTTAATTCCACTTCCAATAACACTATATAAACACAGTAATTCCTTCTTCTCTAGACCCCCGCAATTTCATTGACTTTTTTCGGCAATCACTCTAAACTTGAAAGTGTTCCTGAGCTTGTGATCCCATGGGGAAAGCCGGACACGAAACAGAAAACAATGTTAAATAAAATCAATAAATAAAAACAGAAAATTGTTTAGAAAATCACATCAATATGTGTAGGCAGCATTCTGATGCCACAGCTGTTCCAAAAGCGAGGCTGCTTCATTTTGCTGCCTTCTAAGATACAAACTGGTGATTTTTACACTGTGCACGTTTGCTGTGTTCTGAAACCAAGTGCTATTGTTCCTATTGCAGTAGTTTTCAATCCTGGTTCTGGGGACCCGCTGTTATGAATATTATCTGACACACTCTGGCGACATCTATACTACTCTGGAAACATTTAAATACACATCTTTTTCTCTACATTTTGGCATTTAGTCCAATCTGAGACAGCATTTTTGTCCTGCAAAACCGAGCAATGATGCACGATAGCTTTCCAGTAGCTCAAATAGTAGAGCATGGCGCTAGCAACGCCAAGGTCATGGGTTCGATTCCCAGGAAAAGCAAGAGCTGATAAAATGTAAAAACTGTAACTTGAATGCAATGTAAGTCGCTTTGGATAAAAACGTCTGCTAAATGCATAAATGTAAATGTTTAGTCATGTGACACACATTGTATGAATAGATATCTATTTTGCTGAAGATATATGTTACGTTACATTCATGCAAAGATGACAGAAAACACGCAATTCTTGACTTGCAGCAAAGCATGAGGATGCATCATTGAATGGTGAGATATTTTAATTATAAAATGATCAGGCTAGAATAATAGTGTGAGGATATTATGATGTCAGGTCTCTGTATCATCTCAGTGAGATTTTATTTTATTTTAAGCATGAACAATAAGATGTTTTTAGCATTTCCTAACGTTTCAGTGTTGATGAGAAACTTTTGGAAAAATGCCTGAAAACACTAATTTGGATGAAGAGTGTTTGAAATGAAAACACCTTTTTGAAATGTATCTGGATTAAAGCAGATGTAGCATCGTACTTTTTTTTTTTTTTTTTGGCCAATTATTTCTTTTCTGCCCTTAAAGTGTCCGGGCATCAAAGATTCAAAGAGTCATGGAGATCTCAAACTTGGTTGGATGGTTACAGAATATATTAGACACAATATTGTCTGATTTTGCTAAATTGTTTTAGTAAAATTATTACCTATAAAGCCAGAGAAGGACTGTTGTGTGTCTCCTAATAAAACACAGGAGTTGGACTAGAAGCAGCACTGCGCAGACTATTCTGTGCATGACATAAAAGTACTGTGAGAGCGATTAGACAGCATTTTTGAAAATTTTATTTTGATGTCAAATAAGTCTTGCTGTTTTGCAGAAAGTCACCATCTCAAACTTGTCAAAGACAGCAGAGGACAGAGACTGAAGGATCATAAGAAGGCGATGAGATAAGAGCCCTGGTGGAAGTAACCTTATCAATAAAAAAAGTGAAGAAAATTTTCACAAACAGCAGAAGGGGCATCAACACAAATTGTTTGCTTGACTTGAAGAATTGAATGGGCAGTTTCAAAGCTTTCTGTCCTCTCCACTTTGATTAGTATTCTTCTATTTTCCACACAAATTCCTGTCAGGAGCACTGCAGACGTATAGGTGCAGTGGTATCAGCACTGAAAGGTATGGCTTGAATTATTGGGTTACTGATTATGAGCAAATATTAACCTAAATTTGGGAGAATCAACCCAGCTTTCTTACATACAGTATCAGACTCATCTCAGCATTTGAGTTGAAAAATAACTCTCAGTGTGTGTTGTCTTGTATAGACAACTTTGGAGTACTACAATCAATCATTTCACAAAAATCATATACTGTAGACATTGTTAGGACAAAAAGTTAATGGAGTGATTATTTAGAACACTCACCAAAAGAAACACAAATCAAGGCCTGTGTTTTACATACTCCTTCACAAAGCACTAAGTGACTAAGTGATCTGAGGGAAAAAGGAACACTTTACGATGAGCTTGTGTGTGAACACACACACACACACACATACACACACACGCTCGCTCAGGTAAAGGCCATTCTCCAGATATGCTGAGCTTTTTTGTTTTATTTAGCCTGTCTTTATTGTTTTCACTTACTCTTCCTGACCACAGCATTTATCATGACTATCTCCTGTTCCCAAGGGAATTCTGTCATGTTGCTTCAACTGTTATTTCTCCTTTTCTTCCTCCCTCTCTCCTTTTCTCTCTCTCTCTCTCTCTCTCTAACACCAAAGCACAGCCTTGAAAGAGATGACTATTCCTTTTTCTTTACATTTTTGATATCATCTCCATTATATTTTAGAGGCCTGAGCAAGAGTAGTGCAAAAGTGTTTGCATAAAAATGAACCATTTCTTAAATTCTCAAAGTTTTCCCAAACATGATTAGTATACATGATTCACGCTTTTACAGACAGAATGGCTTGAATGACCAATTGTATAGATCAAACAGGAAGTTGTGCATGCCTGTGGAAAGGGGATGTCACTTTTAAAAATATAAATATGCTTTATTATAGCCTAAAATCCAAAGTCTATATTTCGGCAACATTTCTGCAAAATAAAATGATGTTGCTTCTTGCAATTTTGTGACACTTTCAAAGTGAGTAGTGCTAAAAGCATGTTCAGTTTATCTGACCCAGATGAAAGTGAATCTGGCAACATTTTATTACATTGGTTGTTGTACGTACCACACTGTAAAAAAAATAAAATAAAAGTTGGGCCAACTTAAAATTTTAAGGCAACCAGCTTCAGCAGATTTTTGAGTTCTCTCAACTTATTTTTGTAGGAGATTCTCAACTTTTTGTTGTATAAACTTAAAACAACAAGTTGAGAAAACTCAAAAATCTGCTGAAGCTGGTTGCCTTAAAATTTTAAGTTGGCTCAACTTTTTTTTTTTTTTTTTACAGTGCATGGGAGCTCAGAAATGAAATGTTGGTGAGAGGCGCAAAAACGCTTCATGCAAACATGTTTAAAAAGTAACTTACTACCTACAATAAACCTGACCCTAAACCTAACTGATAGTGTTAAAAAATGCAAGTGTGTGTGTGTGTGTGTGTGTGTGAGTGAGAGAGAGAGAGAGAGAGAGAGAGAGAGAGAGAGAGAGAGAGAGAGAGAGAGAACACATTTGCTACAGCAACCATGCCATTTTAGCTTGCTTCTACAAGTCTTTGAGCTCTTTTATCATGACTTATGTTTCACAGGACTTGTACCTGAACACTTCGTATTGCAAATACAATGCTGTACCAGGTGTGCTACCGAGCAATTTACTACATCAGAAAAGGCTAACATGGTTAGCTGGTTATGTGCAGCAAATGTCAAAATATATTACTTTAATAATCATGCACTCTGGTAAAAGTTTTTGAAGTATTGTGCAAGAAACCACATGAAAATAACTCGTAATTGATACAGCCTGAATTCCAGAAATGTTGGGACATTTTTAAACATGAATAAAATAAAAACTAAAAGACTTTCAAATCACATGAGCCAATATTTTATTCACAATAGAACAAAGAGAACATAATTGTTTAAACAGAGCAATTTTACTATTTTATTCACTAAATGAGCTCATTTCAAATTTGTTGCCTGCTACAGGTCTCAAAAAAGTTGGCATGGGGGCAAAAAGAAATTTTGATTCAGCTTGGAGAACATTTAGCAAATAATTAAGTTAATTGACATCAGGTCTGTAACATGATTAGCTATAAAAGGGATGTCTTAGAGAGGCAGAGTCTCTCCAATCTGTGAAAGAGTGCGTAAAAAGATTGTGGAATACTTTGCTTTGCAAATCTCATCATCTACAGTGCATAACATCATCAAGAGATTCAGATAAACTGTAGAAATCTCTGTGCGTAAGGGACAAGGCTGAAGACCTTTGTTGGATACCCGTGGTCTTCGGGCCCTCAGACGACACTGCATCACTCATCGGCATGATTCTGTTATTGACATTAGTGAACTGGCCCAGGAATACTTCTAGAAACCACTGTCGGTAGACACAATCCGCCGTGCCATCTGCAGATGCCAACTAAAGCTCTACCATGCAAAATGGAAACCATATGTGAACATGGTCCAGAAGCGCCATCGTGTCCTGTGGGCCAAGGCTCATTTAAAATGGACTGTTTCAAAGTGGAAAAGTGTTCTTTGGTCAGACGAGTACAAATTTGACATTCTTGTTGGAAATCACAGACGCTGTGTACTCCAGGCTAGAGAGGAGGGAGACCTTCCAGCGTGTCATCAGCGTATAGTTCAAAAGCCAGCATCTCTGCTTTTGATGGGGGTGCATATGTGTATACGGTATGGGCAGCTTGCATGTTTTGGAAGGCACTATGAATGCTGAAAGGTATATAAAGGTTTTAGAGCAACATATGCTCCCCTCCAGATGAAGTCTATTTCAGCAGGACAATGCAAAACCACATACTGGAACTAGCATGGCTTCGTAGTTGAAGAGTCCGGGTGCTGAACTGGCCTGCAGTCCAGATCTTTCACCTATAGAAAACATTTGGCGAATCATTAAATGAAAAATACGTCAAAGATGACCACAAACTCTTCAGCAGCTAGAAACCTATATCAGGCAAGAATGGGACCAAATTCCAACACCAAAAATCCAGAAACTCAAAGATGTCTTCAAACCGCTTTGAAAAGAAGAGGAGATGCTACACCATGTTAACATCAGTCCCAACTATTTTGAGACCTGTAGCAGGCATCAAATTTAAAATGGGCTCATTTTGTGCATAAAATGTAAATATTTCACAGTTTAAACGTGTTATGTTATCTATGTTCTATTGTGAATAAAATATTGGCTCATGTGATTTGAAAGTCTTTTAATTTTAATTTTATTCAAATTTAACATTCCAACATTTCCGGAATTTGGGTTGTAATCTGCTCCGTAATCATCATGAAAAAGAAAATGATCACTCTAATTTTTATTGCCTCTAATGGTCATTGCAGCTTGAAACTGCAGTGAAATGAAAGTATATGTACATTCAATGTAGCAATGTACTATCACTGTGTTATCAATATTTATTGTATATCTGCTAAAAGTGACTTTTGTAACTCATCTTTTAGGAGTATGTACACTGGCATATTAGATGACCTCATAACAGCATGGACTAAATATATTATGAAGTCTTCATTTGTAGTGCCTGGGGTCCGTAACTGTGGACGAAAGCGAATACAGGCAGCATTCTGAGTGGTTAAAACAAAACAAAAATAACAACCATTCTGTTATCACTAAATTCCACTTTGCAGCTGTTTTTGTGTGAAAGCACCTGCGGGCACCAGACCGTAATCTTCCTCTCTTCCCTCCGCTCTCATTCTGCACTCTCATCACCAAATCAGATGAATTATTAAAAGTTACGGTTCATTCAGGCGAGCAACGGCATGGCGTTCTGCATGAGTGAGCGTGATGGACGGAGTGTGTGTGTGTGTTTAATGCAGCGTCGGTACACAGGGGGCACCCGCGGCCAGGGAATGAAGCTCAGATGAACCGCTCGCCTCTGCAGTTTCCCTCTCAACACTGCAAAACTGCCTCAAACAAATGCAGTCAGCACACTGTCATGAGAAAGATAAAGCATCAAACAATATCAAAACCACCTGTCTATCAACACAGAGCTGCTTTACCTCACACAGTCCTGCCCGGCACAGAGCAAACCGGCAATGAACTACAGAGAGATAAGGATTAGAAACAGAGATAAGTGTAGGAAAAACCTGAAGTAATGGTTTGAGAAAATGAATGGTGACGGGTAAACTAATCCTTTGTCACTGACTTTTGGTTTTAATACAACTTTAAATTCTGCCATACTTTACTCTATATAAAAATAAATAGAAGATGTTTAACCTCAGTTTTGTGTGTTTAAATGTTATGTGCTATTTGTAGGCTATATATAGCCTATACATACAGGTACATCTCAAAATATTTGAATATCGGGAAAAACTGCATCAAAATATGACTAGTTCAAGTAGTCTGTGAGTTATGAAGGAAAATGCATATATATATATATATTCCACTCAAACAAACCAGCAAAGCGGACCGTACGGGTCTTATGCTCATTTACAATCATTTCTATCGCCAAAGGTGCTTCCTTGCTTATTTGAGGGAAACGGAGGAGGAAAAACGGCGCATAAGGCAAGAGAAGCTGTTATACCTTTTATTTTATGTTATTTGCATATTTGGAAATGCATTTGTAGGGGCTGCCATAGTTGTTTCTCGGGCTATGTGACGTCAGAGAGCGGAACTGGGAGTACATCGATCTAGTACGAGTTCATGGGTGGGAAGTCACGGGTTTGACTGCCGTTCCAGTGCAATTTCATGGGTAGTAGGTTGGAAAAACACAGGTTACAGGTTGCCTGGAACACAGCATAAGGGAGCACATGGCAAGAACAGGAAACAAGGCAAAATATCAAAATAAAAGACATGAAAACCTTAACTAGAAACAGAACCCCAAAACAGACCTTACATATATGCATGTTCCCAGAAAAAACTCTTCATAATGCTTTGCCCCATAAACTTCCATTATCAGTTCATGAATGTAAACACATTTTTACTTTTACAAACTGAGGGAGTTGAAATTATTTTCTAATCTAATCGACAGTACGTCACAGATGCTGTCGATGGGATTGTTTTGAACTTGGCACGTTAATTTTAATCACTGCGGTATAAATCATTTCTCAGTGAGCGCCGTGCGTGATGATAATTCCCTTCCAGCTCAGGGGTTTGGGGAATTCTCACTTCTGCCTTATTGTGCAGATTCATTGTATTGTTTTGCTTTTTTAACATTTGTCAGATGCATAATTGAACATCCAGAGCTACAGAAAGATCAGATTAAAGGGGCTCATCGATCACACTATCACTGACGAATGACTCACTAATTCTCTTTGATTTCTCTCGCTCTTTTTCTCTCTCCTCATTCTGTCCATCTCTCAGCAGATTCAATTAACACTTTACCTTTCGGTTTCAGGAATTACGTGCGTTTAAAGAAATAACAATGTGTGTGTGTGAAAGGAGCCTTATGGGAGACTCAACGGTTTGGATAAGAGCTGAGCTTAATCAGAGCAGCCTGACAGCGAGAAAAGAGGCTGTGTTAAAGAAAAATAGGATTGTGGGATATATATTCACGGAAGTTACCAAGCCCAAGTGTCTTATTAAATGTGATGTTGCCCACAACCTTAATTTTATTTTAGGTGCCGTCAAACGATTAATCACGACTAATTGCATTCAAAATAAAAGTTTGTGTTTACATAATGTGTGTACTGTGTATATTTATTATGTATAAATAAATACACACACATGCATGTATATGTTTAAGAAAATGTCATATTTGTATTAGATAATATAAATTATATAAATATATACATGTAAATATTTTCAAAACATATACTGTATGTGTGTGTATTTATATATACATAATAAATATACAGAACACACACACACACACACACACAAACTTTTATTTTGGATGCAATTAATCATTTGACAGCATTCTTTTATTTATACTTCAGGCCCACACCAGTCCTTTTGTCAAAACTGCTACTACGGCCCTATGAAATCCAGTGTATTTTTTTCCAAATTCTATTTTTCTATTTTTTTTTCTGGAATTTAATGGTTAAATGAAATATTAGCAATCAAAATGAATGTATAATTAACTGAAAACATACACATACACACACACACACACACACACACATACATATATATAAAATGTTAAACGTTTGAAAAAAAAATAGATTTTTAGGGGCCTATGGAATGTTTTGTTTTTATTAATGAATAATTCATAATTTTAAATGTATTTTATTTTTATTTTTATTTTATTTTATTTTATTTTTATTTTAACCCAGAAAATCTGTGTTGTCTGTGTTATTTTTATTATTTAATACAAATGTATTATAAAAATGGTGGTTATCAAATTAAGGCATTAAACATTAACAGTTAAATAAATATTTTAAAATCTAATAAAAATAAAAAGGTAACTTATTTTTAGCAAATAAGGTGCTGCACAACAGAGTTACTGTTCAAAGTAAAAGTAATTTTCCTTGTTTTAATTTTAACAGTAAACCTGTTGGGCAGCACCTTGTTTGCTTTGTGATATTCCTTTTATTTAATTTTTTGTTATATTATTTCTTTAAGTACATTCTGCTGTACAATAGCAATGTAATTCTGTCATAAATTCTTCTAAATTAATCCAAACTTTTATTTTGGTGGGTTGTAGTGTAGGCTTTTGAGTTTCTGTGTGTAACTCCAAACGACATATATCGCCCTCCGAAGGGCATTTCGGAGTGAAAACAATCATGGCCACCATATCCAAAATCGAAGTGCTCAAAACGGCCACTTGAAAGGTCCCTTCGGAATGAAGGCCCCCATGATTCTTTGACCAGATTCTTTCTATGATGACTGCACCTCTGGGCACGGGATGATGACGCAGAAGGGCACTTCAAGATACAGTTGTGTGGTCCCCTACACCCTTCAAAGCTCTCATTCCATTAGGGCATAGGGATGAGCCCTTATGAATGGAACGCAGGGTCTGATGTGTGTATCTGACAAAAATGCTGGTGAATTGAGCAGCTCTAGAGATGACGTTCATGTGGCGAATGTTAAAAATTGCTTGTGCATTACAAGTGCTTACGTTTGTAGTCACTGTGCCACTCATTCCTTTCATATTAAAATAGCAGTCTCATTGTTCTTTAATATTCTCAGACACATATCTATATTGTGATGTGATTAAATGTACAACTTCACTTTTCATTTATTCAACCAAAATCATTAACCATAGAGATGCTGGAAATCTTCAGCTTGTTTTCCTCATACCCATATTGATTCTTGCTGTGCCTTTTCATTGGAATACCTTCCAAATCCCAGTCGACATGAATGTTCTTCCAGAATCAATACTTTGATAAAATAAGCCTTTGATCCAGGGACACGTCATAATTCACAAATGCTCAGACAGACACACTGTGAGGTAAGCCATTAAAAAACATTTTCAAAGAATATTTATACATCTTACAAAGATCCTTATGTTTTAAAATTAAATCTTCTGGACTGACTCATCAGGATGACTGTGAAGCCTTGAGCCAGAACAGCCTGAGGCTAAAGAAAGATAGAAAGTCCTCAAGAGAGATGGTGGATAAATATGTAGATGGAGAGGAAGAGAATGAGTGTGTTTCTCGTGCCCAAATGGAGAGACTGAGGCAGCCGGAGTATTATTGCTGGCTCTCAAATCTTCCAGATGCTAAACACTATCAAGTCTAATAGCCAGGAGATTTGGCAAATAAAAACGAAGAGCACAACAAATCAAAGTCTATTTGAGGAAACACTGCCTCCCTCGTCACCATAACAAAGTCAATATGTACTATTGCTCCCAAACTACTGACAAACAAGTGTGGACTGGAGGAGAAACGCAGAGCAGTTATTTGGCCATTATGGTGGCAGGTTAGACTCTCTTGTGGTAATAATAACTCCATCAATCCCCATCCATTACCCACCGTGTGGCTGGCACCCTCTAGACGACAGCTCTGTGGTGCCCATAAATCACAGAGGGGGTACCCTAACTGGGGCCAGTTACAATATATTCAGTGACAAGGTGTAAATATCCCTCTACAAAACCATGATATCAGATTGCAGTGGTACTCCGATGTTTTAGGGTATGTTTACATGACAAGTGTACTAAAAATGTAAAAGTTTATCCTTTGCATTTTTGAAAAGATTTGTGTACAGACAGCAATGTTGTCAATTTGATCAGGGATCACGAATCACATGGATCCACAGAAACGACTAAAATGCTGTATTATTCATGCCAGGCCAGTAGTTGGCGATACCACTTTGTAAAGAAACATTAAGCAACTCTGCACATATCTATAGACCGACCATGTAATATGCATGTGCACTACATCACTGTTTTCACAAATTTGAGCTGCAAAAGGCATTTTATAGTTAACATGGAGAAAATAGCAGTAACACTTTGCAGTTTGAAACTCGTTTTCAAACATTTGCGTCTTGAAGCCCCCAAAACACCAGTCATAAATAAACATTCAAAACACATACAATGTGCAATGTTTTTAGTTGAAATCGGTGTTGTGTAAACACTCACTTAGATTGACTGTTGTATTGTTGCGATGATACATCCACATCGCCATGTGTCAGTATAAGTCCAACACAATATCCACTAATAGGCGGTACATTCCAAACGGGATAAATCTGCCTCTGGGCACTTCAGAGTGAGAACCATCATGGCTGCCATATTGGAAGGGTCACTCCAGTGGTAAAAACTGGTCACTTCAAAGGGTCGTTCAGAAGGAAAGATTTTGAAGGGTAGAACCATAGACTGTAAAAAAAAAAACGATAAAAAAAAAAAGGATGGACGACATGTCTCCACTTCCTTCAACTATATAAAACATAATTTGGAGCCTGAGTCTGCGCAGTAGTAGTGTTGTCAAAAGTACCGACTTCGACAGTTGGTACTGAAATTTTAAAAACATCTATTTCCTACTAACATTTAAGTGCTGTTGAGCAGATTCATAAATATTGCTGATTGGCACATTGTGTACATATGCTCAACAGATACTGTGATTGCGCTCACACAGAAGCAAGTAGTGATTCATTTAGAGCCAGAGTCTGCGCAGTAGTGATTAATTTCAGAGTCTGCGCAGTAGTGATTCATTTAGAGCCAGAGTCTGCTCAGTAGTGATTCATTTCAGAGTCTGCGCAGTAGTGATTCATTAAGAGCCAGAGTCTGCTCAGTAGTGATTAATTTGGAGCCAGAGTCTGCGCAGTAGTGATTCATTTAGAGCCAGAGTCTGTGCAGTAGTGATTCATTTGGAGCCAGAGTCTGCGCAGTAGTGATTCATTAAGAGCCAGAGTCTGCTCAGTAGTGATTAATTTGGAGCCAGAGTCTGCGCAGTAGTGATTCATTTAGAGCCAGAGTCTGTGCAGTAGTGATTCATTTGGAGCTGCAGTCTGCGCAGTAGTGATTCATTTGGAGCCAGAGTCTGCGCAGTAGTGATTCATTTGGAGCCAGAGTCTGCGCAGTAGTGATTCATTTGGAGCCACAGTCTGCGCAGTAGTGATTCATTTGGAGCCAGAGTCTGCGCAGTAGTGATTCATTTGGAGCCAGAGTCGGCGCAGTAGTGATTCATTTGGAGCCGCAGTCTGCGCAGTAGTGATTCATTTGGAGCCAGAGTCTGCGCAGTAGTGATTCATTTAGAGCCAGAGTCTGCGCAGTAGTGATTCATTTGGAGCCACAGTCTGCGCAGTAGTGATTCATTTGGAGCCACAGTCTGCGCAGTAGTGATTCATTTGGAGCCGCAGTCTGCGCAGTAGTGATTCATTTGGAGCCACAGTCTGCGCAGTAGTGATTCATTTGGAGCCACAGTCTGCGCAGTAGTGATTCATTTGGAGCCACAGTCTGCGCAGTAGTGATTCATTTGGAGCCAGAGTCTGCTCAGTAGTGATTCATTTGGAGCCGCAGTCTGCGCAGTAGGGATTCATTTGGAGCCAGAGTCTGCGCAGTAGTGATTCATTTGGAGCCGCAGTCTGCGCAGTAGGGATTCATTTGGAGCCGCAGTCTGCGCAGTAGTGATTCATTTGGAGCCGCAGTCTGCGCAGTAGTGATTCATTTGGAGCCAGAGTCTGCACAGTAGTGATGCCAGAGTCTGCGCAGTAGTGATTCATTTGGAGACAGAATCTGCGTAGTAGTGATCGTGAGGAGGGGCTTCAGTATCAAAGTCCTACCCAAACTCCCACAGTGCCAATCACAAGATCATAATCTTGACACCACACCAAATAATGCATCAAATAATGAACTAAAAGCAAACTTAAAACGAATACTTGAACATACTACCTAAAATAATGGAAACCATCTTTGGGGAAAATTAGACGTGTAATTTGATTTTTTTAATTTGGCACACATTCCATTTTTTACATGGAGAGGGCAATGTTTATGACCTATACTACAGCCAGCCACCAGATGGCGATCAAAATGTTTTGGTTTCACTTTTCAGGATGTGCGCGGCACGCATGGGTAGAACTGATGGACACTTTGCTCCCATGATTATTTTCGTGACGATGGCGCTTCCTTATTGGCTCAGCAAGAATATGCAGAAGTGCATTACAAAAAAAACAAAAACAACAACACCCTACACTGTAGTCCTATTTACCCACTTGCCTTTTTCAAGACAAGTAAAAGTTTAAAAAATAATAAAACATCTTGAGCTTGTGTTAACCACAGACCTTATTTCAGGCATTTAACCAAAAACCCCTACAAAAAACCTATTGACTTTGAAACTAAGGAGCCAGATTTGCTAAAATGCTAACTCATTTCTGTACATCCTCCCTGCAGCATCCTACAGAAAATTACTGATTAACATAAAACACAAAAACATGTTAGAGAACACAACATCCGAGCTGTTAAATAATTACACACTACCTAAAATGAAATACCCTGCCGTCTCCTGTCCAGTGGTTTATTACTGAGCATCTGCTAATTTAATTGAATTTAATTATCCTGGTTAATGCACATTTGCACACTCCTGAGAAAAGCCGACGCTGATGAGGGCTGGGTCGTATAGATAAAGAATAATTTCAAGATAAAGGCTGATATCACTGCATGCCGTGTGCGATTAACACTAATCTTACCGAGGCCTCTGTGTATTAGCTGTGCAGTTAAACATGATGCAAGTATATCAACAGAGTCATGGATGCCAACCGCAATGAAGTGCAGATCTCCAGGATTTTGCCTCCCAACACCCTTTCCCCCCTAACAACAACAAATAGTAAAGCAGAAGTTATCAGGGTTCTTCTCCAATTGCTCATGTAGACAATTTGATGATTCAATTGCCATATATCTTTCCAAATACAATGAGTTTTTATTGCAAAGTCAACAATCTTGAATCTCTACTGATGCTGTAAGTTTGGATTAAAATAAAACAGCTCAAATAAGTACATGTACAAAAAAGTAAAAAGTACATCCAAAAAGACAACTGCGACGTCGGGAAATACTCAAACATTCACTGGTAGAAAATTATTTGTCTATAAAGATTATTGGAGTACTTTTTAGGTGATACTATTGTAGTCTTTCTACTTCGAAGTTTCATGTTTAATTCAAGATGTTACTTGCAATGAACATTACTAGCATTTAAAAATTGACTAAATTGTTCCTACACCAAGTTTGAGATCTCTACGACTTGCAATTTCTGACACCCTTGGTATATGTACTCAATAGCCTTGCCAGTTCATAAAGAAAGTAAATAAGGTAGATTTTGATTTGATTTTAAAGATGAAATAGAAGACGGGGAGTATTTTGGAAACCAGCTTGAGAACATTTGATATGCCTTCATTTTGCATTTGTTCGGTGACTCTAGTGGTGCAGAAATTACATACTCCACCTTTACTGTAAGTCAAGATCTAAAAATACCAAGAATATCAATGTTGTATGTGTGCATCTCTCTGCATTAATGTAGGCTCAAAATCTTTGGCTGCATGTCTTGAAGAGAGTCATGTTCACTAGCGTCAAGGAATCTGTGGTAATTTATTGATTGACAGGTGGAGGCTGGAATGCAGGCACCCATTATAAGCGCCTGACATCAATCAGCATGTGTGTCCTGGGCATACCTGACATTGAGGAGGAGATGCAAGGAAACAAGGACATCAAAAGACCAGAGAATAGAGAGGAAATGAGTGTGAGGAGAAAAAACCATTAAGAAAAGGGTAAGTGATGGTTTGGAGCACGGAAACAGTGCAGTGGCTCACCGATATTTCATTAACCTCTTGAAACACAGCAATTCATTTTTATCCTCTGTAGAGGCCTTCATTTTGGAGAGGAATTTTTCAATTTTTCATATGTTTCACAGAAAAAAAAGATTAAGCACTTATTACATGCAGAACATTTTAGATTTTTTTTACTAATATTCATAAAAATACAATATTTTCTATAATTATGAATGAAATACTTAAAATCTTATACTTGTAGTAAAAAACAAAACTCTACTATAGGCTCCTGGATGTAAATAGAGTGATACAGATGACGCTAAAGACATTAACCTCATGAAATAACGTAAAGTACTCACCTCTGGTGAATATAATGAACATCGATGGACCTTTTTGGTTTACTGAACCTTGTAATAATCATTGCTCACTGTTTAGTTTGGGCTGCTCTGAGGGGTAGAAAGTTTAACGCTTGACAGATCAGCCAATGAGGATCCAGCTTCAATGGCTTCACTGTGGGATCTGAGCAATTAGACAGACCAGACCAATCAATCCAAGCCCGGTGAGGGTGTGCAACACACAAAATGAGATCAAGTGGCATGCAAGTTCAAGAAAGCATTTGTCCTTTAGAAAGAGCAGGCTATGTATAAATGGCACAGATACAAGGTCTAAGCCTCAAGCTTTGATGATAGATCGCTGTTTTTCGATTGAAAACTTATAAGGAATATATTTGCTAAATTTGTGTAAGCAGTACACATCAAAACATGCATAATAAAAATGCAGTACATACCAGATTCGTCTTAATGAGTCACAAATGCATCCACTGCTGAAATCCTGGTTTAGTTAGAAAGGCAAGGGTCCACAGAACAACATCCTATAGAGCACTTTTAGTCCAACGAAACCATAACGTTGTAATATGGATGGTAATTCCTTTGTTATTGTGACAAACTTGAACACATTACTAGTTGGGTTTTTCCCAAACGACAACACGATTAATGCTACGCATCTAAGAATGTTTAGAGCATGTTTATTATTAACACTCTGTTCACAAATAGATTTTAATAATGTACTAAACAATTAGTATCTCAGATATAAAATGTATTTTTTTACGATAGTACAAAGCATGCTTGAGTCTATGGCTACAAAACACACACACAATGGTAAAACAAGATCCTTGACTACTGATTATGTTTTTTTCTTCATGAATGCATGGAAAGCAGCAGAAACACTTCAAAATTTTAGTTCTTCACTAACCACGCATAAACGTTGCTTTCTCAAAAACACAATCATGTACATAAATGCTGCTAACATATTACTGTAGCCCAGGTTTTGCTGTTTACAGTGTTATTAGACTTTAGCCATTTACATTTTTATAAGCAACTGAAAAAAGCACAAATGTCAGGGTATGTCAAAACTTCTCCAGGCCCCCCAAAACACCATCAGACCCCAGGGGGTTAAATAACTTATTAAAAGTAAAAAAAAAGTCGTAAAGTCGTGACGTATTGTCAAGTATGGTGACCCATACTCGAAATTGGTGCTCTGCATTTAACCCATCCAAGTGCACACACACAGCAGTGAGTAGTGAACAAATGCACACACACACACACACCGTGAACACACACCCGGAGCAGTGGGCAGCCATTTATGCTGCGGCGCCCGGGGAGCAGTTGGGGGTTCGGTGCCTTGCTCAAGGGCACCTCAGTCGTGGTATTGAGGGTGGAGAGAGCGCTGGACATTCCCTCCCCCCACCTACAATTCCTGCCGGCCGGGGGCTCGAACTCGCAACCTTTCGATTACGAGTCCGACTCGCTAACCATTAGGCCTTCCTGTAACCACGACTTCCCCCATTCAAAGGCACAGATGGAATACAATCGTTGGCCAATCAGATTATTGCTGGTCAGATCAAAAAAGCATTTTTTTTTGTGCAGTATCAAACGGTTAGTGAACAGATTGTGAATGTTATGAAAATAGATACGTAAAGAAAGAATTGTGATTTTTATTCAATCTTGCCATGTTTGCCTTATTCATGAATGAGAATTGCTTAATTAAATTTGCAAAAAGGAATGGATATGGATTAAGCCACTAGAACAAATATCCTGGCTTCTTTTGTAATATTTAATGGTTTGTATTTTCCAACTGCCAAATTGCATAGATTAACAAGATAAATCTAAATAAATAAATCACTGCAGAGATTACATATTTTTTAGAAGTTCGCATCACTGTCAACAAAAACCCAAAATAATATTTCCATTGGCTTATTGCAGATAATAAGTTCCAACAAAAATTTATAATTCTTACACATTTTGTTCAATATGATAATCTTCAAAACGGAATGCAATTTATGAATTCTGAAGCAAAAATTAAATCACCAGAAGCTTAATGTAGGCTATAAATGAACTGCTCTATGGTCACATGACTTCAGTATCACCTACACTAATCTTCCGACAAACTCTTTCAGTCTTTATTTAAAAAAATATTTTTATCCACAAAGTTAATTAGAAGAGTTTGCAAACACGATAATAAAAACAATGAGACTGTAAAATGGATTTGCCAGTAGACGAGTTTACCCATTCACTGCAAGGACGTTTAATGTCCCTGACAACCTCTGTAGTCCCATTTAGATGCTTGTTGAGCCCGTGAAGGGGAACAGGACCTGGAGCGTGGAGCAATGGCGGAGGATGCAGAGCAGGGAACTCATGGACGGCCTCCTTCACCGTGACAGGACAGACAGTAAGTTCATGAACGGCCTCCATGGCCGTAACAGGATAGACAGGGAGTTCACGAACTGCCTCCGTGGCCGTAACAGGACAGACAGACAGTGAGTTAATGAGTGGGTGCCACTACCTCTGGTGGTTCTGCAGCGGAAGCCGCCACCTCTGGAGGCACTGGAGTGGATAAATGGACAGGAGAGGCCTCAGGAGCGGATACATGGACAGGAGAGGCCTCAGGAGCAGATTCTTGGATAGGAGAGGCCTCAGGAGCAGACTCGTGGACAGGAGAGGCCTCAGGAGCAGACTCGTGGACAGGAGAGGCCTCAGGAGCAGACTCGTGGACAGGAGAGGCTAGTGATTCTGTGCATTCAACTGATTGATCAATTGCTGATCGATTGCTTCGGTCTGTCCCTGTCTGTCGTGCTGCTGAGAGGTTTGCGAGTGTAGCACCGCTTTTCTGTTGAATCTCTATCTTACTTTCACTCTCTGTTGTTTAAAGTGATAATATATAACTTAATTCCCACCATATTTCTGGTATAATCTATCAAACTAATTTGATCGTTCGCTTTTTAAAACGCACGTTAGCCGGTTAGCTTGTCACTCGCGGATCCATTCGCACCTATTATTGTTTTCTTTTTTCTCGCTATGTTTTTCACGAGTACATCAAACAACAGTGGTAAGCGAATCATTCTTCAATCACGGTGAGTAATGGCTTCTCCTATTGTTTGCACCGTTTGCCACATGTACAGTTTCTCTCTCTCTGTCGGCGAAGAGGGATTCACATGTGATAAATGCAGGGAAATAGTTAGGCTGACAGAGAAGATTTCAGAATTAGAGACACGCATTCAAACTTTAGTTGAGGACAGTAAGAATGTGAGGGCTGTAGATACTGCTTTGGATGTGACTAGCTCAGGGAGTTCTGTACATGGTTTGGTTCCTGTGGAGCCAATGCAGCAGGGCAACCAGGTGACTGTGAGGTGGCCTAGTTACGGGTCAGAACACCACTCTTCCGTTCCGATCAAAACATCAAACAGGTTCTCCCCACTCAGTGACGCACCCACTGAGAAACCTGATGAAAGTGCTCTAGTTATTGGCGATTCTATTGTACAGAACGCGAAAATAGAGACACCAGCCACCATAGTCCAATGTTTACCAGGAGCCAGAGCGCCTGACATCTTGGCAAATTGAAAAGTGCTGGCTAATACTAAACGTAAATTCAGTAAGATTGTTATTCACATCGGCACTAATGATATTCGACTTCGCCAGTCGGAGATCACTAAACATAATGTTAAAGAGGTGTGTGAACTTGCAAGTACGATGTCAGACACTGTAATTTGCTCTGGTCCGCTCCCTGCTTACCGGGGTGATGAGATACATAGCAGACTGTTATCACTCAATGGCTGGATTTCTAAGTGGTGCCCGCAGAATAACATAGGTTTCATAGACAATTGGAAGAATATTTGGGGCAGACCTGACCTGTTGAGTTCTTAGAGTTCGTACTTGACTAACTGGGTCAGGAAGCAGACAGACTGGCTAAACCGACCGTCTGCTAGCTGCCTCACATCACAGAAGTCAGTTAATTCTCAGCACATAGAGACTCTTTCACCTAGATATCACACTATAGAGACTGTGTCTGTTTCCCGAACTAGAAAATACAGAAAACATCCAAACCAAAGTAAGAGTAACAATTTAATTGATGTTCAACAAATAAAAAAAAAAACAGATATAATACAGATAAACAAATGATAAAGTATGGAGTACCTCAAGGCCCAGTACTTGGCCCCTTAGTTTTCACGCTCTACATGTTACCCTTGGGAGATATCATTAGGAAACATGGTGTTAGCTTTCACTGTTATGCTGATGATACCCAGCTATATATTTCTTCGCGACCTGATGAAACTTACCAATTTGCAAAACTAACAGAATTTATAGTTGATATCAAAAACTGGATGACTAGCAATTTCTTACAGCTAAATTCTGAAAAAACAGAGGTGTTAATTATTGGACCAAAAACTTTTGCATGTAATAACCTGGATCAATGTCTAATACTTGATCAGTTTGGAACCTAGGCATAGTTTTTGATAGCAATCTTTCCTTCGAAAAACATAAGCATTTGTAAAACTGCATTTTTCCATCTTAAAAATATATCTAAATTATGACCTATGCTCTCAATGTCAAATGCAGAAACATTAATTCATGCATTCATGACCTCGAGGCTAGATTATTGTAATGCTTTATTGGGTGGTTGCTCTGCACGTTTAATAAACTCCAGCTGGTTCAAAATGCAGCAGCTAGAGTTCTTACTAGAACCAGGAATTATAACCACATTAGCCTGGTTCTGTCAACACTGCACTGGCTCCCTATTAAACATCGTATAAATTTTAAGATCTTGCTTATTACATATAAAGCCCTGAATGGTTTGGCACCTCAGTATTTGAGTGAGCTCTTATCGCATTATAGTCCTTCACGTCCGCTGCAATCTCAAAACTCTGGCCATTTGATAATACCTAGAATATCAAAATCAACTACGGGCGGGAGTTTATTTAGCGCCCAAACTCTGGAACAATCTACCTAACACTGTTCGGGAATCATACACACACTGTCAGTTTAAATCTAGATTTAAAAGAGACCCATCTCTTTAACCTAGTTTACACATAATACACTATCACATTTCTATAATTCAAATCCATTAAAGATTGTTAGGCTGCATTAATTAGGTCGACCGGAACCGGGAACACTTCCCAAAACACCTGATGTACTTGTTACATTGTTAGAAGAATGGCATCTAAGCTAATATTAGTCTGTTTCTTTCTTATTCCGAGGTCACCGTAGCCACCCAGATCCAGACTGTATCCAGATCATATGGTGGATCAGCACCTAGAGATGACCTCTACAGCCAGGACACCTAGATGAGCCCCAGAGACTGATCCCCAGTGAAGACCCTGTCTCCAAGACGGCCATCGGGACAAGACCCGAGGAACCAGATGAGTCCTTTGCACAATCTGAATCGGCTTTAGCCTAGATTTAAACTGCCGATTTTGTCTGACCAGAGGAGAATGACACTATTTCGACAAACTATTTCCCCGTCTAAATACTGTAAAGCTGACACAATTTGCATTGTTAAGAGCGCTATACAAATAATATTGACTTGACAGTGGTGGGTCCAACATACTAGTAATCAGTCTCTTAAGTCCTGGCCCAGCTTAGGTACTATGAGCAGGTAATTTCATGGAAAAATGGATCTTACCTCCTGGCAATCCAGAAAGAATGGGTTCATTCAGACCCACTCAAAAAATGTCTTTAAGTGCCACCTTGTTAAAGTCCACTTGGTTGGAAAGTTCAAGAAACTCAACAACATAGTCCTCAATGACCCTGTTACCTCGTCGAAGGCAGAGGAGACGAGTAACTGCTGGGTTCATGGTTGTGGTCATTTATTCTGTAATGAGGAGTCCACTGAACGGCGAGCGTAGTGATGAACCCAAGTGCAGTTTTATTTATATTCATAATCCAAGCAAAGACTTGGCTTAAACAGACTTGACTTAAACAAACTAGACTCACCAACATCAGGTTACAACATTAGTACATGACGAGGAACAAAGGCAATGACATGGCTACTTATAGCAAACAAGACTGGACACATGACAAAAACCAACCAATCAGAACATGACACAATGAACAAGAGAACCAATAGCATGAAGACAATAGGGCAAGGGAAGCATGAAACAAACAGGAACCGTGACTAAACTTCAAAATAAAAGACATGAAAAGATGAACATGAAACCAAATACAAAACAGACCTTACAGAGTGCTAAAATTTATTTCTGGGTTTATCAAACAAAAAATATGTCATCCCTGCACCACTATACTGTAATTAGGAAATTAAAATTGAGAGTTAAAATTAAGAAATTTCATGTTACTGTGCAGTTTCCTGTAGTTGTTGTTTAAATGTTTTTTCTCTTACTATTTTCTGCATGTTTTTTTTTTTTAGATCAGGGCAATTTACCTCCTCCTACACACACACACACAAACACACAATTACCTGTCCGCTTCTTCTCACTCTCTCAAACTCAGTTCAAGTTCACTGCCCTCCTCCCACACATACACACACACACACACACACACACTCTACGGACTGTGACACGGGTAACAGGCGTACAGCACTGAGCTATGCATAGACGATGAGCAAGATGATGTAAGTTCCTGTACCTGAGTGCTTTGTTATTCAGGTTAACAATCTCATTGGTGTGGCCAACTAACCTCCACTCACTTTCCACAAGACACATGAAAGATTTGACAGCTACCCAAGAGCTGCCTGAAAGACTTAACAAGACACCTTTAAAACATGACCTTTAAAATGAGAACTGTGTGTGTGTGTGTGTGTGTGTTGATCACACTTTGATTCCACTGCTGCGAATATGGATATCCACTGAACCTTATTAAATGTCATTGTTGATGCTTCTCTAGTTCTTATCAGTATTTGGACACTGTGACATTTGTCTTTTGCTTTGCTCCTGAACTCCCAGCCGTATCTCTTATCTCTGATAGCTCGGTCTCAATTAGTGTGAGCATCATTCTCTGGCATTTTGTACTTCTTATCAAACTTCAGGCAGCTTGAATCAACACTGTTTCCCCATCCAAACATGATATATCAGATATTTTTGACACCTCTGAAATGAAAAGATCCTGCTTAAAATCTGCTTGCAAAGTTGCTGGCAGGTCTAACAGATGAGTTTCTTTCTTTTCTATTATTGAGTACAAAAAAGGCAGAGAAAAGAGGCTAACACAGAGCATTTTGATTAGTTTTCTAGGTCTAGATATAAAAAATACAGTCCCTTTAGCTTCTGATTTTTGCAGGAATTACTTAAAAATCAAAGAAACAGTTCTCCTGAATATGAAGTGAACTTTAATTTGTGCACTGACATTGTGCTCAAAGGTGTCGGATGTAACTCTCTATTTATTCAAAGGAATCTGGTTATTAAAAATAAATATCAAGAGTAGGTTATAAAAAAAAAACAATCATCTGTCTGAGGTGAATCTGTCTAAAATAAACTGCTCTTTTATCTTGCACTTCCTGATAAGAGTCACAGAATTAATGAGGTCCGTGTTTAACCTGCCAATGGCGTCCAGCAATCCTTTCTCTGTGAGTTTTATTCCACAATACGTCATCTGATAAGAGACACATCCTTGATTCAGCTATTTTGAAAGCCAGGATGGCCTGCTCAGTATGCATCAAATTTAGGATTTAAATTAATAAAGGATTTCAACTCTGGCCTAGATCAAATAACCTGGCCTTTTTATGTTAAAGTATATATCACCACTATTAAATTCAGTGACTATCATGCATTTTTACCATGATTTATATAAGACACCCACTAAAATATCATTGAGTGTAACAATAGTTCATATACCAAAAAATCTTGGGTAACACTTTATTTTAAGGTGTCCTTGTTACACATGATTCGTGCACTATTATAATAACAATAGATTATGCACAATTACATGCAAGTAACCCTAATGCAAAGCCCTAATCCTAACCCTAACCATATAGTAAGTATGTAGTTAAATAATATTACTCTGTATAATTACACTGTAACAAGGACAACTTAAAATAAACTTGTCAGGCATATTTACCACAAGAATCGTTAGACATTCAATGTAACAAAATGGAATATCTCGTCAAGGCGAATCATACACTTTCAGAAAAAGCTGGTACAAAAGTTGTCACTGGTGTGGTACTGTACCTTTAAAAAAAGCTACACCTTTTTACCTTATTTACCCCTAAAGAGTGCATATTAGTACCTTAAAAGTACATTTTAGTTCTTACAGTGTACAAATGATTACTTTAGTACCTTTTGAACAGGTACCACCCCAGTGACAAATTGTGTACCTTTTTTTCTGAAAGTGTCCATGTGCTGCCTTACCAGCACTATAATCAAATAAATATATAGAAGTGTGCTTCTTTGTTATCTTAAACATTTTAGAGCATAATAAAATAGAATAACTCTCAAATTCATCCATATCTTGAGCCCTACATTACCACACCATGCAGGATCCAACTGCCTTTTGATCCTGACTTAGGGAATACATTTAGGAATTCAGAAGTATTTTACATATCACACAGATTTCAAACATCTAGGACAATAGAAACACTTCAAACTTTAGTGGAATGTGCAGACACAGGAACTTCACAGCCTGCACACAGCTAGTTTGGAAGTCCTGGAGGGATGGGACATTTTTCATCATGTGTTTATCTGATGCTGAGAGGAATGAGAAATCAGTGCTGGAGAGAGATGCTTCTTTAGGAAGCCATGATACTGGCCATATCTGACATGACTGGAGTCAATAGTACTTCTCACTGGCTACCCTTTTGAAATGGAATTGCTTTTATCATCAACTTAAAGGTCTGTACAGGAGAGATATGAAAGTTTTATTGTTTATACTGAGTTTCATATATATGGAGTTTTAGAATCGGCTTCAATGATGCTTCAAAATCTAGATATGTGTAAAATCTAGTGTTATATGATAAATTATTAGTTATGGCATGAAAATATTCTGTTTGATTTGAATGTGAATACAACTTTTATCATTGCTGTTTGGATAAAATTAGTTGAAATCATGAACCTGTTTCTATTGCCATAAAGTGTAAATGGAAATACACATGCTTGACATATTCACAATATTGCAACTAAATTTAAACTCATTTGCATAATAAAACACCACTTAAGAGAACATGAATACATTGTACAATGAAATTCTTAATGTTTGCATTAAAACTTGCAACAACAGGATTTGAAGTTATTGTTATACTTACAAGGTACTGTTGCATTTTACAATTGTTTTTCACCAGTTCGACCGTGTAAAATGAATGCATTACAGCAGGCAACAGAAGCGCAATATGTAGCAAGAAATATGCTGTTTTTGTTTCCTTAGGAAAGAGCTTTCTGGGGTCCTTCGTGTCAAAGGGTTGCTTGTGGTCCAGAGATTGCTCTGGGCTCCCATTCAGCTATGTCAGAAGGTATTTTTCAGAGTTTCACCACTCCAACAGAGAGCAAGATAAACAATGAATCACGCCGAACAACAGCTTATGGTCCAGAAGGCTTGTGTGGTGAACTATGGCCTTTTTTGCTGTATGAACTACTGTTGTTCCATATATAATGTGCATTTAACTCTTTATGAATACTTTGGTCAAGGGGAGGTACATCAGTTTGTTTAACCAATTAGAATTGACTAACATTACCTCATGTATAGTTTCTTTCCTAAATGCAAAAATGGCAAGAAGTAGGACCCGTGTAAATACTGGATCAGCTTTCCAGAGCTGGAGAGAACTCAAAGAGCGGGAAGGCCTGCGATCGGGCGCCGAGGTTGCTTTGTTTCTTCTCGATAGGTGAGTAACATTGGTTTTGCTTTGTTTTACAGAACTAATCGTTGCTGTACGTATATGTGTGGGGTGGAGCTATCAAAATAGGGGCAAGACCCTTTTGGGGTAGGGGCGTGCTTGTTTTGGTGATTTCAAATGCCAACATTGGCTTCCAGAAATCACTTACCCCAACTTTAATAATGAATGTTCATTAATCAGCATTAATTTACTTTTTTGTAGCATTATTAATGTCTTTACTGTCACTTTTAATATTGCATGCTTGCTCAATAAAAGTATTTTTTTTTTAATGGTAGTGTATTGATGATTTCCATAAAAAAATATGAAGCAGCACAATGGTTTTTAACATTTATAAGAAATTATTCTTGAGCAGCAAATCAGAATATTAGAATGATTTCTGAAGAATCATGTGACACTGAAGACTGGAGTAATGATGCTGAAAATTCAGCTTTGCATCACAGGAATAATTACATAATTACATTTTAAAATATATTCATATAGAAAACAGTTATTTCAAATTCCAACAACATTTCACAACATTACTATTTGTACTATATTTTTGTTTAAATAAATGCAGTCTTGGTGAGACTCCTTTTCCAAACTTTTGGCCGCAACTATATATACTTTAAAGTAAATGCATTATATTTAAAGTTTTTGTATTTTTAAACAAATACACTTTTCATATAGAGCATCTCTTTCCAACACTTTCTTTCCTTTCTTTCAGCCACCCACACAAACTCAGACATGCGCTTCTTCCTGCATCCGAACTGTGGAAGCGGATGTCAGTCCTGCCTGAAGAACAAGCTCTCCCCAATGACTCGCTGTGAAACCCTGCGGTGCTGCATGCATAAAGATCTCACTTTCATGAAAATGAAGTTGGCCTCCGAGCCTTTTGCGTTCAAATACTAATATCAGCTGGGAAATCTGTTACATGTAATCCTCTTTTAAATTTGAAAGACAATATGAATGATCAGTAAACAATGGTGATGGGAAGATGAACACTCTGAGGAACAACTGAGAGCTAGTGTTTGGGGCTGAAGACGAAATAAACAAGCTTGGAGGAAACCTCAGGCAAAGATGTGCTCCTGGTTACCGGTTTGGAAGTTGTTGGAAAATTCAGACTTTATATTGTTATAAGTGAGAATGAGTGGAATAGTGGAAAGTCACATGAGAGAAAGAACATCTTCTGCACTTTGACCTATTATGCTGTTTTTGTGTTCATGCGCATTCTGCATTCATGCAAAAATTATATTTTTTGATACACATCGATGATGATATTCAAATCATGTGGATTTAAAAACAGATGGATCATAAGGTGATGATTATGTATTTTTTAGCCAACAAGTATTTAGTGAAGTGATTAATGCCCATGAGTGTGTGGTAAGAGGTGAAAATGTTTAAAAAAAATTTTTATTATATAATGTGTTGGAGACGTTCAAAATAATTTTGTGTTGTTCATTATACTTATTTTACAGAACGAAGTTTATTTTGTGTTACTACGTTATATATATACAGAGATTGATTAATTAATTTTTGCATTTTCAGGGAAAACCCACACATTCATTTTTGAATGCATCATCACTTTTTGTGAAAAATCAAATATTCGCTGTGTACTTAAAAGTGTTGTTAATAGTACTATAATTATAATAATAATAATAATAAACATATATGTGCAAAAATATATGTGTGTAAAGCTCTGATTTACGCTTGTGGAGGCTTATTACTAACAAAACAATCTAAATAAAGATTTTTTTAGATAAAAAAACAAGACAAAACTGTGCAATTATTGCAGACAATTAAGCTTAATTAATTATTATGCTCCTATTCATCATGCAGCCCTGTCTGATCTGAACCAACACTGCACTGACTTGAGCTAAATAATGACACTATGGTGCTTTAGAGCTGCTTTACAGCAGAATCTGAACTGTCTCCATATTTGAGTTCCCATAAGTGATTCTGCTCTTTTGCTGTAATGCTGCCACAAGCTGTATTACAGCTGTAGAAATAAAGGTGACATGACTTGTACTGTTTTATGCTTAATAAAGGAATATGCTATCACTAAACTCAACTGATTGAAATCAATTGTCCAGTCCAGCCTCCTCACAAGGAGTGCTATTTGTATGCCTCACAGAGCTGCTGCATGTAGAGTGTTCCAAATCAATCACTTACAAAGTTCCATTTCAGTCGTCTTAGAAGGCAGCTGTATATGTAGTCAGCAGACAGCGAGGCAGCTCGATAGCTTTTGGATCAGAGCTGTTTCTGGGTTTAAGACTTGTTTATGCTTATTTCCAATTAAAATGAGGCAGCCACACACTCACACATATTGCAACAAAAAGTCATTTAATCCAGATGTGATTTTAATCTCCCGCCACATTGGCAGGCTTGAATGGATTATCAATGCCCCAGTGCATCGCGTGAATGTCTCATTCCAAGCAGAGAGTTTCTGCCTCCTGCTGACATTTTTTCATCAATAAAAATTAACATTTAAATCTCAGGCACTCTGAGCCGAAGCTGTGACTGTGCCAGCAGTTAATGGGGCACCAGCAATATTAGCCCTCAAAACCACTGGATCGATAGTAGTTATTACTAGTATTATTACCCCTGCTGATAGGATTACTGTAATTGGTATTATATTTTATGGCCACCATTAAACAGGATATCAAAGACACTATCAGCTGCATGTTTAATAGAGTGTGGGATGGGGGAAATGTAACATTGGTCACTAGACTTATCATATAAGCTTAACGGTTTTAATACTTTTGTGAGTGAGCCAATGACTTTTTTTTTCTCAAAGGTGCACCAATAAGCAAAGTGACATGACCAAAAAGAAAAAAAAAAAAAAAAACCTTAATTTACAGTATATTCACTAAATGTGTAATTATATAATGAGCAATAAAAGATAGCTGCATGGGTTAGGTTAGTACCTAGTTATTACCCAGTTACTGCAATTACAACTGTAAGTGGCAAAATTATAGTAGAAAACATGTACTAATTTAGTATATTTAGTAGTAAAATGTAGTGTAGAAGATATAAGCTGACTACGCCACCTCCTTATCAATGGCAGTAGAAGCCCTTCACAAATCACAATACTTGATTCTTGGCAACAATGGAATTTGTAAGAAAGCACAATTTTATTGTCCAACACAGACCATCACATGTTAAAACGCATCAATAACAAAATCCACCAAAGTAGGAAATAGCTCTCCTCAAGACTGCAAAAGGGTCGGGCCTGCTCTTATGAACCTCCTACCACCTGTAAGACAGCCAAAACAATTTACTCACGCAGAAAGGGTCTCATGGAAATAAAAGCACTTTCTTGATGCTGTCAGGTAAAAAAGAAAAATAGTGCATGTCCTTTCCATAACCTGTAATCAATCATAGAATACAATACAATGATTATACTAAATTAACAGGTAACATACTACAGCATAGAATTATATCTATATGTACAGTGGCCGATGTAAACACGATAACCGTAATGCATAACTCAGGCACAAAATGGTTAAATGACCTAAATACGCCAGTTTAAGTGAAGTGACATACTGCCAAGTATGGTGACCCATACTCGGAATTCGTGCTCTGCATTTAACCCATCCAACGTGCACACACACAGCAGTGAACACACACACACACACACACACACAGCAGTGAACACACACACACACCATGAACACACACCCGGAGCAGTGGGCAGCCATTTATGCTGCGGCGCCCAGGGAGCAGTTGGGGGTTCGGTGCCTTGCTCAAGGGCACCTCAGTCGTGGTATTGAGGGTGGAGAGATGTTTATCTTATGTTTAAGATAACTCATAAGTATGAAACAATGTCATGAAATTTTAAACACACAAATATCTTCGACATACTGACAATTTATCACATATAGTGGCTATCGCGCTAATCGCATGGCACCCATCCTAACCATGTGCTCAGGCCTGCTAAACTCGTGACACACTGTAAGTATAGTAAAACAAATTGCTTTCAACATATAAATCATCAATATCATATTACACAGTTTATATTTAAACAGAAGAGTGTTTTGTGCATCTTGTTTTACGATTACCTGAAAATAAGTTTATAAAGATGAATAAAGAATAATTAAAAAGAGAGCGCTGCAGTGATGGCTTCTTTGATGATGTATTTACTCTGAATGAAGCACATCATGAAGCGTGCAATGACGTCATGACGCAGGTATGCCAAGTGAAAATAATTAATTCAGAAAATGCACATAACACCTTTTAAGAACAAATAGGAAATTAAACTCTATTTAGCAATATTAGAAAAATAACAATTTTATCAAATGGATTTAAAGAAAATGTACCACATAAACATAAGTGGTATTCAAATATTCAATACTACAAACGCGCTGCAAATGCTCACAACGCAAACAAATAAAGAAACGCGCTGCTTTCTTTGTTTGATTGTGTTGTGAGTATTTGTAGTGTGTTTCTTTATTTGTTTGTGTTGTGAGCATTTGCAGCGCGTTTGTAGTCAAATTGATGAAGTTGTTTTCTTAATTTGCAGGTGTTTTTCTATTTGCAGCGCGTTGAGCTCTCTTGGCCCCCGTATATGACATGTATTGCTGAATCAGTGGTGGAAAGTTATGAAAGATGTATATAACTGCATTGTATCCAAGCCCAACAAAAATGCATGCAGCAAAATCACATCCAATCAGAAAAGCCTATGGATGCTTGCAAAATTAGGTTGACGATTTTCAGCCCAAAAGCTCTCCAAAGCCTGGCCACTGCAAGAAAATCTGCCCAAAACATTCACTGCCAAAAGAATGGGATAGATTTCTATTGCCATGTTTGATAAGGACCATTGCTACCTCCTTAAAACTAAATAATGACAAAATAAAATGATAAAAATAACTAAATTGAAAACATACCAATCTGCCAACACTGCTCCACTCCTTTAGCCCCTGCTGGTAGAGGTTGTAAATACACTATTCTGGAGGAACAAAGCATCTTTCTTCATAGACTGGCATTCAAAATTAGCAGTGTATTCTGATGATATAAAGTTTTTAAATTATTGCAAATATTCCAATTTTTTATCATATGTATTATTTATTTAAAAAAAAGTCATGAGTAGATTTTGCCAGTAATAGTTTTTTTCTTTATGCTCCTAAAAGCGCAAAACAACTGCCACTGAGATGAATGTGAATAGGAAACAATAGTTTTCTCCAGGCATTATAGACCTCTTTGGACACAATCCTACTGAAAACTCAGAAAACCAGTGAACAAATGCATTCTGTCTCAATACATGCACATCTCCTATGAAAGGAGTCTTTTTCATCTTCAACGTAATTATTTCACAGCACCACATCAACATCAGGCTATGTCATAGCACAGAGAGGGAGAGCAGAAGGAGAGGCGTTATGATGTACAACAGAAGATCATCACCACCTCCCTGTTAATGATGCTGTCACTGAAGCTTAACATGAGCTCTTCGGAGGCCGTTAACACGCCTGTATCCCTTATTATGAAGGAATGGGGAAAGGTTGCGTTAAATTAAGCAGGTTGGCGGAACTGCTGAGGAAAATGAAGTGAAACTGCTTGAACTATCGAGCAGGAACACAGCTGGTGATAAAACATGACCTTTCTAGAAAGCCCTGCCCCAGATACTGACCAGAAAGAAGATTTCCGCTAAATTTGGTCCTTGACATCTTCAGTTAAAGGGATAGTTCACCCAAAAATGACAATTACCCCATGATTTAATCACCCCAAAGACATCCTAGGTGTATATGACTTTCTTCTTTCAGACGAATACATGTGGAGTTATATTAAAACAAATTCTGGTTCTTCCAAGCTTCATAATGGCAGTGAACGGTGGTCGAGATTTTGAAGCTCAAAAAAGTGCATCCGTCCATCATAAAAAGTATTCCACATGGCTGCGGTGAGTTAATAAAGGCCTTCTGAAGCGAATCAATGCATTTGGCTTTTTAAACTTTAATCTCTAGCTTCCGCTAACAATGGTAAGCAAGAGAGTGGCTTTCCGGCAGATGATGCAGGATGTAGACGTATCGTAAACTCTGTTGAGAATATGCTAGTCTCGCAAGAACCAAGTTTTGTTTACAGCAAAGGAAAGGAAAGTCTCCTCTTGGCTTATATCGAAATCCTTCAACATTTTTCATTACAAATCCTTGTTTTGTAATTCTACGTTTGGTTTTGCACTCTCCTCTGCACTTCCACATTTGTCACTTCTCACTGGAGATTACTCTACAGCTACGTCATCCACTGGAACGTGACGATGTCTAAAAGAAGAAATTCAAGTACACCTGGGATGTCTTGAGTGTGAGTAAATCATAGGGTAATTTTCATTTTTGGGTGGACTATCCCTTTAGGTAAAAAAAAAAGAAAGACTGTTTAAACAAACAACCCTCAAACATTGCCATATTTTCATGTCGTTATTGAACAGTGCTCATAGTGCAGGGCCATAAAAGTATGCAAACCCTTGACTTTTTGGCACCAAACACTTCCAGTTATGCAGATCAGACCTGCAAAACTGCAAGAGGGGTTTTTCCCCCTGAAACTGTGAATCCATCTATTCACATACTGTAATAGCTTCTGTTTTATATTTGAGTATCTACAGGAAAGAGCTACTATATTGATGCTACAAACTAAAAGAGTGTGAACAGGGGGATTGTCTGGCTTGAAGTGTCTGACCACAGGCTTTGAGGTCACCACGGCTAATGAAACTTCAATGTCCATTAATCCAACTATGGAGCTGTCTGTTAGCTTTGCCAATATACTGCAAACCACAAAGACAAGTCAAAGATAAATAACATCAATAGAACTACCAGTAATAAATCATCTTATTTGAAGCTGCTATAAAAGGATTAAAGGGATAGTTCACCCAAAAATGAATATTCTGTCATCATTTACTCACCCTCATGTTGTTCCAAACCCCGTATGAGTTTCTTTCTTGTGTCGAACACAAAAGAAGACATTTTGAAGAATTTGGTAACTAAACGGTTGACGGTAGCCATTGACTTCCATAGTACGGAAAACATACTATGGACGTCAATGGCTACCATCAACTACTGTATAGCAAAAAAGAAGACATTTTGAAGAATGTTAGTAACCAAAGAGTTGATGGTAGCTTCTTTTATCCTTTTAACTTTCCAAAGACATTAAAGTCACAACTGTTGGGTTACAAACGGGAACACACAGTACATTCTGTGGAATAAGAAATCAAGTTTAAAGTTCTCTGGGATTTTGATTTTGGATTTGACATATTCACTGCAGAGTGGAGAAATGGAGAACAACATGTTATTTTTGAAAGATAAGTTTTTGAAAGTGGTCCTGTCTAAATAAAAGAGATTTACAAACTGAAAACATGACGCATCTCTGGCATGCATAAAAAGCAATTTGTCGAACAAGTAACAGCAGATGTTCGGTGTTTTATTTCGTCCGAACATCTGCGTCGGTAAGATATAGTCCTGTGTAGACTGTCTGGAGAATCACGCTGAGAATTCCAGAGGCTGTATGAAAGGTCCAGCATTGTGATTCAATTTTAAACTCTCTTTCAGAGTTATATATACCTGTTAACCGCTGTTCAGGGCACATGTTCAGAATAAGCACATATTAGAAGTACCAATGAGGCTCTGAGTAAGTCCTGATCATCTGTAGTTATACTAAACAGCATAATGCAGATATGCAAATCACTAGAATTATCATGCCTTTTACAGTGGCTCTGCTGAATTGTAATTTGTTGACACACATTCTAAGGGTGTTGATACATTTTCTTTAACTTCCTGGCTGTGAAGTAGTTCCAGTTTTGTTGACTGTACAGTTTCATAACATTCTGCTACATTATTATCGAATTGTTTAAAAAAATTTCTCAATTTGAGTGCTTGTACTATGCGTTATGTGGAGCATATTTACACTACAAGTAAAGGGGTTGCACAATAAATGTGAACACCTGGGAAGTAGGTAGTATTTCTTTATTAAGGTGCTTTACTACCATTTGCCTTTAATACAGCTTCCAACCTTCTTAGAACAGATTCATACTACTACTGAATAGTCAACAGTTGAATGTCAGATCAGATCAGATCATCCGCCAATTTCTTCAAAGATGTTGGACGAGGGAGTCTGCTTCTCACTCTTCTCTTCAAAACTGCCGACAGTGGTTTGATAATATTCAATAAAGTAATTTTTCTGGTCGGGGCAGATGTTGAAGGTCCTTTTGGTGCTCCATCTGCACTAAATCTACATTTTCAGGAAGTGGTTCCACTCAAATGAACATTTTAGGGACAAAATCCTAAAATATGGCTTTGGGAGGTTGGCGTGTGGTAACCGCAGTTTAGCGTAATAATTTACTCTATATTGTTGAATTATTGAAAACTTAATGCACACCTTGGGTGTAACAGTCTCTTTTCCTCTCATTGTGGTTGCTTTACCACCTCGGGTTTCAATAATTAAACAGTCCGTCTTCAATTATTCCTTACTAACACTTTTTAGTTTAACATTGCTATAATATTTCAATTCTAGATTAAATCTGCAAAAGCAGGCAGAAGCGAATATTACATCGCAGATGACATATTCACGGTAGGTTTGGGCCGTGCTGTTACTATCTCACAGTTATTATTGTCAGAATTCATAGTATAAACCATGTCTCTGTTTTGTGTCTACAATCTTTATCACATGCCTTAAGAAATATGAAATAGAGCAGAAACCACCTTTTATGTTTCAGATAAATAATTCAAATAATAATTTTCCTTCTCTACCGCTAAAATCTAATAAATCTTTCAGCTGCAGAAGGTGTTAGGCCCCTCATAATAGAGTCCCACGCAGAAGTGTGTAGTCTAATTGACTGTATGAAACCACAGTGAAATGATCTGTAATGACCTCTGCGCTATAACTCAAGATTACAGCCATCAATAACCGCCATTTATCTCAGGAACACATAGTGTATCAAATTCAGATGGAGGGAAATGATATCCGTGATGGTGTGCGTCTCCCCGAAGGCCTGTATGGTTCACTGAACGCAGAGTGGACAAAGCCGGCGACATTACTGCTTTTGCCGCAACTGCATTATTCATGTGAAATGGTGATATTTCACGTTCAAATTATGAGAGCACGTATTGAGCAAACCGTATGTGTGCAGGGAACATTATATTCCTAATATGACACAGGGTCGCTCAGCCGGTGGGATGCATTTAGGGCTAATGTCACACAGATCCTCGGGCTGAACGACAGCAAATTAAACAATTTGCCTGCGAGAACGGAACGCATAGCGCAGGTGGGTGTATGGAAATGCACCTGTAGTGCCTGTTGTGTCCCTCTGGAGAGGAAGCACATGCTGCCACACACATACACACAGCAGCAGACATATTGAAATATAGCAATTCCTGGCAGTTTTTTTTCCATCAGAATGTCTAGTTTTTGAGGGTTGGTGCTGTTTTCCGTATGAAAATGGAGGCTTTCATTGGCAGTCGGGTTCATGTGCGATTTTGCTTAGTTCATTATAAAAAATTATATTAAATCAGGATTTTAACATGGTGCCATGCATAGTATAAAATTACACAACTAGACTATCAAGACTGTCATGCAAACTGTCACTGACACCCCCTTAAAATAGGGCATAACACCCCTGTGCATATCTATCAAACGTTTTATAGCATGAGCTACGAAACGCTGTCAAACTCAGTGACTAGATCTTCCTCTGAAGTGCTAATTGTGTTTCCTGATGGATGATAAAAGCTCTTGTCATTTTTGTGTGTAATATTCATAAGAAAGTGATTTTTATTTTCCAGTTTGACTGAATGAGTTACCTCTACAGGTTTATCAGAAATTTCAGCTATTTCAGTGATGAATGAAACCACTGACCTTGTGTGATATGTGCTATTTAAATGTTTCTAACACAAAACATGTGTTTATAGGTGCATTCAGTAGTTAGCTAGCGGCAGCATCACAGTTCTTTGTATACTTTAAGGATTGATATCATAATGGTGTTTTATAAGCTACACTGTACTCTACTGAAGTGGTTCAGCATGTTTTATCACATGACTTGTAAAAATTGATGTAGATCTTTGGTATTTTAAATGTGAAATGTATTGTAAATAACAATTCAAATAAATGATTTCAAACAGAAATAGTTCACTGTGTAATATAGTCACAATTACAATAGTTAAATAATGATGTGTTTAAATCATTAAAGCTTGGCAAATTCACATCCAGCACTCGAACCATCAGCACTGGAGCTCCTCAGGGCTGCGTACTCTCCCCACTGCTCTTCTCCCTCTACACCAACGACTGCACATCTAAAGACCCCTCTGTCAAGCTCCTGAAGTTCGCAGACGACACCACACTGATCGGCCTCATCCAGGACGGTGACGAGTCTGCTTACAGACAGGAGGTTAAGGAGCTGGCTGTCTGGTGCAGTCTCAACAACCTGGAGCTTAACACACTCAAAACGGTGGAGATGATCGTGGACTTCAGGAGAAACCCCCCTGCTCTCCCCCCTCTCACCATCATGAACAGCACCGTGACTGCAGTGGAGTCATTCAGATTCCTGGGCACCACCATCTCTCAGGACCTGAAGTGGGATATTCACATTGACTCCATTGTCAGGAAGGCCCAGCAGAGGTTGTACTTTCTTCGCCAGCTGAGGAAGTTCAACCTGCCACAGGACTTACTGAAACAATTCTACTCTGCCATCAATGAATCCATCCTCTGCACCTCAATAACTGTCTGGTTCAGCTCAGCTACCAAATCTGACCTCAGAAGACTACGGAGGGTAGTCCGGACTGCTGAGCGAATCATTGGTACAACCCTCCCCACTCTCCAAGAACTGTACTTATCCAGAGTGAGCAAAAGGGCTGGCAAAATCACTCTGGACCCCTCACATCCAGCACACAACCTCTTTGAACTTTTACCATCTGGTCGACGCTACAGAGCTCTGAGCACCAGAACGACCAGACACAGGAACAGTTTCTTCCCTCAGTCAATACATCTCATGAACACTCAATAAATAAACGTAAAACACACAACTAATACATTATCCATTCACCACACTCACTTATTTTATTTTCTCATTTCTAATTTGCACATACTTGACCTGTACATACATAGTCGCCTATATTATATATTATATATTGTGTATTTCTTATTTTTTTTTGCTGCTTTGTACATTGGTCATTGGCTATTTCCTGTTATTTTGTTTCATTACCTGTGTCCTGTCCTGTTACTGTCCTTCTGTTGCACTGTGGAGCTTCTGTCACTACAACAAATTCCTTGTATGTGTAAACATACTTGGCTAATAAAGCTCATTCTCATTCTCATTCTCATTCTCATTAACAGTGATAACAGTGTTAACGAACCAAAAGTGCATATTTTTCAAAATTTTTACTTTTCTTTTTTCACTCTCAGCCGGATGCGAGGCAGGAAGAACAGGAACATTAATATGAGCATACTGAGCCGAATTGAAAGAGGAGAAGAAGTTTGCAGAGTCATGAGGAATTTGTTGCTGATGTTTCTGTTCTCGGATTGAAAGTTAAATAAATGAAACCTCTAGCTTGTCACTTCTTCTATTACTTTCTCTCCCCAAACAAACATGAGCTTATCGTGTTTTTAACTCTGTTTTACCAATATATGCAATTATCTGGCTGCTGCATATGCAGCTGTAGCTTTGTAAAGATTAAATGTAATACTCCATGCTGCAGAATGTTCATGTTTACACAAACTAGTTTATTATATATTATAATATTGCACAATTTTCAAAAGGCACTTTTTTATATATATATTTATTTATGGAATGAAAAACAAATCTACAACACGAATTCCGGAAATGTTGGGATGTTTTTTCAATTTGAATAAAATGAAAACTAAAAGAATTTCAAATCACATGAGCCAATATTTTATTCACAACTGAGACATTTTACAATTTTATGCACAAAATGAGCTAATTTCAAATTTGATGCCTGCTACAGGTCTCAAAATAGTTGGGACGGGGGCATGTTTACCATGGTGTAACATCTCTTCTTTTCACCTCTTCTGGGCATCGAGGTTATGAGTTTCTGGAGTTTTGGTGTTGGAATTTGGTCCCATTCTTAGTAGTCTTTGACGTATTTTTCGTTTAATGATGCACCAAATGTTCTCTATAGGTGAAAGATCTGGACTGCAGGCAGTCCAATTCAGCACTGGACTCTTGTACTATGAAGCCATGCTGTTGTAATAGGAAAATGTTGGTTTTGCATTGTCCTGCTGAAATAGATGTCATATGGAGGGGAGAATATGTTGCTCTAAAACCTTTATATACCTTTCAGCATTCATATTGCCTTCCAAAACATGCAAGCTGCCCATACCGTATGCACTTATGCACCCCATACCATCAGAGATGCTGGCTTTTGAACTGGATGCTGATAACACGCTGGAAGGTCTCCCTCCTCTTTAGCCCGGGGGACACGGGGTCCGTGATTTCCAGCAAGAATGTCAAATTTGGACTCGTCTGACCATAGAACACTTTTCCACTTTGAAACAGTCCATTTTAAATGAGCCTTGGCTCACAGGACACGACGGTGCTTCTGGACCATGTTCACATATGGCTTCCGTTTTGCATGGTAGAGCTTTAGTTGACATCTGCAGAGCGGCATTAGGCATGGCGGATTATGTTTACCGACAGTGGTTTCTGGAAGTATTCCTCTGACCATTGGCATTTAGTAATGTCATTGACAGAATCCTGCCGATGAGTGATACAGTGTCATCTGAGGGCCCAAAGACCACGGGCATCCAAAAAAGGCCTTCGGCCTTGTCCCTTACGCACAGAGATTTCTCCAGTTTCTCTGAATCTTTTGATGATGTTATATGCTGTAGATGTCAGAATTCGGGTTGTAGAACAGCTGAAAAAAGACTTGTCAGGACTTTCTATTTTACACACACACACACACAAATGACCTCCAGGAATCTGTGAAATACTGTGTGTTTGATTTCAGTTGGTTCCAAATGTGATTTTAAGAAAATTAAAACTATTTCATGACTCTGGATTTTGGTTGAAAACATTCCCAACATTTCCGGAAATCGGCTTGTATTCAATGTAAATCTTAGTTTTAAGTCTCCATTTGAAATGTATAAAATCTAATGCTGCTGTCACGCGCTGTCGTAGGAAGGACGCAAAACGTTCTTCGTTTTAATAAATCAACTTACAAAGTCAGACGGGAAACACAACGTAAATAGACGAGCAAGGACAAAGGCTGAGGGTTTAAGTAGGGGCGCAAACAAAGGAGCTGATGAGTGAATTAATCATGACCAGGTGAACAAATCAGGAAACTAGGTCACAGGGGGACAGACCAACTGAAAACAATGAAAACTAGGACAAAAACCCTGACATAACTCCCCCCTCCCGGAAGGCGTGTCCCGTGCCATAACAATACCACCGGGTAGGGGGGGTGGGTGCCCTGGAGACGGGATTGGGATACGGGGAAGGCCTCCAGGGCAGATCAGGCAGTCTAAGGAGCCACGGAGGAGCAGGGAGCTTGGCCGGCCATGGCGGATCAGGAGACACAGGAATTTTCACCCAAAATTAGGAGAATTAGGAATTCTGGGGGGCACTCTGGATGACGCTCTGGAGGAGCGGGCACTTGAGGACGATCTGGAAGAGCGCGCACTTGTGGGCACTCTGGAGGAGCAAACACTTGTGGGCTCTCTGGAGGAGTGGAGCTGACGGCCACAGAAGACGAAGGAGCCTCAGGAGACGATGGGGAGCTGGACGGGACCAGCGGAGGCGAGGGAGACTCTGCAGTGAGGATAGGCGCAGAGAACTCGGGTGTAGCACCATATCCATGAGCGCTGGGGCTGAAGCCAACACTGGAGCGAGCTCTGGGGCAGGAGCCAGTGTGCTTGACAGTGGAGATTGAGCTGCGGATGGCGTCGGGCTTGACTTCTGATATTTGGGGCAGGCGGTCCTAGCCGTTGGTGAGGTATGTGGAGGTTCTCGGCGTGGGGTGAGCTGGGGAGACACGGCGTGTTCCAACGGGGGCTGGATGACGAGATTTGGGAGATTCCCATACTTTCCCATACCTTGAAGTCGGAACCATTAAGAAAAAGGATGAGATTAATTAACTAGATCAGGGGAAAATCACCAGCGGGAAGATTGCTGCGTACCATCTCGTCATCTAACCCCAGCTGGAAGCACGCACCTAGAGCGGCGTTGTGCCAGCTCACCAGGTTGGAGAGCTTGAGAAAACCCTCCACATATCGCTCCAACCTCTGACCGCACTGCCGTAAACCCCACAAAGTGTCCTCAGCTGTATTCATCCTTTTGGACAGTGCTTCTGTCACACACTGTCGTAGGAAGGACGCAGGAGATGCTGCACAAAACGTTCTTTGTTTTAATAAATCAACTTACAACAAAGTCAGACGGGAAACACAACGTAAATAGACAAGCACGGACAAAGGCTAAGGAAGAACTGAGGGTTTACGTAGGGGAGCAAACAAAGGAGCTGACGAGTAAATTAATCATGACTAGGTGAACAAATCACAAAACTAAGTCACAGGGAAACAGACCAACTAAAAATACAATGAAAACTAGGACAAAACTAAACATAACCCTGACATAACTGACATAAAATTAAAGTCAATTGAAAGCATGTTTTTTTTTTACATATTAAAAGTTAGTTTTATAGCAAAAGCAGATAACTCCACATTTCATGTTTTAGAGTAAAAAAAAACACTTTTAATCTTTGTAATGTCTTCAGATGACAATGTAGATGCCTGACAAACTTTATTGTTGTGATCAGATTATGGATGTGATTACACACAATATACGGAGCTTTTCCCTCACCATTGTAACGCGCTGCTTTCACAAGGATCCATGAAAACGTTTCAGCTTTTATTTTCCTTTTTCGCCCTGAAGAAGATACCACAGGTTCGTCAAAATTATCCATCCTCGATCACTTTTAGTCAGCTTTGATGAAACTCCTCTCAGCTAGCATGTCTTTTCAAAGTGAAAGTAGCCTTGTCACCTGACCTGAATACAGTGCTCTGATTCGCTAAAATGGACTTATCGGCTTTTGTTCAAAAACAACGAGGGCGCTTGTCGGCTTCTGCAGTAAAACGTGAACTTGCCATGCCTTGAAATTAGACAATACCGGCTTTTTTGACAAAACATGTTTAGGGTTCAGATCCCGCTATACGGCACTACGCTAATTTAAAAAAAGAAAAAGTGGCATATATCGGTTTTTGCAAATTAACTCTTCAAATAATGACTGTTTTCAAATGAGTTTTCAATGAAAAGTGTGTTAGTTATGTACATCAAAGTGTTTCACTAAACATAGTAGAGAATCCTAATGCTCATTGGCTGCTGATATGCTAGTAGCGTAGGGTTGTTTGTTGATGTGAAGATTGACAATTAGACAGTTGAAAACACTTATTATCACTCTTTACCAGCAGAGACAATGGGAGAAAAAGCAGAAAAGCTAGAAAAGTTAGAGGAAAAAACACTGACAAAGACAATACCGAGCAAAAACATTGGTACGGCACACACAAGACAGCGTGATGATGGAGAAAACCCAAGCTGCTTCGTTTTTGTTGTGCAGGTAAGGGAATCATTGTGTAGCTTTCTAACACTCTTGTAAAACAGCAATGCCACATCCTCATAGCTACCGATGAAAACTAAACAGTCACAATGTGTGCACATGCATGTGTGTGATTTGCTGACTTGACATCAGTATCAAAAATCCAGTAAACAGCACACTGAGAACTCTGTTGGCTTATATGTGGAAGCGCTTCATCCATACATATCTCTCAAGAGCTGCATGCTGCTCTGGTCTGCACAGATCGAGACAGAGTGCTGCCCACAGGGAATGAGAAAAAAAAGAAACAGATATTCTGTTTCCTTTCCTCCACCTCCATCTAGAGATCACAGAGAGGAAGAAAATTATAATAATTAAGAGTGCAATCAAGAATAAATTTATATGTGCGCAATTTGTGTGTAACAGGTTTTCAGTCCCATGACCGAAATTTTATATATAATAATTATGAAAAAAAAAACAGATGAAGGATCTGGTTATGAACAACATCCGCCACTTTGATGAATCAAACACTAAGAGATTTCGAGAGAGTCATTAAATCTCTAATTACAGACAAAAAAAAAAAAAGATTGAACATTGGATGAAAAATTACACAAAAGTATCTCTCCAAACTTTGAATATTGTGCATAATAAATAAAAAAGTTAAATATTTCGTACATTTTTCAACCCCCCCCCCCCCTCCAAAAAAACAACAACAAAACAAAACAACTTCCCCTCATTGAAATATGTTTATATTACACATTAAAATGCATTTGTATTGAAATGACGTATACTTAATGTCACATGTTATCATATATTCAAAGAGGAGACTGAAGGGCTTTTGTAAAAAAAAAAAAAACTCAATCTTTCCATTATAGCCTTTCTTTTCTTGTCAGTAGCAGTCTGGAGTGCAGTGTGACAGGAGAGAATATATTTCCTTTCTCTTTTTATCGACCTACCACCAAATAACAAGTGAACATCACCTCCTTTCCATCTCAGCCTCAAAGAAATCATACTGCAGGCTTCATCTCAGCCTCTTTTCAGACAATATTTACTGAAGTGGTCCCTGGAGGGAAAGTATCATAGCAGGTCTGTAGACCTGTAGAAAAGAATCACATGAACCGCTCTATTCACAGCTACATCTGCTAATTGAGATTGCATTAAATACTGTATCATTACATTTAATTAGATGATAAAATACTGTGATCCTTAACCTGCGTCCGGACACAAAGTCAGTCTAATAATCACAAAAACTGTAGATGAATTGATTTTATGAATAATAAAAAAATATATATATATTTCTTACATCCAGACATTATTTGAACTGATGCTGGATTTGAAAAGGTGACAGATTGATATTTACAAATCTGGTAAAATAAAATAAAATTTGGTCCTTCTTGGCAGTTTATTTTTGGGATTTTTATTTATTCATTTCTGAATATGTACACAAGTACACTGAAAAACTTTAAACCAACTTTGAAACAGTTTTCACTCAGAAATTGCCAGTAAATTTCACAAATAATTAGACAAATGTCAAATAAATAACTCTTTGCATTAAATGTGAAATTTTGAACTAGAAAGACTAAAATAGTATTTTCCTGTAAACATACTCCAGTAATCTCTTTTATTTGTGTTTATTACTGTAGAAAGTCATCTGTTACAGTAAATACTTTTACGGTTTAGATACTATCAATACATCTATATTGTTTGTTTTAGTTGAATAATGGCTCACTTTCTCCAGAGGTTGTAGATCATTGGCAACAATCAATCTCTACTGTTCAAGAGTCTATACTAGAATTCCCAGCCTCAAACAGACCTTCATCAGTCACTGATGCAAAGTCATTTGTTACATTGTGTAGCAGACCATTGGAGGAAACTAAATGTATCCATCTCAGAATCTGAACCACATCACATCTACACCATGATTGATGACCTTCACCACTGGCTTCAGTGCTTTAGGAAATTGATGTTATAATAGTTAACAAATAAGTGTACAGATATAGAAGCAAATAACCGGATGTGAGTATTGTATCTCAGTTCACTTTTAATAAAAAGTACGCCATTTAATTACTTTTTGATAGTGGCCATCTGTTAGCTGTAATGTGCTAATTGGCAACTGAATCAGTCCATTGAGCTTATGCTTAAGATGATCACACACTCACACACACACACATGAGAACTCCCACCAGCCGATGTTTATGTCGCAGTGGTTCGTACATGATTCATTTGTAAACGCCTGTAGCTTGAGGAGCTCTTACTCATATTTGCTCTAAACCAATTAAAACCTATAACTCCACACAGAGCTCTCCTCACAACTATTCAGCATTTCAATTGTATTTCATTCAAGCCACGATGGAGGATTAAACCATAATGAACTGTTTGAAATGTTTTCCCCACTGATCTACTTGTTCTTGTTTTAAGCACAAACTCACTTAATTTTGTTCAGTTTCTCAGAAAACTAAACTTCGTATGTTGAGTAAATGCATCTGGATTAAAGGATTTTTAGATATTTGTATTGGGAAAAATACCCTGGAGATAGGAATTTTGCCATTACAATGCCATTACTTTAAGACGTTTTGATTTTAGGACATTTTATAATTGCGAATTCAGACTTTTTATGACTTGCAGAAACCCTGAAAAAGCAAGTTTGTAATGAATAAGTTATTTTAATTTTGCAGGCTGTATTTCAATCATTTCAAGTCATGATGAAACAGAAGTAGTGACAGAAGCTTTCTTTCATATTGTGACATACAGCCGAGTGTAATGGATTATCGAAAAATAAACAAATGTAGGGCATGGATTTGGTTCTGTGCACTGGTTGTCGATTGGATGTTGAGATGTGGTCATGGCACTTAAAAATTGAGACAGATGAACTTGAGCTTGCAGGGGTGGAGTTTGATTGACTAAATCATGAGAGATGACTGCGTTTCACTAGAGGACCCAGTTATGACATTTTGTTTTAACATTACAAGGTAAAAAACACACACACACACACACACACACACACACACACACACACACACACGCGCGCGCACACACACACACACACACACACACACACACTCACACACAAACGCACACACACACACACACACACACACACACACACACACACACACGTTCCAATTCCAATTTTTCTGGTTTATGGGGACTCTCCATAGGCGTAATGGTTTTTATACTGAACAAACTGTGTGTGCTATTGCCCTACACCAACCCTACACCTAAACTTAGCCCTCACAGGAGACTTTGTGCATTTTTAGATTTTCAAAAAAAAACATTTAGTATGTTTTTTAAGCCTTTTGAATTACGGGGACATAGGCAGTATCCTCATAAACCACCTTCATATTGTAATACCTCTGTCATACCCATGTCATTATACAAATTTGTGTCCTCATAAACATGCACACACACACACACAAAGATATGCAAAGACGAATAGTTCACATTACTGTAAGATCAATAATATTTGTTCTGAAAATAGATCACTTCATGGTGACTTTAAAGGTGTGATTCGGAACACAGATACGGTGGCCGAGAGAGCTCAATGTGCTGCAAATTAAAAAAACAAATGCAAATCGAAAAAAAAAAAAACCACCTGCAAATTATGAAACATCTTCATCATTTTCAAAACACGTGTGCTGCAAATGCTCACAACTCAAACAAATAAAGAAACGCACTGCAAATATAAATATATAACATAGTTAATTTTGATTTTGTTGAGGTCATTTTGTTGTAGTTTGTGCTACTTGCACGTTTCTTTATTTGGTTGGGTTGTGAGTATTTGCAGTGCGTTTCTTTAGATAATTGTTTGTGTTGTGAGTATTTGCAGCGTGTTTTGTATTTGGTTGCGTTACGAGTAGGTTTGCAGCACATGAACTGTCAAACTGATGATTTGAATTTCCTGGTGCTTTTTCTATTTGAATGTGTTTTCTGAAGTTGCAGCGTGTTGAGCTCTCTCAGCCACCGTACAAAGAAGTATAATTAAAAGCTAGAAATTACTTAGTTAATTACTCAATTTTCACAGTTTGCTTTCTGCAACACACACATTTAGATATGGTACCATGTATAAAAAAGTTACAGAACTGTATAATTATCTAAATTTTAAGCTGTTCTTATTTGGATTAATTGTTCAATAAATAAATAAATGCATAGACACTGCAAACTGAAGTAGCCTAAATAAAACTAAATAATAAAGTCATTACAGCAAAATAAATGTTTTATATTATCAAATAAGAGTCTGGTGAACTTCACCAGAAAACGCAATCCTTAACCCACATACTGTGAAAATTGATTGTTTTCTATGGTGATTGTGTAACATAATTTTTTTTGTGTTCTCCTACTCATAAATGACTAATACAATATGAAAGCAGAGGCCGAACAGCCTGTTTATGTAATTCTGTTCTTCACTGAAGCTGTGCATGCATTAACATATAGTCCACTTCCTACTGCAAGTAGAAAATAAAATAATATATCAAATAATATATATTCACAGGACGAAGTCACTCCGTGAACTGCATGCTAATTCACTGGATGAATAATACTGTATTTGATCTTTTGAGATAAAAGTTCTCTGTACTAAAAAAAAAAAAACATTGTAACTTTCAAAGTTCCTAAAAAATCTTCAGAAAAACAACAACAAAAACCCCAACACATTTGCAATCCATAATTTTTGATGTCATAAAATTACTAATAATAACATGTGACACTATAACTAGACACGACAAACAAAACAAGGTATATTTTTTATGTTATTTTCCAATTTTTTTCCTAACCAGCCACAACAGCGACACACAACGAGTGACATAGATTTCAGTTTTTAAGGAACTTTTTCTATTTCTTTGAAGTTGTGGCTGGAACAACAGAATACACACTATGACAATGACTACATTTACATGGACATCAGTAGTCTAATTATTTACCTTATTCTGAAAAAGACAATATTATGATTAAGATGTTTACATGAGTTGCTTTTAGAATATTCTTTTCATGTTCCCGTTTTACATGTTATAGTACATATATTGATTATCATGGCACACATCATTACGTCCCCTCACCACGCCATCCGAGGTTCAACCCAGAATTTCACGTATATAGTTTGTCTTCGTTTAATTTTTAATTTTACGAAAGCTTCAAGTGTAGTTAATTATATGTCATACTATATGTGCAAACAGATGATTGCGTTGTTGAAGCCATGTTGTGTTTGCCGTCAAATTGATGACCACTGACGTGAGTGCATCCTGTTAGACCCGCCCTGAGTGAGCTGAGAGAACTGAGTGAGCTGTCATCCGTCCGCCATTGTGTCGACTCCGGTGCAGGGGAAGAAAAGAATGTCTCCGATTGAGCAAATGAGATGTTTTGTTGTTGGATGTAATAATGAATAAAGCAGTCATCATTTACTCCCAACATCTGAGCCACTGAAGATGCAGAGGATTAATATTACTTTCCGTTTGAAGTGAATGCGCCGATCCCTAATCTGCCTAAATGCGTCTATGTTCACGCGAATTATTCGTGATCCAGCTTCATCTACAGAAGTGAGTATAACGTATTTTTTTATGAATCTTTGCAAATCGCCTTTTATAATAATGTGCTAGTTAACCAGTTTCGCGGCTGAAGTTTAACATCTGCTCGTCACTTCATGGAAGAGAGGGGCGAGGTCAGCAGAGCTCATTAGCATTTAAAGCAACAAGGACAAAAAAAAAACGGTATGATGAAAATATCACAAATTCAAAATTCTGATACAATTGCGAGTGAAGAAACAGTTTATAGACTTCTCAGAATGTGGAAACAACAGCAGTTTCAAAATCCAAGAGTGACGTCCTAGCTCGTAGAGCAAATGTCCGTGAGAACGGAAGTCCAGCCGAGGAGGAAACAAATCCAAGCAGGACCGGAGCACGATCACAGAAAACACACTAGAAGTCACGGTGAAAACAAACAGAGGTGAGTGAGACAAGAAACTGACAAAGGATCGTGAAAGAGCGACCCAGATATAGGCAGCGAAATAAGCTGCTGGTGAAACAGCTGATTAGGAAGTGGGGTTGCCAGACGTGGCATAAAACCTCACAAAACACATAACACGCACACAGGAATGAGCGCACGGACCCTTGAACCGTGACAGAAAACAGAGCTGATTTTGACAGGGTAAAGAAGGTGTTTTTACACTAGCATTGAGAAATTTTACCCAAAGTATGTTATAAATTTTTCATTAAGACCCTAAAGAATCATATCAATTTGTGGAAAATGAGCATCCGATGACCCCTTTAAAAAAACAAAAACAAATGTACATTAAAATTGTGAACTCGCTGTGAACAAACAAGTGTACTCCATAAAGATTTTATCAGTCATTCAGTATATGTATTTTTAACAATGTTAAAATGGTAATAAATTTATGAATTCGATTATGTACTTATCTATTTTCTTGATTGATTTTGTTGCGTCATGTAGCCTTGTCATGTCTGGTGTGGACAGACAAATTGCTTGTCACTGGAATCTAATCTCATTGCGTCTGGTTAGGACGCAACGTAACATTTACACACCAGTGATGCATATTTAGTGTCTAGAAACTTGCCATCCCAGACAGGAAAAGGAAAAAGTGGGTAGAGATGAGTCTTGTGCAGTTTTTGAGGTGCATTTCAACTCAGATTGTTTTGTGAATCTGCCACCATGTGATTTGTTATGATGTGACCTCTTTAAAAGAAGCATGAAACAAGTGTCTTTCTTTGTGCTCAGCAGTTTGTCATTACTGTTTTTGACTTGTGTGTTTCATCGTCATGGCTCCAGGATTCACAGATGATGCTGTGTTTTGACATGGCTGAGAGTGAGAGATGGTCCAAACTGTATTTTCGACTTTGAGAGAGACTCATCTTTTTACCTTTGAAGATAAAGATTTTTATCTTTTTCACCTGGCATGTCTTGCCTGTTGGCATTATGTTCCCTGTGTCTGTCTATCCCTGCTCTTCCACCACACTGTGAGCTGACAGGATGACATTTGATAATGTGTGTCCATCAAGCTGAGCAGCTGTGTTGAAGCGCTCTCACACATACACTCGCTCGCTCGACAGCTCTTCTGACTAACAGCCTTTCTGCAGACAGACACAGTGTGTTACTGGAGTCACGACCTTCTCGGCTCATACAAACATGGCTCGGACTCAAACTCCAGCAGAGCAAACTCAACACTCACAACTGTCCTCTCACTAAACATCTGTGGAACAAGTGTAATAGCCACCTCTCATGGCTGAAGCATTACTCTTTTGCATCTGTTTTTAGAATCAGATTTATATTTAAGCATTTGACAGACACTTTTATCCAATGTGACTTACATCGCATTCAAGGTACACGATTTTCGATCCGTTCATGCATTGACTGGGAATCAAACCCATAAACTTGTTGTTGCTGGCGTCATTCTCTAATGAATGCAGATCTGAGCCTTTAATTTTTCAAGCTAAAATATCTAAAAAACTATTTATGATCTTTCCAAAAACGTTAACTATCTAGCTACAAATAAAAAATATAGCTGCAAGCAGCAATTACCGGGGTTCAAGCACTTAAGGTGGTCTTGGCCAACCTGGATGTATGGCTGACAGTTAAACACATCCAAAATGGAGAATAGTCTCACATACACACATACACAGACATACATGCATACACATTTTGTTGCAGATATAGATATTTGAAACAAGTGATAGGTGACAAAACTTATTGCAAGTCTTCTGATTTTAAGAGTTTATATTTAATTTTCAGGTTTCTCTGTGATCATAATATGGCAAAATTGTAAAAACTGTCATATCTATATGAACAAAATGTTAAACTTTAATTAAAAGTGATTTTCAATGTTATAACAGTGATTTTATAATATCTGCATAAGAAAACCTATTAACAGTACTTTTTTAGTGTTTAATAAGCCTATTATTGGTCTTCCGCTGCCATCTAGTGGTTATAAATTGGAATTTATCATACAACACTGTGTTTTAAGCTTTATAACTATTAAAGTGTTATTTTTTGCCCAACCTCTCTTAAATTTTGCATGCTTGTTTAGAATGAAATGATGCATCATTGAGAGAAGTTGAGGGCTTTCTTTTAGGATTTTAGTTCTTTGGGTACACTATGTAAAGAACATATTATAAAATGACCGTTTTATGGTTGTCCAAATGCAAATGTTCAACATTTTTTTGATAATTATTGACCTAGAGAGTTTAGAGAATAGTACTGCACTGATTTGATTGATTTTGGGTTAAAAAACTAAGATTTGTTAACAAAAGTATGTTTTTTAAATAATCTCATATATTTAAAGAACAGTTGGATTGACAGCAGTGATCCTAGAGGCAAAGTTGTTCAGAATGAGGAGATCTATCACATTATATGAAGATATAGTGGATAAATGAATATATGAAAATTTTATTGCAATTGGAGGCCATGAGTCGAACAGGCCCACCGAGTTTCGTTCTGATCGACCTCCATTAACCTTGTCTAATAAGTGCTCAAACTTCATTGGCCGATGGCGGCCATGCCATGTTTTTTGAGATACGCCAATGTCCTCATACACTCTTATGGAATATCGGAAAAAACCCCCAGAGAATACCAATTTTCAAGTCGATCAGACCAACGGTTGCCTGGTGATAGCCATTTATAGTTTTTTTCCGTCTTTTAGCGACCCCAAGTGGCATATCGGCGCAATGGTTTTATTTTGACCAAAGATTGAGCTCGTACATATGTGTACTGAGTTTGGTAAAGATATCTCATTCCGTTCCAGAGTTATACTTCAAATAACATTTGGCTAACGTTAGCATAGACGCTAACTGGCGTACCGTTTTGCACGGAAATCGAAATTTCAACTTTATTTTGCTAATTATTGATATTCAGTGTCCACATAATATTTCTGTAGTGCAATATTTGTGTCTACGACAAACAGTTTACAAGCTATGGCCAAAAATGTATTTTTATCTGACAAGATGGCCGGACTACTACCATCTGACCAAGTTTCAGCTCCCTAGGCCTTACTGTTTGGGCTGCACGATCAGTTTTAGCGGGGAATAATAATAATAATAAAAAAAATCCTAACAAATACAATAGGGTTTCAATAACCCCTAATTAGCTAACTACATTTAGAGTTTTGTAATTTGCCAGTGTTTAAACTCTTAAAGAAGTGGCTTGTAACTGCATGTCAAACCTTTTGCTCCATTTTATTCTCTACAGTCTTGTTTAGTGAGTTTGAAAATGTGCACACGTTTGATAATCACATATAACAAGCAAATTGTTGTTCTATTAAAATTTTACAATTCATGGTCTTTCCAATGCATTATTCATTAAGTCATTAAGAATGTATTAGTGCATATTAGTCACTCTCATTTGCATGATTAGTAAAAGGGAGGCAAATTGGAGCATGCCCCCCCCCCCACACACTTGCTGAGCACTTGGATATTTTAATCAAAGATTAATGTGTTTGAAACAGAGAGATTTTGTGACGTGAGATGTTGGTTTTGGCAATACTTTATGTATTCACACTCCAGTACATCTAATTTGCTCACCTCAGGTGTATCTGGAATACAGTCTTCAAAGTCTGATTTTTATTTTTTATTTTTTAAAGATGCATGTTTGTCAATCCAAATCTGACTATTTTTCTGACTATAAGGCACATTTTTATCATCTGAAAAATGCTGTGATTTAAATATAGTGCTGCATGATTCCCTTGACAAAAACCACCAGTGTTGGGGAAAGTTAATTTGAAAAGTAATGCATTACAATATTGCGTTACTCCCTGAAAAAGTAACTAATTACGTTACTTAGTTACTTTTTATGGAAAGTAATGCGTTACGTTACTTTTGCGTTACTTTCACGTTACTTTTTAAATATGAGCAGGGCTTGATTGTTTTTAATATAAGCTCTATTTATAGCAAATGTAAAAGCCCTTTCACACCAAAAAGTCTAATGAATAAACCTCAGGCTGAAGGAAAAGTAAATTCACGTCTGGACAGTTAAACGCAGCAGAAGAGGGTTCAACACTCTTCAGCATTAAAAACAAGCAATGAAGCACAATTGTTAGTTTATCTAAAGTCATTTTTGCTTATTAGTATGGTTGAACTGGATCATCAAAGGTCAGCTGCAAAGACATTGGTTAATAAAATGGGATTTGATACATTTGTGTTATTTAACCTATTTAATAATTGCAGGTTTGCGTCATATTCTAAGTTTGCGTTTCACTGTTTTAAATCATTTTGATAAATACTAAATCTGTTTTTTTTTTGCGAGTGGGATGAATAAATGCACTTCAGGAGCTTGACAGAGGGGTCTTTAGATGTGCAGTCGTTGGTGTAGAGGGAGAAGAGCAGTGGGGAGAGAACACAGCCCTGAGGAGCTCCAGTGCTGATGGTACGAGTGCTGGATGTGGATTTACCAAGCTTTACTAACTGCTGTCTGTCTGTCAGGAAGCTGGTGATCCACTGACAGACGGAGGTGGGGACGGAGAGCTGGGTTAGTTTATTTTGAAGGGTTTCCGTGATGATGGTGTTAAAAGTGGAGCTGAAGTCTACAAACAGGATCCTCACATAAGTCCCTGGTCTGTCCAGATGCTTCAGGATGAAGTGCAGTCCCATATTGACAGCATTATTCACAGACCTGTTTGCTCTGTAGGGAAATTGCAGGGGGTTCAGTAAGGGTCCAGTGATGTCCTTCAGATAAGCCAAAACCAGTCTTTCAAATGATTTCATGGCCACAGACGTTAGAGCCACAGGTCTGTAGTCATTAAGTCCAGTAATTCTGGGTTTCTTTGGGACAGGGATGATGGTGGAGCGTTTGAAGCATGAGGGGACTTCACACAGCTCCAGTGATCTGTTGAAGATGTGTGTGAAGATTGGGGCCAGCTGGTCAGCACAGGTTTTTAGGCAGGCTGGTGACACACCGTCTGGGCCAGGTGCTTTCCTTCTTTTATTCTTTCTGAAGACCTGGCACACGTCATCTTCACTGATTTGAATTGTAGGTGTGGGGGAGAGGAGGGTTACTGGAGGTGTTAATGGTTGTGTGGAGAGGTGTTCAGGGCGGGTGTGGGTTGTTTTTTCAAACCTACAGTAAAAGTCATTCAAATCATCCGCCAGTTGTTGATTCTCCAGAGCGCTGGGGGATGGTGACTTGTAACTGGTGATATCCTTCATACCTTTCCACACTGAAGCAGGATCACTGGAAGAGAATTTGTTCCTCAGCTTGTCAGAATAATTCCTCTTTGCCACTCTGATCTCCTTTTCCAGTGTGTATTTGGCCTATTTATACAAGACTTTACCCCCCTTTCTATAAGTGAATTATATAATGCAATTAGCATTAGGGGTGTAAAACATGCACACTGATGGATCTGTGCCAAATGAGGGAGGTATGGGAGCCCAGGTTTTGTACCTTTTTTTTTTTTTAATTGTCTATAATTTGTTTGTTTTGTACTTATTTTTTATTTCTCTTCTGAATATTGTATATATATATATATATATATATATATATATATATATATATATATATATATATATATATATATATACATACATCTAAATAAAATAATAAAATGTGACCCATAAACCAATGCAACATATTTGTGTGTTTCTCCCCTTCAACAATATAATTTTGACCCACTGAAACTTATAGCCATGTGTGATTTATTTTGTGAAAACATCATGGTAGATATCAACACTATGAATTTACACATCTTAGATGAATAAGGATTCAGCCACGGACTCCTGGAGTTATGAATGATTGAACAGTAACAATAAGGAAACAAAACAGGAAGCTGTTATATATTTGTTATGAAGGATTTCCATAATCAGCAGAGTAATTATGATTTGACCGGGGGAGATGTCTATATTTCAGGCCGCTCAATGAGTGCTATTGACTTTGGTGAGAGAGTGAAAGAAAAGCTCTGCCATCAATTACGGCAGGATCTATCCATGCTGCTGCTGCTGCTCAAATTTGATTGCGAATGTGTTTATGCAGCTACACTGCAAGAGAGATCCAATACAGCTTATTCCTTTCTTTCTGTGTAGGCTTTAAATAAGAAGAAAATGTTATAAAGCTTAATAAAATAAGAGGTCTGAAACATAAGTTATGAAAGCATAAGGTCGATTCACAGGCATGCTAACATTCAGTAAAGTAGAACTCTTATTTTATGAGCAATGGAGCCTTGTATCATAAAAGTAGTCATTCATTGCAATGATGTCACCAGTTAAAGCTGTAATACAAGGCCTTGAGTGTCTTATAAGTGCTCATGCATATTACTGTGTTTCAGTGTGGTAAATAAAGACAAAGCACACACATACACACACACGTTTGTTTTTGTGAAAAGTGGGGACATCCCATAGGGGTAATGTTTTTTATACTGTACAAATTGTATGTGCTATTGCCCTACACCAACCCTACACTGAAACCTACCCCTTAAAGGAAACTTTGTGCATTTTTACTTTCTTAAAAAAACTCACTCTGTATGATTTATAAGCGCTTTGAAAAATGGAGACATGTCATGGGGTAATGTCCTCATAAGTCACCTTCTCCTTGTAATACCCATGTCATACCCATGTCATTATACAAATTTGTGTCCTCATATGTCACAAAAACGCACGCACACACACACACACACACACACACACACACACACACACACACACACACACACACACACGCGTACCACACACTGTCCACTCTCAAGAATGTGTCTCTTTCACTCGGCCAGGCTTGAAAGAAGAACAAAGCTCTTGACCTTAACGGACAGTTCATATCATCATTGAAGTAGGATGTGTGCTGGTGCTTTACTGCCATTCTGTCAACGGGTCATCTCTATCACAAGTGCACTTAAAAGCTCACAGTTTGTCCACACTAGTGGTTTGAGAGACGTGACACTGCCTGTAATATGTAAGGGATGTGAGAGGATGTGAAGGGAATTGTACATACAAATTGGTGTTAGTCATACAGGAAGCTATTAGTGACAGTTCATTAAACCAAACTCTGTGTCGCCATGGAAATTTCTATTTTGGGTTTATTTATTTCCTTGCATGTGAGCGTGAGGTTTTGTTCACTTGCTGTTAGTAATCTATAACAATCTGTACTTTGACTAAACTGCTGAAGAAATTCAAAAATAAATCCCAAAAAACTGTCTCCAGTTGAATCTGATAAAACCTTGTTTGGGGAACATCCATGGACTTTTCTTTAAGAAAAGTTGCTCACTAAAAGTAAATAATTATTATTATTTTCTTATTATCCTGTTAAATACAGTGCACTCAGAAAGGATTCAGAACCCTTAATTTTTCCACATTTAATGCTGCATTGTCATTATTCTGCTCAAGTCAGTTCAGCGTTTATTCGTTTCAGTTCAATAACAGTGTTGATGTTGCATAGTTCATCAATTATGAAACGGATTGGATTCAACTATAAAGAAGCTCTACAGAAGATATTCTCTGTCATTTTTCAGCTCAATTCATTTTAAGTTTGTAGCTTTAAAAAAAGCAACCATGCATTTATGTTTTTATTTCCTTCATTATTTACAATTTTGTTTTATTGTTATTTATAATCATTTATCATTCATAATCATTTATATAATTTATTGTTTATTAATGTTTGTAATTTGTATTTTGCTATTGTGGTTTAATCTTATGATTGTGAGGTTTCATGAAATTTTTGTCTTCATGAATAAACAATAAGAGGGAATATGCAATAAAAGTATATATATAGTGATAAATTGTCACTATATATATAGTAAATATATATATATAGTGGCGGGAAGAGCAAACAACAGACACAGTGGGTGTGGTGTCAGGCCTCGGAGAGGCTTTTATTAAACAGAAATAATAAAATAAAGTGTCCAAAGAGATAAAGTGTCCAAAATAAACAGGGGATCTGGTGTCCTCGTTGTGCTGCGGGGTTTGTGAAGGAGGGTAGTGTTCTGAAAGGAAGGGTCCAGGTAAGGGACGGAGTCCGGTGGCCGCACACGCTCCCCTCTGAGGTCCACGGCGCTCGACGGGACTAGTCGGCCCAGCATCCTGGCCCGACGGCCGTATCACGGGTGCGGTTTCATCCGGACTGCGGGTCCAGCAGCTCACGTCTCTGGTGGTGCGGGAGTCCCTCTACACTCCCTTCCTGGACCCACCGTGATGAGGCTCTATTCGGATCAGGCGCGCCTCATCACACGCCGCTAGCCCTGGCTGATTCAGCGCCCCTGATTCAGAGCCTGGTGAAGGGCGGCAAATAAGGGACGGGGTGGTGATGATAGTAAGGAGGGAGGCAGCCAACTCTTCACCCCCCCCCCCCCCCCCCCCCCCCCCCCCCCCGCAGTGGTCGGTGTGGGTGGGGCAGGAATTCCTCTCCGGGCAACTCTCCCTCTCGCCGGAACGGAACAAAGAAACCGGGTATCAGTCGACAGCCTCAACCAACCACAGGGTAAATGATAATAGAAGAAATTTTGTCACTTACCCCTTTTGTGGCTGGGAGGCAGTCTCCATCGTTCCTCTGTCCCAGTGGGGGTTTCCACAAACTCTTTTGCGAGCGAGAGGGGATGATGTCATCAGGTGTTGCCAGTGTTGGGGGTAACGCATTACAAGTAATGCGAGTTACGAAACTAGTAAAGTAACGCTTTTAACCCAGGCTCGTCAGCCTGGCTGCACTTAAGCAGCGTGCTCACAGAGGAAGGGGGAGAAGCCTCTCCATGAGAAAGCAACCTAACCCTCTTTCTCTATCCTGTTCCAGACGATCAACACCGCCACGAGCACCGCACGGATTCACCCGCACCTGGACACGATCGAGAGCACCGCCACAAGTAAGAACGCCACCACCTCCCACGTATTCACCTATTTGTTAATAAAATCCACCCCCCCGGGGCCTTAACCTGAGCTCTGCTTGTCGCGTGTTCCTTCCACCCTGCCACAATATATATATATATATTTATTTAGTCATTTAGCAGACGCTTTTATCCAAAGCGACTTACAAATGAGGACATAAGAAGCAATAAAAACCAACAAAAGAGCAACAACGTGCAAGTGCTATTACAAGTCTTGGTTAACCTAACGCAGTACAGATAATTATTATTATTTTAATTTTTTTAAAGAAAAAGACATATAGATAAAATAAAACTAGAATAGAGAGTGCTAGAGTTAGAGGGTCAAGTAAAGATGGAACAGATGAGTTTTTAGCCGTTTCTTGAAGATGGGTAAGGATTCAGCTGCTCGGATTGAGTTGCGTCATTCCACCAGATGGGAACAGTTAATGAAAAAGTCTGTGAAAGTGTTTTTGTGCGTCTTTGGGATGGCACAATAATGCGTTGTTCACTTGAATAACGCAAGCTTCTAGAGGGCACATAAGTCTGAAGTAATGCATTTAGGTAAAGGGGTGCAGAGCCAGTGGTGGTTCTGTAGGCAAACATTAATGCCTTGAAAATATAAATATATAATTTCTTATATTTTTCAAAAAAATTTCTGGAGCTTGACAAAAAAAGAACTAACGTGTGGCAAAGACTTGAGTTTAGCTTACCTGTCAAGAAGAAACTTTGCAAATTCCCGATTGAAACCTAAACATTCCATCACATGCACCCCCCCCCCCCCCCCCAAAAAAAAAAAAAAAATATATATATATATATGTATATGGTACATGTATGTTTATATATATATATATATATATATATATATATATATATATAATTTCTTTTGAAAAATGTTAATTTTTTAAATAATAATGATAATTATTATTATTTGAAAAATATTTATTGCTACACCAAATGCATGCAGTGCAAACAATGTGCAAAACAACAACAAAACAGGAAATGATATCATAGTGTGTCAAAGTCAATAAATTTCCTTAAATATCAGATAATTTGACCTTTTTATGCCAAGCCAAGGTTAGTTTCTGTAAAACTTCCAAAATCTAATATACAGTATCATTTACATACTATCAAACTACATGCAATTTTCTTGCTCTGACAAATCCGAGCAATACTTTCTTCTATGAATCTTAAGAGTACATGACTGATTGAAACTCTTCTGATATGATGTGCAGTGGAACGGCTTCTGTACTGTATGCAGCCTCTCATGTCAGGCTTCCTGACTGTGTGAAACACTTTTCACAATATGAGCACTTTAAAAGGCCTTTCTCCAGTATGGATTCTTTGGTGCTGTTCCAAGACACTGGTACCAGAAAAGGCCTTTCCACACTCCAAGCAGACATGAGCATGTTCCTTGTGTTTTTTAAAGACTCTTAACCAAAGATAAGGCTCATTTTAAAGGCTCATTTTAAAGAACATTCCTGTGCGTTTTTAGGGCTGATGCTGAAGTGAAGTTTGTGCTTACAGGTCAATGCAGAGTCAACGCACAGATTAATTTTTAGACTTCTTGCCCATGTGAAACTCTTCTCACACTTCTGGCACGAGAAAGGCTTTTCTACAGCGTGGATTCTCATTTGAGCATTGAGTCTTACTTTACGTGTGAAACTCTTTCCACACTGATCGAATATGAACGGCTTATCACCAGTGTGGATTCTCATGTGAATCTGAAGTCTCGCTTCATGTATGAAACTCTCTTCACAATGACGACACGAGGAACAGACAGGTGAAAGGCTTTTATACAGTTTGACTTCTCATGTGCGCATTAAGCCTTCCTTTAAATGGAAAACTCTTCCCATTAAGATTTCCTTTACTGGTGAAACTAATTCCTCACTGAGGGCACGTGAAGGATTTGTTGGCTTCTATTGTGAGCAGCTCAAATAATTTCCTCCAGTTGTGAAATAATGAGATTTCTGATAATGGCGTTTCTCATCCATTTCATTCCATTCTTGAAGTTCCGTAAGATCTGAAATTAAATATCAATTTGCAAATGTCATTAAAAGAGGGAAAATTCTGAAATGAAAATAAATTAAATTAGCTCAGTATCCATTTATATATACTACTGTTATGATCATAAAATTTGTGCTGCTCATCCTAATTGCAATTTAAGGCAATGAGCATTATAAATGTATTTTTTTGTATTAATTTGTTTAAACTTACATCCCTTAAAATCTGGCAAACTGGATGAGCTATATTATTATAAAACCAATAAATGGGCCAATGACATAACTGAGTAGTGTATGTAAGGTGCAAAATGTTATTAACTTGTTATTAACACCACAACAGTTTTTTCTTTAAAATGTTTTCAAAACCATATGATGATTTCTATAACCTTGCTAGATATGTTCTTTTCATGAACTGCTCTTACTTGTTATTGACCCAGGTATGTTTGGTAAACTAACTTAAAATTAAACAATTTCTCTCTAATCAGTCATGGAAAGTTCCCTGAAACTTTGTTACATTAATATTTATAATCATTAGGAATCATTAATGAAGAATTGAGAATGTACACCAACCTCTTTGTTCCTTCTTATCTTCATTTTTCATTCTGCATGCTTCTGGATAGCTGACATTTTCACTCTCCTCTAATAAACGCAATTTCAACAGTATGTCTCACATATTTCGGTAGCACTTTATTTTACAGTACGTGTACTTCCCTGGTACATACATGGTAAATATCTTGTACCTACAGGCAAACGAGTGGTAGGTACTTACCTGGAGTGTATGTACATGGTAACAAATAAGAAACACGGCTGTACTTAACAGCCGTACATGCATGGTAATTAGTTTGTACATACAGACAAGTGTGGCTAAGAACGGTCACTTACAGATAGTGCCCGTACATGGTGACTAATTAGATACTTTAATGTACTTGCGGACAAGTGGGTACAAACAGGCACGTCCTTACAGTATCCGTATATGGTAACTAATAAGATACATTACTCATAGATGGCTACGGGCCTGATGACTGATATGCAGAAACATAGATGCCCAGTACGGAGGTATCAAAATTCACAAACCAGAAAGTTTACAAAACATTTAAGCATGTGAAACCCCCAGAAACATGTGGAATACTTTTTATGATGGATGGATGCACTTTATTGGACTTCAAAATCTTAATAGCCATTATAAAGCTTGGATAAACCAGGACGTTTTTTAATATAACTCTGATTGTATTCGTCTGAAAGAAGGACATAGGATGGTTTGAGGGTGAGTAAATCATGTGGTAACTTTCATTTTTGGGTAAACTATCCCTTTAATTTCATGTGGTTTTAGGGATATTTTAACCACTTTCAACAAAAGTTTACATTTAATGACTAAAATGTCATGTGGTGTAACCATCAAGTAAACATAACATTTTTATAACACACTGTGTATACAACTTGATCATTATTTACAAATACAAATGGAACCTTTTTTTTTGTACTTTTGCATCAATGACATAACATTTATATTGCAAACTATCTATGAAGTTGTATGTCTTCTCTAGTGAACATTTACATTTAATCCTGAATGCATTAAAATCTTTTTACAATACAAACATGTCTTTCTCCAGTAAGGATTTTATGGTGACATCCCAAGTCACTGGTACTTGAGGCCTTTTTACTCTCCAAGCAGACATGAGCACTCAAATCAATGTTTTACCTTGTTCTCTTTAAAACACTTTCCCTAAAGGACAGGCTTCTCATTTGCATGGATTTTCAAGTGTGCTTTAAGGGCTGCTGCTCAATTAGAAATGTGTACCATCCTGATCAGTGCTGAATTACCTTACAAAAGCGTGGTTAGTGTTGTTTGAGACTTCTTGCCCACGTGAAAGTATTCCCACAATGCTGGCACACGAAAGGCCTCTCTCCAGTGTGAAGTCTGGTGTGCCGATTAAGGTTTACTTTCCATCTTTTCCTGCAGTGAACGCACACGAAAGGCCTCTCTCCAGTGTGAACTCGCATGTGCATATGAAGTATTGCTTTTAGTATGAAACTCTTCTCACACAGATGACAAGCATAGGGCTTTTCTCCTGTACAAATTATAACCTCCTTTAACGGCGAAACTCTTTCTGCACTGGAGGCACGTGTACGGCTTCTCCAGCTTTCTACGGCTTCGTGAATTTTCATGTGCCTATTAAGGTAGGTTTTACACTGATAACTCCTTCCACAATGAGGGCAGGTGAAAGGCTTTTCTCCAGTGTGAATTCATATGTGCGTATTAAGCCTTCCTTTAAACGGGAAACTCTTCCCACACAGATGGCAGGTGAAAGGCTTTTCTCCAGTGTGAATTTTGAGGTGCACATTAAGGTTTCCTTTAGTGGTGAAATGCTTTCCACACTGAGGGCAGCAGGTGAACGATTTTATGGCTTCTGTTTTTGTTTCTGAGAAATTATTTTCGATTTTGAAGATGTTCAAACCATTTACTCCAGTTGTGAAGTGATTAGGTTTCTGATACTTATGTTTCTCCTCCACTTCATTCAATTCTTGACTTTCTTCTTTGATTCTCATCAGATCTAGAATAGAATATCAAATTGTAAAAAAAATTAAAAAATAAAACAGTTAAAAAGGACAAGTATAAAATATTAAATAAAAAAATTATATATTATTTTTATTTTTTACTAAGATTAATATAAAAGGTCAAGTTAATGCAACCAAATCTATCTATCTATCTATCTATCTATCTATCTATCTATCTATCTATCTATCTATCTATCTATCTATCTATCTATCTACATGTCACATAGTATGATAGTAAGGTAGTTGTTAAATTTAGTAGAATTTAGAATGTAGAATAAGGCATTACTATGTGCTTAATTACTACTAATAAATGGCTAATATTAATATGCTTGCTAATAAGCAACTAGTTAAGAGACCCTAAAATAAAGTGTTACCAAAAAATGAATTAATAAATGGCAGAACGGGGTCAAGTTTTAGCCCAGTTAGATATATAATTGATAATAGTTACACATAAATTACCATGGGGGAAATTATGAGACATATCCAACAGATTTCCAATACATCACCATTTTACTTAATTTACTGACCTGTGATTTAGAGAAGCTTAATAATAATAAATAAAAGTCCAAAACAACACTGCAGTCTTCAGGATAAACATTTATTATTCACTTTTAGTCATGTAAACACTGTAATACAGCATCATATACAAGAGTAACGAAACACTGCTAACATAATTTGGTCCTGAGTGAATAAAATGATCAAAGATAAAGATTAAATGCATATGCCAAGTTATTAGATAACCACTCTTTGGTTCAAACTTCTTGGTTCAAAATCATAACTTCTCTGTATAAACACTTAAATATTTTAAAATAAATGTACTTAAGAGCTGATGCCAAAGTAAGATTTGAATCACACTTTTCACAATTAAATGACCTCACAGCAAAGTGATTGATGTTTTGTTTTTTTTTACTTTGCCGATGCGAAAGCCTTCCCACACAAATTACATAAAAATGCTTTTCTTCTCGTGAGCAACTTAACCTTTTCTTTACACGTGAAACTCTTTCCTTGGCTTCTCTCCACTGTAAAATCTCATGTGTGCCATAAAGGTTAATCGCTACAAGTAAAACTTTCTCATGTGATGCTTAAAGTATGATTGACACTGGTAACCCCTCCACACTGCAGGGATGAAAGGTTTTTCTCCAGTGGGAATTCTTATGTGCACATTAAGTCTTCCTTTAAACAGGAAACTCTTCTCACACTGAAGGCAAGTGAAAGGATTTTCTCCAGTGTGAATTTTTATGTGTGCATTAAGATTTCCTTCACTGGCAAAACTCCTTGCACACTGCAGGCAAGTGATAGATTTATTGGCTTCTGTTCAGTTCGTGAGCAGCTCAAATCATTTTCTCCAGTGATACTGATGTTTCCCCTCCACTGATGATTCTTGACGTTTCTCATTGAGTTCCATCAGATCTCGACTGAAAATATGAAACTTTCAAAATCATTTTAAAAGAGACAAATATGAAATGAAAGGAAATAAAAGTGACCAGTATCTATTGTACACAATCTTTTGTGTTAAATGTAAAAAAAAAAAAAAAAAAAAAGTTAATGTTAATGCCATCAAAACTGGGTAAATATCAATGAAAAAAGTTAACACTTCCTGTAACACTTTTTTATACTTGTGAAAAATAAATAAATAAATAATTAAATATAAATAAAAAAATAAATAAACTAGTTAAAACTAGTTTTTGATAAATAATAATAATAATAATAATTAAAAATAAATAAATACATTTTATGTTTCTCCTCACCACTGTCCGTGTCATGTCAACGCTGGCTACAAGACAATATTCTCTCTAAAGCTACTTTGAAAGGTTTTTATATGAAATTAACACACTAATAAACTGAATTTTTTTATTTTTATTATCAGGATTATACATTTAATAGTACTCTATTTGTATTTTGGTCTTTCAATTTATTTTATATTGATTACGTGTCGTTAGTCATGTTTATTGTCGTCTTTTTACTTCACGGGACAATTGCAAAAGTTTACACATGCAAAAATCCATTCAACACACCCATGTTAACTTCAAATGAGCGCATTACTGTGGTTAACGTTAGTCGTACTTAGCATAATGGCTTATAAAAGAGAGAAAGACCGCGTGATGTCTTCATATCTTTTCACGTCACGGAAACACAAAGATATTATACAACACACCAAAATTAGCTAAAATTCATTATAGTAACAGCTTTTGATATTACGTGTTTTTTGGATTAAACAATGGAAAAGTTACTTGTGGCATTCCCTTCACTTTAATTTTCCTCAGACATATCATACAATGTTTATATTTAAATAAAACATTTACACCTTTTTAATATACGTTTTTATAAATTCAGTCTAACTTTAAGCACAAATATTTATTCAGTGCCACTTACCTGACGTCTGAACTTGATATTTTCAACTTGAACTTTTCTTCGGATATACAACTCATAAAACACTTTCTAAATGTCCATTCAAAAAATTCAAATATTGCATGATTATTGCTGTTTCTCCTGCGAAGTTACTCGTGCACGTGCAGAATGATCTCAGTGTTGGCTGGATTTGTTTTTATTAGTTTAGTCGACATTTAGCATTCTGAATGTTGACTGGATTTGAAAATAACCATTCATTTAATGTTTTTAAAATATATTTATGCAGACTTGATATAATGTCTTCTCAACTAAGCCCAAGCAATAAAATTAGTTCAACTTAAATATTTCTGTCTCAATTCTAAATATTCCCTTCCAACTTTTTTTTACAGTCTATGACCTCAAGAACACCATCCCCACCGTCAAACATGGAGGTGGAAACATTATGCTTTGGGGGTGTTTTTCTGCTAAGGGGACAGGACAACTGCACCGCATCAAAGGGACGATGGACAGGGCCATGTACTGTCAGGACCAGGGCATTGAACCAGTCAGGGCATTGAAAATGGGTCGTGGATGGGTATTATGGCATAAAAATGACCCAAAACACACGGCCAGTGCAACAAAGGAGTGGCTCAAGAAGCACATTAAGGTCCCAGAGCTGGAGCTGAAGGTTTGAGTTGCCAAACGTCAGCCTCGAAACCTTAATGTCTTGGAGAGGATCTGCAAAGAGGAGTGGGACAAAATCCCTCCTGAGACGTGTGGCCAATGACATGAAATGTATGACCTCTGTGATTGCCAACAAGGGTTTTTCCAGCAAGTACTAAGTCATGTTTTGCAAAGGGGTCAAATACTTTTTTCACTCATTAAAATGCAAATCAATATATAACTTTTTTGAAATGCTTTTTTCTGGACTTTTTGTTGTTGTTCTCTCTCTCACTGTTCAAATAAACCTACCATTAAAATTATAGACTGATCATTTCTTTGTCAGTGGGCAAACGTACAAAATCAGCAGGGGGTTTCCCCCACTGTATATATATGCATAAGCCTACTAATATATATATATTCTGTTGAGCTTATGAATGGAAGGACCAATCAGTGCTGTTTCGTCACCGCGTGCACTGGCTGACTGAATTCTCTGACTAACGTTAATTCTCTCATCAGAAACAACAAAGTGAAGATGTACGAATGTAAGTAAGATATTAATTTCACAGTGTAAACAGCTTTAGAGATTATTATGGCAGTTTTTGAGAGTGCTTGAACTCGCTGGACTGAAGTGAAAATGTTCTTTGATAATGTAAACTTTCTTTGCTCTTTTTTTTCTGCAGTGAAAGTGTTATAGGCTAATTAACTTACAGGTTTTTTTAAATTCACATTAAATACAAAGTCAGTCGTATTAATAGTATTTTATGGCATGACACCCATATCTGGTTCTTAAGAAAAAAAAGACGGGCTTTTATACAGTATTAGGCTACTTTGCCTATTGCCCATTATAGACCAAATAACAATCTATAAAGTATTTACTTACACATGTTTGAGAATCGAGATATTTCATGATATATTTTAGGGATTTATCGAATAAAAAAAATGTATAAATAAAAATAAAACCCCTGCTGAAAAAAAAACTAACAAATTTAGTAGTTTTACTGGTTATAATGGGACTTGTATTGGTTTTACTGGAAACTGTAATGGACCCTGTTGGTCTCTACTGGTAATTGGTTGCCTTCTGTTGGTGGCTTGTTAAATCCTAATGGAATATGTCCCAAAAAACACTACAGAAAACCATTTTTTAATGGTTAAAAGCTGATGGTTTGTTTTGATGTTTGTAATGGTATTTTGTAGTGGAAACCAATGTTCTGTGATGGTACTATTGGGTTTTGTTTGTTTTGTTTTTTATTTCCATTAGGACATAAGCCTATATCAGTTATACAGTGGTATTGTGGCTGCATGAGAGCCCCCCCCCCCCCCCCCCCCTTCACTCGTGCCCCCTAAAAAATAATGAGTGCATGATGCCCCTGACACTACAATACAAAATATTTCACCGGAGGAATAAGCAGTCAAATCACTTACAGTAGTAAAACAGCGATCTAAGCAAATGCAAATGCAAATGCAAAAAACGCAAAAGGGAGCCTACAGCCTATAGCAACAATGCAACTTTACTGCTTACTCACTCTTAGGCTTGAAATGTAAATTTTATTTTGAATTTTGAAAGTGGTCTATTAATAGTTTATATTTAAGGCTCATAATATAGCATAGCTAATGGACATTTTTAGGACGATCATTTATTTTCCCGTATTCAGAAAAAAAAAAAATCTGATTTCTAACAGTAGGCTAAACACAATTGGGCTGTACTGAATAAATTCAGTAACATTAGATTAAAATTTGACAGTATAGCAGACTCAGAACAGATCGATCAATACCTGACCTCCATGAGAAGCAGAAATTGGCATCATGTCCAAATTTTAGTCAACTAAACAAAATAAAGCTGTTCAGTCATGATGGCATTTTGTAGGCCAACCGAAAGATTAATTCACCATAAGTTCACTCTGGAATTTCCTGTGGGTGCTCAGGTGAAAAAAGCACCCCTCTGATAGTCTAATTATTTAATAAGGTTACATACTAGTGTTAACCATATCATCTTGATTATAGAAATACAGGTTGGAACAAATGAAATTCTATCTGATCTAGATGGGGGACATAAATTCAAAAATGCGTGATATCATACAAATGTCCTGATCATGGGAGAAAGAAAGAAAGAAAAAAAGAATGAAAAGCCTTGTATAAAATAATAACAACAATAAAAAGAGTCTTTCTTGAAATGAAAATTTATTTGGCCCTGTTATTGATCCTGTTATTATTACAGTTTCATTTTTTTTAAAGACTTGTCAGAAATCATCAGATTAATCATAGTTATTATATTGATAGTCCTGCTTTTAAAGTAAGAAAAAAAATAAATACTTGTCTGTGTGTTTTCAGTTTCTGCTGTGACCTAGGCTGTGTTTGAAATGCCATACTATCATACTACTCTTACTATTTCTGCAGTATCCAGTATGTATGCTGCGCATAGTATGCACATTTTCTGTATGCATGAATTACCCGGATGACCTACTATATTTGCCAGAATATGCTAAATATAACTCAAGTATACTGAAATCAGTACAGAAGCTGTGTTCTGAATGGCATACTATCATACTCTTACTATACTGCAGTATGCTGTGTGGAATAGCATGTTAATTTTCTGTATCCATGAGATGCCCGGATTACCTGCTACATTTGCTGAAATTTGATGTATGCATCTGAAGACACGTGGGATACTGTTTCCCAGAATGCAATGCTCTCCATGTGACGTTTCATCTTCAAACGCGTGAATGAACTGGAGGCGGGTAATAGTAATTATAAATACACTTGCATATGTACGTATATACATATACATGTAAACTACAAACTATTGCTCTGCATCTAAAAACAATATCATTATTAGGACATAAATTGTACTTTAATCTCTACTGCACTTTTCCGATCAAGTCAAATGACGTCACCTTTATCTCTATAGCGTGTTATACATTGTTTCAAAGATATTAAACAGTAAGTGGGTGAAAGATACATCATGCAGATGCGCTGGGACACATCATCAGTGATGTATCCTGGGGTCATTGGGTGTTTCGCGTCTTTCAACATCAGACACCCTCGCCCAGGCGACCCAGCCAGGGTTGATCAGACCCCGGCCGGTGTCCCAGCAGCAATTGCCCATAGTTCTGCCCTCTTAATCCAAAGCCACCTAGTGGCTTTCTCTGCAGCTTCAGTTGCGGATCTGATTGCCTTTCTTTTTGCCTCCCCGGTGATACCTAGAAGCGTGAATGTTTTACAGAGTGATCGCCCTGCAAAACCCCTGCAGCCCACCTCCAGAGGCACTCTTCAACTAGCTCTTGGTATTTAGCACGCTTCCTCTCATTGGCCTCGTCCATGCGCTCTTCCCAAGGCACAGTAAACTCCAGCAAGATCAATTGCTTGGTGGAATCTGAAACAATGATCATGTCTGGACGAAGCTGTGTAGATGTTATTCTGGTTGGGATCTTCAATTGTTTATCAAGATCCACTTCCAGTTGTCAGTCAGTAGCAGTTGCAAGAAGACCAGACTTTACTCTCGGATGTGGCTGGGCCTTCTCTCCAGCTCTGAGGAACTTGATGGTCTTTGATTTATTGTGGTGGCCCTTGATGGCCTTGATGGCTGCGGCTTTGCTTTCAGCAACTGCCTTAAGCACCAGCAATAGCGCCCTTCTCCAAGGGATTTTGGGTAGCTGCTAAAGAGATGTTCTAGTGATCCCCTTCTTGAACAGAGGACACGGAGGTTTGCTGGACTTGGTAAGACATCATAAACGGTTTGGACTAAGTACCTAATTTGATGGAAATCTTTTTTCCAGATGTCAGCCCTGGGGCCTCATTTATAAAACTCGCCATAGATTTCATCCTAAAAGTTCCTCAGCACTATCTCCGCTGCATGGTGCCTGTCAGTTCCTCAGCTCACCCTCAGTCAGTGCCATCTGGGCTCTCTGATCCACCTCAGGACTTCCAGTCTCCAGCTCCGCCTAGGTGTGAGGATCCCCTGTCTGCGCATCCAGCCTCTGAGTCCTGGACTCCACCTCGGTCCTTCGATCCATCGGCTCTGCCTTGGCTCCTAGCTCCCTCCTCTCCACCGGGCTCCCTCGTCCCTCCGGCTCCGCCTTGGTCAGTTAACGACCATCCGCCGCCTTGGGACTCCACTCCTCTGGCTCTGTCCGGCTCCTCCTTCTCTCCGGCTCCACCGGGATCCTCTGTCGCTACGGCTCTGCCGTAGTATTCCGGATCCCCACCTCGGTCGCCTGAGCCGCCAGCTCTGCCTTGGCCCTCCGGATCCTTGGTGTCATCCTGGCTCTGCGGCTCTCCGTTTCCATCCTGGGCTCCTCTTTCACTGGCTCAGTCTCTGTCAGTTGGCCCCCTGGTGTTGGCAGCCCTATCTCCACCATGGTTCCTCCCACCGTCGACTCCACCATGGGCCGCTATCCTGGCAGGTCTCTGGTTCCCCATCTGGTTCCTCCTGCTCCTGGCTTCCCATTGGCTCCTCCCACACTTCACTCCATTCTTCGTCCATTCTCGTCAATGTTAAGTTGGTTTCCGTGCCTGTTTTCCTGGATTATTTTATTTAAAAGACTTTTCGTTGATCTTCGTGCAGTTTGTATCACCAACACGTGACACATATCTCCTTCCTGCAATATCATGCTTTCAAAATAGTTTGTAATGGTGTAATATCTTTCTAGATTCTCCCCATTAACTGTCATCAGGTCGAAAGGTAATATTCTCTCTGTTTTTTTTTTTTGGAACAGTATTTATTTGCTCTATAAAAAAAACTATAAAGATGAACTAAATTTAAAATGTAGGCTATTTTATCAGGTTTTTCCATCAAACAGGACACAATTCAAATATATATTGTAAATCAGCTGAATGGTATTATAAATTATTCTTATCCTCAAATATCACAAAAAACCTATATTTCAGGTTAGTCCAGCTAAGGTGCATGATCAATGAAGGGAATAGTTTGACAACAAACACTTTATGCTTGTTTATGATATCTGGAGAGGAGAAAAGAGGCCGTTTTTTTTTTTTAATGGATGTCTGAATAAACTACTTTTGACACTAAAAAAGCCTTTCACTTAATGAATTAAGTCATCTTCAGTCATTAAATAATTCTTTAGGAGAGAGCTGTATTTAGGGTTTACAATAGAAAAAAAAGCTGTTTTATAAGTCAATTCAAGGACAAATATGATTTTTGTAGTTTTCAGTTTACTATTCATTTATTCTTATTGTATCCACAAGCAGCGACTGACTGCTGTACAATTCAGAAAAGACTAGCTGTGCACTGACTGAAAGAGTCCCTTACCTTCACATGTGAAAGCATGTCAACCTCTGTGCATGAAAATATCAGTTTATCAGCTTCTGAAGAGAGGACCGTTTTAGTCATGTGTACAAACATAAACACAACCTTTAAAGAGTGCCTGACACAGGAACTAAGACAAAGAGCCGTGCTTGAGAGCAAAGATGCCTGAGGTGCAAGTGTGTATTTAATACACCGAGACATGCTCTGAGAATTAATGAATCCTAACAAACCTTGACAAATCCCTAACGGGCGGTGATTTTTAACCTTACACAAAACGACCTTGATTTGAGTACTGTAACCTCACCTTTCCTCCTCTGCTGTCTCTGTTGTTTGTAGTCAGCAGGAAAGACACCTTATTAGTGGTGTTTGCTAAGGCAAGCATTACTATTTCTACCATTCTGAACTATATCTTGGCTTATATTTACTGTACATTAACTTTTTTGCTTGCATTCATACAATTCAATTCATACATTGTAAGTCATTCATGTTATTCATTTCTGAATTAAAATAAATGTATGTATACCATATCTTTAATATTTATTATTCATGGTAAATAAATAAATAAATAGGACTACTTATTTATTGTAATTTCTTAAAAAAAAAAAAAAAAAAAAAAAAAAAGGTGTAATACTTTATATTTCGGTCACACTTTATATTAGGTGGCCTTAACTACTCTGTACTTACATCAAAAATAAGTACAATGTACTTATATTCACGGGTCGTGGTTGTAGAAATATCACACTTAGACAGAGTAAACGTAAGGATTCTTTATTGAGCTTCAACACACATAGACCATTTACAAAACAATAATCCGAGACAAAGAAACTCTAGAAACCGAAGGCTTATAAAGAACAGGCAAACCAAAGGAGCAAACAAGATGATTAATTAACTCAGGTGAACAGGCTGAAGGTGATAAACTAATAATGAGAACAGGAAACAAACCAAATAAGGGCAAACAGGAACTAAACAGGAACATACATGTAACACTTATTGTGGTCAAATTGTATTTCAAAACACTTTTGCTGCTATTGAGGTGGGATATGGATAAGGTTAGGGACAGGTTTGGTGGTATGGGTAGGTTTAAGGGTTGGGTCAACAGTGTAATTATAAATGTAATTACAGAAATGAATTACATATATAATTACATATAGGTATTTTTAAATATATAACTACAATATAAGAACATGTATGTACACAATAAGTGCATTTAAATTATTAATGTAAAATGTAAAGCCTGCCCTGTAAAGCCTGCATATGTAATAATAGTCAGAATAGTCACTGACAGATGAACAAATAAACATTTCTCACAAGCCCAAAGATCATATTTGATTTTTTTTATACTCATGAAAATATTTTTTGATACTCATGTTTTTTTTCTCCCTAAAGATGATGTATGAATAATTAAGTAAACCTAAGTTACTTCAGTTACTTTAATCTTGTAATATAACAATATACAAGTTACTTTTATGTTTACTTTATGAAAATCAGTAAAGATTTCACAGCAAAAAGACACGTTCACGTTTAATCGCATCCAAATGTTTTTGTGTACATAATATATGTGTGTGTGTGTGCTGTGTGTTTATTATGTACAGTATATATAAATACACACACATGCGTGTATATATTTAAGAATTTTTTTTATATAATACATATATTTATATAATATAAATGATATGAATATAAATATATACATGTAAATGCATGCAAATATTTTCAGAATATATATTGTTTATGCATAATAAATAACCATATACATTATATAAACAGAAATGTTATTTTGGATGCAATTAATCACGATTAATCGTTGCTCAGCACTTTTGCCTTTTACTAGCTAAAAAAGATAAAACTATCAATCACACAGTTAATCAGAAGGCATGTGGTAGATTGTGTACAAAAGGTTTTTCATCATGTTGATCATTTAGAAAGTTGTATCAAATGTACAGTTTGATATCAATTTACAGTAGGCTTTATAGGGTTAAGTAAAAAATTAAATGTGTAATGGCATTAGATAACATATCAATATGTTCTTTTACTTGCTAAAAAAGTATAAACTATCAATCAGACAACGGAAGACATGTAGCAGATTGTGTACAACAGGTTTTTCAGCAAAGTTTTGATCATGTTAAACATTTGAAAGCCTTAGAAATGTATAATATAGTATCAAATATGATACAGTACAAAAGCAAATATGTACCTACGTTCCTATTTGTCACTGAACTGGTGACATTTGCGTGGCAAGCACCACTCACATGTTTGTTTTGCTATATCTGAGAGCACAGAGGTTTTTTTTGCTATAACACTCAGCACAAGCCTGCCATGACTGCATCTGCATGCATATTAGATTTATTTGCATGACTGAGGTTCAAATTGGCTGTTATCGGCCTAATTCTGTCCCTTTGCTGTGAGAGAATTTGGTAATTAACAACTCACAGACACCCAGAGGGAGAGAGAATGCGAGGTGCAGAGAGACAACACAGCACAAGAGAAAAGAGATGTCGGACTTCATAAACTCTTCCACACAGCTACAGAAAAAAGCTCAGATTCGTTTCTCGGTCTGTTTGCATTATTCTCTTTTCTCAATTATAAGTCTTTCATCTGTAAAATAGTTCTTCATATCTTGTTTCTTCATTCTAACTTCACTGATGACTGAGGTGCAACTGAAAGGGCACATGCGCACTCTCTGAATGCCCACAAAGCACCCATCTTAAGACATCTTGGGCCAGATTTACTTAAAGCAAATTAGGGTGAGTAATTATCAGGCATTCCAAATAAATTTATAGAAAAAACAAAAAGTGGAAAAAACAATCACATCCATGTCAAGCGCGAAGTGGGTTAAGGCATGTTTTCTTTTTTTTTTGGGTGGTAAATAACGGTGTCAATAGCAGTAAATTGACTGCCACAAACCTTAGTAATGTAAATCATGCTCAGGAATGATATAAGTCTATTTGGGTTCTATTTAAATTCTGTCCAATGCTAATGCCTTGCTCTTTCTCTGTAATGTCTTATACTGTGAGAGGCTGTCAGGATGCATCGAGTGCTTCGCGATGACAGTCAGCATCATGCTAACGGCAAAGACAGTCTGTATTCATCTTCGCAAGCCTTCATCAGACCCGCTTTACATTAAGAGCTCAGCCCATAATGCAGATGTGATCATTTTATTCAACAACCTACCAGAGCGTGTCTGTCTGCACAAGCTTCTCCTTAAAGGAAAAGTTCACTCAATATTGAAAACTGTCAACTTCATGTTTTCCAAACCCTTAGAATTGTATCCATGGAACACAAAAGATGTTCATGAAAATTTATGAGGGACGTAGTGATGTTGTTAGAGACTGGCCGATCTGTATCACCAGCCAATCACAGCGCACTCCCTCACCTGAGTTTTGATCACACACACCTGCACGTCGTTGAACCACTCATCACCCAAGCCATAAATACACACACCTCACAGCACCTCACTGTCTGGTCCCGTTTACCACAGTGAATTACCTGCTACTTGACTCCTTGTATACTTACCTCCAGTGTTCTCTCCATTGTGTGTTCTCCAGTGTTCCCCAGTCAGTCTGCTCCAGCGTCCTGTCCCGGAAACTGCCTGTGTGAGGTGTGTGTTCAGCTCCTTGCTCCTAGTATTCCTGTCAAGACAAAGATAACCTGTTACCGTCCCATTTGCTCGCTATCTGGTCAATCGAATTACTCACTCACCTGATCCTGAATCCATTGCTTTGCTGTTCATCAATAAATACCTGTATTAAACTTCTCTGTTTGAGTCCTGCTTCTGTAACAGATGTCAGATTTTTTTTTAACAAATCCTTCTTTTGAGGATCTTTTCAATGCATCAGTTGATCCAGTTCACAAAACTGGTCTTAAAGGGATAATTCATCCAAAGATGAAAAAATTGAAATACAAAAAAATTTAAAAAGAAAAGAATAACTGAAACAGTTGTCCAATAGATGATGGAAAGGCATAGGATAAAAGGAGATACAGGGATATACAAGGATGGAGGTGGTAGCATATAAATATAAGGTTATTGCATAATGGGGGGGGGGGGGGGGGGGGCATTTAACTGTTCATAAGTGTGATTGCCTGGGGGAAGAAACTGTTCTTGTGCCTGGCTGTCCTGGTAATTGTGGCTCTGTAGTGTCAGCCAGATGGCAAAAGTTCAAAAAGGGGATGACTTGGATGTGAGGGATCTAGAGTGATTTTCTGAGCCCTTTTCCTCACTCTCGATGTATACAGTTTATGGAGGGTGGACGGGTGGGCAGGGGGGCACCGATGATACGTCCAGCAGTTCGAACCGTTCTCCGTAGTCTTCTGATCCCTGATTTTGTATCTGAGCCAAACCAGACAGTTATTGATGTGCACAGGACAGACTCAATGACGGCTGAGTAGAACTGTTTTAGCAGCTCCTAGTGGGAGGATAAATGTGAGTTGATGTGAGTGTCCCAATTCAGGTCCTGAGAGATGATGGATCCCAGGAACTTGAATGTCTCCACTGCAGTCACAGTGCTGTGCTGTCTATAGCCCGATTCGGACTGTAATTGTTTCTCAGGGGGACGTAAGTGATTTTCACCATATACAGGGGGTAGTTGGTGATTTAATTGCCGTCCGAATCCAGGACGTCTGTGTTTTCCTCTCACCACCCCCGTGAAAATCTCTGACCAAATTACCTACTGTTTTTTGACAAACACCAAGGTCGTGTGGTAATTGAATTACCATCCGAATCCACATCTCTGAGTTAACGAGAAGAAATCTATTCAAAATTCAGCATTTGAACCTTTTTTGAACACTCCCGAACACCGTATACGGTAACTATTGTACGTCGGTGTAATTTGCATACATATTTATTTCTGAAATGCTGGAAGTATTTAAAAGAACAATACTTCATGTCTGCTCCAGCACAGCGAGTGAGAGCAGAAAGAGAAGAAAAGCGCGTAAACATTCTAAATGGGTCTTTATTATGGCAGCGGCAAGCATTCAATACAATTTTAAAATGTGTATTATAAATGGATATATATCGCGTATAATTATATACAACTATAGGGCATATTTTCTTATTTTTAAACAGGAGATTTCAATAATAAAATAATAAATAGGATTATACATTATAAAATATGCTTGGAATAATAAGAATAAATTTGTAAATAAAATTAATTTTATTTACAGCACACAATCACATGACTGGCCACGTGAGCAGCGCGTTCTCGGGTTCGCGGGATCACAGAACTCACTCCTCCACTGTGAATAAATCGTCATCCGAATCCATGAGTTTCATCACTGAGGTGATATGTAAATACATTTTTACAGACGTCCATATGAGAAACAATTACCGTCCGAATCGGGCTTATGATGGTGAGTGGGGAGAGCGCAGGGGGGTTTCTCCTGAAGTCCACAATCATCTCCACTGTTTTTAGCGTGTTGAGCTCCAGGTTGTTTAGACTGTATCAGACAGCAAGCTCTTTAACCTCCTGTCTGTCACGTCCTGGATGAGGCCGATGAGTGACTGTATGAATACAACATTACTGTATGTTGTATTCGGTTTTCTAATTTTCTGCATAAGTGAAATTCACAACTTTGAATGGAAATATAGCTATGGATGACAGAATTAAATTTTTGGTGAACTACCCCTTTAAATCCAACTTATATTTTTGAAAATGCATGTGGGCATTCCAGAGTTTTAGCTGAATGTAACATCATTCAGTATAGATCACAGCATGGAACCAATTTGAGAGCTGTTTGAAGCTGTTTTCTATATCACAGATATGTCATATCTAAGAATAAACCCTCCACAGATCAAAGCACAAAAGATAGTTTGGGCATCTCCATTTTACAACAAAGCTCAAATCAAATGGATGGCATGACACTAGTGCCTTTGAAGCCTGCTAGTATTGATTACAGATGAAATATCATTACAGGTGTTTGCCAGTAATGAGATCACCGCAAGCTCCCTGTGCCGATTTGGACCCACGTCCCTGCTGACATTTATCCCTGTTTAGTATGCCATGATGAACACTCAGATAATCACACTTCATCCTCACAATCACAACATTCATTAGAAATGACCTTTGCGAGCGGCAATTAGCCAGGAAGGCTCCATTGTCAAAAAACAGAAAGCCGAATAATCAGCGATTTAAAGGAATCAATATTTGAGTCCATTACTGGTACCCAGCAGCTCAGTATGAACCAGACCAAAACAATCAACTGAATTAAAATCTAATGTGCCAAGATCATTACACAAAAAAATAGCACAACAAACATGGCTAACACCAATGCTGTCTTCATTAATTCATAATTGGGATATTTTGCATGTTATAGACAGACAAGAGGGGCACATTATCTCATTTAATGCCAAATGGTAATTTGTTTTTCCCTCACCAGATCACCACCCATTTGCCTCTATAGGTTTTATGGTCTATCTGTTTACGTTCACTTGGTTTTGGTGTTTGTATTCCAATAATGTTTAACAATCCAAGACAAATGCTGTTACTTTACCCCTCCTGCCTGCCATGCAGTGCATTTCGGAACAAATGTTTTTATATACTCCAATGTTGTTCCATTAGACTATCATGGGTAATGTGTGTCAACATACTATATTAAATACTAGATTAAAATTTAAAGCTGCAGTCCGTAACTTTTTTTGGTTAAAAATGATCTGAATCAATATTTGAGCAAGTACAACCAGCCAGCGTTCATCTCTTTACCTTAGCCCGATTCACAACGGTTAGCTTATAATTATGTTTTCTAATTTGAGTGACACTGGTATGTCGTTACGGGAAATTCGAGCATACTGCTGCGTCATTACGTTGCGTCTGTAAACGTAAAGAAGTTGTCCCGGCTACTAGGTTATATCGCACGTGAGGATCCTGCAGGTGTCGTTTATAGCCTTTTCTCACAGCAGCTGGAATAATTAAACTCAGCATTTTGCTGGATTGTAATCTAGAAAGGATTATGCATTTATGAAACACACGTAAATGACTGAAATTAGATTATATTCCAGTTTTATGTGCATCGGATAACAGATCACGGTAAAACTTTAGAATATCGTTAACTTAATGCATAACTAATAAAGAATTATTGAAGACCTAACAGGCAATTATTCATTAACACTTAACTCACTACTGTTAACTACTAAGGAAGATGTGTTAACTAATCAGCATGTAATACAATTTTATGTTTGTGTTAAGTAACTGTTAGCGAACCAATAATGTGTTCTGTATGTTTCATGTTTCATGTATTTGACAAATAGTTTGTATTGTAGTGTCAGGGGCATCATGCACTCATTATTTTTGAGGGGGCACGAGTGGGGGGGGGGCTCTCATGCTTGTCATGTGACACACAGCAGCCACAATACCAAAATATATACACAATACAAATATGATTAAAAGATGAATATGAGACAAAACTACAGTAGTCAAGATGGCTACTAAAATAGTAATTTTTTACTTTTAAAAAAATATATATTTTCTCTGTTGCACTCCCTATCAATTCTAGAATTATTTTATCCAATTATAGTTCAAGTAATTTGGTGAAACGTTCAATACTTTTGTTTTTATTGTAAATAAAGCTACGTAGTTTCTGTGTCAATGACTGATGGTGGAACTGGCTGCGATACAAGGGGCACCAGCTACAATCTTGCCTAGGGCACCAAATTGGTCAGAATCGGCCCTGACATGAAAGTAAACACATTGACTCTGTGAGCAATAACTGCACTAATGCTAGTGACAATTAACATCTTAATCGTAAAGCAACAAGAGTGCTACAAACAGTTGTGTTATTTATTTGTTGGGCCAAAACATTACTTTTTAGTGTGTACAACTGCTTCTCTCTCATATGTTTCTGGCCTAAAACTTGCCATTTTAACAGACAAGGTGATGAATATAATACATGTATTTATTGAATTTAATTTTAGCCTGTGTTACCCTTGACAACCCTGAGGGTGTGCTTGGTTCAGAGAATTTTCTTATTAGATGAAGCACATCCAACACGTCCCGATTACAGGCCAGACACAGCTTATGAAGACCAAGACCTCTGGACTGCCAATAACATGATTAGTGATCCTCATCCTGGTCACACTGACTCTGCTCTTATAATGTGGGTAATTTACTTGCTCTCTTCTCCTCTCCTTTAGGATTTGGCCAATGGCTGTATACTTAGCTCACAATGGAGTGACACAGATTGACTTTGCCAGAACAATAAACCAGGCTAAATAAAAGAGAAATGAAGTGCTTATGGAACTGAAATATTTGTGTACATTGCAGTTCAGTCATTGGAGTTTTAAAATGGCTAATGGAGTTAATCTTATTATGAGTTCCTTATTTTTTGGAATTTTGAAGTGACGTGTGGCGAAGTATGGTGACCCATACTCGGAATTTGTGCTCTGCATTTAACCCATCCAAGTGCACACACACAATAGTCAAGGGTCTCACCTCAGTCGTGGTATTGAAGGTGGAGAGAGCGCTTGTTATTCACTCCCCCCACCAACAATTCCTGCCGGATCCGAGACTCAAACCCGCAACCTCAGGTTACAAGTCCGACGCTCTATCCATTAGGCCACGACTGCCCAATTTTATTAGTGGCATCACTATTGGCCATATGTAGGTTTAGGGATTTTAACAAACTCTTAACCCTATTGATCTTTAGTGCCTTTATGGATGCTCAGACAAAGACAACTGAATTAAGTACTTCTGACTTATTTCAATTCCAATTTCAATTCGGCATCTCCTATGTCAAAACATCATGTAGCCATCATGGGACAGTGTGATATTATGACTGCTTTCCAGTCCTTAGCTGTTGTGCCAAAAGTAGTTTTCTACTAAGGCAAGAGGATGGCAAGAGGTCGTTAAAAACTCGTTAGCGATGTCCTGACAGGAATTTAATGAGGATGGTCTGATCTGCTGTGGAGGATTCAAATTAGAAAGGCTGGTATCCGAGAGGAACCAGATTTACAGCCAAACATGTATGAGAATCTCCAGGAGTTAACCAGACAAAACATGATTATGGAAACAGAGAAGTGAGAACGTCGCAAACTAGTTTGACCATAGTGCATTAATGCAAACTAGCCAAGATCGTTTTAAGGAGTCATTTGAATTCCTAAAAAAGTGCACATAAATAACCTCTTAAAGTTAATATAATATCATATTTAATCTTAATCAAACTTGTCTTAAATCCCCAAAGGCAAGTTGTTTAATTAATGTATAGGGCTGTTTAAATTATTAAGTATTATGACATAACACTAGCTACATATATGTTACTAAAACTAGGCATATGTGCATGCATGACACCAATTTATGTAAACACAATTTAAACAATGATCGGATATTATTGAGAGCAAAGTGACTTTTTACTAAATTAACAATTCAACAGCTCCACAAATCATCTCAAATATGGACCTAATTTTTAATAATGACATGATTTTTGGCAGCAAAGTAACTATTTTAATTTTTTTATTATTTAATTATTTAAATAAACAGCATTTTAACAAAAAAAAAATGCATTGCCGAGTGAACAGTGTGCATGCTTACCATGCTTATCACAGTAATCTGCAGGCAGTGCCGAAGTTTTCATTGAATTGATCAGTGAGTTTTGATACAGTAACACTAAAGCCTCTAATGTCATCAAAACGAGATGTTCTTAAGAAAATATTTTCAAAATTGCAACTTAAAATTCTTACAAACTTACAAAAATATATTTTCAGAACTTCTTTCTTAAGAGGATTTTTGTGAATCTGGCCTCTGAATCAAAAGAGCTCATCCCCAAGTCTATATTTTGGTTACTAGATATGGGCTGAATTCAAAATTCAGAACACTAGAATATTACTCATACTCATACAATTTTACATCTTAAAGGGGTCATCGGATGCAAAATTCACTTTACAAGTTGTTTGAACATAAATGTGTGTTGGAAGTGTGTGTACACATCCATCCTATAATGATACAAATCCACCCAGTGGTTTTTTTAAAATCCCTATTTTAAAATTACCTTTCTCAAATCAGGCTTTTCTGAGATTCCTGTCAGAATGACATAGTTCTGTACAGGCCCCTCCCACGATAGTTGATTGACAACACCGTCTTACCTTAGACCCGACCTGAGTGAGCTTTCATCCGTCCATCATTTTGTCGACTCTGGTGCAGGGGAAGACAAGATGTCTCCGATTAAGCGATTGAAGTGTTTAGTTGTTGGCTCTAATGATGAACATAGCAGTCTTTTTACTCCCGACATCTGAGCCGCTGAAGACGCAGATGGATTAACGTTACTTTAATTTTGAAGGGAATGCACCGATCCCCGATCTACATAAATGTGTCTATGTTCGCCTGAATCATTCGTGATCCAGCTTTATCTACAGAAGAAGTGAGTATAAGGGTTTTGGCCTCATTATTGGCTGTTTCTATGGGCTGCGATACGTAAGCCATCCGCCATTTTTGGAACGGTCTGCGAATCTTTGTGCGCATTGACTGTGTGCGTCTACAACAGCAAGTTATATGCTTGTATAGCTTTGAATATTCATCGATTATTATGGTGAATGCAAGATGGCTGGCGCATCAACGTATCCGGAGCGGTTGAATAGGGAATCTACACATATCTATGGTCTGCTCGTCACTCCACAGAAGAGAGGGGCGGAGTCAGCAGAGCTCACTAGCATTTAAAGCAACATGGACTAGAACAGCGTGCTGAAGACAGAGCTGATTTTGACTGGGTAAAGAAGGTGTTTTTTACACTATCATTGGGAAATTTTAACCAAAGTATGTTGTAGACTTTACATTTTCATCAACTTGAGTAAAATGGGCATCCGATGACCCCTTTAAAGAGATATAAAGCCTGCTTTATCATCTGACAGGCAGAAAATGATAAGTCTATGAATGATGTATCATTCATAGTACAAATGGTGCTGGACAGGTTATGAAATGCGCATGACTATGGGTACGTTTACATGATAACAATGTACTGAAAATGGAAACATTTTTCTTTTGCGTTTTTGAAAACTTTCATGTACAGATGGAAATATTGTCAAAATGATCCCTGTACACACAGATCCACAAAAGCAATTAAAAACGCTGTATTATTCATGCCAGGTCAGTAGTTGGCAATATCAGTTAGTAAAGAAATTCATGCACGCTTATAGACTGAACACGTAATATGCATGCACATGATGTCACAGTTTTTTTTTGTGTTTTTTTTTATACAAATTTTTGTAGTTTACATGGAGATGTTAATGGTATCACTTTCAAAAACCCATTTAGCATTTTTAGGCCCCCAAAATGCCAGTGTCATGTAAATGAATGGCCAAAAAGCATAAATAGTTTTCAGTTTTTAGTTGAAAATGGTGTCATGTAAACACTCCTCCCTCAGTCTCTGGTAGCCAGACCTTCAGACTGACAGCGTAAAGCAACCACAGTTAGTTTTGTACATGAAAATGTAAAGTCAATGTCACTACAATAACAGATCTGCGTGTAAAATTCTTGGATGTATTTTAAAGATGAACTTCACATGCTTTTGAAAATTCAGTGCTTATTTGATCTCGATAAGTGCTTATTGTCACAGATATAAGGCTTTCTTTTTCCATGAGGGGGTTTGGCCTCACAACGTCTTTGTTTCTAGGTGGACTGTTAAAGGGATAGTTCACCCAAAAATGAAAAATTCTGTCATTAATTTCTCAACCTTCATGTTGTTCCAAACCTGTAAGACCTAAGATCATCTTCGGAAACACAAATTAAGATATTTTTCATTAAATCAGAGAGATTTCTGAGCCTCCATAGAAAGCAACACAACCACGGCCAAGGCCCAAAAAGGTAGTAAGGACATAATTGAAATAGTCCATGTGACATCAGTGGTTCAACTATAATTTTACAAAGCTACGAGAATAATTTTCAACAATTCAACAATTTCTTCTCTTCTGTGTCAGTCTTAGATTCACGTTCACGAGAGTACCACGACGCATACATGTGATGCTGCTGACACAGGAGCCGGCGTTCTGACCTAGAGCCCAAATGCGCTGTGCCTGGTTTACAAGCAGAGGAAGACGCATACCGTACACAAAACACTCTTTGTAAACATGTCTGAAGATTTCGACAAAGAGGATGACTTGCAATTTTTTGCCCAGCCTTACTCAGAATATATAGACGATGAACTAAGAGAGATGGGCATTCTATGTCAGAATGCCGGCTCCTGAAATTGGTAAATAGTACATATATTTGTTTTCTTGTGTACAAAAAGTATACTCGTAACTTCATAAAATTATGGTTGAACCACTGATGTTCTTACTACCTTTCTGGGCCTTGAACGTGGTAGTTGCATTGCTGTTTATGCAGGATCAGAAAGCGCTCGGATTTCATCAGAAATATCTTAATTTGTGTTCTGATTATGAAGATAATCTTACGGGTTTGGAATGACATGAGGATGAAGACTTTGACATCAGATGAAGACTTTGAAACTCCAGAAGTGTTTCCAATTTTGTGCCCCATATGCATTAGACGTTGAGTCAAAGGTCTGTGGGTCTTGTCCCGCCCCAAACTCTAAACACTAATTGCTTGAGTCGATGAATTTTATATCTTGTACCCTGCAGGTTAATGGCTCTCTTTTAATAAGGACGATCTGCTGAAGATGAAGTTGAGAGCTTCTCTGTGAAGGTGACTTCTGTGTTTATATCAGTTTAACATTTTTCAAATCATTCATTCTCTCATTAGTCAATGTGACTTTTAGCTTGCAATGTCACTTATATTTTTTTTGCTGCATTAAATATCCACCTTGTTTTATGCATTTCCTTTTTGTGTATTAACCACAACCGCAAGCTCTCTTGAATATCTCTCCCTCTTTCCTTACACACACTAAGGGCTAAATCACATTAAATCCAAATGGCTGGATTATATGGGCACCCTAGAGCAGCATGTCCCATTATTTCCTCCACTCTCAAAGATATATTCAGCAATAACCAGCCGTTACTGGGAATTAGAGGACCTGCCTTCCGGCTGCCACATGCAATGTCCATTGAAGGAGGCTGATTATTGGGTTTATTAGTTCACTTTATAGGTATGCGATTTGGAGATAGTCAGAAAGTTTCTTGGGATTAAAGAGTACGTAATTATAAGGTACGTAAATGGTGATTTGCTGCTGGAAACCTGAAAAAGAGGGAATAAATTGTGTAAATGATAATATGGGTCCCACTTAAGCTTTAATTGTATGCATCTACATGTCTTTGAGAAGCATCAACAGGCTGAAGTCCTAGCGTTCTTACAGAAGACAATACACTTGAGTTGAAATGATTGTGAAATGACTAAGGGTTGTTCTCGGTTACATCACTTACATGGATCAGTGGATTTTGTGGTGGGATTTGTATATATTAATTAGCATTTTATGTAATAATAAATGTATGGCCTAGTATTATAACTGGGACATCAGCTAAGACTGAGAAAAAAAATTGAAAAACAAAAATATATGTTCAGTTAGCGTCTGTCAATAAACCATGATGTAGGCAAACAGATAATACATTATTTATTTAATTAAGGCTGCAGTCCGTAACCTTTTTGGTTAAAAATGATCCAAAATCAATATTCGAATACAAGTACATAACCAGCTAGTCTTCAAAACTATTGCCTTACTCTAGCCCGATTCACAACAGTTAGCTTATAATGTTTTCTAATTTGAGTGACGCTGGTAGGTTTTCTCAGGAAATTTGTGCATGCAATTTTTTTAATTAATAGAGTTACACAATTGCAATTTAGACTTTTGAGGGCAGAATTACGGTGGCCGAGAAAGCTCAACGTGCTGCAACTTCAGAAAACACATGCAAATAGAAAAAAACACCAGCAAATCAAGAAAACATCTTCATCATTTTGGCAGCACATGTGCTGCAAATGCTCAGAACACATGCAAATTAAGAAACACTGCAAATCCTCACAACACATGCAAATTAAGAAACGCTGCAAATGCTCACAACACATGCAAATGTCCTTTCTTTCTTTAGCCTACTAAAAGGGCCTGAATAAATTTTAAAATATTATTCTTACTGACATTTTTATTTTGACCTGGTTTTAACAATTAATGAAGCATTGCAAATTTATTTTCATTAACCTTGAAATTATTTAGTTGAGGATATTAAGTTAGCCATCTTATATAATAACGTTAATCGTGTAATTTGTCATTATTAATCTAATAATATCCAAAAGACAAAGAAATCATGCAATCAGGGTGTTAAAATAAACAACAACAACAAAAAAACACTCACCTTTCAGTTCACCAACAACTCAACCAATAGCCACTGCACAATAAGCAAATCCCAGCTGGTCCGTCACTTTTTTGGGTCCCCTTGAAACATTTCCATTGTGGTCCATGCAGCGCGTTTTTGTGAGGATTTGCAGCGTTTCTTAATTTGCATGTGTTGTGAGCATTTGCAGCGTTTCTTAATTTGCATGTGTTGTGAGCATTTGCAGCGTTTCTTAATTTGCATGTGTTGTGAGCATTTGCAGCGTTTCTTAATTTGCATGTGTTGTGAGCATTTGCAGCGTTTCTTAATTTGCGTGTGTTGTGAGGATTTGCAGCGTTTCTTAATTTGCATGTGTTATGAGCATTTGCAGCGTTTCTTAATTTGCATGTGTTGTGAGCATTTGCAGCGTTTCTTAATTTGCATGTGTTGTGAGCATTTGCAGCGCATGTGCTGTCAAAATGATGAAGATGTTTTCTTGATTTGCTGGTGTTTTTTCTATTTGCATGTGTTTTCTGAAGTTGCAGCGCGTTGAGCTCTCTCGGCCACCGTACAGAATATCTGTTTGCCTGCAAAAGCAAACATGAGGAGTATACATTCTTATACTGGAGGGAAACATTAGGAATCAAACTTATTTGACAACAGTTCCTATCAATATATCCCAAAGAACAGAACAGGCAATAGATAGTCACCTAATCTTATGCGGTACTCAAGCTCGTCTTCCAATCATGCCGTCTATTATGTGTGCAGGTAATTTTATACACAAGCGTGTACAACGATGTTCAATCGGTTGCCGTGGTAATGAACAATGATACCTGGTTGAGACTATCATTAAATATTGAGAATAAAATGAGGAACATCAGTAACAGCATGCATTATATTTTTCTACATGTTGTTTTAGATCACGCATGCTAACTCGTGTCTGCAAAAAAAACAAACAAAAAAAAATGCGGCAGTTCCTCTATTTCCTCTCAGACACCCCGATGAGCTCACTGCACATGACCTTCATTTCTGGTTGAACTAATCCGTTGGTGTGTAAATTAATAATTCCTTTATTTAGTTTAGAATCAATCTGTCTAATTCCATAGCAAAATGTGCAGTGAAAATTGCTCTATAGCACCACCTATTGTCTGACCAGCGCTAATACCTCCGCTACTGTCACAGAAAAATTCCTTATTTAGCTGCTGTATGTATTCATTAGTGCTTTTATGAATTGACTCCCTCATCTCCCTGTGAATTAACGACCATTATGTTTTTTATTATGAATGAGCTATGCAAATATTATTTTATGGATGTAAACAACAAGCATCTGAATATAACTTTTCTTGTCATTTTGACCTGTAATTGAACAGTTTTGTGTTTCTATGCACTATGATTCTAAGTCCTAGGCTCGTAGGTGAAGAGCCTTATCAAAAATACTATAATGGTTCACTACAGTATCACAGTTATGTACTACATTGTCTGTGTTGTACACTTTTTAATGTGCTGAATGTTGCAGTGTGGCCTTGTATAAATTCACCTATGCATTTACATATCCCTCTGTTTTCTTCCAGGTGTTCTCTTGAGCATTTTGGGAAGCAATGCTGTTGCTTCATACTGTGAAAATGTGTTTAAATTGTTCACAATTTTCAAACTGATCTCCTTTTCTTCAAATTGCCCTGGCTCTATTGGTGTTTCATGAGATTGGATGTTCACTGCACATGTCAGAATGCTGTTTGTGGACTACAGTTCAGCTTTCAGCATCAAGATGGCCTTTAAACTCATCCTGGAGCTCCAGGATCTCTTGGAAACCTCCCCTTTGCAACTTGACAAGACAACCACGGATGGTGAAGGAGAGAACCAAAACCTCCTCCTTTCTGAACTTGCATAATGGAGCCTCACAAACATAAGTCTTGAGCCCTCATCTGTTCTCCTCATTCATATATGACTGATAAAAATCATTTTTTTGTTGTCGACAGTGTAAGCCAGATTGGATTTGTTGAGCCCACTTCAACCCCTGATCTCTTGAGTAAATGAAAATATTTAAATATCTCATTGTTTTTAATTTGGATAAAATTACAGTCTAGCATGCAGAGCTGAGATTTGTACAGGATTTCAATGCAACTCAGCTCTTTAGTGTTCAAAGAGCTTGAAACGGTTTGACCATAGACATTTGAATAGGACAGCTGTTGCATGTTTATGATTTACACTCATGCTTTTGACTCTTAAGCAATTGGTTCATTAGAAAAATATGTCTTACATATTCATAGATGCTTTGCATTTAAGTGTTTTGAAAGCTCACCGAAACAACCTGGGAGTATCACGTGACGCTTTCATGAGCCAAGTCGCACATTAGCTGAGCTCTTTTTTTTACATTTGGGGTAGTTTTTTCGTTTGTCGTTGATCTGGAGATGTCACACAGTCGGAAACTCGCTTATCTCTCACCATCATCCTCACCAATTAAGAAGAAAACAAAACCAATAGCCGCGGGCCGAGCCGGCATTGAAGACAATATGGCGGTCACTATAAAGCAATTTGAGGACATTTTGAAGGCTGAATTAGCAGCAATGCGCACCAAATTCGCCTCTCACATGACTACAATCCAGAATATATGCTCAGAAGTTTTAATCGGGGAACAGAGAGAGCAGAAAAAATTATCGGCGAACACACTGGCTGCCTGGATGCCGTCGAGCAGCAGGTGACTGATTTACAAGACCACAGCAGACGCAGTGATCTCCGGCTTTCTGAAACGGTCTCTGCCGTTTTGGATCCCATCACTTGTAGGCAGAGATATTGAGATCGAACGCGCGCATCGAGTTTACTCCAGAGCTTCAACGGATCACTCCAAACCGCGACTGTTTCTCTTCAAACTGTTATGCTACAATGACAGAAATTTGATTCTAAATGAAGCAAGACGGCACGGTCCTCTGAAAGCGGGTGACGGTGCAATGTTGAGCTTCTTCCCCGACTTCTCTCCCGCGACGGCAAAGGAGCTCCTTCAATACAATATGGAAGGAATTGAAAGAGGCAGGTCTGCAGACCTTTCGTCATTGTCCTGCTACTCTGAAGATCTTCATGAAACACGACAAGACCAAACTAATGCACTCACCGTACGAAGCGTGTCAATTCCTGAGCTCCATTCCCACTCCTCATTCTCCCGGGATGGACGTGGCATAAGGGTTTGATGATACAGAGTGACTCGAATTCTGATTTACTGGTCTAGAACTTCATGTGTCAATCGCTACTGGCAGTTCTTCATATAAGCAAGGAAACTTGGTATCACTAATGTACAGTTTTCAGTGTACATGATACAATTATTTATGTTTGTTTCCATGTTATGGAAAGTATACATTATAATATTTATTATTGGTCTCTTTTGCTGCGACTGACAATAAAACTAAAGGTGTTTTGATAACCGTTTGAATAAATTTAAATATTTCCATTTTAGACAGAAACGGTGATAATGCTGACAGAATTGCCTGTACATCCCTTTATGAAAAGTAATTCTCCCTGATTCTAACCGATAATTCTGTTGTTTCTGCTTCAGTTGTTTGCTCTTTTCTCCTCGTACAATCATGCAGTCGATTGTTGTTTTTGTATTCATGTATGTTATTTTGTTATTTTTTTTTTTCATGTACAGTTTGCCTTTTAAATAAAATTTAAAAAAAAATTGTTCACAAAAAAAAAAGAAATTACGTGACCTGACAACATCATACTCAGGTGTTTGCAGATTTTTTTTATCTTTAAAATATAAAAATATGAATATAATAAATTATAAAAGGTGTCCAAAGGGGATCTGTAATAGCCTACCTGGAGACAGTTTTCCATTTGCATTCTAATGTCAATGACAGTTGCTTGGCTGGTGCAGAACCCATGTAAATACGTGATTTGATATCTTTACTTCATTTTGGACACTGGTAAAACATCTATTATACGAAATCTTTAATAAAAATAAACGTTCTATATTGGCATCTATGGTTCCATGAAGAACCTTTAACATTCATTTCACAAAAGGTTCTTTATAGTTGAAAAATATTCTTTAGATTTTAAAATGTTCTTCACACTAAGAAAAAAATGGTTCTTTTAAAGAAATAGTTAAATAAAAAATGAAAATGTACTCACCCTCAAGCCATACAAGTTAGTTTCTTCATCAGAACAGTATTGGGAAAAAAAAAATTGAGCATTACCTCACTTGCTCACCAATGGATCCTAAGCAGTGAATGGGTGCCGTCAGAATGAGAGTTGATATTGATAGAACAGTTGATAAAAACATTATAATAATCCACAAGAAATCCACGCCACTCCAGTCCATCAATAATGTCTTGTGAAAAAAAAAGCTACATTCATGTTTTAACGTCACTTCTGGCCAAAATACGAGTCCATAATCTATAAAAATATTTCCTCCAGTGGAAGTCTATGCTCTGTTGTCCTCTCAAATCAAAGTTTAAATATTTATTTAGAACTGTATTGCCTTTTAAACAGTTCTTTATTAGTGCATATTTCTCTCCTGATTCAGAAAAGATTACTTTTTCACAGGAGAAAGCAATATTATGGACTCGTATTTTTCCTAGAAACTATGGTTTAACCATAAATTAAAAATGCTTTAATGATGGATTTGTCTCTTACAAACACGCAGCTTTTCAATTCACAAGACAATGAATTGATGGACTGGAGTCGTGTGGATTATTGTGATGTTTTTATCAGCTGTTTGGACTCTCATTCTGACGGCGCCCATTCATTGCAGAGGATCCATTGGTGAGCAAGTGATGTAATGCCTAATTTCTCAGATGAACAAACAAAGTAATTTACATCTTGGATGTCCTGAGGGTGAAAAATTGTCAGCAAATTTTATTTTTTTTGGGTGCACTATTCCTTTAACAACTGTTCACTAAAAGGTTTCAAAAATGGTTATTCTCATGGATGTGAAAACTAGCTATAGATAATTCATAAGTTGTTAAACAAGTGAGGGCACAGCCCACCTGCCTCTTACTGCAGACATACTGTTATTGCAATGCTGGAATATCTCGGATAGGGGACATCCCATGACATGCTGCGTCTGCTCTTTGGCAAGCACACAGCTTTGTACACATAAGTGCTAAATCGTTTCCAGCACCATGTTTGAATTGTTCATTTCAAACAGCTTGCCTATAATTGCATCAACATCAGTGAAGACAGCCGACATCTGTTGGAAAGGAAGCAAAGAACAAACACGGCTTTATATTGAATTTGTAAACATGACAGTAAAGGAAAGAGAAGGAAAACAGAGGTAGATGTGAATTGGAATTTGCTGATAAGGTGGATTTATAGATGGGGACCAACATGAGTTATCCATCATGGCATATGGAGGTTGGGGTTTGGAAAAAAAAAAGCTTGGTGATTAATTGTTGATGTGTGCTGAATGCCGGCTGGATTCCATTAGTTATGTTGCTATGCCAACAGTGTTGGGGAGTAACTAGTTACATGTAACGGAATTATGTAATTTAATTACAAAATAAAAGTAATTGTAATCAGTTACAGTTACTGAGAATTTTTTTTAATTAAATTACAGTTACTTATGAAAATGTTAAGGATTACAAAGGGGTTACATCTGATTTTTTTTTCACACATACAGATTTAATTGATTTCTTTCATAAATTGGAGCGATTGTTTTTTTAACTCTTTTATTTCCTATTTGGGTTTCTGTATAGCTATTGCTATGCTTCAGTTTTTGAAGATTAACTGTTTTTATCCAAGGCATTTTTAGATTCCAGAGTTTCCTGTCATAGCTATGCAAAGATTTGATTCAAAAAACAATATCATAGCTAATAAAATATTTATTGTTATGATTTTAAATATGTATTTAACCTCAGAATGATCTCAAAGTGAGTATGATTTTGTGGTGGTTGTGCTTCAAAGGGGACATTGATCTTCCACAAGTTGGTTTGATTTTTTAGGGTCTTTATGAATGGTCTGTGTTACGATCTCTTTTCTAAATCGCAACAAAATAAGGGAGTCCACACACCACAGCCAATTATTAAATATATGTATTACTCCGTGTAGGACAGAACAACATAGAATGTAAGTATAAATGGTAATAAGTGTGTAAGCAGGTACGTGCAAATGTGTAGTGTATATATAAAAGACAACAGTCCAACCATTCACAGACCACGGAACCTCAAAACAACAACTATCCCGAAGAAGATGGATCAAAAGGCGGCGGTGATCTCCCGTATCCCTCACATCTCGTCAGTTCTTCGATAGCCTCTTGACATGAGACCCAAAATACAGCGCAACCGAAAACAGGTTCCAAAACCCGCACAATCTGAGGCCTCCCCCGCTCCCATCTCTGTCCCAGTCTTTTATAGAGCGCCAGGATTACATTCAGGTGTGCAACCACTCCATTCAGCCAATCACCTGCAACTCAGAAATAGCCGGTTACTCACTAAAACCGTCACATCTGCAACATACTTTGGTTAAAATTCCTCAGTGGTCATGTAAAACAACTCCCTTTTTACTTTGCTCTGTTCACAGCGACTCATTTTGGGGCTTGTCCGTTTAAATGCTAATGAGCTCTGCTCATCCACCCCTCTCTTCCATGGAAGAGCAAAGGCAATTTGCAAATAATCATAAAAAATATAAAGTGTCAGATTTAAGGTCATTGCACACTGAGTCCGAAATATTTGCATGTTGAAAAATAAATACGGCCTCACGTTATGTCAATCACGTTAACATACTGTCTCCGAAATGTTCATCCGTCATTTTGCAACGGATTAATTAATACGCATCAGACTCAGTGTGCAAGGTTTCTGCGAGTGACAAATTTTTAGGATTACGAATATGAAAAACCGCATACGAAAATTTCGGACTCAGTGTGCAATGACCTTTAATTCTTCTGGAGGTGCAGCTGGATCACGTACAATGGGTACTGATCTATCCTTGAGTTTTAACTTTTTAACAAAACCTGCCTTGAATTGTCCCTCGTTCAGAGAGCAGTTTGGAGTAACATTATTTGCGCAGATATAAACAAATTTAGGTGTTTTCGGTGGTGCATTACCACTAAAAACAAAACTAATGCACAGCGTCCTCAGTGGCTCTGATATCGGGAGAAATTTAAGATTCTTATGTTCTTCTACATCACAAAACTACAAAACACCTGCATTGCTTACAAGACATTGTCGCTACAGATGCTGGAATGTGGAGCAAATTATGGACTTCATACAACTGGCTGAGGGTGAAAATATGCTAATATTGGACAGTACTTCAGTGGCTGAGGGTGGGGCTTGAGCAATATGACATCATGCTGCTCAAAAAATCAAAACTGCTTGATAATTGAGAATGTTTAGGATTTGGGGGATTAAAAAAAAGGAGTGAATTGATTTTTATAATTGTAGGGTGGTTGTGTCCACACACTGCTAAGATACATTTATATGCAAACACCATGTAAAAGTGAATTTTGCATCCAATGTCTACTTTAAAATTTAAATATAATCTTAATTCAAGTGATGAAGGATTTCGAAAGGAAAGCTTCATCACCTTTTGAAGGAAATGGTTTACATGTTTGAAAATGATTAACAGTTGAAAATATTAGAAATTTAGAAAAGTAATCAAATGTAATCAGTTAAATTACTTTAATACACTACTTTTTACATTTTAAGTAAATTTTAACTTGTAATCTGTAACCTATTACATTTCTAAAGTGACCTTCCCAACACTGTATGCCAAGCACATTGAAATATATTTATTCAGAATGGCATTTGCATTTGACTATCTTGCAGATTCCTGGCTCATTTGGGCTGTTACAGTCAGGTACTGGTCGAGCACCACTTCATAACTCTGTCTTTTAAAAACGGTTTGCTGCAACTACTATAAAATCCATTAAATATTATGCATGGCTCTGACTGTTTCTCTAGATGGTTCATTGTCTTACAATGGATGGCAAACATAATAGCACTGGTTCTTTGACTGAATCAACCAATTTTAACAAGTGTGTGACATGATGAACTACAATCCCACTGTTTTCTGTCGGTCTAAATATTTAGTACTCAAAATAAAAGGGATTTAACTCCAGTTCTAGCACATCAATATCTCATTTTATTCTCAATATCACCACAGTCATAATGCACCTTTGCTCTGGTTTTCATTCTTGCAATATTTAGCAAGAAAGGGAATCTTATATTAAGGCTAGTTTACATTATATCTTATATCAGTGGTTCTCAACCAGGGTACCAGGGCCCAATAGGGGGTCTCACAATTTAATTAAAATGTTTAAAATAAGACAAAACAAGCCAGGATTCCCAGAGTCTTGAAAATCCGGATATATGAGGAAGTCTACATTTAAACGTGTGATTTCAGTACCTGGAAATGGAAATTAATACAATCTTATGACTTCATGTGCATTTTTATAATGAATATAATATTCATGTACTAAGCTCTAAAATATTGTATATTAAATGCAATTTGAATTTTATTAAATACAATATTGGGTAGAAATTGTGATTAATTTTTTTTTTTTTAATCCTTATGCTTAATTCATATCCAGATAATCACAAAAAACTGGGGGCCTTGCAGTTAAATACAAATTTTACCTAAAAGGAAAAGTTCACCCTAAAATGAAAAAAAAAACGGTCATCATTTAGTCACCCTCAAATTGTTCCAAAACCTGTACGAGTTTTTCTTCTGCTAAACACAAAATAAAATTATTTGACGAATGCTGGTAACCAAACAGTTGATAGTAGCCACTGACTTCCATAAAATGCAAAATAAAATACTATGGAATCAATTGCTACCAAGTTTTTGGTTACACACATTATTAAAAATATCTTTTGTGTTCAACAGAAGAAAGAGTCTTATTGTGCACACATTTCTGGCACACATTAAGTAAGGAATAATTGACGACGGGCCGTTGAATTATTAGAAAAATAATGCACACCCGAGGTGGTGATGCGGCCACGACGCGAAGCGGAGTGGCCGTTACACCTCGGGTGTGCATTATTTTTCTAATAATTCAACGGTCCGGAGTCAATTATTCCGCTTATACTACGGTTGCCACACCTCAAGACATCGATCAGATGATATATTTCAAGGGATTCGTCCGGTTTTTCTACTTAAATCGCTATTGTGAGTAGGATTATTTCTTCCGCATCTCATCCAACGACTCTTTTGCTAGTTCCAAAACGTCATTTTAAAGCTGGCAATGGAGGCTTGAGCCGTTGATAGCAGACTAATGTAGTTAATAATGAAGTTATTAGAAAGAGAGCGAGAGAGACAGAGACACAGAGAAAGAGAAACAGAGAGAGAGAGAGAGAGAGAGAGAGAGAGAGAGCTTGTATGAATTAGGCTACCTCTGTGTGTCCCTCAACAGTGTTCTGAAGCACCGTCTCTAAACTGTAAGTCTGCTTTAAGATGCAGCGCTGTTATTACCTCGCTAGTGAGAAATGTCTGTCATGTTGTTGTTTTTGTTAGTCCTGTGTGCTGTATAGGTAACGTTAGCACTACTGTATGCTAATTTCCGTTATTACAGTTAACTATGCGAAGTGATATGGAACTGTAATGCGGTCAAGAGAGCTGCCTGGAACTACGTTCGCCGTGCGTTTCCCTGAAAATAATTGCACACCTCAGAACGTTCGTCAGCCAATCAGATTCAAGCATTCAACGGCCCCGTAGTATAACAGATATTAATCAATGTATTTCTTAGGAATCCAGAATTATGTAATAACTTGCACTGCCTCTGAAACAACTTTTTTTTTTTCAGATAATGTCACAACTCTCTCACTTTTTCAGCCCTTCCTCTCCAACCACATGGCTTCAAAATGAGTAGTCATATGAAATTCACGAGTCGGTGTGATTTACATGAGCAAACATCGTAAGATTCAAATCTAGGGCTATATGCGCCAGCCAAACTACTGCTATTGAGACCGCTAATAGATCCCCCTCTCTTGGCTCCATTCTGTCATGAGACGCACACTTCTCATGCCCAATTCCCAATGGACAAATTCAAATCTCACCTAACTTTATTTCTGGTTTCACTCAGAAGTACATCAAATTACGGAAGTAAATGGGTTGCGTGTTTCAAGTTGACTTTTAAAATGTCAAAGCCAGTACGCCAAAGTCGCATTAAATCCAGAATGTTCACTCTCATTTATATGGGTCACCTTGGCCCATAATTTCCTCTGATTCTCATCTGTCCTCACCGCAGCAGAGGCTTTCACAGCCTGAAACAGCCGAAACTCAATGCAGAGGAAATAGAGAATGAACTATAGAAAGGAAGAGGATGAGAGGAAAAAATGCAGATTCTAGGCACATTATCATCTATCTAACATCAGTAAAGTGGCATCACATTAGCGTCTTCCTGAGTCCCGTCTTATCTTTGGAGTACCGCAGCAGATGCATGTAGATATCACTGCTTGCGGTTCAGAGCAAGGATGTGCTTTATCATTCCAGGAGAAAAAGTCGCATTCATCTTCTCTGAATTGCCTCTCTTTTTATCAATAGGAGATACTACAGATAGTGGTGTGAGAATGCAGGTGGTTGATTTTGAGACGGCTGTGCACAGTGGTGCTTTTTCAGGTCAGAGAGAAGAAGGCTGCAGTGTGCAAGCTTATTCAAATTCACAAACAGCAGGATGGAGCACGAGAGAGTTTGTTGTCAAGTTTGGCATCTTTGCATTGTCCAAACCGAACATTTTAATGTCAGATATTAAAAAATTAAAGTGATAAGGATGCAGCATTCACAAAAACCTAATAATAATAAGGTGGAGTATTTTTACTTTGTTACTGTACTTAAGTACATTTTGCAAGTAGCTGTACTTTATCTGAGCATATTTGAGCTTTTATTTTTAATTCACTACATTCCAAAGAATAATATCAGACTTTTTACTCCACTGCATTTCTTAAAAACATGTAATTCGTCGTTATTTTGAACTGGACAAATTATCACCCGTTCCGTGACGCGATAGCGGTATCCAATTCATGAACAAGTTGATTCTTTACAATGAATCTGTTAAATCAATTCACAAATCTCACTGAGCGATTCATTGAATCGGACTGATCGGATTGCAGCTGTTGTTGAGTGAACAACTCACTGATTCAAATGATCCAGAGTGAGTCTCCAGTTAACAATGCAGTGAATTCACAAGTTTGACTTAAAGGGATAGTTCACCCAAAAATTTAAATTCTGTCATTAATTACTCACCCTCATGTCGTTCCAAACCAGTAACACTTTCGTTCATCTTCGGAACACAAATTAAGATATTTTTAATGAAATTCGAGAGCTGACCCTCCATAGACAGCAAAGCAACTGAAAGGTTTAAGGCCCAGAAAAGTTGTAAGGACATTGTTAAAATAGTCTGTGTGACATCAGTGGTTCAACTTACTTGCTACAAGAATGCATTTTGTGTGCCAAGACAACAAAAATAACGACTTTATTCAATAATTCCTTTTCTTCCGTGTCTTTGAGGCATGTTTACAAGAGTACGACGATGCATTCAAAAATTTAAAAAACTTTTGTACTTTTACTTGAGTAAAATTGAAAAGGAGTCCTTAATACTTTCACTGGACAAATATTTTATTAGGATATCTGTATTTTTATTCAAGTACTTGATTTGTATGCTTTGTCAACCACTGAGTTTAACTACTTCAATCAAAGACTTTCAGACAAAAAAGATGAGTTATTAAATATACTAAGCATGAAAAGTCTGTCAGCTGTCTGCAAAACTGAAGCGTGAAGAATAAACACTGCATGGACATTTATGTGATTATCTAAATGAAACTTTATGAAAATACCCGTGTGATGCAATAATGACATTCCCTGCCCGGCTGTTTCTGACAAAAAAGACAAAGCCAGAATAAAACTCTGGATACCAAAAAATATGTGTGTGAGCAAATGAGAATTTGAATTTCAAGGCAGCATAGAAAAGAGAGAAAAATCTCTATCAAAACAAAACAAAAATCATACTAAAAAGCTAGTATGTAGTTAATGTGTACTTGTGGCTTTAATGTGGCAATTATAAATAATTAGTTTCTGAAATACCTAAAGTTGAAATACAGAACTATTAAATTGCTTTTGCTACTTTATTGACTTTAATGTAGATTGTTTACACGTCTTCTTCAAATGAAGATGTCTTTCTGCCTCTGAAAATATAAATTTAAAGCCCCTTTCATTCTGAACATCATAAACTTGTTAATTAAATGACAAGATTTAAATAAGACTGCACTAATAACAGGATTAGTGATTTGAGCTTTTTCCAATAAGGCTGCTAAATTAATTCCACTTTTTATGGCATCCCTAGTGATGTGAATTATTTATCAGTTAACATTCACAGTAATTTTGGGTTTATGAAATATGTGGTTCAAATAATTGTCACGTATTAGGAAACTATTTACTCTGTTTCCAAGGCAACACCTGACAAATTTGACATGGTTTCTCATACCAAATATCAACCTTTTACTAGTTTTCTGCCAGAATGAGCATGAAAATATATTTTATCTGTTTATTTTTGCATGTTATTTTTGCAATGCATGTTATTGCATTATTGTTTCTGAATATGTCATATAACCTCAGCAGTGTTTTTCCACACACACCAAGCTCTCATTGGCACATTTATGTGCTACATATATAAGTAGCAATGTTCGATTCATGAACAAATCATTCTTTTGAGTCGCAATAGTTCACAAAACTGCTTTGAATGATTAACTTACAAACTGGACCAATCCATTTATCAAGACTGATCAAAGATTATTGGTTGAGGGATATGAATGAATGAATGATGCATTTATATAGCGCCTTATTCTGTATTGCTGTACACCCAAAGCACTTTACAATCATGTGGGGGGTCTCTCCTCAACCACCATCAGTGTGCAGCATCCACTTGGATGATGCGACGGCAGCCACAGCACAACGGCACCAGTGCGCTCACCACACACCAGCTACAGGTGGAGAGGAGAGTCATTGAGCCAATCAAGTGTATGGGGATCATTAGGAGGCCATGATAGACAAGGGCCAGTGGAAGGAATTTGGCTAGGACACCGGGGTTACACCCCTACTCTTTACAAGAAGTGCCATGGGATTTTTAATGACCACTGAGAATCAGGACCTAGGTTTAACGTCTCATCCGAAAGACAGTGCTTTTTGACATTATAGTGTCCCCGTCACTATACCGGGGCGTTAGGACCCACACAGACCACAGGGTGAGCACCCCCTGCTGGCCTCACTAACACCTCTTCCAACAGCAACCTAGTTTTCCCAGGAAGTCTCCCATCCAGGTACTGACCAGCTCAACCCTGCTTAGCTTCAGTGGGCAACCGGTCTTGGGCTGCAGGTTGATATGGCTGTGATATGAAGGATCTCAAAATTTTCAGTAAAAAAAAAAAGTTACTGTATGGTTGCAGAAGACTAGGAATACAGTGCATGCATTTAATGTACGTTTTATGATACATTTATGGCCTTTTTTTTGCAAACTGAAACGTTTAGGTTAATTATACAAATTAGTTTTTAACCAATGAAGATAACACACAAATCAAGTACATGTTAATGAGAACAAAAAGAACCTCAGAAATCCAATGCAGATTTTATACAGTCACATATTAGTCACATTAAATTCCTTATTTTCACTGGTTTTATAAAGAATAGGACTGAAACTGGCCTGTCAGACATCAGCTGGATGAATTTGTCTCTCAGCTAGACTCTCAAAATTAGGTTAAAAAGTGCCATGTTTAAATTAGCAGATCCTGAGCACTTTCTGATTGCATTTGTGGGCCGTATATGTGTGTGTAGTTTAGAGCCTTGGAGGCAAAAAGGTAAAGTGATTTTAAGTGATTAATTTCCACTTAATGCAGGTTAGACTGTTAACTGCTATGTGCAAAAAGATAGTAAGCAGAAGTGCTGATGACCGTGGTGATTATTGTGAAGAGAGAAAAACTGTTCCCTTCAAAAACAGTGAGAGAGAGATCCATTCTCATATTTTCTCTTCTATTGTACCCAGCTCTTGGTTGGGATAATGTGCATTGATAAATTATGCAGAATAAAACCAGGAATATGCATTAAAAAAGTAAACAGCGTCCATTTTTGATTGTATACTGATTTTAAAACTGGATGTTTATCATTACCTGTGTGCCGTGACGTTAACGTAATGTGAAGAAGTTGGAAATTTTGACACTTCGAGTTAAACTGAACGAGATTTACAAATCTTTGATGGATGTTTCAGTTTGAAACAATGTTTCAGTTTTCATCAATGAGTTATCTATTGGTTTTTGGCATGCTATAAGAAAAAAAAAGATATATTTATTTTCTATTTATATTTATTTCCCTTAACCCTAAAACACAACACAATGCGTAATGCAAAACAACTGTGAAAAATCAATATTATTTTATATTAACACAGTACACTGGGCCTTATTTTTTATGGACTTTTGATCTTTATCAAATTTTCTGCAGTAATTTGTTCAACACTATTAACAAGTAATGAGGCTAAAAATGCAGTTCTGTTAATTATGCTAATATATACAGCACATGCACTTCATGCCACAATTAATTCCACAGAGAAAGAGCATGTAAAAAATATATATATATATACATAGTGTACTGTAAATTATAAATCGTATTTGTAATTACCTGTGTATGGATGAAATAAGGTGTTCAGTCATGGTATGGCTCAGAATAAAACTAATTTATTACGCTGTTCAAGCTTTGTGTGTTATGATATCAAACTTTGTTTCAGTTCTCAACATTTTTTTCTAATTAAAATATATATTATTTATGTGATGAATGGCCACACTCTCTGTCATTTCACTGCTACACTGAAACATTTTCTTGTATCACTGTACCATGTGTCATTTACCATTTGTGCTGTGTGCCTGTTTCTGCAGGAGAATGCCTGAGGCTTTAACTCACTTCTTCAATAAATCACGGAGCACCACACATCCAGATCCTCTGTCACACACACACAGCAGACATACACACTCCCGTACAGTTACTCTGCATCAACCCTTCATTTGCTTTAATTGAAATCAATATTAAGCTCAATTAATCCCGTGACTTTCTTGAGCAGATTGTTTGTGAGCGACTGTGTTTGTGCATCACTGAGGTCAATTGACACGCCTGTATCTCAGAGAAGGTCAATAGAAAGGCCCAGCTCAGAAATCACTCATCTGCCTGAATGTAATGGATTTAAATATTAATGCCTTGTGCTGTGATAATGGAGATAATTATGGCCGTTTTTGCTTGGTGAAGGAGACAGTCCTGGTAACATCATGAATTTATGTGTGTGTGTGTGGCAAAGAAGTCAATCTCTGGAGAATGCTTAGCATTAGCATTCCATTAATCTCAATGGAAGTTGCTTGGTTGGAAGTAGTAAACCTGCTATATTTGCTCGCATAATCATAGATATTTTTGAGCCTTTTTTGTGACTAAGAAAGAAAACTATATTATGACATCACTGATTGGCTTATGTACACATTCCTAAAAAATTCAAAACACCAGAACTTTTCCAGAAACCTTTTTTTTTCACTAATAGCAAATAAAACAATAAAAATGAAAAGAAAGAAAATCAAAGTAATTTGTTTTATTACCAGGGAATGCATGAACAAGGGTTATTATCCTTAACTAAAACTAAACATAAAACAATAAAAAAACATTTTCATTACTTCAAAATAACTGAAACACAAGAAAATATATATTTTTTTTATTTCAGCTAGATTTACATGATTTATAATCATTTTCATAATTTCTCATTTAGTACTTGATGAATTTCTCATTCATCAAGTACTAAAATACCTTAAACTAAACCTGAAATAAAATTAATTAGAACTAGAAAGACATATTAACATTACAAAAAAAACATAAACACAACTTATCAACACAATACTTATTAATTATACTTAAACAACACTGGAATGAACTGATACATGTTCAGTCTTTAATGTATATTTAGGCCAAATGTATAACAAAAATTTTTTTTTATATTTTATCATTTCATTTAATTAAGCCGTTTTTATTAAGATGTTTCTAACGAATTCTAAGTTGGATTTTTCACTTAGCTTGATACAGTGCATTATGGGATGGCCTTCTCCATGAAAGGAACTGTACATGCATATAGCCTTGGAATTCGGCTTCAAGTTGTAGGAACTACCCTTCAGCCTAAGGATGGAAACCAACAGCGTAGCCAAAGGTTTTATTGGTGTAGGTTAGGGCTGTGATTAATCGAAATCGAATCGTAATCGCAATTTGAGATGTTGCAATTTGCTATTCGAAAAAGCCTGCGAAGTGGATGCGATATTACTCTGTTCTAGAGCATATGCATGACTGCCAGCCTTACTAACCAATAAAGTGAGAGCACCACCGTTCTCCCCAATCAGCACTGCTCTAGCCAACTGCGTAAACGCCCACCATTTAAAAAGGGTCAGATCGAAAGTTAGGCAAATTAAAACTAAAGAAAAACGTATGTAACTTCAGCTTCGAAATGACAGACAACGAACAAAAAAGGTCATTTGCAAGCGCTGCGTCACAACGCATATCAAGAGCTCCCTTTTCGGTTCTGCTTTCAGTCTTGGAGAATAAAAGATACATTTTTAGATGTTTTTATTAGTAGGCTACATGAACGTTATCTTACACATTTTATCTCCCCAACAGATTAATTTGAAATAAGTTTATAAAGCATGTTCGCTAATTCAGAAGTGCTTGCCAATTTCACTTGGATGAAATGAAACATACACCACATTTCCCACTCGTTCTTAAAATCCCAAATACTTAAAAATGAATAAATCAGCCTGTGTAACATGTAATACTTTAATAACTGACTAAAGAAATACAGTTCTTTATTAATAAAAAATAAGATAAATAACCCCCCCCCCCCCCCCCCCCCCCAAAAAAAAAAAAAAAAACACACACACACAAAAAAAAACACACACAGTAGAACCCCCCCAAAACACAATAAAAAATGTAATGGATTTAAGGGTTATAATGGGAATTGTATTGGTTTTATTGTAAACTATAATGGTGTCTACTGGTATTTGATGCATTCTATCGGTGGGATCTAATCTAGCAGATGGCAACCAATAGAACAAGAGTAATTCCTATTGGAATAATGCCTAAAACAAAAAGGAATTTTGTAATGGTTTTTATGGAAACTATAAGAATTTCTGTGATGGTTTCTATTGTTTTTTGTTTTTCAGCAGGGTAACTATACTCATACTCGTGCTGCACATTATTGACAATATTGAGCTGAAGCTTGAGTATCGCAATTGCAATATCTGCCAAAAAAAAAAATCGCATTTAGATATTCTCCCCAAATCGCACAGTCCTAGTGTAGGTCTTTATCCTGCATGTGCTGCTTAGAATTTCTGTTATTACAGTTTAGATTCTAGCTCTGTCAGTCAAATAATCAAATGATTCTAAAATTTACACAGAAATAATTATTAGATTAGTTCTGTTTTTAATTTGGAGTCATAGCCAGAGGGTGCAGGGTTAATAGTTAATTTTTTCTTAGTCACATTCATACAACTTTTATACGGGAACACCTGTGCTGTTTAAATTGCTGCGTCCAGAAGCAGCGCACTTCTTTATGGAACAGAGCCAGTGAAATCATGCCATCTTATTTCAAGAGAGGCACTGCTCCTTCCAGAAGCAAAGGTCTGGTGCATTGTGGGTGACAGCTGACGGTAGTGTACTGCAGGGTGTGTTTAAGTGTATGTGTTTATTGTGTGTATACTGTGGATTCATTGGTGCTGACGCATCATTAGCCGGATTTACCCGTAGGCCGCTCTTATGAAAGGTTAATGAAAGGTCAGCTTGAACTTCATCTTACCTTCTCTCTCATTCTTATTCTCTTCTCGTTCTCATTTCCCAGTTTCTCTCTGTTCTACCTTCACCACATCATTCTTTCATCTTTCCTCTCTTTCGTCATCTCACCACGCTTCATCTCCTCGTTTGCACTGCAAATTGAATAAAAGGTAGTTTTAGAAAAGTTTTTTTTTTTTAATCCCATCACAGTTCCCATGACTCTCAAGAGACTTTACGTTTAATGTCTCACAAACCACAGAGAAGGTGAAAGATATAGACTTTTTTTTTTTTTTCTCCTTCCATCACTTTAATAAATAGCAGGTGCTTTGTACATTCGCCCGAGGTTTGTTCGTTAGCATTCTGGTCTTATTTCGTGTTTCTGTTTTCCCCAGTGCAAGACAGAGCTGAGATTAGTTTGTTGTGTTTGCTGTTCTGACATTTTCTATTCATTTTATCAATAATGTTCAGAGCATTCTTCTCTGGTGGAGCAAGGTTCATCAGGATTTTTTTAAAGGTTAATAAAAGGTTTACAATGATAAATTCATCAAAGACACAATAAAAAAGTGCTTGCTCATGGTAGGAGAAGTATGCTGCCCTAATGTCATCCTGGGAGGTTTTTAACGGTCGTGATTATGATGTCATGTGGTTTTGGTTGGAATAAAATGGACATATTTTTTTCCATTTACCGACAACTACAAAAACTAGTTGCAGAGCAAAAGATGTGCAACTGACACTTTATCTATGCAATTTACTATGAGAACGCTGCCACAGAGAATGATGGGATATGTAGTTTTGTCACACAACCTATTGGCTCATAAAGCAGCTCAGCAACAGTGCATAAAATGTGAAAGAATTAAATATTACAGATGAAATTTATAAGCTTGACAAAAACATGATACATGATTCTACATCCCTCTCTACTGCATGAAGTGCTCTTTGGTTTCATCAGTCAATGAATAAAGAAAAATAATAGTCCAGGCACTTCTTCAGATATAAATATTACAAATTTTAATTTGGCTTGCCACACACAGACATTAAAAACTAGCCACTGCATGGTAACGCATTTTGGCAGTGTGGAAAGAGACACTCTAGGAGACTTCAAGAGTCTGTGTTGTTTGGCAAGCCACATTAAAATACAGCTTTTTAACTTTCTATAAGAAGAAGTGTTTTGGGTCATTAGTTTATCTATATTAAATTCACAAAGAAACTTGAAGGCAGCATTAGTCTTTCAAAAACAAGAAAGCGGAGAAAATGTGCTTAAAATAGTGCAAAATAATCTGGTACTTATCCAAACAACAGCATACCAGATCCAGAAATGACAGAATATGAAGTATTATGAATATATGAATCCAAAAGCAATGTATCATAATCTGACATCAGAGACAAATATTGCACCCATAATAGATTATGAATCATACAGAATGTTATATATTGGAGAAAAACATAATTTTTAACAAGAGCAGAACAAACTCATGAATTGTAAATAGATATGTTTCTACGCAAATTGTCGTAAAGTGTTGAATGTGGCAATTTACTGTATGCAAGAGTGGTTTTATGAACAATTTGCACAGAAACTCATTCTGCTTGTGTTTTTCATTATAAGTAGTCTCTTTAAATTCATGAAGTTATGGCATAACAAGAAAGGAATCTTAATCATAAAATGTCTTCCTTTGTAAAACAGCAGCGTGACACACATATGCTCACGGCCATTCTGTCAGACTTGTGCTGAGCCAGATATTTACCGGTCAGATACTTCAAAACTGGACCACAGAGATACATTTTTACACTAAAATGGAAGCAAACTGCCAAATACCTTTTCAAAGCAATAACTGGATAAACATGAAATAAATAGATGAAAATTCTGTCATCATTTACTCACGCTCACGTTGTTCCAAACCTGTATGAGTGTCTTTCTTCTGTTCAGCACAAAAGAAGATATTTAGAAGAATCCTGGTAACCAAACATATAACTGTAGCCATTGACTTAAATAGTATGGAATATACTAGGAGTGGTAAGAAGAAATCTTTGTTCAACTTTTTGTTTATATTCACTGAGACAAACTCCCTAATGGAAGGTAAACATTCCTCCAAACGGAAGATTAGAATGTTCTCCTCAAATACCTCAAGAAAATGAAAGCGACAGCACTTGTCTTGGTGTGACAATACAATATGAATGATGCTCGGCCTTTTACTGAGAGAGATCTTGTGAAAATGGCAGTCATTTGTTGAGAAAACAAAAGACATTAGAGTTAAGACTGGCAAGGAAAAATAAGTTTACTATGAAGTCAAGTCACATTTATGCGTATTGTGCTTTATACAATACACACCCATGATAAATCGGAAAATAACAGTGTTTATGTTGTAAAATTAGTACATTATTAAACAAATTCAATTTCAGTTGTAAACCAGCTATACAAAAGACAGTAGTGTAATTATTCAGCTCAGTGTTGATTCAATTCAGTTCAATAACACTGTCAATATTGCAATATCTAGCTCAAACCGATAATATTACTAAATATTCAGATCATAATGTGTGAAATTTGGTAGGCAGTTATGGATAGTGAAGGAAAATCATTCAAAAAGTGTCAAACAGACATTTGAACTCTTTCAACATCCCAGGATTCATTTCATGAAGTTGGTTTAATGACTACATAAGCAGTGGTGTAATGTTTTTATAATTTTTTTTTTATGTCAAACAATTCTCTGTCATTATTCTTACTGAACCATCTGTTACTCCGAGAGACTGGCAGATGTGGAAAACACAAACTCACCTTTATAATCCTTCAGTTTTTGTGTTGTTCTATCCTCTAAGAAAGTCAGCAAGATAAATAAATAGATTTTGCCTTTTTCGACTGGCTCAGATTGTGAGCAAACTATTAAAAGCTTGGCATTTGCCACGTCGTCACAGATCACTTAGAAGATGCCAAGCTCTGCCCTCTTTGCCATCTCATACAGTGAACTCACGATGACCTATTCGCCAGGGCGTTCATTTTTCACCAAAGGGACCTGACATTTCTCTGACATTTGATCAGCCTTTCCTGTGTCACTAGCGAACTAGTGCCCATCCAATCACAGCAGCTCTAATAGTGACTGATCCAGCTGAAAGACTGTGCATACATAACTGAGTGGTGCAGACTGTCATCCAAACAGTTTAAAAATGGAAACAAACTTTCCCACTACTTCTGAAACCTCAGCTCACTGAACATTCTGTAAAAATAATGTGGTCTTGTGCACTGTGAATATCTTATCTGTCCACTATATTTACATGCTTCACGTGCCACATCATTATAAACCCCGAATGCATTAAATGTACTGTATTTTTAATACTGTATCTGTATATTCTATAGATGCTGTTCTGTTACTGTTTAAAATACTGTCCAAGAAAATGAGTCCTTAATAGTTTTACTATTAAACTGCCATTTTATAAAAGCGTGTGCATTGTGTGAGAGATTAATAGTCAGTTATTTATTTATTTTCAAATCATGCATTATGTAATTGGTGTATAGGCTATACATACAAAACTCCAGAAGGGTTAAAACAGCACCATGCTGCCAGAGAAAAAATGTAATCGTCCAAACGTATTGAAAGAATGTGTGTTAGAGAGTTTGCATAATAAAAAACCCATAAATCCCAAAAATATCTTGTGATTTATGGGACAAATGCATTAAAAACTCAACAGCATGAGGGATATTCACAACCTGAGCTTGTCAAATGTATACTCTTACAAATAGCCCTCTTTTTCAGACAGCAGAACCATATGGCCATGAAACAGTCTTATGACATGATAAATGAGTCAGAGGATTTACACATGCACCCACTCCACAGCAAACAGCAGCATGATAGTGTCCTGCCAAGAACCTCTCTGCGTGCAGCCACCTTTTAGTAAAGATCATCACTGACAGCCAATCTGCTAAATGGACCCTGCTCCTGCAGATGCAACTCAATAAAATGCCCGCTGACCTCTGACTGATGCTGCGAAGCCAACAGAGGCTGAGAAAGCAGAAAGATCATACAGATATGGAGAGAGGTCTTTATTTGTGTAGATGATCTATTACCTTAAAACACCCAGAAAACATTGTACAGATGCTTCATGTATCACAGGAATGAATTTAGAAAATTAATGAACTTTGTTGCTTAAAGGAATAGATCACCCCAAAATGAAAAGTTTATGAAAATGTACTCACCCTCAGGCCATTCAAGAAGCAGTTTGTTTCTTCACCAGAACAGATTTGGAGATATTTAGCATTACATCATTTGCTCACCAATAGATCCTCTGCATTGAATGGGTGCCGTCAGAATGAGAGTCCAAACAGCTGATAAAAACATCACAATAATCCACACCACTCCAGTTCATCAATTAACATCTTGTGAGGCAAAAAAAGCTGCATGTTTGGTAAAAATTGGTCATTTTTAACTTTGTCACTTCTGGACAAATGATCTATAATAACCCTTCATTTAGTGAAAAATTCAACGTCTTTGGTCCTCTCACATCAAAATGCACTGACATATTTGTTCGGAACTATTTTGGACTGTTTTTGCATCTGTGGATATTTCTCTCCTGATTCAGACAAGACAGCTTTTTTTACTGCAAAAAGCAATGTTAAGGATAGAGTTTCTTACAAACGCACAGCTTTTCACTTCAGAAGATGTTAATTGATGGACTGAAGTCGTGTGGATTATTGTGATGTTTTTATCAGCTGTTTGGCACCCATTCAGTGCAGAGGATCCATTGGTTAGCAAGTGATCCTTTTGGATGGCCTAATAGTACATTTTCAGCAATTTGCTTTTTTTTTTGTGAACTTTGTTTTCTTAAGCTTCCTACAATATATTACACAAAATCTTCCCTTCTAATTAACTTTTGTTTTGTTTGTTTTTCCACTGCATCCATTGCTAATAGGCACATAATCCATCCAACCACCTATTCATTCCAGTGGTTGTGAAATGAAATGTTTAATCACACATCACATATTGAGTGTCCACACTGGCCATGCTGTGTATATTAGCGTATTGGCACTGTAATATGAAAGATAAAGTTTGCCAGAATCAAATATTTGATATAATATTTCTTTGTGGTTTGAATAGAGAGAAAAAGATCTCTGAGTGCCACAAAATTAGTGGAACAAATTAGACATGTGAAATTAAGTGTTTAAATATTTACTTTGAATAAATGGACAGTCTGTTGAGTTAATGGAGGCGCAGTCAGAATATAGTGTTTTTATAATCACGCTAAAATCCCCACTGCAGCATCAAAGCGGATCATTTTTTAGAAGAAAAACAACTAATTGCTCTTGTGCCTTCAACCTGAGATTAATTATATTTTTCTGTTATTAAGAAAGTTATTTATCAATATGAAAAGTCAATGTCAAAAAGTAAACTAAAACTCAGCATAATAAATAACAAAATATTAATGCAGTGGTATGTGATTTGGTGTCACAGTCTAGTTATTTTTCATCTGCCGATGCTGTTGAGGTGCCTGTTTGAAGAACTTATTTTGCATTTTCATTTTTCATTTGTCACAAATGCTCTCACACTCTCCAGAGTCAGGACAGAAACAAGGAGAAGTGTGAAAGAAAAAGAAAGAAAGACTTGAAAATGAAATAGAAATGAAATACTGGGGTACTGTACAGTGTGTATATTGCCAACTATTTTTAGAAATATTATGTGATGCATGTTTAAATCAGAGAAACAGCCATTTATCATCTCAGAAACTGTCAGTTGGTATAAAACTGACAGTCTTATTAAATAATTAATTCTGACGTATATTACTTCCAGTTTGTTCATCACACTTGCATTGAAAGGTCAAAATGAACATTGCGGGGGGGCGCAAGATGGCGGACAGGGAGTAGCAGCGGTTTTCACGAGCTCCCGCTCCAATCAGCCAATTACTTAAATATTTCATTTATGTAGAACGCAACCCCACGGCTTTGGTTATGTGATCGTAGTATTATGTCTTTGGAATTTTTTTGGCCACAATCTTTTTCGAAAATGCCTCGTACTGCAAAGAAAACTGAAAAGAAGGACTCTTCCCCGACCGCGCCACATGATTCTCCGGAACATTGTGAGGGGGAAGTTAGCGACGATCTTGAGTTAAGTCCGGCAATGGCGAAGGCGTTTCAACATATGACGGAGACGATTTCGAAAACAATAGATGCCAAACTCGACCCTCTAGCCGAGGTTGTACATATTCACTCTCAACAACTGGAGAATTGCAAGGCTCGGCTGGATGAAGCCGAACGAAGAATCGCCTCAGCGGAGGAGTTAGCTGAGAGTATGCAAGCACGCGTTCTAACCCTTGAAAGTCAAGTTGTATCACTCACTGAGCACGTAGACGATTTAGAGAACAGAGGACGACGCAAAAATATTCGCATTCTCGGCTTACCAGAGGGGACCGAAGGCTCTAACACGGTGCCATTTCTACAAAAATGGATCCCGGAGTTTCTTCATTTGCAGACGAAAGGAGGCTACATCAAGATTGAAAGGGCTCATCGCACTCTAGCGCCCAGACCAGGTGTCAAGGAGAGGCCCAGGCCGATGGTGGTGCGCATGCATAACTACGGAGATAAACAGAGGATTCTTGATGCAAGTAGAAAGTTGTCCATGGATGGAAATCTGCGGTTTGAGAAGAGTAAGATATCTTTCTATCAAGATTTCTCCGCCGCGGTGCTCCGAAAGCGCAAGGAATATGATTCGGTTAAACATCACTTGCAGGAGATCGGAGCTCGCTACGCAATGTTATACCCAGCTAAACTGCGAGTAACAATTGGGAATACCTCCAAGGTCTTCGGCACACCTGCAGCGGTCTCAGAATTTATTTCAGAGAAGGAGCTGCATGTACGACCTGCTGCAACTGAAAGATCTCCACCGGACAACTCCGCAATTGAATCCTGAATAACGGGCTATTCACACTAAGCCTTGTGGCGCTTTTGTGCTGAAGTGAGGGATGGAGTGTGTTTCTTTTCCCTCTTCATTCGATTTGCGTTTTCAATAGTTTTGCTGAGCGGGGCGGACGATGTGGGTACGCTTGTTTGCTCCTTGGATGTAATAAAAAAATAAAAATAAAAAAAAAATAAAAAAAAATGTTCAAAAGTGACAGTAAAATCATGTATAATGTTACAGAAGATTTGAAAATGTTGTTCTTTTGAACTTTCTATTCCTCGAACCCTGAACATTATCTCACAATTGATAATAAAACATGTTTCTTGGATACCAAAAAAAAAAAATAAATAAAAAAAAATTAACATTGCATTGTGGGATACAATATTACAGGCAGTGTGCTCAGATATTGGTATTTCACCTATTTTAATGTCTACTAAGTGAAATCTCAGAAAAATCTATTCTAGAAAAGTATTCATTTTCTAGAAAGTATGTAGCGTCTCAATCTATGACATAACATCAGCATTAAAGTTCCCTTAGTAGGCTACTATATATTTTAGAAAGACTTGTGATGTCATGATTTGCCTATTTTCGTGCTCTTGTGTTGTTAAACTAACATTTTCTGTTTTTAGTTGATAAAAAATGCCCCCAGATGTAAATGCCCCCAGTTTGTAGTTCTGTTTAGTTCCTATTCATGTTTGTGATTAGTGAAGTGACATTCAGCCAAGTATGGGGACCCATACTCGGAATTGGTGCTCTGCATTTAACCCATCCAACGTGCACACACACACACACACAGCAGTGAACACACACACACCGTGAACACACACACACACACACAGCAGTGAACACACACACCGTGAACACACACACACAGCAGTGAACACACACACCGTGAACACACACACACACACACAGCAGTGAACACACACACCGTGAACACACACCCGGAGCAGTGGGCAGCCATTTATGCTGCAGCGCCCGGGGAGCAGTTGGGGGTTCGGTGCCTTGCTCAAGGGCACCTCAGTCGTGGTATTGAGGGTGGAGAGAGCGCTGGACATTCACTCCCCGCACCTACAATCCCTGCCGGCCGGAGACTCGAACCCGCAACCTTCGGATTACAAGTCCGACTCTCTAACCATTAGGCCACGACTTCCCCCTTGTTTATTTGTTATTCCTGGGTTGTTCTAATCTGTGTTGTTATCGTTATTAGTTATTGTCTATATAAACCTTGCTTCCTGTGTTCCTGGTAGAATCTTGTCCTTGGTGGGTTCTGTTTAGGTTTCATTGTAGTTCCTTGATTTCTGAAGTACTTGTACTTTTGTTGTATTATTAATGAACTGTGGCATATGGATGCTGCTCTTTTTCATATTGGAGTCACCTTCCTTGCGTTACGTGCGATGGTTAACACATTTAATGGAAAATTTGTCTCTAATGCTTAAAAAATGTCATCAGGAACACCAAAGTGTACCGGATTTAGTATTTGAGGAAAACATGTTTTTTCTTTCTTTCTTTTTACATTTATTTCAGGGTCTAACCACCAATCTGATCCATCACAGAGTTCTGAGAGACTGTCTGCTGTGTCTTCTCATTTCATCCTCCTTTCTGCTGTCTCTGCATGCTTGAAAACACCACAGCCTTACTGCTGTTCCTGACCACTAGTCCGAAAATTCTCTTTACAGTTCATTTCAGAAATGAATATCCGTGATTGATGAGAGATGACAGTGGAGTTATCATTTCCGAAACAAGTGCTACCAAGAGGACAGATCATTTATGTGACAAAATTGCACCTTAAAGAATTTTAAAGAATATACCCAAAGTGAAAAATAAATATACTTAAATGTATTTGAAATACATTTATTTCATGCTAAGCATACTAAAAACACATTTTCATATTTATGTACTTAATAAAATGCCCTGCAATTGTACTTTTAGTTTACTAAACTGGTATACTTAAAGTCTGCTAAATTGGAACGACTAATTTTGTGCGGAAGTAGTGCTGAAGTACAATTAAAGATATGCTTAGTATATCTGATTGTGCTAAAGTGGAACTATTGCTTTAAATATTTTGCATTTAAAGACTGATATTATTTAAAGATCATACAATTCTCATCAAAAGTGACATTAAAACACATTTTAGACTGAATATTAAGAAATGTGCATTGTGCACAAGTAGTACGCTAAATAAAGTTTAATTATAATTTTTATATCAGTAAGTCTCGAGTTACCTGTCAGTAAAATATGTTAATAGATTCTAACTAAACTTAGTATGAAATAAATGTATTTTAAATATATTACTTTTTTACTAGGGACTGTATCTGTCTAGGCTTGCATTTGTAATAAAATCTTTTTTTATTATTATTTCTGGTCCTAAAATGTATTTGATCGAACAACACATACACATACAGACTTGTTTTTGGTCATTTTTGGCTTTTGTTGTTTATATATATATAAGTAAGTAAGTAAGTAAGTCGTGACGTATTGTCAAGTATGGTGACCCATACTCGAAATTGGTGCTCTGCGTTTAACCCATCCAAGTGCACACACACAGCAGTGAGTAGTGAACAAATGCACACACACACACACACACACCGTGAACACACACCCGGAGCAGTGGGCAGCCATGCTGCAGCGCCCGGGGAGCAATTGGGGGTTCGGTGCCTTGCTCAAGGGCACCTCAGTCGTGGTATTGAGGGTGGAGAGAGCGCTGGACATTCACTCCCCCCACCTACAATCCCTGCCGGCCGGGGACTCGAACCCGCACCCGATTATGAGTCCGACTCTCTAACCATTAGGCCACGACTTCCCCCTATATATATATATATATATATATATATATATATATATATATATATATATTAAACCATTTATAATATAATTAAAAAAATGTACAAATTTTGTCATTTAAAAAAAAACCCAAAACAAATGAAAAGAATTAATATACAATATAGGGGAATACTTTTTTTTATCCTTAAAGATCTTTTAGCTATTTAAAAAAAAAATAAAAAATTGTCAACACTACAGACATATGCCAGTTAGTACATCTTTCACAACAAATCATTTTTTTCCCTAATGAAAAAAAAAAAACATTTCGGTGCTGAGACATTCTGCATTTTTTTTTCCTTTGCCAACCCAACATTATATAGAATGGGCTTTTTACCCTAGGGGCCTTTTGTCTCGTTTAATCTCTTTCTCACTGAATGAAAGTACAGACTTTGTAAAGTAGTACTAGAAATGCAATCTGGCCAGTGCCATTGGTGTGATGGGTAGTTAGCGGTTGGGCTGCTTCAGATGTGTGTAATTGCTGATAACAATGCATGTAGTCAAGAATACTTCTCCCCAGCGTGCAGTGCTTATTGACTGGCTGAAGCCGTGTTTGTCTGCCCATGTTCTTTACATGTCCTGTGGTGAGATGCGCAGTATATGCTCATGCTCGTGTCCTCAACCTCGTCTATGTCCACAGTGGGTTCAGTTATAATTGTTAAATAACATTGCCTCTGAGTATTTCAAACGGACGCTTTATCCCTGTACTACTATGAAAGTCTAATTTTCTTATGCAAATTGGCAAAAGGTTTCACATATGCGTGATCACATTATTATCAGATAATCTCTGCAAACCACATCCTGTGTTTGTCTGTTTTGGTTAGCATGACTCCCAGAGGTAAGCAGAGAGGTTTGACTGTAGTGATGGTAATGAACTGGTCATGTGACAACTTTTTGTTCTGTGTTACCCAGCAAGCAGTTGTCTGATTTAGAAAATTGCATATTATGGGCTTAATACAGGGCCCAAATTATTGGGGACACTTTTTTTGCCACGTCTTGCCAAAAACAGATGAATTGTGAATTTTTAATGGCCATAAATTGATCTTACTGGCCATTAAGATGCATTTTATGATATTTTTAAGACATTTTTTCGCAGTGGTATTATTTATAAAGGTTCCCTTTTAAATTTGTGAGACAGTCATTGTGTCAGTCTCTTTTTGGAACTGCATCTCATTTAAAAAAAGACTTTTACACTGTCGATCACAACATTTACACTGTTGTTCAGTAGAGTGCAACAGTTTTAAAAGTAAAAATCCCATTTGTTTATCAATAGGGAAATTAAATTGAAACAACATTTTTTTGCAATATGAGGTTGTTAATCAATGGTATATGCTTTTGAAGCCATCGGCCTGCATTGTTTAATCTTATTTACTAAATGATGTTTAATAATGGGAATTCTGGTGAAAAACTACATTACCCATAGCTCTACAAAGAAATACACATCAATCAGACAACTGAAACTTTTTGGTGCCCACCCACTCCTATGAAGCGCTGTGAATGATGTAAATTAGTTTAATCAAACTGCTTAAATACTTACATGTACACAAATATTTAATCAGAATCATATGTAAAATTATATGTAAATATTTAGCAATTACTTACAAATATATTGTTTCTATATACATACAGTGCCCTCCACTAATATTGGCACCCGTTATAAATATTTAGCAAAGGCGGCTGTGAAAATAAATCTGCATTGTTTATCCTTTTGACCTTTCACTCAAAAAATTCACAAAATTCTAACCTATCATTGAAGTAAAACAACTGAAAGTGGGGAGAAAATCTCATGATGAAATAAATGTTTCTCTCCAATGAATGTTGGCCACAATTATTGGCACCCATAGAAAATATCTGTAGTATGTATGTAGTATATTCCAATTCATATTAACATTTTTTAGCACACCAGGGTGACTAGAAGCATGAAATTGTCCAGCCATGACTTCCTGTTCCACAGGATAATAAATATGAGGAACACAAAGGCCAAATTCCCTTAATCATCCATCACCATGAGAAAAACCAAATAATATATTTATGATGCAAAAGATAATTGAGCTTCACAAATTAATAAAGCGGCTCTAAGAAAAGACCTAGAGCAGTGAAAATTCCCATTTCCACCATCAGGGCAATAATTAAGAATTTCCAATCAACATACAATGTTACGAAACTGCCTGGAAGAGGACGTGTGTCTATATCGTTCTAATGCATGGTGAGAAGGAGAGTTTGAGTGGCTATAGACTCTCCATGGACCACAGCTGTAGAATTGCAGAAAATAGTTGAGTCTCGGGCTCAGAAAACCTTAAAAAGAAATTGTCAAACAGCCCCTACATCACCACATGTTGTTCGGGAGGGTTTCGAGAAAAATTCTCCTAGCCCACCCAAAAACAAATTCCAGCATATTCAGTTGTCAGACACGACTGGAACTTCAAATGGGACTGGCTTCTATGGTCAGATGAAACTAAAAAATGAGCTTTTTAGCAGCAAACACTCAAGATGGGTTTGGTGAACACAGGGATAAAAAGTACCCCATGTGTACAATGAAATATACTGCTGTATTTTTGATGTTGTGGGCCTATATTTCTGCTGGAGTTCCTGGACATCTTGTTTAGACACATGGCATCATGGATTCTATCAAATATCAACAGATAAAAAAATCAATAAGTGACTGACTCTGTTAGAAATCTTATAATGGACCATGCCTGGATCTTCCAACCGTACAATAATCCAAACACAAACCTCAAAAACAACACAAAAATGGGTCACTGAGCACAAAACCAAGCTTCTGCTATAGCCATTCCAGTCCTCTGACCTGAACCCTGTAGAAAATGAGTGAGGTGAACTGAAGAGAAGAAGCACTGGATCATCTGAAGGATCTGGAGAGATTCTGTATGAAGAAAATGGTCTCTGATCTCTTATCAGGTATTCTCCAAACTCTTCAGGCAATATAGGAGAAAACTCATAGCTGTTACCCTGGGAAAAGGACGTTGCAATAATTGGGTGCCAATAATTGTGGCCAACATGAACTAGAGAAAGCATTTATTTCACAGTGAGATTTCCCCCCCACTTTCAATTGTTTTACTTCAATGATAGGTTGGAATTTTTTTATTTTTTTTAATGAAAGATAAAAAGGATAAACAATGCAGATTTATTTTCACAACCGCCTTTGCTCATATTTACCAAGTGTGCCAATATTAGTGGAGACAGGGCTGGCGCTAGCTATAGGCAGAGCAGGCAAATGTCTAGGGCCTCGGGCTTTGAGGAGGGGCCTCCAAAACTGTAACATCCCCTATATGGCAGTCCATGGACAGCAAAATACTAGCCTCATTGTTCATTGGATATTGTTGAACTCTCACTAACCTGCAAATAAACCATTAATTAAATTAACCAAATTAATGTTGCCATTTCAAAGCAGGTCCTGCCTTCTGAATGTTTGCCATAACGAACGCATCCTTCAGGTGCCGAAGCAAAAGGCTAAATAGTCACGCAATGAAGCACAGCTCCTAATGCAGGTGTGTGAGTTGTCATCGTTTATTTTGGAGTGATTGCAATGTATTCTAAATATAAACTTGCTCTGTCTATCAGCGTTGTTTCTGGACCGATTATTCACCAATTTATTATGAGTTTAACAGACTGACGTGCCCAAATGCGACGCTTTGAATATGCGCGTACATTAAATGACATCACGTTGGGAGCTAACTAGTTTGGACACATAACAGTTTTTGAAATAAGTCTCTTATGCTCATCAAGCTATACATTTATTTGATCAAAAATGCAGAAAAAATAACAATACTGTGCAATAGAAAAGTTAAAAAAAATTAAATAAAAAACAGCATTTATTTAAAATATAAATATTTTGTAACAATACCGTTCAAAAGTTTGCAATTCAGTGGTCAGTATTTTTTTTTTTAATTAACTTTTATTCACAAGGATGTGTTAAAATGTTGCTGAAAATTCAGCTATGACTCACATAAATATATATTTTAAAGTATGGTAAAACTAGAACACCATTATTTAAAGTTTCACAATATTATAGTTCTTTCTGTATTTCTGATCAAATAAATGCAGACTTGATGATCGCAGATAATCAAATAAATGCAGATAACGATGAAGTGAGTTCTTTTGAAAACATTAAACATAGTAATGTGTCCAAACGTTTGACGGTTACTAAGGGAAAATATACAAATTTAAAATAAAATGTTGTATAAATAAAAAGGTTAGGAATCACATTTGTTTCAAGTGCTTTTTATTGGGGGTGGGCGGCCTCCAACATGAATTTTGTTTAGTGCCTCTAAATGTCTAGAACCCTCCACTGTGGAGGGAACTGTAATCAACATCTTTAAATAAAAACGTTTATATTCCTAATTCATTTTTTATTTGATTCTGTCATTCGCAGTCAATTTTGGGGAAAGTTACCTTTTACATTACATTACAATATTGCGTTACTCCATTAAAAAAATTACTAATTGCATTACTTATTATATTTTTCGCAATTGTAAAGTCTCTTTCATACCAAAATTTAAATTAATAAGTCTCAGGCTAAAGGAAGTGCCTTTGCAACTCACTACCAATTTCTTCAACACAGGGACAAGACAGGTGTTTATTTGAAAAAGATATTTGGTTGTAAATTTAAAAGTAATGTCTTTAATTTTTACTAGTTACTTGAAAAAAGTAATCTGATTACATAACGTCTCGGTTACGTACGTAACCCTCGTTCCCTGATGGAGGGAACGGAGACGTTATGTCGTGACGACATTAGGGGATTTACTTGAGAGCCCCGACTGCCTCTGATAAGAGAAAACGCCAATGAAATTTGGCTAGTGGATTTTGCATACCTGAGCCACTCCCTGTGCATACGGGTATAAAAGGGCGACAGGTGCATCCACTCATCAGGTTTTCCGCTGAGGAGCCGAGAACGTGTCCCTGGCAACCAGCGATGGTTCAAGATTGTGGCATGGGGACATAACGTCTCCGTTCCCTCCATCAGGGAACGAGGGTTACGTACGTAACCGAGACGTTCCCTATCTGTCGGTCACTACGAGTTATGTCGTGACGACATTAGGGGTCTATGGAAAGCGCCACAACCTGAACCCCGTCACGACCTTGTGGCATGCAGATGTTGACAAGCTAGCGCGTGACAGACAAATGCGATGCGAAGGTCGGAACCTTCCCGTCGCCCCAGCGCAAATTCGCTAACCTTGGTGCCCGCAGGGACCACTGAGTACATTGCTGCTGGAGATAGCCAAGCCGCTGTTCCTTTCCCCAGAAATCGGAAGGGATTTCGACCTTCTATGAAAGATTGCTTCAAGTCTTTCCTGTTTGTTGTTACAGCCCGGCAGTAACGACGGGGAAGCGAGCCTTCCGGAGAAGGGCGCTACGGAGGCCACACCCTGCCCGAAGGGAGGTAACGTGTGGAGACACTGGTATGGACTGGCCCAAGCCTGGGGCAGTGCTACATACGCCTGGACCCTGGGGCAGATCCTACCTAGGAGAAGGGAGGAAGGCTGCCAGCAGGGCCTGACAGAGCTCTGTCAAAGGGAAGACACGGGTTTACCATGAGGGAAACCGTACCGTGGATGAATACACGTGTGGGATCACCCGAAGGGAATCAGGCCGCACGGGCACCTAGCCGAGTACAGGGGCTGACCGGAGACCCGGGCAAGCTAACACCGGTACTGGGCCTGGCGTCAGACTGCTCCGCCCAGCCTGACTGCCGGGGGTGCTGGAGGAACTCCGCCAGGGTTCGCCGTTCGGGGAACTAACTGGAGGAGAGAATAGGCGCTCGTATCCCCGGGTAAGGGGGAATGGCGCAGCAAGCGTGACACCGGCCAACTCTTCCCGCCACTTACCTGTTACCCAACACACGGGAAGAGACTGGCTCAACGCGGAGACTGTAAAATCTCGCGAAGGTGTTCGGTGTCGCCCAGCCCGCAGCTCTACAGATGTCTGCCAAAGAGGCGCCGTGCGCCAGCGCATAGGAGGAGGCAACACTCCGTGTGGAGTGAGCCCTCACCCCGAGGGGGCACGGCTCGCCTTGGGATTGGTACGCCAAGGCGATGGCATCCACTATCCAGTGGGCCAACCTCTGCTTGGAGACAGCCTTCCCTTTCTGCTGACCTCCGTGGCAGACAAAGAGCTGCTCAGAGCTTCTGAAGCTCCGGGTGCGGTCCACGTATATGCGCAGCGCTCTTACGGGACACAGCAACGCCAAGGCTGGGTCTGCCTCCTCCGAGGGCAGTGCTTGCAGGTTCACCACCTGATCGCGGAAAGGCGTGGTGGGAACCTTAGGCACGTATCCAGGCCGGGGTCTCAGGACAACGTGAGAGTAGGCCGGCCCAAACACAAGGCACTCTTCGCTTACCGAAAATGCTTGAAGGTCCCCGACCCTCTTGATGGAAGTGAGCGCGGTCAGGAGCGCTGTCTTGGCCGACAGGAATTTCAGCTCGACTGAGTCCAGCGGCTCAAAGGGACCTCTCTGAAGTCCAGCCAGGACAATAGAGAGATCCCGGGAGGGCATCAGGGGTGGCCTAGGAGGATTTAACCTTCTGGCACCCCTCAGGAACCTCACGATGAGATCGTGCTTCCCCAGGGACCGGCCGTCCACTGCATCGTGATGGGCCGCAATAGCAGCCACATACACTTTCAAGGTGGAGGGCGACAGCCCGCGCTCCAACCTCTCTTGCAGGAAAGAAAGCACCACTCCAATCGTGCATCTTCGGGGGTCCTCCCGCCGAGAAGAACACCAGTCCGCGAACAGACTCCACTTCAGCCTGTGGCAGGCCACTCAAGTCTGCCGCGTCCCATCCAGGAGCCGCACATGGCGGTTCCACAGAGCCGGACGCGGGTGCCGTATGGTGCCGAGCCCCTGAGAAAGAAGGTCCTTCCTCAGAGGGATGCGCCAGGGAGGGGCTGTCGCGAGGAGGGTGAGTTCCGGAAATCAGGTCCGGGTGGGCCAATATGGCGCAACCAACAAGACCTGCTCCTCGTCCTCCCTGACCTTGCACAGTGTCTGTGCGATCAGGCTCACTGGGGGAAACGCATACTTGCGCAGAGCCCGAGGCCAGCTGTGTGCCAGTGCGTCCGTGCCGGGGGGGGGCCTCGGCCAGGGGGAATACAGCTGGCAGTGGGAGGACTTGCGGGAAGCAAACAGGTCTACCTGAGCTTCCCCGAATCGACTCCAAATCAGCCGGATCGTCTCGGGATGGAGTCGCCATTCTCCGGGGAAGTGAGCTGTCGTGAGAGCGCGTCGGCTGCACGATTGAGCTCCCCCGGAATGTGGACGGCGCGCAGCGATTTGAGCTGTGACTGACTCCAGAGGAGGAGATGGCGGGCGAGCTGTGACATGCGGCGTGATCGTAGACCTCCCTGCCGGTTGATGTACGAAACAGCCGCAGTGTTGTCCGTGCGGACCAACACGTGCTGGCCTAGGAGCAGTGGCCGGAACTGCTTTAAGGCCAGATGCACTGCCAACAGCTCTAGGCAGTTGAAGTGCCAAAGCAGTCGAGGCCCCATCCAGAGCCCCGAGGCTGCCTGCCCGTTGCATATAGCGCCCCAGCCCATGCTGGAGGCATCTGTTGTGACAACAACATGCCGGGACACTTGTCCTAAGGGCACCCCGGCCCGTAGGAAGGCAAGGTCCGACCAGGGGCTGAAAGAGCGGCGACACGATAGCGTGATGGTGACACGACGTGTCCCGCGGCGCCATGCCCATCTCGGGACCCGTGAGTGTAACCAGTGCTGAAGTGGTCTCATATGAAGCAACCCGAGCGGCGTGACTGCGGACCCCAGGAGCTGCTGAAACTGTTTCAGCGGAACCAGTGTCCTGCCTCTGAAGGAACTCAGGCAGTTCAGCACTGATTGGGCACGCTCGTCCGAGAGACGTGCCATCATACTCACAGAGTCTAACTCCACACCGAGAAAAGAGATTCTCTGCACGGGGGAGAGCTTGCTCTTTTCCCAGTTGACCCGAAGCCCCAACTGGCTGAGGTGCCGGAGCACCAGGTCCCTGTGACCACCCAACTGTTCTCGCGATCGGGCCAGGATGAGCCAATCATCGAGATAGTTGAGGATCCTGACGCCCACTTCCCGTAACGGGGCAAGGGCGCCCTCCGCCACCTTCGTGAAGGCACGGGGAGACAGGGAGAGCCCGAAGGGGAGGACCCTGTACTGCCATGCCCGCCCCTCGAACGCAAACCGTAGGAACGGCCTGTGTCGAGGGCGAATCGAGACATGAGAGTAAGCGTCCTTCAGGTCGATCGCTGCAAACCAATCCACGGAGTGAACTCATCTGCGTCAACATCTTGAACGGGAGCTTGTGTAGGGCCCGATTCAAGACTCGCAGGTCCAGGATTGGCCGAAGGCCACCGCCTTTCTTGGGCACGATGAAGTAGGGGCTGTAAAACCCCTGCCTCATCTCGGCTGGAGGGACCGGCTCGATTGCACCCTTTGCCAGAAGGACAGCAATCTCCTCGCGCAGGACAGGTGCATCTCGGACTGCCACCGAAGTCTCGAGGATGCCGCTGAACCTGGGCGGCCGCCTGGCGAACTGAATCGCATAGCCGAGTCGAACTGTGCGAATGAGCCAGCGAGACGGGCTGGGTAGCGCAAGCCACGCCCCCAGATACCGTGCAAGCGGCACCAAAGGCCCAATCGACGTGCCCGCAGTGGTGCAGCGAGGGGGAGTAAGGTTGGATGGAACAGAAGGCAGTGCGTTCTGACTCATCCCCACAAAACTCCCTAAGTCCCCGGGGGGACTGGCTAGAGGTGCGCGGGGAGGCATCGCGTCCCCAGACCGCACTCTCTTGGCCACTGGCAATATGGGTCTCGGGTGAGAGTGAGGAGGCATTGCGTCGCACACTGTCAGCCCGCAGACCTGGGAACCCGGAGGGAAGGGAAATTGCTCTTTCTTTGACAATGTGGGTACCACTGGCCCTTGAGCCAGTGGCGGAACAGAAAGAAAAGAAAACACAGGATTCTCCACCCGGCCCTCCTCCGGGGGAAGGAGCGACGCTAGCCTCGTCGTCTCCTGGGAAAGAGCAAATTCCTCCATCTCCGGGTTGTGCGCGTCAGGGCCGCTTTGTCGTCTTCCTGGAGGACTTGGCGGCCGGCTGAGGCGCAGGGGGCGCCGCACTCCTGCGAGAGGCTCGACGCACCGGCCTAGGTGACGACTCAGCACGGGGCGGAGCAGCTCTGGAGGACGCAGGAGGGCGCCCACGGCGACCAGCAGACTGGGGCCTGGCCCTTGGGCCAGCGGTGGCAGCTGGAGCATCCCGCCGTTTAGGGAGGATGTGCTGAATTGCCTCCGTCTGCTTTTGTACTGCCGAGAATTGCTGGGCAAAACCCTCGACAGTGTCGCCAAATAGCCCCGTCTGGGAGATGGAGGCGTCGAGAAAGCGTACTTTGTCGACGTCCTTCATCTCGGCCAGATTGAGCCAGAGATGGCGCTCTTGGACCACTAACGTGGACATCGCCTTCCCGAGGGACCGCGCCGTGACTTTCGTCGCCCGGAGAGCGAAGTCAGTCGCCGTGCGCAGCTCCTGCATCAACCCCGGGTCGGGACTACCCTCGTGCATTTGTTTTAGTGCCTTGGCCTGGTGAACTTGCAGGATGGCCATGGCATGCAGGGCAGAGGCGGCCTGGCCCGCAGCGCTGTAGGCCTTGGCGGCGAGTGCGGCCGTCAGCTTACAGGCTTTGGACGGGAGACGCGGACGATTCCTCCAGGTGGCGGCGTTTTGCGGGCACAGGTGCACCGCAACCGCTCTCTCCACCTGGGGAATATCCACGTACCCCCTGGCCGCCCCGCCATCGAGGGTAGTGAGGACGGAGGAGGGAGACGAGCGGCTTCTGGCCGAGAAAGGGGCCGTCCACGACTTCGTCAGCTCCTCATGCACCTCCGGGAAGAAAGGCACCGGGGCAAAGTGCGGCCGCTGGTCGCGTTTTGCGCCGATGAACCAATCATCCAGCCGCGAGGGCTCGGGACTGGGCGGTCTGTTGACCTCCAGCCCGATACTCACGGCTGCCCGGGCAAGCATGGCCGTCAGCTCTGGGTCCGGATCGGCAGTGGCGACAACACCCGAGGGGGGCAGCCCCGCCGATCGTTCATCCTCAGAGGACGAAAGCCCATCCCCCGATGCCGCGATCGACATCTGATCCTCGGGCGGCGCACCGAATGAAATGCTGGCGGCCCCGTGAGGCGAACCAGCGAAATCACTCGGGAACCGGACGGAACAAGCGCTGCGGGAGGAGTAAGAGGTCCGCGGGGACGTGCCCGGCGGAGAAGCTCTTACCGTCACCCTCAGATCTCCCAGAGCGCCAGCCGGCGGTCCTCTGCTCGAGCCAGAGAGACCGGGACGGGTGGCGGCAGAGGGTGCCAATCCTTTCAGAAAGGAAAGGCGAGAACGCAGCGTTGCCATGTTCATACGCCCACAACAGGCGCATGACTCATCCACAAACGCATCTTCAGCGTGCTGGATGCCCAGACACTGAAGACAACGCTCGTGACCGTCATCCGAGGACAGGAAGCGACCGCAACCAAGAGAACACGGACGGAACGGCATCTTTAAAAAGACGCGAACCGCCCAGTGTTTTAGAAATTTGCTCTTTCAGGTGAAGTGCCCAGGGGAATCGCTGCTGCAGGGACACCGCTGTCTGCACCGTAACGCCACCCAGGAACAAACTTCGAGGCAGACGGCTTTGTGGAGATCTGATCTGTTTTGAAGATTTCTCATCCACTCGGCTCCGAAGCAAAAATCTGATGAGTGGATGCACCTGTCGCCCTTTTATACCCGTATGCACAGGGAGTGGCTCAGGTATGCAAAATCCACTAGCCAAATTTCATTGGCGTTTTCTCTTATCAGAGGCAGTCGGGGCTCTCAAGTAAATCCCCTAATGTCGTCACGACATAACTCGTAGTGACCGACAGATAGGGAACTAGCATTACTTGTAAAACATTACCCCCAACACTGTTTGCAGTGCTTCACAGGATTGTAGTTCTAGTCATTAACTTCAAGTACACAGCCTTACCTTGGTCTTCTTTGTCTGATTTTCAAAGACTTTCTTGCTTTAAATTAAGTTTGTAATATTGTGATTCAGCTCATAGCTGTTTAATTTGGTTAATGGCTTTAAAAGACATATTTAAAAAATCCCTATGGGAAAAATACTTTTTGAACCAAAGCCGCTAAAAAAGTGGACAGGCACTGCTGCACTGTATGCACGAGAACGTTCTATTTATATTACTGGAAGAATTTTATTCATAAGAGCCGAAGATCTGAGAATGGTCCAAATACATCACATAAGTGGACAAAAGTGGTCAAAGTGTTGGTTGTAGAACAGGCCCAATATACCATCTTTTAGCTTTTATCAGAAAACTGGCCAATCTGAAATACTCTTTGCCTGTCAGTCATTTTGTGCATTCAGGATTGGTGACATCTGATTGGCTGGCATGTCTTTGGAGGGTGTAGTTTTTGGAGAGAGGGCGTGTGGCTGAAGTTATGAAAATGGCGGGAGTATTTTATGGCCACCTTGAATGTTTCTGAAATCAATTAAGCTCTCTTTTCAGAACATTGCCGCATCTGATGTCACAACTGTTCATTGTTTACCATGTTTAACCACTGTGTGCTCACTTCAAAGCCAAGAGAGGCCAGCAAACTAATTGATTAGCATATTAGCAAAACATTAGCGGAGGGAAATCAAACCAATTAGAACCGGCCTTGCGTGAATCACACGTGCTCAGAGCGCTTCGGTTTTCAAGGCTTCCGAGTCAATGACAAGACAAATGAGTCCTCAGACCCGGAGCTGAGAGGAGGCTACGCTAATGAGACAGCAGCTTTTCTTTTGATACGGCTCCAGCAGCTCTCCTCATTCTACAGAGTGGGAGGTATGGAGTAAGAATTCATTATTAAACAGATCTAATGTGTGAGTTATTTACTGACGTGGCTCTCCCTCAGGTGGTGCTGTGTTTGAAGTCATTTAAACATGCGAGAGGGAAGCGACACTGAATGCTAATGTCACTCTTCTTGTTTCCTGGAAGCGGCTTACAGTGCTTTGAAGCTTACACAATATGATTTGGGTCTGTCGCAAGGCTGCGGGAACAAAGCCGCCATCGGGCGTCATCTCTGCAGTCAGACATCTAACGCTGGCCGTGTTTAAAGCCTTGGAACAACATGTGAACAGCACTGTGATGCTTCAAAAAGGAAATTACAAGACATTCTCTGAAGTATGTTAGCAATTCTGAAGGAACTATGAGCAACACAAGAGAAGTGTTAAAGTTTTAGGTGAAATTACAATTTGAGGGGGGAAAACAGAGAGTCTGGGTCTTCTTTCACTAAAAATTGTGTATTTCTGTGCAAGTGTGCTCTCACATAGATTTATTTTCACCTTCAACTTAATATTGATAAATCCAAATTATTCTAGATGGAGGAGCATGTGTCCACAGTAAATAATTAGCATAAAACATGTCAAAAATCATCTCCATAAAAGGGTTTTCCATTCAACCTCTGTGTGCAAACGTATTTAATGTTTCTCTGTAAAGCCCAAAAGCATGGTAAACATTCTTAAAAGGGGTGGTTGATTGCGATTTCGCTTTTTTAATGTTAGTTGGTGTGTAATGTTGCTGTTTGAGCATAAACAATATCTGCAAAGTTACGACGCTGAAAGTTCAATGCAAACGGAGATATTGTCTTTTACAGTTATGGCAGTATACAAAAACGGCTCATAGGGACTACCACGGCACGAGTTACTTCCCAGGTTCGTGACATAACCAACCCAGATAAACCCCGGAACATGCAGCAAAGGGGGCAAGGCCATGCTGCGTTGCTTTAGAGAAAACTAGGGGTGCACATAAAAATCTATTAATATATGAATCACGATTCTGTCTTCTAACGATTCTAATGGATTCACAAGGTTCAAAATCAATGATCTAAAGCAGCGGTTCTTAATCATGTTCCTCGCATCCCCCTGCTCTGCACACGCTCTGCATCACTCTCTCTCTCTCTCTCTCTCTCTCTCTCATTCAGATCTTCAGCTAAGCTCCAACAATGAACTGTTCCAATTATACTCTAGTAAAGTAAAAAAAAAAAAAGTAAAGTCGTGACGTATTGTCAAGTATGGTGACCCATACTCGAAATTGGTGCTCTGCGTTTAACCCATCCAAGTGCACACACACAGCAGTGAGTAGTGAACAAATGCACACACACACACACACACACACACACTGTGAACACACACCCGGAGCAGTGGGCAGCCATGCTGCGGCGCCCGGGGAGCAATTGGGGGTTCGGTGCCTTGCTCAAGGGCACCTCAGTCGTGGTATTGAGGGTGGAGAGAGCGCTGTACATTCACTCCCCCCACCTACAATCCCTGCCGGCTGGGGACTCGAACCCGCAACCTTTCGATTACGAGTCCGACTCTCTAACCATTAGGCCACGACTTCCCCTCTAATTTTCACATCAATTATTTTTGTGTACATATTGTTTAGAAAATTAAAATCAATGGGAGATTTGTTGTTGTTGTTGTTGTTTTTGGCAGTTTTAGCCTTTATTTTGGATAGGAAATTTAATTGACAGGAAGCAAAGTGGGAGAGGGGGGGTTTGGGTCAGGAAAGGTCCACAAGCCAGGACTCAAACTCGGGACACTGGAAGCGCAACAACACTATCGCCACCGACAATGGCAGATTTTTAAACTTTAATTCTTAGCGAAATCCAATATGCCAATATTTTTCAAATCATTGTGGCCTATAACTGATATTTGATATTTGAACACAAATTATTTCAGGGAATAACACAATAATTTTCATGTCTGAGCAAAAATCGATTTTCTCAAATTCAAGTGGTGATCCAAAACAGTGATTCTAATCATCCTGCAAAAGTTCACTTCAAGAATGACCGTACGGCTGATGTGATCTTATCACTAGCGCTCTTTCACACATGAGTTATTGCAGTGCATAATCAACACGTCATCTTATCTGCAAGGCATATCGGCATCATATTTCACATTGCTCTGATGCCGATGATTACTTTTTAAGCCTTTATCGGTCAGATGATGTTCTGATAATATTGTGCATTCTTATTTAGTGGTTTAAACTTTGCAAAGAACATCAGCACACATATAGGAGAATTTAAAATAAAATTTGAATGTATGAGGTTCAGGCCGAATGAATTGCAGAATTGAATACGTTGTGTTAAAAACAAACCCAAACCAGAATGCTTGAGGAATATCAGTACAGTGCAGTCTTGTAATTAGACTTTCAAAAAGAAGCGTGTTTTGTCAAATTAATATTCATAGATTTCCAAGTTCTAAAGTTTTTTTTTTTTTCCACATATTTTGCATACATGAATTTTTAAAGCTAAAATTAGATCTTTGTTAATGCAGCGATGTATGAACATGGGCATTTACAGGAGTTGCACAGAGCACAATTACCTAGAGCACCTTGGTTTTTGCAAATATGACAAAGCCTGAAGGCTAACGATGTGAAGTTCTGAATTTTAAAAAGTCACCTTAAAAACAAATGCAAAAGAAACATAGTGTCTCATTCCTGCTGAGAGCAGCTTTGTAGTAATGAGTGGGACTGTCCTGGGTCAGTGAAGAACACAAACTTTTTTAATGATTATTCTTGGCACACAGTGCCTGATCCCATCTACCATGTAGCATACTAAGTAGATCATTCCAATTAGAAGAAAACAACATTAAAGCGGAAAACACAGGAACTCACCTCTGTAGTTTAGTCATTTAATACAGTATAGCTTAATAAGCATAACAGACGCTGGTTTCCTGTAATTGAGTCAGCAGTGAATGATGGATGGACTGCCACAGGCACCTGGAGGAATGAAACTGACTGTCAGGGCATTAATAACCTTATCGTTGTCAACGTCTTGTTAGTAAACAAGATCATGATGTGAAGCGGCCCAGGATTCACCCTAATCAGGCAGCTTCAATTCAGTTTGAGAGGCCAATTGCCAATAAATGTAATTCTTAACACCACAATCAAATGTAAAAATGTACACGCCCCTTCTCCTATTTGTCAGTCTGCTGCAAATTGAATGAATGAATATATTTATATAGTTTTTAAATTTAAAACATTTACTTTCCAAAATTTATAGATATTTTTAGACACTGATTTTCATTATTGTATTACAGAAAACAGAATGAGATTTTTTGCAATAATGCGAATTTAGAGGGACAATATGCTTAATTTGTCACATAACAATGCAAAACTGGTCATGAAAAGAAATTCGACCCTCTTTTTGGAGGCATTCCATGAAGAAACAGACTTTATTGGAGAAGCTTTTGTATTACTAAAAGCAGTTCTCCCAAATGTTTGACTTTATTGCGTTCTCAAACCACATGCTTTATCAGGTATAGCTTCTCAGTCGTGTTGTACCATGCATGCCCTGCGAAAGGAATACAAATGTCTTTTCTTCACAATGATGCACAAGATGATTGTTGAGTCTCACTCCACCTAATTGGGGGCCATTCATGAGCTTCTCCTGCCCCTGCCTTTGATCATGACACGTGTGACAATAGAAGTCACAGCCATAAAGCCAGAGGTCTTCATTAAACATACCTTAACAACCACTGTGGCTGTTATCAGTCAAGATGGTTTGCTTAAGCGTTGATCAGCATCCATTTAAAACCCCAAATCTAAAAAGAAACGTGGGACGAGTGGAAATGAAAGTGGGTGTTTTTCTCATTGCCAGATCCACAGAGAGACAGTCAGCATCAAAGAACGCTTAGTATTCTTTTTCACTGCAGAGGTCTGACACCACTTAAGTTTTCTTTTCTTGCACATGTCATTTGATGCAGTGAAATGAAACCCTAATCTTTACATACAAAATGCAGCTATCAAGAATATGCGATGATAATTGCCCCCTCTCATTTTGTAGCTTTAAATTTACATTTTAAGAAAAGAAAGCAATTACGCTTAAATGACAAATTGATTGTTTCAAAAGGTTCATCAGCAAAACGAAATGACAAATACATTTCAAAAAGACTGATTTACAACAGCGAACATTTTTTACAGTGGAGATAATTCTAGAAGAGAGATATCTTTCTGACACTTTGTGACATGTTCGCACTTAAAAGACAGTTAATGGAGTGGAGAAATACAAATGAGTGCAAAGTGCTGCAAAATGACAAAATAACTTGGAAAAACAAGAGTGTAAATTTTCATTACAAAATATTAGTCTAAATTCTCATTACCTTCCTTTTAATAAACTCAGTTTTGTTGCTGAAGCAAGGCAAAGTATAAAACCTCAGACAAAAGTGAACTTCGTAACATTATTAGGCTATATAAAATAGTTTGGTTGCACAGAGCAATATTTTTCTGTGCTTTTATGGGACTGTCTATTGAATATATAAGACAAAAGTGAAAAATTCCCTCTCTTCTTAATCTCTTTAGATAAAGGGATTCCAAATGATTACAGCCGTAAATTATTTTCTAATCTCACTCAAACAACACAGAGATGTAACATTTGCCAATTTCACTCAGAGTAAAATCCTCAAATCCAGTCATGGAATTGTTTCATCTAATTTCATGTTGTGCTGGAACCAGAGAAGACCGTGTCTTGTGGACTGCTTAAAACAGGGCTGTCCAAACTCGGTCCTGGAGGGCCGGTGTCCTGCAGAGTTTAGCTCCAACCCTAATTAAACACACCTGAAGCAGCTAATCAAGCTCTTACTAGGCATACTAGAAACTTCCATGCAGGTTTGTTGAGGCAAGTTGGAGCTAAACTCTGCAGGACATCGGCCCTCCAGGACCGAGTTTGGACAGCCCTGTTTTAAAACATACACTTGTCATGAATCTGGCCTACGAACTTCCGTTAACTCACCACCAGAGGTCATTCGCTCACCACAGGGACTCTTACACTACACTAACTGTTGCAAGCCACCTCAGACTACAATTCCCATCATCCATTGCACTGACGACACACAGCTGATTGCACTGATCACACACCCTACATAAACCATGGACTTCCTCTTCCTCTCTGCCGAGTATTGTTTAGCGTATATCCTAGCGATAGCTACTCTACGGAGCCCACTCAGTTTGTTGGTCTTTCCTTGCTAGTTTTCTCGTGTTTTATACTTGCCCGTGTTTCCTGGATTAACCCTTTGCCTAGCCGTTCGGACTTTGTTTGCACCTTGTTTGGATTATTGCTGTGTAGGCTACCTGGATTATCTCTCTTTGCCTTGCCCCTGTTGGATATTCCCAGCTAACAATAAAAGGTCCCCAGAACGTCCCCTGAATGGCCTCAGCGAACGTCCCCTGGACGGCTTCGTGTAGGGTTCTTTAGACGTCAAAAGGACGTCGCTGGGACATTCGCGGGACGTTCATGAAAGATTGTGAGGACCTTTAGAGAACATTCGCTACAGGTCCCTTTAACGTCCTTTAGAGTAAACATGTCATCAGTCAGATTAGACAAAATTGAACTACCCAAGGAATAAACACACAAGCAATAGTACTTCAATAATACTTTTTATTTTTATAAACAATTTCTCTAGATGTGTGTGTGTGTGGGTGTGTGCATATGCTAGCACATGCGTACAAAAACAAAGTATACTTTGGGATTTAGTTTATTCATGTGCACTTAGGGCTGGGCGATATATCGAACGCAATGATCATGCGCAAATCGTCAGTAAAGCCGGTTCCGTGATTAGCGGTAAATCTCCATCACCTGCTTTCAAATGGAGCGGCATTTAATACACAGAGCCGTAGTTCACTGACAAGCTACGCAAAATCGAGTTTATTATCACAGATGAATCGCCTTCGATAATGAACTCAATAATGTGTAGCTTGTCAGTGAACTACGGCTCTGTGTATTAAATGCCGCTCCATTTGAAAGCAGGTGATGGAGATTTACCGCTATTTTTTATGTTTTTGAAATGAGTCTCATGTTCACCAAGAAAACTGCATTTATTTGATCATAAATAAAAACAGTAATGTTGTGAAATATTATTACAATTTAAAATAACTGTTTTCTATGTGAATATAATGTAAAAATGTAATTTATTCTTGTTTTCGCTAAGCATGATTTCTGAAGGATCATGTGACACTGGAGACTGGCGTAATGATGCTGAAAATTCAGCTCAGGGTTCCTACACATTTTCCATTTCAAAATTCAAATTTCCAAACCTCTCAGTAGATTTTCAGACCATATTTAACATAAATGGTTCATAGAGCATTATTTTCAGCTTTATATTTGGTATATATTAGTCAGCTGTAAATAATTTTATTTTCTCAGGGGGTTTTTTTCATTGATTTTCTTGAAGTGACAACATACAGTGTCCCTAATATAAAAAATAATAATAAATTAAAAATACATACTTTTACATGAACACAATAAACTTTTTTTGTGCCTTCGAGAAACTACAGATGACATGTGCATGGGAATGTTTTGCATGCTTACTAGTGGTGTGCGATATATATCGTCTGCGATAATATCGCAGTTTGACAATATCGAGTATTTTGCAAAAACCAAACAAAACACTTACAGTGTGCACGCTTACATTAGCCTACGTAATGATGAAGAGGGTTAAACAGTGCATGCGCATTTAGAGTGAGCTCTTTCACTGCATGATTCAGTCTATTAAAATGCATTAAGAATGATCACAAAATTCAAGATATGGGGGCAGAAAATTTATATATTTACGTTTCATGCTGTTTTTTCTTCAAAAATAAGCATGATTACAAATGGGATATTGATTTTATACAACAGTTCAATAAACAATAAGTTAATATTAAGAAACTTACGTTTTAGACACTATATTGCCTGTTTTTGCTACATTTCACCAACAAAAAATAATTCCAAACAGCCACAGCACTGTTTTGCGTCTCTGGAAGGTTTAAATGATTCGGTTCAGTCGCAATGATTCACTTATTAAAAGTGACTTTCTAACCCCTACTGGTGGTTTTAATTGATTATGTATTGATGATGTATTTAAATGATTATGTATTTCTAACTGGTTAAAGCACTCCATGTCCCTCTGAGCTGCATTAAATAGTGTGTAAATACATCTAAATGCCACTTCAGATGCAACTTCTGCAAATATTAATTTTGATTATACTGGTTTCTGGTTTGTTTGGTAACAGCCTAAATGTGTATTATCTTAATTGACTGATCAAATGTAACAATTTGACTAAAAAGATGTACACTTTTAGAAAAAAAATAAATGCTTTATTAAAGGTAAAAATCTATTTAAACTTAAATGGAAAGATTAATTAGTCACTGTTGTGAACGGACCACACAGAATATGAAGAATATGAAAAACTGCAGCTGTCCATGGTAGTCAGATATCAGCACAATAGTCTAATTATCTTATCTTTTCGTTATCGAAAAATATCGAGATATAATTTTTTTCCCCCAATATCACACACCTCTAATGCTTACGCATTGCAATTTCTAGTTTTATATAACCTATTTCCTTTGTGTATCACTGCCATCTATGAATAAAATGAGAGCATGGATGCACATAAATTAACAGAGATTTACCTGCGCAAAATTTTGCTGTTCTTATGGTAGTACCTCTAATATCAAGGTCTAATGTCCAATTTAACACTGTCCTCTGTGGTGGTGGAGAAACCATGACACAAAATTGGCTGATGGCATAAAATTTGCCAAGTTCAAGGGTACAGACTGGTACTGTTAAAAAAAGTGTTTAAGATTTGGCTTTCACTGGGACAGTATGCCATATTTCAAGGTCTTAGGTCTCTTTAATGAATAGACTGTGGTGACCAGGAAACCACACCACGGAATGGGCTGATGACACAACAGGTGGCTCAGTGTGGATTGTCCTATTATGCTAAATGTATAGTGTATTTTAATTAAATGAATGCAGCAGCGGTGAGCATAAAATATTTATTTAAAATACATAACAAATCTGACCCTTAAACTTTTGAATGGTAGTGTATGTTTGAGGTATTACTTACTAGTCATATGGCTCATACTGTCTAAAGATGTTCGACAGAAGATACGCTCCAACTCTAGAGCACAGCCATCAGCGTGGAAGAATCTAGGAACATAAACAATCTGTCACAGAGCCAACATTTATTATATAGTGTGTCAGTAGGAAATATCAGTTTACATTTCCAAACATTCATTTTGCCATTAATGCAATCCAGTGAATGTCTGACAACAGCCAGTGCTCCACACAGAGATCTGATCTGATCATCATCCAGTCTGTCTGGAATGACATGAAGAAACGGAGACAGACTAAATCCAGAAGAACTGTGGCACCATCTCCAAGATGCTTCATGAAAGCTACCTGCAAAGCTATACTGTTAAAATTTTTAGACTGTTAAATGCTGTTAAATGAGGATTCTGTCAAAAATGTCATACATAGAAGTTAATTGATAAAGGAAATCTATGAAGTAAATTAAATCAACATTTAGTGTGAGCATCCTTTGCATTTAAAGCAGCTTTCGCCCTCGGTGCACTTGATTCGAGTTTTTCAGTTAACTTTGCAGGGAGGTGTCTTGAAGCATTTTGGAGACGTTGCCACAGTTCTTCTGGATTTAGTCTGTCTCAGTTTGTTCTGTTTCTTCCAGACAGACTGGACGATGATCAGATCAGATCTCTGTGTGGAGCACTGGCTGTTTTCAGGCTCTTCGTGCAAACAAAAATCTCACTGGATTATTACAATTAATGGCAAAATGAATGTTTGGAAATGAAAACTGATATTTCCTACAGATACATTACAGCAAAAGATCAAAATAACTGACTTAAAACCTTTTTTTTTAGCTGGCTAAAACACTATTCAAAAAAAACTTTTGCACAATACTGTATATATATATATATATTGGGGGCTTTAAATTATGCCATGTTGGTTGGATGAAATTTAGGTAGACAACCAAGAAGTGCCAGCAAGCAGAAATAAACCTAAAGTAGCACAATAAATATTTTGTTTGAGCAACCTTTACCAGACCCAGTTCACAGGAAAACCCTGATTTCCATAAAATACACTTAAAGTCAACTTAAATGTTACAACTTGTAAAAATGTAAGTTATATTGCAAGACTAAGTGTTGTGTAATTAACAGGTGGGGACCAACATGTTGATGCATCCCTGCTCATTTTGTGCCTTGGTGACGAGACAACGACATCTCACACCTTCGCCATTGTTTCGGGCCATGCATTGAAACAGACATGTTGCTTGAGGCTGTTTATCTTTTTCAAGTCCTTTTTTGTGCTTGATGTTAGCTACATTAACATCTTCCTTCCTGGGAGTTTCTCCAGCATGCAGTATATCATATTGATGGACATGAGTCTTCGTGTGTGTGGTACTTGAGGGCAAGTTTTTTTCTGGCCACTTGTAACGTTTTAATTTTTTGTCACATGTATTGTTTGTTGTAGGTCTCTTTGTTTTGCTTAGTTTTAATGGCACAATGTTTGGACTGACTCTCATGTGGCAATAATCAATTTCGTAGTGTTATGATGCTGCAATGTTGACAGAATAGGAATCTACAGTACCTAGTTTACACAGTTTTGTGTTTTAAAGAAACTGATCTACAAAAACAGTTGTTTTATTTGTGTCTGTAGAGGTTGAATGTAATGTTTAAAAAAATTAATGTTTAAAAAGAAATGTGAAAATTCATTAAATTGATATTTACAGTTGCATTTTTTGTGTGTTGTGTAATTGTATTAAAGAAAATTAATAATTTTACATTCCTTTGTGATTGTTATTTATTATTATAAGTAATACCGGTAAATATAAAGGTAGCAAGGCAATGAGACAACAAATAACCCGATGTTTAGGTAATGTTTAACCTAGCAACAGAGTTAACCTGACCCACTGGTTGGGCCAAATAAACAACCCAGCATTCTGGGTCAAATGGCGCAACCCAGCACTTGGGTCAAAACAACCCAGCGCGCGTTCTGTCCCATAGTTACCCAGCAGCTGGGTTAAGGTTGGGTTATTTTTTAACCCAGCATTTTTAGGGTGTAAGTATGATGAACATGACATGCTTCATAACAGCTTGAGAACATGCAACCCCCTCTTTTTAAAAATAATTTAATATGCATTTGTAGTGTACTTCAAATCTTAAAGTGCACTTTTTTTTTTTTTAAACTGTACTTGAATTAAAAAAAAGGCCACTTTTAAAAGGCCTACTTAAACATAAGTGCACTTTTTAAGATGTGCCCTTTGTAATAAAAGCTTTACTTTACATTTTAAATCATGACTTAATAATCTTAAAGCACATGTTAAATACTTGATTATAATTATTTAAACTGAAGTGAAATATAAACTGAAGTATAAAAACTCTAGTGTGTTATTCAGTATTATATTTAAAGTAAATATAGTTCACCAGTACTAACTTGCAACTTCATCATTACAGATGTGAAATTACAATTTTTATTTTTTATTAAATCCATGACTTACAAGCTTCAATAGAAATTACATAAAATTCTAGATTAAATCATTGTTTTAATAATCTATTGTCAAGCTTTTATCATGACATTCTGATTTAAAGTACTTTAAAATATTAGTTTTAACTATACGCTTCCTATATTTTAAATGTTCTTAATTGCAGTTTTGCCATAAATGTGTAGTAGCTAATATATTGAAATACGTGACATGTAAGTTTCAATATGAAGTATACTTTAGTTTACCTTGAATAAAAATAACAATACCGTCTATCATGAGGAACAGCCATTGAATGACACCGTGGGAAGGTCATTATTTTCTCTATGAGAGGTTTGTAACATTAATCGTAATAGCTCTAGTTATGGATGGCAAGCTATTCAAATGTGTTAGATAAGGGCCTTCGTTGTGTATGACGTTCACACACGACAGCCATGCATGTAGCACGCAATGCAGCATTGAGTAACAGACCTAATTTTCTCAGCGTGCTCCTCTCTAAGACCTCTGATAGTGTGTTTTGTCCAGATAAGCCCTTTAGCTCTGTTAATACAGTGATGTTTTTTGTCGTTAAGCCTTTGTGCACTTTGAACAGACAGTACTGCTTTCGTCCCTCTAAAGACTGTGACATGGCATGAAACCAACACCCTGGGCAGTGCCATCTGTCAGCATGGCAGCCGCACACAGAGCGCTGGAGAGCATCACTGGACTCATAGCGTGTAGAGTTCCCTCTTCTAAAACTGAAGAATACTATTAGCTTGTATTTAAGGGTGTGCATGGATATGCTGCTTTTTTAAGTGCATTTTGTGGTATGCGGAATATGAATCATATTTTAGATGAGGGTGATCAGTCACTCATAGATGAAATGCTCCTCAGAATGACTTGGACAGTGGAATCGCTCTGTTTGCCAAGTGATTCCATTAGAAACACCCTCATTTCCTCATACAGATTAGTGGGTAGGCCTTGAAATCCAGGGCAGAGAGTTTAATGAGGAAAGTGAGAGTGGCGCTGTAATGTCACACAATTGGCATACGGAAGCCCTGAAGGGCCGCAGAGGGTTTTAATAAGAGATCTGGAAGGGAGCCTGCTCTGACACTCAGCTGTATTCCCTTCACGTCCTCATACAGTCATAATAAAGGTCCCTTATTGGCAGCTATGGTTCCATGGAGAACCTTCAACATCCATGGAAAATTTCCATTGCACAAAAGGTTTGTTATAACAGAAAAATGTTCTTTAGATTATTCAAATGTTCTTTATACATATATATATAAAATTAAAATTTACTCACTCTCAGGCTGTCTGTATGTATGAGTGTGTTTCTTAATTGGAAACCGGTTTGGAGAAATTTAGCATTTTATTACTTGCTCAGCAGTGGATCCATTGCAGTGAATGGGTGCCGTCAGGATGAGAGTCCAAACAGCTAATGAAAACATCACGATAATCCATAAGTAATCCACACCACTCCAGTCCAAAATGAATGTCTTGTGAAGCGAAAAGCATCATTAAGACCATTTATTGTAAACCGTCACGTCTGGCCAAAATAGTCCATAATCCATAATAATTCTTCATCCAGTGAAAATTCAACAAATATTTAGAACTGTTTTGGACTGTTATTGCCCGCACAATGTTTGATCTGTGCATATTTCTCTCTTGATTTAGACAAGATGACTTTTTCACTGGAGGAAGCAAATTTATGGACAGATGACTCATATTTTAGCCAGAAGCATCAGTTTTAATTTAAACATGTCTTAATGATAGATTTGTTTCTTACAAATACACATCTTATCACTTTACGAGATGGTAACTGATGGAGTGGAGTGGATTACTTGTGGATTACTGTGATGTTTTTATCAGCTATTTTGACTTTCATTCTGACGGCACCCATTCAATGCAGAGGATCCATTAGTGAACAACAATGCTCAACTTCTCCAAATCTGTTCAGATGAAGAAAATAAGCTTAGCTACATCTTGGATAACCTAAGTACATTTTCAGCTTTTTTTATTATTTTTATTATTTTGCCCATTAATTAACTTATTTTTTTATAAGGTACAATTTTACAGTATTTTTAGGGACACTTGTCAGAATTGTATAAGTTTAACAAAACAATGAGACAGACTCACACAGCACACACTCCATATCAATATCGAGCAGTCACTGTTGATATAAAGAGATATATGGAGGCTGCCACCAGCTGATAAATGACTCCTGTCATTAACTTAAGAGATAAGAAACGGTGCAGTGGGCTATTGGCATTGATCCGTCTGGGGCTATCTGAAGAAATTATTTCCTGTTGTTTGACAGAATTTCATCGATTTAGGTGGTGACACCATTAATGAGACTTCCATCTCTGTTCTTTCTATCTGTTTTCCTCTATTACATGAAACACAAACACCTCTCCCTAATGATGATTGAATTGCAAGTGATTACGGTCTGCGTTCATTAAGCCAAATTCCCAAAGAAAAGTACATTTCATTGTGAAGCGGAAAAAACACAGAAAATAATGTCCTAGCAGTTACTAATGAGAAATTGCACGCTTGGTCTGCCAGTTGTGGCAGTGACCTGAGCCAGAGGAACGGGAAGTAAGCAATGATTTCTCATTATACTTTCTCTAACAAAATCAGATTCTTCATATGTTGAAGGTGCAAATATTCAAAGAAATGCATGCAAATTATGCAAAGCATGGTTTGGTGAAAAACTCTTGTTTCAAGCATAAGCACAGCACAGACACAAAGGGATTGAACACTTACACTAACATCATGATTATCCAAAGCCCATGGGTTTTGTTAACAATAAATTAACTCTGAAGTACTTGCCAGACCTCCAAAAACAAGTCCGCTGAAGAAGTCTTCTAATAATCAAGTCCAGGAGGCAGACGCTAATGAGGAAAAGAACAGAAATAAATCCAGTGAAGGGTGTGATGTGTGTTCTTGTGGTTCCATTAGTCAATCAGCAATGTAATGGCATCATTATCCGGTCACATGACATTTCTGGTTTGGGTGTTTGGCTCAAAGTCCCAATAGATCATAAATAGTTTGTGTTCTTTAGTGTAAATGCAATTTGTCCATTATTATTATTTGTCCATTATTTGAAGTCACAGTTTATATTCCAAATCCATAGGCCTATGTGTAAAATATGAAATTCAACAAAATCTACTGAAAAGAGGGGTGTGTTTTCCAAGAGCACAGTTAGGACCAACTATGGTCGCAAGTTCTATTGTTACCAGCATAGATTTGGTGTTTCCAAATCTATAGTTCCTATGAATGTTCACTTACAGCATCACAAAGTTGTGTGGTTGGAACTACAGCTCTCAACCTGTGGCTGTTAGTATGCCATGGACTTAAATCTATCATGCACTTGTGCAAAATAAGCAAGCTAACATGTAGTGCAATCTATATACAGATTTCTTGGTAATGCTTTAGATTACAACCCGCAAAGAAATGCGTAAGTATGCTGAATTTACGGTGTACGTTTCTATAATTATAGTGTACCAATAAAGAACGTACATGTAGGTATAAGGAAACGTTAAGTTTGTGTAATAAGGGGGTAACAACTAGATATGCAACCTGCAAAGGACTGCGTAAGTAAACTGAAGTTACAGTTTACCATTTTGATCCATGTCCTCAAGCACCATTTTGACTAGTTCACAGTTCCCGGTTTCAATCGTCGCTCAATGTTGTGAGAACATACTCAGACAAAACCCTCCAGTTTTAAAAGAACACATTCCAGTCAGTTTCAAAAATCTCTCTCCTCTTCACTTCGATTAGTTTTCTTGTATTTTCGACACATTCTTGTCATGGAAACACGGATAGACTCGTCTCAAGCGCCATTCCAGTTCCCGATCAGCATATTCACTGTTCCAGTTTTAAACAAACACACTCCAGACAGTTTCAAAGTTGTCTCTCGATTATTTTTTCCTATTTTCTACACGTTTCCATCTTAAGTACCACAGACATGGATTTCGTCGCACACAGACACATTCCTAACCTATGACGTCACTTTGTAGGCGGATCGGCTGTTAGCATGAAACTGGTTCCCTCGACAAAAAGCCAATAGGATTTTTCCATAGGCTTTTGGATGATCGCAAAAAGTAAGCTCTGTGTTCAATCATAGTACATGAAACTTATTTATCCATCAAGATAATCTTCACAAAATAACATAACTTTGACGAATTTTGAAGCCTAAATAAAAGCGCCAGAACTGAAAAGCTAAACTTAGGCTATAAACGAACTACAGCACCACGGTCGCTCGCCTTTAACGTCACGACCACCGCGCTCCCGACAACTTTCAAACTTATTTTTAATGTCCAGTGAAAAGGATTTACTGTGTATGAATTTTAATCCACGCTACATGAACCGTTTCATATAAACTGGAATAAATACAAAACTAGAGCCAAATTGAATGAGACAGTAGTAATAAATAGTATAATGAATAAATGAAATAATCATAACTGAAGGACATTTCGTAGAAGCAAGGGTATTTTATCCTTGCTTCTACAATCTATATGCTTTCTAACAGCTTGTGGCCATAGACATTGAATTTTAACGTGGCTTTAAGCACTATGCATCATTAAAGTTTAACTTTCACCAAATGTGGTGTTTACATGTAATAATCGTAATATGAGTTTACCTTATGGTACGAACCCGTCTCCGCATCAGTAAAGTTAAGCGATAAACTCGAGCATCTTCCCTCCGAAGACATGTCGCATTTCGGGGCAAAGCAAAAAAACATTGTCGAACAGCAATATAAAATGTGGGAAACTATTCGTTGGTTATTCTACAATTAATTGAATTACAAATTATGCTACAACTGGAAAATACTGTAAATTGATAAACTGTTTGGCGTGATGATGTGTGAACCACGGACCTTATTTAAGGGATTTAACCAAAATCCCATTCAAAAAACCCATTGACTCTGGGACGATGGAACCGGAAGTGCGAAAATACTAACTCGCTTCCGGGTTTTCGCCTACAAAGTGACATCATAGGTGAGCCCATCAACACATTTCTGTCAGGACCACTATCGTCAAAATGATAGATACTTTGCATAAAGTCTGGTTTGGTGGTATGGTTCTGTTCTGTGCAAAAACTCCCTGCCCATCCATGCAGCCTGTCATGAATGAGCAGGGAAAGTAGCAATAATAACCCCTCTAGGGTAAACAGAACAGAACAAAGCAGATATCATTAATATACTTAATGATATTTAAGTGTAACATTATTCAAGAAAAGAAGTTTCAGCAAGGAATATCAGAAAGCCAAGTCCTGACTGTGCGAAAGGAGGATTTGGGAATGGAGGAGGGTAATTTGCTCCTGAGCAAGCGGAAAAAGCTGCTGATTAATACTGAATAGAGATTATATAGGGATGCCACGATAGGTGTCGTATTCCTGGTAGATGTGATCAGCTGAGAATCAGCTGATGCAAGTTTGACTCACGTGACCTGCCAGAACTAACGCTAACACTTAATTTTTAATTTTCCAAAACACTGACAACTGACTGATTCCTGTCGCTCAGACAAATTAAATTTGCGAGAAAAGCACTAACCTCCAGCTGGCAGAGAGCATGCCAGTCTGATCAGTGACAAAAGCTGCTTTACTACTCCTCTTATGATGCCTCATCTCACAATGTCAAATGAAATAAGTTGTTTGATAAACACCACAGAGGGTTTAATTATAGTAATGATCTCATCTCCCACATCAGCCTGCCTCACATGGTGCAAAGCCACATCCACAGTCAGATTAAAATCCCTCTCCCTCCCTCCCTCCACGTCTCTGCTGCTTTCTCTGCCAGACACCTGCTGCAACAGCCTCTTAACACTGCAAATTCACAAAGACAAATTAATATATCTGCACTTTAAAGGAAGGACTGTGTAGAGAAGACACTGCAAGAGTTGTTTTGGCCTGTGGCACAACAGGAAAGACTTCCTGAGTAGGTACATGGGGATTCTCAGAGGATTTGCGGAAGTATTGGTTTTCCTGCCAAGGAATTACTTCTCATTAGTGACTGTGCATGCTGTTGTCACTTTGAAAACACAACAGGAGAGGATGGTCATATTGGGACATTGGTGTGAGGTGTAAGCTAGAAACCCACTAATTACCAGAGGCAAAATGATTCTCAGTTGCATCTCAGTTTTTTAGCAACCATGTAGGGGCGGAAATCTTTGGCAAGTTGAGGTTGCTCGATGCCAACAAGATCATATTAAAATATGTATATGACCTGCCAATAGCTTTCCTTCTGTGTAAGTGAAATTTCGCATCAGAGTGACAGTAAATTTTGTTTTTGTCAGTCAGTGTTTTGTTTTCCCAAAAAAGCAGTGTGCTTAATTGTATTAAATGTGCGCTTGTAGTGTACTTCAAATCTTGAGTGTTAAAAAAATTTACTTGCAGATAATATAATAATAATAAAAATTAAAATGAAAATAAAAACAATTTAAATGTACTGTACTTAAAGAAAGTTAACTGTTTCCCGACAAAATAAAAAATGTGCACTTTATAATGTCAAACTAAACATTTACTTTAAAGTACATGATCCCACTTTATATTGTGTGGCCTTAACTACTATGTACTTACATTGAAATTAATCATTTGGTACAATGCACTTATTGTGTACATGCATGTTTTTACATTGTACTTATATTTTTAAAAGTACCTGCATGCAATTACATCTGTAATTCATTTCTGTAATTACACTGTTGACCAATCTCTTACATCTTAACCCACCCTTAAACCTATCCACACCACCAAACCTGTCCCTAACCTTACCCGTATCCCACCTTAATAACAGCAAAAGTGTTTTGCAATACAATACGATCACAATAAGTACATTTTACTTGTTTTTTTTTTTTATGTACGTACATAGTAGTTAAGGCCACCTAATATAAAGTGGGACCAAGTACATTTTAAAACATTGTTTTAATAATGTTTTCACGATTTAACAGTGGGGTATGTCATTTTTCAAAAGCGCTTTAGAAAACTCGGGCCGAGTACCAAAACAAACTTGTAGCCAATCAGCAGTAAGGGGCGTGTCTACTCATGATGTGGAGGAGAGAGCGTTCGGTGAACAGCCAAAGTCTGCCTACACTGGACGTGATAAAACGACCGTTGAAAATCATTTTAAATTTGTGTCAGCACGTCATAAATAGAACGCGCCAGCAGTTATCTGTCGGAGATTTGTTGCGCCGCTCGCGTCCGGTGTAGACATGGTGGTTTGCTTTGTTTCACAGAATTAATCGTTGCCTGGGTTACGTAGGCTACGTATGTGTGGGGCGGAGCTATCAAAATAGAGGCGAGACCCTTTTGGGGTGGGGCCTGTTTGTTTTGATGATTTCAAATATCAACATAATATCAACAGAAATCACTTACCCCACCTCGTACTACTTTTATTTGTTTATTTAGTCATTTAGCAGACGCTTTTATCCAAACAAAAATCAAAACCAACAAAAGAGCAACAACGTGCAAGCGCTATTACAAGTCTTGGTTAGCCTAATGCAGTACAGATAATTATTATTATTATTATTATTTTATTTTTTTTAAATAAAAAGACATATAGATAAAATAAAATTAGAATAGAGAGTGCTAGAGTTAGAGGGTCAAGTAAAGATGGAACAGATGAGTTTTTAGCCGTTTCTTGAAGATGGGTAAGGATTCGGCTACACGGATTGAGTTGGGCAGGTCATTCCACCAGATGGGAACAGTTAATGAAAAAGTCTGTGAAAGTGTTTTTGTGTGTCTTTGGGATGGTACAATAATGCGTCGTTCACTTGAAAAACGCAAGCTTCTAGAGGGCATATAAGTCTGAAGTAATGAATTTAGGTAAAGGGGTGCAGAGCCAGTGGTGGTTCTGTAGATGTTCACTTTGATGTGTTGTTTAACATACTAAAGCATGTAAAGTACTTGAAAATAATTGAACTGTATCGTGTTATTTGATATCACATTTAAAGTTAATATATGTTAAATGGACTAAATTGCAGCTTCATCATTACAAATTAATAATTATAAATGTTTTTAAATGCATGACATACAAATTTCAATAGAAATTACATACATTTTAGTTAATAAAATAAAATCAAAATAAAATACAAATTTTAGTTTATCATAAATGCTTGTCAGTACATTGAACATTACACTTCACTCATATTTCAAAGACAACTGAAGTAACTATGAAATTACATATTAAGTCCATCTAATTGCATTTAAAATATTTTTTTCAATGATAAAACTTTTTCATGTAGTTGTAAATAACATGCAAATAAGTCTCCGAAAACATTACATTCAGTTCGCACTTAAGATTAATTTTGAAGTATATAATTTTCCAAAGAAATTCACTACAAAAGTATGCTAAAATAAACGTAAATCTATGTGTGTTTCAAGCATCTTATAAATATGTCCCACAATTAAGATTCCTATGTAAATACATTTATTCTCTTCATAAATATTTATGATGGCGATCCAGTGTTAAATAAGTTACTTTGAAACTAAAGATTAAGTTAAAAGCCACTTATATCATTCAAAAAAATAAAAGAATAATGCAAAGAAAAAGCCACTAGCAAAAATAGCTAACTACATTTAAGCTGGAGAGCAGTCTCTTTTAAATATGCTAGCGAGTTAAATAATCAGACAAAACAGCTAACTTCCAGTTACTGGAATAAGCAGCTCTGTTTTGAGTTATATATGGCTAAATGTGAACAGTTTAACTAGTTTAACTCAACAAGATTCCCTTCCATTGCTCTGTCATGACATTAGTTGAAAGTGAAAACTGACCATATAACAGACAATTGCCACCATGCCATTATACCAGCCCCTGCAGCAAAGCTGAGAATGCAAGTAGTCGCGTTATGAATTCCGTTCTGACACCTTTCAGAATGCAACGATGCGTGAAATTGAGCTTTTGTAGCTGGAAGTGTTTGCATTCATGTACTTGCGTAGAGTATGTTTGGGTTTTATTCGTTAGAGTTGACGTTGTGATTTGAAGAAACCAGTGATTGCTTTTATTCGTCTGTCATCCCGGTGTATATACCTTTGTCCAGCTGAGGAAAGCCTGACATCATTCAGGAGAACACTGGAAATGAGAGTGCCTGACAGAGCGCTTTAGTGGCCCTGACAGTGACTTCTTGGCCTCAGGAGAGATAGAAGAGCAGAGAGCAGTACGTTACAACAAATATCTTCATTCAGTCTCCACCGGGTGAAGAGCAGGTGAGATTTATAACAGGACTCTGTCCTCATTTCCCTCAGGATACAAGCCACTGAGATGTTTTTGTTTTTATTCCTCTTTTTTTTCTTCCTTTCTTCCATTTTTGCGGTCTTCTTGCTTGGACTGTGATGTAAAAATATTAGAGCTGTCAAAGCTGATGTATTTACTTATAAGATTAGTTAAATATTATAAATATTATAAATAAGTCTGTTAAACCTATTTAATGCATTTAGCTAATTAGCAATGCTGCACACAATTTGTGCTACGAATATAAATGTTAACTCAATGTTTGTGCCTTATTGGGAAGTCAATTGCTTACTTTTCTAAGCAATCACACTTAGAATTTTCAACATTGGCTGAAGGAGGAACTCCTAGTGAATATCAGCTCATGTTCTCTGAACATTCTGAAAGTCCTTATCCAGTAATCACAAACCACTGTAGGTCATGAAAAAGTCATGAAATTGGTCAAAAATTGTGGGAAGCTATGTGTTGGGTAATACCACAGTTTCAGGGTGCTGAACACACATTTTATTATCAGAATGTCCAGATGAGAAATCACATGAACATTAGTGAAAGAAAACATTTTGAGGACCCTTTTGACCTTAGCAAGCTCTATTAACCCCACGATGAGATCTGGGTAATATTGATCTATAGTTCCTTATTTACTGCCTGTGCTATACAGAGTGTGAAGGAGAGACGACAGCGGAGGAACAAACAGAAGAGTACAAATCATGAGCTCCTGTTAAACGTCACTGCAAGTGATATTGAGCAACCATTGCTGGAGTTGATATGAGGATTTCAATATCAATATCGAGCAGTCAGTGTTGAGCTGTGGAGATATTTGGAGGCTGTCACCAGTTGATAAATGGAGTGTTTTGATTCCTGTCATTAACTTAACAGATAATAAATGGTGCAGTGGGCTATTGGCATTGATCCGTGTGGGGCAAGCTGAAGGAATTATTTCCTATTGTTTGACTCACACAACACAAATTCATTGATTTAGGTGCTGACACCATTAATGGGAACTTCCATCTCTGTTCTTTCTGTATCATATGCTATCAGTGAAAAGTCTGGAATAATTAAGATTTTTTATTGTTTAAAAGAAGTAATAATAATAATAATAATATTTTTTATTTATATAGCGCCTTTCCAACACCCAAGGTCACTTTGCAAGTCAGGCTTAAGGAACAGAAACAAATAAACATCAATACCAGAAGACAGAGGATACAAGAGCTAAGAGTAATGTACAGAGATCACTGACAAGATTAGATTAGAGATACATAGAGAGTGTAGATAAACGTCCATAACAGGGTACAATTCACAAACTATGAACTGAAGAGAAATACTCAGAGAAAAAATTAGTTTTTAAGAGGTTTTTAAAGGAGAGAAGAGAGGATGCTTGACGGATGTTTTGGGGATGAGCACTCCACAATCTGGGAGCAACAACACTGAAAGCCCTAGCTCCCATAGTCACCAGACAAAACTTAGGGGTGACTAGCAATCCCTCACTAGAAGATCATAAGGAGCGGACAGGTACATAAGGCCAAAGTAAATCAGATAGATATGTAGGGCCAAGGTTATGGAGAGACTTATAAGTGAAAATTAGTATCTTCTAGTTTATACGAATAGAAACCGGGAGCCAATGAAGGTGGTAGATGATAGGGGTAATGTGATCATTCTTTCTTGTGTGGGCAATCAAGCGAGCAGCAGAGTTTTGAACATATTGTAGTCGTTTGATATTATTAGCTGACAGGCCATAAAGAAGTGAATTACAGTAATCTAATTGAGACGTAACAAAGGCATGTGTAACAGTTTCAACATCCTGCTGATTGAGAGAGGATCGAATACGAGCGATATTACGTAAGTGAAAAAAAGCAGTCTTTACCACTTTACCAATGTGATCGTTGAATGAAAGAGTGGAATCAATGAGAACCAAGATTGCAAACTTTGGTGGAGGGCATAATCAGATCGCCATCCAGATCCATCAGTTGACCAGAAAGCTTAGATACAACAGCTTTAGAGCCAATCAGAATTATCTCAGTTTTATCAGAGTTAAATTTAAGGTAATTTGCCTCTAGCCAAAGGTTGAGTTCCTTGATGCAATTTGTTAATGTAGGCGGAGGAAACACTGAAGTGGAAGGTGTGGTAAAATAAATCTGAATGTCATCTGCGTAACAGTGGAAGTTAAACCTATAGTGCTTGATTATTTGTCCAATTGGTAGCATGTAAATGGTGAAGAGGAGGGGGCCCAAAACAGAACCCTGAGGTACACCAGAACTGATGGATTTGGTAGATGATCTGTGCTTCTGATATATAACAAATTGTTGCCTCCCAGTAAAATAGGAGGAAAACCATTCAAGGGCTATGCCAGTAATTCGAATTGCTGAGAGCCGTGAGAGGAGTATCTCATGATAAACAGTGTCAAAAGCTGAGCTGAGCTCTAACAAAAGGAGGATACTAAGAGCACCAGAATCAGAAGCTAAAAGAAGATCATTAATAACCTTAACCAGGGCTGTTTCAGTACTGTGTAATGGACGAAAGCCAGACTGGAAGGGCTCGTAGAGGTTGTGTGCAGTTAAGAAGGCCTGTAACTGGGAGGCTACAACTTTTTCTAGTATCTTGGAGAGAAAAGATAAATTCAAAATAGGCCTATAGCTACTTAGGGAAGATGGATCGAGACCATGCTTTTTAAGAACTGGAGTAACAACAGCAATTTTAAGCTTAGATGGTACCGTTCCGGATGACATTGATGTATTAATGAAGTGAGTGATGGGTAGTGACAGAGCAGGCAAGCAATTCTTCAGTAAAGAGGTAGGCGCAGGATCAAGAAGACTAGTGGAGGAATTGGACAGCCCAATCATCTCATAAACCACTGTGGGGGAAATAGAGTCAAAACTATGGAAACTATGAGCATGGCATAAAGAGAGAAATTCAGTAGTGGGAACAGAGGTAGTGTGTTGACAGGTATAAGATGTTTTACTCTGAAAGACGTTCAGGAATGCATCACACATTAGAACAGAGCCTTCTAGAGACTGTGCAGGAGGCTGAATTAACTTTTTAATTGAAGTAAATAATGTCCTAGGCATGTTTTTGGACTTATTAATAAAAGAAGAGAAGTAAGATGAGCGAGCTGCATTAAGAGCGTACATGTACTGCTTAATGTGTTCAGTATATGCCAAGGAGTGAACAATAAGGCCAGTTTTCTTATAAAGCCTTTCTAGCTGGCGGCCCTTGGTTTTCATTGCCCTAAGCTCAGTGTTGAGCCAAGGGGAACTGCGCGAGTAAGGGACCTGTCTAGATTTTAAGGGAGCAACATGATTCTAAATAGTAGAAATACTTTCATCATAGACATTAAGAATGTCTTCAGCACTGGAAAAACTGCAGCAGTCAGAAAGGGGGGAATCACTGAGTGCAGCAGAAAATAACAGAGGATCAACCAACTTCCATGCACGATAAACAATCAAAGTTTTCACAGCAAGGTTTGGAATGTAAAAATCACAAGAGAATTCAGTTAGTCTATGATCAGAGATACCTATGTCAGAGCCTTTAAAGGCGGTAATGTCGATAACCTGTAGAGCAGACCAAATCCAGTATATGGCCATGTACATGAGTTGGAAACTCAATATGTTGCTGCAGATTGAAACAATCCAGGACAGACATGAACTCAAGAGCATGAGTAGTATCAGTATCAATATGAATATTGAAATCCCCTAGCAATAGCATAGCTGTAGATTGGGCAGAAGCAATTGTCAGCAATTCACACAAGTCTGATAGAAATTGCATGTTCGTTTTAGGAGGACGATAGACCAGTATTATGAGCAGTGATGAGTGACTAATGATTTTAAATGCCAAATAGTCAAACGATGTCACCTCATGGAAAGGAGATAGCTCGATATGAAGACTCTGGCTATAGACCACCACCAGGCCCCCAACCCTGCCTCCAATTCGGGGTCTCTTATGCTCACAAAGACTGCATTTATTTGATCAAAAATACAGTAAAAAAAACAGTAAAATTGTAAAATATTATTACAATTTAATGTTAAAAACATTTTAAAAATCCTATTTGTTAGTATTTCTGTGGAAATCATAGTGTACTACCACTCAAAAGTTTGTGGTGAGAAAATTAATAGTTTTAATCCACAATAATGCACTAAATTGGTCAAAAGTTAAATGTATAGTGTTACAAAAAAATGTATTTGTCAAATAAATGCTGTTCAAAGGATTCTGAAAAAAAATCACGATTTCCACAAAAATATTAAGCAACAAAACCTGTTTTCAACATTAATATAAGAAGAAACATTATTAATTATTAAGCCACAAATCAGCATACTTATGATAATTAATTCTCAAGGATCATGTGACACTGAAGACTGGATTAATGATGCTGAAAAGTCAGCTTTGCATCACATGAATAAACTGCAGTTTAAAATATATTAAATAGAAAACAGTCGTTTTATATACTGTTGTTTACTGTATCTTTGATCAAATAAATGCAGCATTTTTGAGTGCATGTGACTTTATTATTCCAAACTTGACCAGTAGTGTATTTTCTCTTATTTCAGCTGTTGTAATGAGCACACTTTTTCTATGGTAAATGCAAGAAATTATGGTCTGGATTCATGAAGCCAAATTCACAAATAAATGTAGATTCCATTATGAAGGGGAAAAACAGAGATAATAATGTTTCATCAGTTACTAAAGAGAAACAAAAAATACAGAATTCCGAAAATGTTAGGATAAATTTGAATAAAATGAACACTAAAAGACTTTCAAATCGCATGAGCCATTATTTTATTCGCAATAGAACATAGAGAACATAAAAAATGTTTAAACTGAGAAATTTTACACTTTTATCCACTAAATGAGCTCATTTCAAATTTTATGTCTGCTACAGGTCTAAAAAAAGTTGGCATGGGGGCAACAAAGGGCTGAAAAAGCAAGAAATTTTGAAAAGATTAAGCTGGGAGAACATCTAGCAACTAATTTAGTTAATTGACATCAGGTCTGTAACATGATTAGCTATAAAAGGGATGTCTTAGAGAGGCAGAGTCTCTCAGAAATAAAGATGGGCAGAGGCTCTCCAATCTGTGAAAGAGTGCGTAAAAGATTGTGGAATACTTTAAAAACAACATTCCGCAATATCAAATTGCAAAGGCTTTGCAAATCTCATAATCTACAGTGCATAACATCATCAACAGATTCAGAGAAACTTTAGAAATCTCTGTGTGTAAGGGACAAGGCCGAAGACCTTTGTTGGATGCCCATAGTCTTTGGGCCCTCAGACGACACTGCATCACTCATCAGCATGTTTCTGTCATTGACTTTACTAAATGGGCCCAGGAATACTTCCAGAAACTACTGTCTGTAAACACAATCCGCTGTGCCATCTGCAGATGCCAACTAAAGCTCTATCATGCAAGAAGGAAGCCATATGTGAACATGGTCCAGAAGCGCCGTCGTGTCCTGTGGGCCAAGGCTCATTTAAAATGGACTGTTTCACGGTGGAAAAGTGTTCTATGGTCAGACGAGTCCAAATTTGACATTCTTATTGGAAATCACGGATGCCGTGTCCTCTGAGCTAAAGAGGAGGGAAACCTTCCAGCATGTTATCAGCGTTCAGTTCAAAAGCCAGCATCTCTGATGGTATGGGGGTGCATAAGTGCATACGGTATGGGCATCTTGCATGTTTTGGAAGGCACTATGAATGCTGAAAGGTATATAAAGGTTTTAAAGCAACATATGCTCCCCTCCAGACGACGTCTATTTCAGGGAAAGCCTTGTGTATTTCAACAGGACAATGCAAAACCACATACTGCAGCTATTACAACAGCATGGCTTCATAGTAGTCCGGGTGCTGAATTGGCCTGCCTGCAGTCCAGATCTTTCACCTATAGAGAACATTTGGTGCATCATTAAACGAAAAATACATCAAAGACGAGCACAAACTCTTCAGCAGCTGGAAACCTATGTCAGGCAAGAATGGGACCAAATTCTAACACTAAAACTCCACAAACACATAACCTCGATGCCCAGACGTCTTTAAACTGTTTTGAAAAGAAGAGGAGATGCTACATCAAGGTAAACATGCCCCCGACCTGCTGCAGGCATAAAATTTGAAATGAGCTTTTTTTTTTTTGCATAAAATAGTACAATTTCTCATTTTAAACATTTGTTATGTTATCTATGTTCTATTGTGAATAAAATATTGGCTCGTGTTAGTTGAAATTCTTTTTGTTTTCATTTTATTCAAAAAAAAAAAAAACGTCCCAACATTTCCGGAATTCGGGTTGTAATAATAATAATAATAAAAAAATAGGTTTGCTATGTCCCTGGTTGGAAAACTAGGGACTCATCTGGGCCTTTTGGAATCAGCAAGAAACAGCATTTTACTTGCCACTGTCTTGTATCTAATGAATTATTCAAGCTTGAGCATGTTTCCTGATGTGAGTCCATTTTCTAGATTGTTGCTGGAACATCCTGAGCTGCAGCGCTCACACTGTGAGCAGAGTTTCCCTGCACGCCATTTTCTGTAATGAGCTGCTGGGTAGAGTGAATGAATGCTGAAAAATCGGCTTGAAACTTTTTGACTGTGTGCAATGGTTTTTGATTCATGATGTCATAAAGGGCCACTTCAGGCAATTACACATGCATTAGCCCATGCAGCGTAGGAAACCCTCCGCTCGCTCTCAGGGCTCCGTTTACGCCAGCCTATCTCCTGCAATTGCCGGAAATTAACTTTGCTTTAACAGGCATCAAATCCATTTGGAAAACAATTGATCAACTTCACCCTCATGCCACTAACAGCTGGATTGGCTGAAGTCATTTGCAGTCAACATTAACAGTAAGTCTACTGTATTTTCTAGACCAGGGGTCTCAAATCACAGTCCTGCACCTGAAGTTGATAGTTTATCTTTAAAAAAAAAAAAAAAAAAAAAAGCATGTTTTAATGCACTGCAACTTCTCCAGCCAATGTATTTATCCAGCACTAAAGTGCATGTTAATTGCTAATAAATTAAAATGTATTATAGTATAAATTTATAATTAATGTAGTTATCTGGACTTTAGAGTGCGTTTTTGACTTAAGTAGGATTTAAGTCCATCTTTATATGTAGTTACTTATTTTGTCTTTGAAATATGGTTAAAGTGCATGAGAATGAGAGCTCAAACATCTCATTAAAACAAATAGAGTTCATCGGTTACGTCTTGTAAAGCATGTTTGTAATAAACAAATCCATCAAAATATTTCACTTTAAACTGTTGGAAAATATAAGTTCTCTATCCATATTTTTATTTTCTCCAAGGTAAAAGGCATCTTGTCTGAATCAGGAGAGAAATATGTGAAGATTAAGCACCAAGCGAAAAATGTTTAGAATAGTTGTAAATAAATATGTCGGTACAGTAGATTTTTATCTGAGAGCATAACAGGAGATGGAGTTTTTCACTAGAGGAAACATTATTATTATGGATTATGGACTTATATTTTGGCCCAAAGTGATGGTTTAAAGTTAAAACAACTTAAAGTTTAATTTGTTTCATACAAACACACAGTTTATCCCTTCACAAGACATTAATTGATGGATTGAAGACTGGAGTCTGGCATCGTGTGGATTACTTGTGTATTATTATTATGTTTTTATCAACTATTTGAACTCTCATTCTGACGGCACCCATTCACTGCAAATGCACTGGTGAGCAATGTAATATCAAATAATAAAACAAAGTTAAATTTATAATCAAGCACGTCATGTAATTTAGTATGTTAGTCAATATCAAAATGTGTACTTTTTTAAAGTTTATAAAAACAATGATTTGAAATGTACTTCTTAAGTGTACTTAATTTTGTTAACAGTCATGACAATATACTTTACGTACACTTACAGCGGTGGCCAAAATTATTATAACACTTGACATAGTTAAGAGGTTTCAGTTGTTTTTGTTGAATTGGACATTACAATACCCATAAAACTATTTTCAGAACTACCTACGACGGAAGGAATCAAAGTGAATAAAAACAGTACGACTCACTTCATCTGATATGTTTAATGAACATTATGAAATGAAATCATGTTTTGGAGGCAAAAAAGGATCTGTCAGGTGTTCTAATAATTTTGGCCACCACTGTAAATGTCCTTATATAAGATTTGAAGTACACTACAAGTGCACATTCAATACAATATATTCTTTTTTTCTTTCTTTTTTTTTAGTCATACTCATACAAGAGTATGACTAAAGAAACTGACTAATATTGTTTTTATGTTTAAACTGACAGATCTGGTCTATTAACTGTTGTTATAAAGAGCGATGTCGAAAAACCCCCTTTTTTTTAGGATAAAATTCTCTTTTAGCACACTTCCTTGTGAGATTAGTGTGGAGGAGGAGAAAAACTGTGACAAGGTAATGCTTTTTTCTTATCAGTACTACCCTGCATTGTAGACCTCCTAACTGTGAGTCACCAGTGAATCCTACAACAAACTCAAAGATAGGACATTCGGTGAAAAGCACAAAGCAACGTGTGACTCATCTCCTCTTGTAAATAAAAAGCACAAGAACTTTGACAAACTATAGAAACAGGGAGAATTTATTTAAAGCACTTTGTCCCCTACATAGAAAAATATGATTGATTTAAGTCAACAATAATAAATAGAGTACCTGTATTCTTGCAGGCCCCGCTGATGCGTACAGTAGTACAATCAATATCCAGTTTTCGCAACACAGCAAAGGCACGGGTATTTACCGTAAATCTGCAGTCTGATGGAGCGGAAGGGCATGGGTGGCGTGTGAGGGGTCAACTCAATATGACCTGGAGGAGCATTTCTTTATAAAGACGGGACACATTGGGAATTACATTGTGACGGCAGCGACTGGTACAATGGATCGTACAACCTTTCACTTATTTTTTTTTCTTTGAGTGATTGATGCTGAATTGGACATTGGATTCTTATTTCAGGGCTGACCAGAATGTGACATTTTACAAGATAAATATTGTTTTCAATAACAGGAAGTGTCAACAAATATTCAATCCGTGAGAATCTTCTGCAACAGATGCCTCCTTTTTTTAATGGTCCCTTGGGTGGATCTCAATGCAAATGTACATATAGTCATGTTTTTTTGTAACAGTATCTAGTGCAATTTTTTTTTTTTTTTTTGAAAAGTGAGAAAAGTGATTTGCGTTCAGGGCAGGAAAGCGTCCTGGTATACAATATGTTTAAGCGAGTCATAATATGCACCATTTGTTATGTGACAATTATAAATGCAGCAGTTAAACACACTGATCATTTCTCACTGTAACCACACAAAATACTCCCTCGCACCCCTATCGAGCATTCAACCTCACTACAAGCAAATCAGTGTTTCGAAATTAAAAAATAATGCAATTTTCGATTTTATATTGTAAAACATACGTAGGCTGTAGGTCGTGTTTTGTCTTCATTAAAAACAAAGATTTTTTTTTTAATTATTTTAAATATCTGTGAAATTATAAGGCTTAAAAGTCCCTCGTCTTGATGGCCTCCCCACACTTCAGTCCAGCAGAAGAGTCTTTGGAAAGCTCATTCAGTTCTCGTCTTTTCAAAACTCCATCGAATGGTTTCAGAAGGTTCAAAGCTGCGTAGCGCCATGGACTGCTAGCCATAGATCTTTAGTGAAGAAAAAGCCCTGATTGTCAAAAAAAGGTCTTTATCGTGACCGTTTGTTTTAGGCTATAAAGCAAGGGGGTCATCGCAATTGTCTACCAATGTCTTTTGTTACTCTTTTAAGCAGTTCAAGCATGTTTGGTCGAGTTTTCGCCACCAGTCTGATGGGTGTGTTGCTGATGTCATTGGTTTTCACGGTTCTCTGCTGTATGACTTATCAAAAAGAAGAATTAAAGCTTTGATTTCATAGTCTTCAGCAGAGACGTGGGCTTCAGCTTTGTTCCTCTGGACACACATGTAGCAGAGCAGCATGTTGGCTGTTGAGGCTCAAATGACTAGACAGAGCCATTCTCCTGTGTGCTAAAATACATTGAAACAGTTCTCAGATGTTCCTCTGTGCTGTGAGGTACTTGAGAGCAGCAGAACCGTACTTTCGAGAAAGGTCTTGGTGGAACTCGTCCTTCAGAGTTGTCAAGCAGTAGCGGTAACTCGGACTGGAGCGAAACTTTGAGATGTCAAAGCTGGGCGCGTGGGGCATGTGGATCATGAAGGCATTTGGTAACACAATAAGATCGTACTCCTTTGGAACAAGGAAATGTGACAGGTTAGGGACAATTAAACTGGTAGTAGAAACATGCCAAATGTCTTTAAAAACTTACCTGAGCATCAAGCTCCATGATATGGGATACTTTGTTCCAGCCAAAGCCAACAAATCTGTGGTCATACTCAGGACAGTCCCGTCGCACCACAACGTACGGCTCAAAATCTGCCTCCCACTCCACCTTGTATGGCGTTGTGGCTGTTCTCCACTTGGCGTAATTGGTTGGCGCGTGACCCTTTGTCCAGACGTGATACCTATCATTTAGGAGAGAAGTAAATGAATAAATTTGAACATTTTGAGTGGACTTTTAATAATGGGCTAAAGACTTCATGCTCATGTTTTAATTGAATATACTTATTCAAAAATACATCATCTTTAAATATCATCTTATATAAAATGGATTCCAAAACTTTGTTTTTGTTAGACGAACCCCTGGAAGTGCCAACCCTTAAGTCAATATTGAAATAATTTAACAACTCATTTTCATGGTTTTCTAATGCTGGTAAATGTACCAATTAAATAAAATCAATTAATTAAATAATAAAAATGTAAAATAAAAATTAATTTAAAATGTTACAATAAAATATATACATATTTTTAGTTGATTTTAACATTTTACATTTATTTTAATTTTACGATTTAGTTAATTAATACGCTTTTTATTAACTCATGAAACCTTGCTCCATAATGAGCATGTTTTTAATTTCTAAATTGAAATTTAATTTGATATTTTTGGGGGAAAAAAATGGCAAGGGGATATGGCCTTGATAGAAAAAAAAGCAGTAATAAAAAGTCCATTAAAATGTAATATTTATTATTATTATTATACTGTATATATAAAAAACTACTACACTGATTATTGATGTTTGATTTACAATATACAATAAGGAAATACAATAAGAAAAGATGACCCCTGTTGAAGTCAACACGTCTCTTAAAATATTAGATAATTTGACATTTTTATGACAAAAAAGGTTAGACCACTTTTTAAAATGTCATGTGGTGTGGCTCCCCAAAAACTCACTTATATTTATTAATCTTTTTTTAAATGTTTAAGATGTGTACACTCACATATGTTCCATGTGTAAAAAAAAGTTGAGTTTTTTTATGCTTTGCCTTTAGTTTAAATGAAAAATAAATTAATTGAAATATTTCTTGAAAAAAAAAAAAAATCTCAAAACCACATGAAAACAACATGAATACAAAGAGTACAATTTGTAAAAATGTGGCATGTGAATGTCTACAAGAATGTCCCTTTTCTTGATTGGGGATGCCCTTATTTGTTTTTCACTCTAATATCAATTCTAAACACCCTGGAGATTGATAATGAGATGATTATTTTGAATGTCTGCTGTACCTGAAGGTGTAGAGAGTCCCCATGTCCAGCATAGACAGCAGCTCGGCCTTGGATTTGGGGAAGGAGAGGCGATATCTCAGCGTCTCAAAGGCGGGCACAACCAGAGCCTTCTTGGTATTGGCCATGTCCAGTTGCACTATACTTTTTCTAAGTAAAAAAACACAGAGGTATATTACAAAACTGGAACCAGTACATTAACAGACAATTCATAAGAAATTCACAGCTAACCTGAGGTAATCGTAGAGGCCGTACATGGGCAGAAAATCCACATCAGTCAGAAAAACGTAGGGTGTGTTGACGTTGCGGAGCGCCAAATTGCGTACCAGATTGACAGGGTAGAACTGACCCTCCTTATAAACGATATGATAGCCCACATTCTTGCGGTTCTTGAGGACTTCAGAGGCCTGAGCGTAACGCAGGAACTGCTGGGCCTCGGCATCAGACATGTACAGGGCCAAACTAATGGGGCCCTCCCAGTGTTTACAGATGGCCTCCAGCATCTGCAGTCTGTGGACAAATACAAAGCATCTCTGGTGACATTTTGGGCAGTAACTGAAGTGAGGCAAGATTATGGGCTCTATTTGATACATTTTTTTAAACCTGCAGGGCAAGCTTTCAGTAGCTGGTATGGGATGTTCTGATCTTCACTACGTCAAGCGCTTCTAGTTGATACTTGTTTCAAACACAAACAAAGCTGCTATCCTGTATAACAATCAATCTTCTGAAAATGCCAAGACTACTTCATGGTAAAACAGAGGCTTCAGTGATATCAAAAGCGTGTTTAAATAACTCAGTGGAAAGACTTAAAAGACTGTTTTATAATAGATTATTATTTTCTTGCTGAAAAGATTATTATTTTCCTACTCTTATCAATCTTACAGACAAAAATAAACTAGGGCCTTCAGTTGAATACATTTTTAAGTGAATTAAATAAATGGCAATTAATTAATTGAATTAATCACAAAAATCAAAATGTGTTATAAATAGTTATTTTTAAATAATTTATTTCATAACAAATCCTTGTCAAGAATTTTGTTTGCAAAATATTTTGATTTATTATTATTATTATTATTAACAACTTATCACAGTAAATCAGCAACCCTAAAATAAAGTATATCTGAAAATAATGGTTCAATATGTTTTAAAACAGCGTTATTTTACTATCATTTATATAAAATTATCGTTTTTATTCATATTTGAAATGTGATAAAAATAGAAAAAATATTTGTCATTTAGAATTGAAAATAATTTATTTATACTTTCATTTCTTTTTTAAATGTTTCTTATTTTATAGTAATATTTTTATATACTAAGTTTTATAATATAATAGGTTTTTATTCATATTTTTAAATTACCTTTCATTTGTATACCTTTATTTTTATTGATGAGCTTTTTTATTAGTTTTTTGTAAATATTATTATTCAGGTTTATTTTTCAATTTGAATTATTTTTTATTTATTTATTCATTATTTAAGTTTTAGTTTTGATTTATTTTATTTCCGGTTAGTCATTTTTAGTGCTTCCACTTAAACTAAAAAAAATAATTTTCATCTAATAATTATATTTTATTTCAGCATTCAATTAACAAAAACATTGAACAGTTTTCAATTTACTTAACAATAATCACCCTGGTTTGAAAATGTTATTAACTGGCAATGCTTGTAATCTATTCTCATTTTGATCAGAGTGCTGCACAGGGTTCATTAAACACAACATCATATTTGACAGTTCTGTAATTAGATTGGCTTTGCATGAGTGGCCTAAACGTGACAGCAGACTCATTTGGACAGTATGTCATCCTCACCTGTCCATGGAGAGCTGCGCGACCAGCGTGATGTCCGTGCCATCATCTGTAGGTGTGTATTCATACTGCAGGAAGTACAGATGCACCCTGTGCACCATGATTCGCTCCCTCCGGAAATCATAGCACTGGTCGTCCTCATCTAACTCCTCTAGTGCTTGCTGAAGCTGGAAACAAAGAAGAATATGTTTTATCAGCTGTGCTGAGCAGGACACATCAAGCAGGCTCTGGTCGAGTTGCCCTTTGAGAATTTATGAAACAGTTTTTCCTTGAACAAATCCAAGGCCAAGCTGCTTTTAGACTCGGAGATTCATTACTTATTTAGAATAATCCAGTTTAGGAATAAAGTCTTCTGTATAAAGTAAAGGTATTGAGGTCTGCAGTTTCAGGGTGCTGAAAGCCACACCCCTTTTTTTTTTTAACTCCGCCCACCATATACAGAAGAGCAGGGGCACAGGTAGGAAAATAAAAAAGAAGTGCTATCTGATTATCAGTAAACCTGAACAGTGAGTTAGTTGTCAAAAAGACAGTAGCAAAATAGCTTTCTCGCATGACTGTGCAACTCCAAAATGATTGACAGGAAGAAAGTACATAAAAGTCTTTGGATTGGATAAACAAGGAATCTAATGTGACATCAATCAATCAATCTTTCTTTCTTTGCTGTTTACTCTAGAAGCCCGTTTCCGACATGGAGGGGAAAAAGGTCATTGCAACTTTTTATCTCACAATTCTGAGATGCTCAAGAGACAATAAATTATTTTCTTAGAATTGTAAGATATAAACTCAAAACTGCAAGATATTAAATAAGAATTCTCGCTTTATCTTGCAATTTCGAGTTCTGAATTCAGATTTCTTTTTTTTTTTTTTGGAATTCAGAATTCAGAACTAATTAATTAAATTTGTATCTGATAAATTTTGATGTTTTTGTTTTTGCAGTTACCCTTTTATATGACTTTTCTTCTCAGAATAGCGAGTTAACATTTGACAATTCTGTGTTTATGTCTCGGAATTAGTTTATATGTGGCAATCGTAGTATATTTATATACTTATGTATTATTTTTAAATTTCAGGCAGAAACAGGCTTCCATAGCCCAGTACTGTCAGATATACAGTCCATTTATAAGATGCATATATGTATTTTATTGCGTACTTTAAGTATTTACGTGATATTTGTCAAGTAATATAGTCATTATCTGCATGCTACTCCAAGAATAAGATATTTGCATAATACTGCATAATCTACTACTAAACTAACTCACCACTGTGCTCTCAGAGCTGGCCTGACTGGGACAGCCAAAGAGTTCCCGTCGCAGAAGATTCCCATCGTACTCCAGGAACGTCAAGTAAAGATTACGGAAAAACTCCACATGCTTGTTTTTTACTCTCAGCTTTTTAGGAGAGTTCCAGTGAATGACCTACAGGAGGAAATAATCAAACTAAGCAACAAACTAAACTAAATTAAACATTTGCATTAGAGACACAATGAATTTGGCAATAAATAAAGCAAAGCCTGAACCAATTAAGGGCCCCTTTGAGTCTTAATTCCTCTGGGTCAATTTGGTCGTTTATACCCAGCATACCTAAAAAAATTATTAAAATATATTGCTACCTTTAGATCTGACACCTCAGTGTAGCACTGTTCAGAGCGAGTGTGATCCGATAACTGTACGTTCCAGAAGCACGGCAGCTGATGCACCAGAACTGGGTTCTGTTTTATGAATGCATTGAATATGTCCTGTGAACATAAAACAATAACATGACACACTTGTTGCATTACACAACATTATTCAGGCATGATTAGCTCAGATTTCATCATTATTTAGACTACTGTTGCGCAAAGCACAATCTTCTAAGACCTATGAAATAAAGGTATTGTTTAGGTATTGTTCATGAAGGACATGGACCTGGTCTGCCAGGGATGTTGAAAGCATGCTCATTAGCTCTCTCTCGGCCGTTAGTCTCCACATCTGTTCCCAGCCGATCCGCCGCAGTCTCTCAAGGTAGAGCAAAATCACACCTGCAGTTCCATAAAGAAACAATTGTTGTCAAACGGAGCCCAGTGCAAACTATTCCCTTTTTCATACTGAAATTAATTTCTCAGTGTGACATAAGCATTGAGCTCCATTCAGAAGTGATCATGCCTGTGTGCTCTTTCCTGCAAAAGCTGCAAGGGCTCATTTTAGTTCAAAGAAAATTTAATTTGATATCTTTATTTTGATATGAATAACAGATAACTGAAGTAAAATCAAATCAACAACCAAATGTTTTTGAACTTTTTGACTCTATATGAACAAATTTTAAATGCTTTTTAAATCTAGTTATTATTTAATTTACCTTTTTTATTTAATGAGTAATTAATTAGTTTAAAGGGGTCATATGATGCGATGCCACGTCCCCCCTAAAACGGTTCATTCAAACACACCCCACATGTCTACGTCACGATGTGGAAATATTTGCGTAAGGTGTGGTTTCAGTAACCGCAGTAGTGTTGATGCAGCCATGTCAGGGAGAAGCTGTGTGTTTCTAGGCAAAAGCAAAAGCACTTTATTTGGCCTTCCGAAAGTAGATGCATTTAGGAATCATTAAGATTACTTACAACAGAACAGCAACTTTTATGGATGACAGTTTCGTGAACCTATGAGAGGAGGTAATTCTGACTTTGCTATGACAATCTGGCGCTTCTGAATCAACGACTGTATGTAGGCTATCTTTTGTTATTAGTTTAAGTATTTGCTATTGACTGTTCAAATGCAGTTTTGCGCGTTGTGTGTGTGTGTCTGTGTGTGTGTGAGAGAGAGAAAGAGAAAGAGAGAGACAGGGTCACATCACAGCACATCAGCTACCTTAATCGTGGTTTGTGTGTGTGTGTGTGAGAGAGAAAGAGAGAGAGAGACAGGGTCACATCACAGCGGAGTGTACAGCCCATCAGAAATCGCCTTAACCGTGGCTTGTGTGCAAACACATATGAGCATCATCAGTGTCTGTCACACGACTTTACTTTAATTTTGAAAGCTGCAGCTCGTAATTATGGAAAGGAGCGTTACATTTCCGACGCGGCTTGTGGTGTTCGGCCAATCACAATGCACTGTGCCAGTTGGCCAATCAGAGCAGACTGTGCTTGTCGGAAGGAGAGACTTTGTAGAAAACTATGCGTTTGAGAGAGGCGGGGCATAGAGGACCTACAATAATGTACAGTATTTGAAAAATAATGTGTATAAATAATGTTTTTTGAACATTAAAGCATGTCAACATATTCTGTTACACCAAATAATGATCTTTAAAAAAAGCATCATATGACCCCTTTAATATAATATATATATATATATATATATATATATATATACTACCAGTCAAAATTTGGATAATTAAAATGTTTTCATGTTTTTGAAAGAAGTCTCTTTTGCTGCATTTGCTGCATTTATTTGATCAGAAATACACTAAAAACAGTAATATTGTGAAATATTAATACAATTTTCAGTGTTCAAGAAACATTTCTGATGAAGATTGAAAACAGTTGTGTTGCTTCATATTTTTCAGGAAACTGATACTCTATCATTCAAAAGTTTAGGTAAGTATACCGAAATTAATATTTTTATCCAGCAAGGATGCATTAAATTGATCAGACGTTACAGTAAAATCATTTATAATGTTACATAAGATTTCTAGTTCAAATAAATGCTGTTCTTTTAAACTTTCTCTTCAAAGAATTTTGAAAATGTATCCACAAAAATATTAATCAGCAAAAACTGTTCTCAAAATTGATGATAATAATAAGAACCAGTATTTATAACTGAGCATCAGTAATAACTGATGCTGTAATAATTGCATATTAGAATGTTTTCTGAAAGATCATGTGAAACTGAAAACTGTAGTTATGATGCTCAAAATTCAGATTTTGAATCAAAGGAATAAATTACATTTTAAAATATATTCAAATAGAAAACAGTTTATTTTAGTTTGCAATCATATTTCACAATATTACTGATTTACTGGATTTTTTTTACATCAGATAAATGTAGCCTCTGTGAGCATAAGAGACTTTTTGCAAAAAAATAAAAAATTCATAATTATTCTAAACTTTCGACAGTGTATTTAGGGTATGTTCAGGATGTTCATCCCTTTCTTTATTAGAATCACATACCACCAGGAACACCATCACACTAATTTGCTGTGAAGTGACATTCAGCCAAGTATGGTGACCCATACTCGTAATTCGTGCTCTGCGTTTAACCCATCCAACGTGCACACACACAGCAGTGAACACACACACACACCGTGAACACACACCCGGAGCAGTGGGCAGCCATTTATGCTGCAGCGCCCGGGGAGCAGTTGGGGGTTCGGTGCCTTGCTCAAGGGCACCTCAGTCGTGGTATTGAGGGTGGAGAGAGCGCTGGACATTCACTCCCCCCACCTACAATTCCTGCCAGTCTGAGACTCGAACCCGCAACCTTTGGATTACAAGTCCAACTCTCTAAACATTAGGCCACGACTTCCCTGTGTAAAGCCAGCGGCTTTCTGCTGTTTGGAACACAGTGAAGTGGAAATGGAAGCTGCATGTCCTCACCTGTGTTAAAGCCTCGTCCGAGGGCTGGCCAGGGTTTGTGATTTTTCCACAGATTACCGAGGTACCAATCGCTCTGATTCTCCACCAGACCAATCACCTGTTTCTCTGCAATCACAACGCCAGTGTTAAATCACACTGTCCAGATGCTTTATATGACTCCTGAAGGAAAGCGGCTGATTACCTGTGAACTTCCGGAAGATGGCCCACAGCTCGGCGATGTCAGTGGCGAAGGTAATGTCTGTATCGAGGACGATGACCTTTGAAAGGTTGGACGGCAGAGCTTTGGTGAGCGTGAGCTTCATCAGGCCATAAATTCCTGAATAGTGTTTGTTTGGTATCCATGACACCTCCGACTAGGAGAATGAGAGAGACAAACACAGAAATCTGTGAGAATCCAGCAAAAGAACACAACAGTGACTTTATCAGCCTTGGTTTTAGAAGTATTTTTCTCATTCTTTTTCTACCCAGAGAATTCTTTTTTTTTATATACCTAGAGATCTCATTCTTTATTCTTTAATATAGACTTCAGTAAAACTCAACCAGCTCTATAAATTACAACATTACAATCTTCGAAAAGTGTTTGATATATTACCTGGAAAACAAACATGGCAAAACAGAATCAAATCAGCAACAATGATTATATATATAATCTTTATAATCTTTATAATATCTTTTTTAAAATATTTATATATACACTTTAAACTTTATGTTTGTGTATTTTTAAATACAAATTGATTTTATATATTTTTTTACTATAATGAACTTTAGAGAGAGAGAGAGAGATTCCAATTAAAATAAACTTTAAATTAATTTAAAATTCTAAAAATTAAATGTCAAAATTCAAATTAAATATTTTACAACTGTTTAAATTTGGATTATTTCATTTCAGGCCAAAGATAATATATGTTAAAAAGAAATCTATTTTATAATATTTTATAATATCATTTTATTTTATAATATATCTATTTTTCTAAATGTAAAACACAATCAATGTGTGCAAAGGTTTAGTAATATATATATATATATATATATATATATATATATATATATATTGTTATTGTTATAGATAAAGTATATTTATTTATTGTCCTTGCTAAAATGAATGGAATTTTTATGTCTGGAAACCTACTGTTGTGCTTTCTGCTTAATAGCTGAGAAAAATAAATCAATCTATACATTTTTATTAAGTATTACAGTATTTTACCACACACAACTGTATTGATATTCTCAAGTGATGAATGTAAGAAAAAACAGTAAAAGACTGCAATCACATTATTATTTTACTGGCACCAAGATTTCGTTAATAATAATGTACACAGAATGAAAATATGTATTCCTGGGTGTAGCGACAATTATAACTAATTATATATTATACCTGACTAGAATATAGTTTTCAGATTGTTCTTACAACCCTACATGTGTTCCCTATCACCTACCAGAGGCGCTCATTGTGCTCTTTGTGTTTGCTTCTGAACTGTATTCTGCAGTTATAGCATCATCTGCACCCATGGAAATAACCCTCTACAGTTCTTATTGTACGCTTAATCTTTTCAGCATACATCCTTAATGACCTGAGCTCAGGTTTAATAATAATCTGATGGAGAGGGGTTGATTGAAAAAGACTGGATTTCCTGCAGCTTAGCTTTCATATACTCAGGAGAGCAAAGAGGTCTCTATGCACAGCGGAGACACAGGATGTAAAATCCGCGTGATTAGAGACGGCTCCGAGCCAAACAGCTGACAATCAGAGGTGAATGCAGTGCGGGAGAGGGACGGGAGCACAAAACGGGGCAAGAATTAATGTATTTGTGTTATTGTGCATGTGAGAGCGTGCATGCATTCATGTGAGTGTCCTTGAGAGTGCAGTGTAATGTAAACTAGAATGCGCTCTCCTAGAATATGTGTGCATGTGTGTGTGTGTAGAGGAGGAGGCATGCTCTTTGATTGTCACTTCACTCTTTCAGCATACCGTGCACTGCATAAAAAAAAAAAAAAAATTCACAACAGACAGTGAATAATTCAGCGCCACAGCAAAGGTGCTCTTCACATGCCAAGTTGTACAAAAAGATGCACACTGTCACTTTAAATATATGAACAGAAATGAATAATTCTGTGTTTACTCTCTCCCTCTGGAGCGTGAAAGAGTTCTCCGAGAGCGAAAGCTCTTGAGATCGCTGGAGTGTAAACAACCTCAATGTTTCCACTATCACAGACAAGCCATACTGTCCCAAGGGGACCTTTGCCCCCTCATTACAATCCATAAGCGCATGTGACACGTCTTTCATTCCAGTTGTTTGTGCCTGAATGAGCTCAGAGGATTGTGATTGGTATCATTCTTCAGAATTGTCATTGCCACCTGCATTGTTTCAAAACTATCGCTGCTTATGACCTCCCATTAAACCTCTATTATGGTGCTCTGTGACATGGTCATTATCTCTGGGTCGAAAGGCAAGTCTGGAGTCATGGGAGCATGATGAGGCAGGTGCTTACTTTGAGTTCATCAGCGTCATAGAAGCTGACTTGCACGGAGGGTACCATCCATGACTGGAACAGAGTGCTGAGGATCTGATTGGCCACTGTATCTGTGATGAAATGAAAGTGTAGTGGGTTCCTCCTGCAAAGAGAGATGTGGACATGTTGACGTGTTTTATACGTGACGGGTTTTAGATGAATGCATCAAGCAAAGATGTGAAGGTGAAAATATGCTGATTTGAAATGTTGCTTTTTTTAATTAATAAATTTTTTTATGTAAAATGTTGAATTTGAAAATTTGAATTTTTGAATATATAATCTGGCACTTGAATTTCGGAATTTTAAACTTCATATTTAAAATTCCCAAATTCTAATGTTCAAAATCCCAAAATTAAATGTGAAATTTAAAATAATTTAAAATGTTGAATTTGAGAACTGATATTTAATTTGTGGAATTTGAAAACTACATTTTTAAAAACATATATGTAAAATTTCAAATTCAAATGCCAAAAAATTAAATGTCAATTTTCACATTTGAAATTTTTAATTGTGGAATTGAATTTCAGGTCAAATGCAATATATATATATATTTTGTTACATAGCCGACATAGCTGCACCACCGCAGCCCTCTGTCAGGCTCGCACAATTAACTTAAAACCCACGAGGTCTTATTTTAAAAATAGAGCACCTCAACCCCGGGTCTAACAAGGTGCCCGGAGTCTCCTCTCCCACTCTATCAATTTAAATAAACAAACGTCCAGATACCAATGTATGTGTTATAAAAAGAAAATATTTATTAATACATTAATAAGAGACAAAAGGAAACATAACCTTCGGGAGGGGGAATAAAGCCAAAATAATAAACATAACTCCCAAGCTAACTACCGCATGAACCTCTTTCCTAACAAAATAAAGATGAAAGAAAAAACAGGCTCTTACCTCCCTACTAGCCTTAAAACAGGAGAAAAACTGCAGACAAAGCAAAACGGCTCCCTCCTCCGTACCTAAGTCTCCTTTGTTAACCAGGCAGTTCAACGAACTGACACACCATCATTTGTATGACATCAACATAACAACAAGCTTGGTAACACAAGGCTACAAAATAAACCACCAAGCAGGGAGAGAGGAGAACTCTTGGAGAAATATTCCGAACAGGCTTGTTATATGTAAAATTTCAAATTCAAATGCCAAAAAATTAAATGTGAATTTTCACATTTGAAATTTTTAATTGTGGAATTTATTTTCAGGTCAAATGCAATATATATATATAATTGCATTTGACCTGAAATTATGTGTGTATATTATATATATATACAGTCAGGTCCATAAATATTGGGACATCGACACAATTCTAACATTTTTGGCTCTATACACCACCACAATGGATTTCAAATGAAATGAACAAGATGTGCTTTAACTGCAGACTGTCAGCTTTAATTTGAGGGTATTTACATCCAAATCAGGTGAACGGTGTAGGAATTACAACAGTTTGCATATGTGCCTCCCACTTGTTAAGGGACCAAAAGTAATGGAACAATTGGCTTCTCAGCTGTTCCATGGCCAGGTGTGTGTTATTCCCTCATTATCCCAATTACAATGAGCAGATAAAAGGTCCAGAGTTCATTTCAAGTGTGCTATTTGGCATTTGGAATCTGTTGCTGTCAACTGTCAAGATGAGATCCAAAGAGCTGTCACTATCAGTGAAGCAAGCCATCATTAGGCTGAAAAAACAAAACAAACCCATCAGAGAGATAGCAAAAACATTAGGCATGGCCAAAACAACTGTTTGGAACATTCTTAAAAAGAAGGAACGCACCGGTGAGCTCAGCAACACCAAAAGACCCGGAAGACCACGGAAAACAACTGTGGTGGATGACCGAAGAATTCTTTCCCTGGTGAAGAAAACACCCTTCACAACAGTTGGCCAGATCAAGAACACTCTCCAGGAGGTAGGTGTATGTGTGTCAAAGTCAACAATCAAGAGAAGACTTCACCAGAGTGAATACAGAGGGTTCACCACAAGATGTAGGAAGGCCAGATTAGAGTTTGCCAAACGACATCTAAAAAAGCCTTCACAGTTCTGGAATAACATCCTATGGACAGATGAGACCAAGATCAATTTGTACCAGAGTGATGGGAAGAGAAGAGTATGGAGAAGGGAAGGAACTGCTCATGATCCTAAGCATACCACCTCATCAGTGAAGCATGGTGGTGGTAGTGTCATGGCGTGGGCATGTATGGCTGCCAGTGGAACTAGTTCTCTTGTATTTATTGATGATGTGACTGCTGACAAAAGCAGCAGGATGAATTCTGAAGTGTTTCGGGCAATATTATCTGCTCATATTCAGCTAAATGCTTCAGAACTCACTGGACGGCGCTTCACAGTGCAGAAGGACAATGACCCAAAACATACTGCAAAAGCAACCAAAGAGTTTTTGAAGGGAAAGAAGTGGACTGTTATGCAATGGCCAAGTCAATCACCTGACCTGAATCCGATTGAGCATGCATTTCACTTGCTGAAGACAAAACGGAAGGGAAAATGCCCCAAGAACAAGCAGGAACTGAAGACGGTTGCAGTAGAGGCCTGGCAGAGCATCACCAGGGATGAAACCCAGCGTCTGGTGATGTATATGCGTTCCAGACTTCAGGCTGTAATTGACTGCAAAGGATTTGCAACCAAGTATTAAAAAGTGAAAATTTGATTTATGATTATTATTCTGTCCCATTACTTTTGGTCCCTTAACAAGTGGGAGGCACATATGCAAACTGTTGTAATTCCTACACCGTTCACCTGATTTGGATGTAAATACCCTCAAATTAAAGCTGACAGTCTGCAATTAAAGCACATCTTGTTTGTTTCATTTGAAATCCATTGTGGTGGTGTATAGTCAAAAATGTTAGAATTGTGTCGATGTCCCAATATTTATGGACCTGACTGTATGTGTATGTATATATATATATATATATATATATATATATATATATATATATATATATATACGCACACACTTACTGGCCACTTTATTAGGTACACCTTGCTAGTACCGGGTTGGACCCCCTTTTGCCTTCAGAACTGCCTTAATTCTTCGTGGCATAGATTCAACAAGGTGTTGGAAACATTCCTCAGAGATTTCGGTCCATACTGACAAGATAGCATCACGCAGTTGCTGCAGATTTGTCAGCTGCACATCCATGATGCGAATCTCCTGTTCCACCACATCCCAAAGGTGCTCTATTTGAGTAAAGTGAACTCATTGTCATGTTCAAGAAACCAGTCTGAGATGATTTGAGCTTTGTGACATGGTGAATTAGCCTGCTGAAAGTAGCCATCAGAAGATGTAGTCATAAAGGGATGGACATGGTCAGCAACAATACTCAGGTAGGCTGTTGCATTTAAACAATGCTCAATTGGTACTAAGGGACCAAAGTGTGCCAAGAAAATATCCCCCACACCATTTCACCACCACCAGCCTGAACCGTTGAGACGAGGCAGGATGGATCCATGCTTTCATGTTCTTTAAGCCAAAATCTGACCCTACCATCTGAATGTCGCAGCAGAAATCGAGACTCCATTCTTCAACATCAACAAGGCATTTTTGTCCACACAACTGCCGCTCACTAGATATTTTCTCTTTTTCAGACCATTCTTTGTACACCCTAGAGATGGTTGTGCGTGAAAATCCCAGTAGATCAGCAGTTTTTGAAATACTCAGACCAGCCCGTCTGGCACCAGCAACCATTCCACATTCAAAGTCACTTCAATCCCCTTTCTTCCCCATTCTGATGCTCGGTTTGAACTTCAGCAAGTCGTCTTCACCACATCTAGATGCCTAAATGCATTGAGTTGCTGCCATGTGATTGGCTGATTAGCAATTTGTGTTACCAAGCAATTGAACAGATGTACCTAATAAAGTGGCCGGTGAGTGTATTATATATATATATATATATATATATATATGTGTATATATATATATATATATATATATATATATATATATATATATATATATATATATATATATATAAAATCACTGAATCCCAATATTTTTTCTATTTATACACTTTGCATACATAAGATTCCATACACAATGCAGCTCTTTATATTGGTGCCACTATACTATTATATTCCTATCTATTACTATTCATTTTCCTGTGCATGGCTCTTACCTGTGGAACAGGATGGATTTCACCAGAGTGACCACGTCCCGACTGGCGTTGTGACCCGCACACACACATGCCACGTGAATCAACTGTGTGGAGAGAAAGGCCAGTGTTTCAGTTTGGGCTGAAGAACTTTAGCTTTGTTAAAGTATTCTTAAAATTGATTGTGTAGACTTTAAACATAATCTAACATGCAGCGGCCATCCAGAAAAGAATTCTACACACAAGCCACATTACAGCTGAAATTAATATTGATTCAATAAATACAAACTATCAAACTACAGTGGTATGATGATGCCAGTACTTTCCACAGAACCAAGTTTACTTTTTAGAGCCATTAATTAGTTTTAACCAATTGGTGTTGAGGTGATTTTTAGTGGACAAATATCTTTTGTTTTCATTTCGGACTGTATTTCGTTTTATCCTTTCAACCTATCGAACTTGTCTTTGTAAAATATTATGCATGAAAAGTTTCACAAACACTTTCCCACTTTTCCACAAGTGTGATTTAAATGCTTTTTGGAGCCGCTGTATGTTCTAAAGATTTGTTCTCACATCTGACAGGACCTAATATGTCATCTAACCTCACACTTCTCGGCAGTGGGCGAGCGAGAACATTCGCTGTGATTGGCCCGTTCCTCGGCTGTGTTCTCCACGTCTTCCGGACCGGTGTCTGCCGATGCCACCCACTGCTGGTTGCCATAGTTACCCTCGGCAGGCTGGGCAGCCAGGCCCTGCGATTGGCTCAGCTGGAGTCGGATTTGCCGGTTCTCTTCCTCCACCTCTCGAACCCGCGATGCCAGGACGTCCCGTTCCAGCAGCCGTGCTTCTGTGGATTCCACCAAGCATGCGGAGAGGAGCAGGGAACGCCCGTCTGATACAGCACAACAGATTTAATTTAATTCGAGTGATCTTGACAGATTACACCCCAGAGATGGATAGATGAGAAGTAAGGAAATAGGAAGCTTGAGGTGAATTTGCACAGAGACAATATACGTGAATGTCATTCATATTTAAGGCAGACTCCAAGAGTATCTCAATCTACATGCTGCTCTCTGCTGGAATGATTAAAGTAGCAGAAAATTGGGTGTGATCAGGGAGAACAAAGTAACAGGCATTGAATTTATTGGAACGATTTGATGGATTTTCTTGCATTGCACTCATGTATAAGTGAGTGCAGATCACTCATCCCTGTTAACCAGAGTTGGGAACCGTCTTACTGAGCGTAACCATGTCGTTTCTCATCCAGTTGCCATTAGCATTCACATTCATCTCATGTAATTGGGCACAGGGCCCCTGGAAGTATGTGATGTGTAATCTATATCTTTGCTTATGGGCCCTCAGTTTTGAGCCACTCACCTGAGCCGTAAATGCCATGTGATTCATGACTCTAGAGCCACAGGAAATTGGCATGCCCTGATTGGCTGACGACACCACAAGAGCACTCACAAGAGCGTCTATTCTGAGTTATGGAGGCAGCAGATGGAGACAAGTTCATTTCATGCTTTATGAGTCCTCCAGAAACTATATAATTTATAATTATGAGGTTATTCTACAAAATCACTTATTAAAATAATGTTCTATTTTTTTAAAAAAAAGGAAAGGGCAGGACGTGAACTGTGCAAAAAGTAATAAATACCTCCTTTTTAAAATGCCAACCCTGTTACTAGTATGTTTTATAGTAGACATTTAACAGAAAATTCTTTTTTTTATCAGTATAAATTTCAGTTTCCCAAAAGCAGTATGTAGGGCAGCCATTCTCAACCTTCTTGACTCAAAGACCGACCCACTGTCCAACACAATATTTCACAATATAAGTCCAAAAGAGAAAATAATAGTTGACCTCCGATGATCCACTGCTGTTTTGTTTTGTGATACTTGTTCATGAGTCATTTGTTTGTCCCGAACAGTTAAACTGCCTGCTGTTCTTCAGAAAAATCCCTCATGTTCTACAATTTTTTAGTTTTTCCAGCATTTTTTGCGTATTTGAACTCTTTTCAACAATGGCTGTATGATTTTCAGATCCATCTTTTCAAACCTCTGATTAAGAACTACTGAAGTAGTATCAAGTCGTGAGCAAGACTAACAATGTCCAACTAAACTATAAAAGGGCCAATGCTTTTACCTTAGCATTATCCAAGTATGCATTACTATTTATAAAATCGATAGATAATTCCAGTTCTGAATTCTTATTGGTCAATTTTACATTCATTCTAGGATCCACAATATATCCAGTGATTATGTCTTATACACCACAAGTTTTTCAAAACTGGGATCATTATTAATAATAATTACTTACATCAATAATTCATTAATAATTATAAATCATAAATATATAACATTTTAATAATTTTACTATAATAACAAAAAAAAGAAGAAATATTTGATTTGTCTGCATGTCATGTGACCATTAAACAACATCAGAAAACTGTGAACATGAAAATGTGTTGTTAAATTACTTAAATCACATGGAAACTTCAAGTAAATATTTTAGGTCAAAGATCTTGGTTATAGCAGAAGGACGCCACTTTTAAATGAACTGGCTTAAAAAAATAATCCATGAAAATTTGTGTCCTTAATAGATTTTATTAGTACCGCTTTATAAAAGCAACCACTTTTATACAGGCTATGCTGCATTGTGAAGTCACAGCTGAAGGGGTCGTAGCCGCTCATACCTTACTGCTTAAATATTAATTTAACTTAATATGGCACAATTCAGCGCAATGCATTAACACTTCAAGGGATTCTTCGAAAGAACCTTGCTTTAAAAACCACCTCTCCAACGTACCTGTTTTAAACAATGGCCCACAAAATGCTTTTGAAGTTCAGAAATACTGTATATCTCCAATATTTTTTTCTAAAGGGAACAGAGTCTTCTCTTAAACACTTTCAGTCTTACGAATACTGATGATCATGCTCTGATAATCTTCCTTTCTGTGTGATGCACAGGCCTATGTGTGTATTTCTCATGATAGGGATGGATATGTTCACATGCCAGATAGAGAGTGAGAGAATGCGCTTTTATAATGATTAGCTTTCTAAGATCTGGCAGCAGATCAGTTGCGTTATCAGCACTCCACAGCGTTATTGTGCGTCTCTGAGGATGACAAACCCATCAGATGAGGATTTTAGCACACAGACCGAGATAAGACTATGACTGACAGTCTCAACACCCAAGTCACCCCAGCTTAAAAGGAAAACTCGGTCCAGCTTTTGCATCAGAACACAGAAAAATAGGCCAGTGTCTGTCTCACAGAGATCGTTTCTTTCCAGAAATCGGAAGATCTAACGATAGGTGTCTTGATACTCACTTTCCAAGTTCCCCACGAGCAAGTAAAGCCAGGTGAACAGGATGACGAAACTCAGAGACACCACCAGCAACTTCAGCTTCCCTCGGCAGGGGCAGAGCATCCTGGGATTGTGGAGGACTGGGCGGGGGAGGGAGGGGATGGAGCGATCAGGTTGGACTTGCTCTAACGCTGGTCTCCTGCAGCATCCTCTCTTCTAGAGGAGAGACAGAGGAAGAGATCATTTGTTAGTAATGCACAGGTCCATTGAGAATCTAAAGGGTCATACAATTGATACAGCTGTGCTTCCACTGTTCCGTGCAGGTTTGTCTGTTAAATATTTTGGGATCCCATGTATAAAATGTCTCCACTACGTGACAGATATCACTGTCATGTGTCATGTGTATGTGACAGCACTAGACTCTGTAAATAAAACAGCAAGAGAATTAAGAAACACCCTCAGCCTGTCAGTCATTTTGTGTTTGATATTAGGAAATCCAAGGGGGTTTACATGTAACATACAATAATATTTTAAGGTTTCGTCCAACTGCAATATATGAAAACTAAATATATAAAATGTATCTAATAATTTATCTATATATAATACGATTTCAAATAATTGTTTTCTACTTTAATATATTTTAACATGTAATTTTTTTTTTGTGATAACAAAGCTGAATTTTCAGCATCATTACTCTAGTCTTCAGTGTCAAATGATCCTTCAAAATCATTCTGTTATGCTGACTTGCTGCTCGATTATTAATAATATTTATTTATATTATTATCAGTATTGAAATAAATTTTTGTTGCTTAGTATATTTTTTGAAACTGTGATATATAAGTATTTTATAGTGATGCTACAATTATTTATTTATTTTTTCAGGTAACTTAAATTGTGTTTCTTGTTGTAACAACGATTAATAACTTATATAAAAATATATAATTAAATGTGACTACTGTATATCCATTTGCATTGCCATTGGTTGAGTCTGTGTTGCTATGTTGGGCTGCTCAGTGTTCTTAAATGTATACTTAAATATAAAATATTTGGGATAATTATATTATGTCTTCAGCTGCCAATAAAACAGTTACAGAAAAAAAAATCAGTACAGAAAATCTGATAATACATAACTGAAAATCCACAGGTACGGCTTTCATCAAAGCTTCTAAACAAATGCATTTCAGCAAGCCTATAAAAGCTTCAGTACAGCATGACATTCTTATTGATGATATTACAGATATTGGTATAATAATACATATTGATTCAGTGTTGTTTTTCCTTTTTTGTGCAGCATTGTGTCTGCATTAAAAACATTTCAGGGCTCCGGCCTCAGTAAACTCCTGGCTTGCGGCTGTCCAGAGTAACTCTCTAAGCCTCTCTGCACGCCACTTTACAGCACGCATTCATGTCTGTGTTCACGCCACGTGGGCAACACGACAGCCATTGTTGTTTACACCACTCTTAATTAAAGAGCGAGCCGTGGGAGGCTCTCCATCAGCCCAGCAGACGCAGATTAATGACAGAAAAAAGAGAAAGAGGGAGAGGGAGTGGGAGAAAGGAGACAGTAGAGAGACAAAATTGTCTTTGTTTTATTATGAGTTTAATTAATCATGCTTCAGTATAATTAGACATATGCCTGCAGGAAGCAAGATTGGATGCTGACAATAATAATAATAATATTATATATATATATATATACACCTTGATAGAGAGTGTGCTGTTTAGAGATTATTCCCTCATGGGAATTCAGAGGTGGTATTTCAGGTGCTGACTGCGTTGACTTTCATATGTTTATTAATGACTGCTTCACTCACACAGCTGCAGTTCAAGGCTTTTTTCTGGGCTTTTCAATATTTATTTGCTTTTTGGGTTTTATTTTACATGCCATACTGAGCCAGGCATGCTATTCTAACATTTCAAAACGCCATAAAATAAAATAAAAATATGCTAAATTTAATATATAATGTATATAAGCTTTGTGATTATAGGTGTACAGCTAAATGATACCCTAAAATAGTAACATCTAAATTAATTGAGTTTATTATAGTCAAAAATTATTATTTAGCATCTCTTAACAAATCTAGATACATTCATTTATAGCAATAAAACTCATTATGGGTTACATAATGTGAAAATCTCTCTTTAAGCTAAGAATTGCAGGTTAAAACTTTGCAGTATACATTATATCAATTTAAATAATAATGGATTAAAGTTCCCATATTTATAATGTATTATTGGTTTATATCTATACATATATCTGTATAATGCCAGCAGGCACCGAATGTCAATATAACTTCAGGTTGAATTGGACATGATGTCGGACAGATGTGGCATTTTGGTTGAGAATGAAAATTAGGTTGATGTCAGTATTTGACACCAATTTGATGTTGACTTCACGTTGGATTTTGGTTACACAACCTAAAAACAACAAATATTAACGTCAGCTGACATCGGTTTTTAACATCATATTAACATTAACATTAGACATTGAATTGACATTGAATTTTGGTCACCTGACATCGCAAATGAAATTTAACCAAATATTAACGTCCTATGATGTTGTGTGCCTGCCGTCATTGTGTTCGCGAAAGTTTTAGCAAGAAAAAGTATTTAAAACGTATAGTCTATTCCTCTGTGAAAACAAATCAAAATATTCATGACTTCATCCAATCAAATTCTCTCTACAATAATACCCGCCCTCTATACCTCCGCCTCTGACTAGCAACTGAAAGTCCTGAATTTAAAATGGTCCAAGAAAGCTTACACACTTACCATAAAAATCGGCCTTCAATGAATACTGTAGTCGAAGATTCTAATTCGTCAAAATACACAAGCATAGTCAAAATGTTGTTTTAGGCTTCATAAAATTCAGACATTGTGTTTGTTTGTATGCGTGCGCTTTATTTGTCTCTGAGCTTGTGTTGAGCTGTTCTGTGTGGTCACTACTGTAACTGTTTAATAAATGTTGTCCTTCAACACCTGACTCTGCTGACACCAGCCTTTGTTAGTTTGTTAGTTGTCGCTTATGTGTGGCTCTCTTGAACACTCAAGGCCATCCTGAGCTCTCCACCGCTCGTTACCAGATCACATCCGCCCACACACACACACACACACACTTGCCATGGCTGCAAAACACTCTCTCAAACTTTAGGGATGAATGCCAAGTATGTGTGGCTGGTGGGAAAACAGATAAAAGAAGAAAAGGTGTGGAATGATTTCATGTGAACTACAAAAGTGAGTCGAGTATGTAAGTCTTGTTGAGTCTGAAAGACGCTACATGAGTTAGAATAAAGCATAAACGAACATAGTGGGTCTTTATAAACAGACTGCAGTCCTGTAGACACACAGTGGACCTTCATTAATGGACCTTGTGAAATATAACCTCAAGCAATTAACCTACAGAAGAGGCAGCCGTTTCTGGAGTGCATTCCGCAGGCTTTTTAAAACCAACAACACCACTAAAAACTTCTCTTCATTACACAGACAAAATTCACACTGACAGGAGTACAAAGAGGTTAAATGGAAAAAAAAATTACCGACTGTCTCCTTCAGTCGTACATAATGTTTAACTCAGTCACCCACAATCGACCAGTGGCGCAACGTGGCTCTTTCGGTCTTTCGTAAACTGCGTCATCATCCATAAAATATCTCCATGGGTCAATTACATGACCCATTATTTGTCTCCAGATCTTCTAATACTTTTTTTTTTTAAATGTTATTTATGCGAACAATAAATGGCACATATTTCAGAATCAACATCAATTTCTGAATAAAAAGCCTGGTAGGATTTTCATAAAACTGCACTCTTAAACATAAAATTAATAGTCCTTTCATTGGCATCGAAGGTTCCGTGAAGAACACAAAAAAGGGTACTTCTGTGGCTTCACTGTGATTCCCCTTTTGCAACTTTTATTTTTAAGAGTGTGTAACTAAGAAAACAAGTCTAATTTATAGTAATTAACATTAATATTTTATTATTTCTTAAAAAAAATCATACTTTTTGAATGAACACTTTTGTCCGTTAAATCTGAGATATGTTGCTGTCATGTGTCAAGAAAACCATGAAAAAAGAAATGATATTACAAGGACCCATACAGACCCTTACTGTGTGCCATGGTCAAGTAAATCTCAAAAATATATTTTTTTAAATAGTTAGACGTAATTCCTGAATGAATGAATGAATAATTAATTTCACCTGGAAAAAAGATTAAGATGCAATTTATTTGATGGTTATGAGATGGTTAAACAACTTGACATTTTTAATAAACATTGTAATTAAATTTCTCTAACACATTTTTTTTTTATGTTTTTGAAATGTTTAGAAATGTTTTAATTTTTTTTTAAACATATGCACCTGACATCAACACCAATATTACAATTGAAGAAATTTGGCACATGCACATGACCTTAAGCTGCAACAGTGATATAATAAAAGAAACCAAAGCTCAATAATGACATGTATTAATGACAAAAATCAGAATAAACCATTTGTATAGATAATTAGCCTGCCTGCCATTGACGGTTGCCAAGCAACATGGCATATTAGCACATTCATTTAAAAGTTGGGCATAATTCATCTGTTTTACCCCACTTTGAATCCTGCTCATCCATTTACAATTACCAGCCTTATAAACTTTATTTTTCTTATTATTACATCGGACATCTGTGTTTTGTTCCATTCCCACAACACCCTGATAAAAATGGTCAAATCTGGATTATTATGGGCACACACACAGGCTAAACTCTGATACATAATCCAATCAATTCTAAACTCTAATACAAAAAGCCAACTTTTGTCTGTTTCCCTCTTAATGGTGTGATTGGACACATCTACCTGACCTCACAGCTTAATTACATTTAAATGTTTTTTCTCTTCGGACTCCCTTCTTCTCCTCTCCTGTGATTTCAGACTGCACAGGCCTCCTGGTGGTGGACGTCCAGCACTAAAGGTCAGCTGGTTGTAAATTCAAACAGCCAGGTTCCCACTATGTGCCCCCTTGCAGTTAGAGAACGTCTTTCAACTGCTGCCAGCACCGGAGTCATCAGAACACAGTTTATTACCCCTCTCACCCTCATTACACCTGGTTGGTTCTAAAACTGGAAATAATGCATAAGGTAAATCAAAGGAATTGCACTGGATTGTATTAATAATCAAGGCTCCAAAAGGAAGTTTTCACAGTAATGCCACAGAAAAGCCATTTTGGTTCCTCAAAGAACCTTTTTCCATTTTAAATAACCTTCTGTGGAATGGAAAAGTTCCATGAATGTTGGAGGTTCATCATGGAACCATTGATTTTTACCTTTATTTTTATTAATAAAATTAATAAGCGTATTATCATACTATAAGGCATAGTGTATATTAGTGTCTATTAAATATAATGTTAATATAATGTATATTAAATATGCTCAATTTAAATTGAAAAAGTTATTACTCAAAATAATTATGTGAGATTCAAAGGAACAACCAGTAATGTTAATTCGACTCATCCCTTCCAAGAATTTTGATTATATTTCCAGTCCATCATGATTACTAGATAATCATTCCATTAAAAAATTACAGAGATTGCACTTACAAGGAGAAATTTCTAGCTAATAAAAAAATATTTGAGCTGAGCAGAACATTGAAAATGCAGGACTTTTCAATAATTTTAAAGGTGCGTATTTTATGTTAAAATATTCACTTTACCTCATATTTAGTTTTTTTTTTTTCCAAGAATACCAATCTAAAACCTCATAAATCTTGAAGTGCAGTATAGGAAATATCCAGACTTGTTTGCTGAAGTATAATAGATGTGGCATCTGTTTTGAGGGCCCAGAAGGGGGAAAGTCTTCTGTTTGCATTGGCACGGGTAAGCTGAAACTTGTCTTTTCCATAGCATGGCGGTCTGATCAGCAGCACATAAATCTCTCTGTTCATATCTCTCATCTACTGCTTGTTAATATTCTCTGAATAGAGAGTAAGGAGAAACCACGGATGACACAACATCACCTCAGGGCTTGTCTCTAATGCTTATGGGAGTAGAACGGCACAAATGCTTTAGAGTTGAGGTCACATTGGGGTTTGACTCACACTTTTGTGTCTTATATTACAAAACCTGCCTAATCTTGCTCAGACTGAACACTAAAACGCCATCTCAGCCGAATCTGTACTGCCCAGTTAATCTTTCCAAACAGGAAATGCATGCAGATTATGGCTTCAATTTAAGATGCTTTTTAATAGGTCACTTTGCAGAGGATCTTTATGACACAGGGCTTTTAAGAGGTAAAAGGCCTCCACCCAAATCCATTAAAAGACAGAGAAAGAGTGATCGTGAAAGTAAAAAAAGGAAGCAAAGCAAGAGAGAAGGACAGAGCCGGGTCAAGGTGGACTAGCTGGCAGCTTTCAGCAGGATCTTTAGCTGAACAAGCAACGAGCCTCGCAAGCCTGCTCTACAGGGACAGGTGCCCTAGTAAAACAGGAATTACCGAGGTTGTGTAGTGGAGGGAGGTGAAATACTATACATAACACTCAGCCCCCGCTGTCTTTTATAGCCTACATACTCATCTCGTCTGCAGTAGGGCAGCACACATTAAACCACTGAGCCCCTTTTAGTGCACTCCGGTATTGATCAGGGTGAACAAACTGTCCATACGCTCTCTTCTCTGAACATTACACTTATCAACCTATAGAAGTTCAATAAATGTGTAAAAGGACACGTCGGCAGTCCTGGAACAGCTTACATATCTCTATATGTCCATGTAGATGCTTATTTTGTAGAAAATGCAGAAGGGCGTAAAATGGTGTTTTGTAGTGATTTCAGAGCAGGATAGGATAGTATCAGCTGTTCATAAGGACATACTTAAAGCTGAAGTGTGTATTTTTTTAGTTTAAAGCTGAGATAGATTAATAATTTCCTTTAAACTACGGTCCTCGAATCTGATTGGCTTGAGCAGCGTTCCGAGAGTGACTCTTTAAGTGACTTATTCAGTAAGTCACAATGTTATGCCAGTAGGTGGCGACAAGCGACCATCTTTATCAGTGAGTCATTTGAATCACTCACTCAACCAATTTATTCAAAAGCACTGATTCATTCAGGAACTGAAGAAAATACTGGCTGCCTCCAAAATCAAACTTCTACTGTATATAGTATGCGCAACAGCATGCGAAAAGAGTATGTAGTATTGATAAAACAGTAAGCAAAACCTATTCAATGGACACTTTACTACACCATGAGGCCACGGGAGGTTTTGTGAATGGCAGTGAAGCAACGCAACTGACACCGTAGGTCACATGACAATTAAAATGATCAATTTAGTATATCCAGATTATATTCATACTACAGACATTCGTACTGTATAGAATATAGAAAGTAATTACTTATTCAAAAGAAGTACCTATACCTAGAGTATGAGATTTCAGGCTCAGCCATTGTCTTTATGAGGGAGTCATTGAATCATTCATATGATTCGTTAAAAAATGCTGATTCATTCAGTAATGAGTGAGCTGTCATTGAATCATTCAGTTAAATGTATTGTTTAAAAAGCTGATCTTTGTAAAGTGATTCATTGAATCATTCACTCAACTGATTTTATGGCTTCATTTTGAATTATTCTTGCTGGCAATAGTAAGTATAGTAAATAGTAAATTACTCAGTATTACCTTTGACGTGTGCCATATCACACTCACAATGGAGGCTGTGAACTGTCACCATTGTGCCCTTGAGCAAAGCACTTAAAGTAACCCCATGTTACAGTGATTGTTCTTATGACAACTGTATAAAACATCTGCTACATAATTTACATAATTTAGATGAATATTTCACCTATTCAGCTCTGTCTTTGTCATGTTCTATTGGTGGGCAGCACAGGTGGGACCAGAGCTCCACTGCTGCTGTCTGTCACAGTATGATAATGTCATTAAAATGGAAGGGGAACTCTGTGGAGAAGGCCTGGAATTACAGCGGTTACCTTTTTAAATGAGGGACATTGTAATCGTGAATATAATCAGGGACAAGATCTCTTTGATTAAAGCACAATTACTTCAGCGCTGCCTGCACACAAGTGTTTCACGGGCATTTCTAAATTTCCAGTGTCTGGACATTTCCAACTAGGAAGATTTTCTCACATTCTAATCAGGCAACAAAAAACACTGCCTTCTAAGATACCTTGTTAATTGGGTTTCCCAATACAAGTTTACCATATTAGCTACTGGCTGATATTAGAGATTTTTTCATTTTAATTTAGAGACTAGAGATTTTTTAATTTAATTGCATTAAAATGCCTCCAGCTACTATGAATTATTTCACAAGACGTGTTCTTATTTGACATTGCAGTGTTTGTTACAGTAGAAAGAACAGAAAAAAATATGGCCATCAAAGGAAAACCCAATATATATATATATATATATATATATATATAAAATGACAAAAACAATCAAATTACTAAAACTTAAACTAAAATAAAAGTGAAAATGTAAAATATAAAAACAGAAAATGATACTAAAATAACATGTTAAGTATGTTATGGTTAGACAGGGTGCAAAAAATACTTATTACAACTGTTTGTAGATTTAAATATGCTAGATATGACTATGCTAGTATTTGACTTTTAAAAAGAGGCTGTGTTAAAAATAGTAAAAAGAGTTTAACCACTGCATTCTGTTCCATTTTTTGCATGCCGTCTTTATGTTTTTGAACACAAAGGCCCATAAGTGAGTTTCTGCCAAAGCAGAGCGTTTCAATCCGTCAGTTTAGAAGTTTTATTTTATTTGCAGCTGACAGCGAGTATGTGCTGGACCGATTATTTGTATTTGTAAAATTAGTCGTATTGTCTCTTCTCTCAGAGCACAGATTTGTTGGATGCTGGCTTAATACAAGACCACAAAATAGAGACATGCCATACGTCTGATCATTAGCACCCCGAACTAACAACAGAAAATCTCTAGGCGTGTGTGAACTTCAAAAGATTTGAAGACTGAACCGCACAGACCCAGGTTTGAAATGTCTCTTTCCATCTTTAAGCCACCAGAGGAGAACTGACAGCCATTAAGAACTTCTCTCCAGTGGCTTTGCAGCAAGGGATATTGGGACATCACTCATAAAGTCTCAGTGTGCAAGTCCGTCCCCTTGGTCTGATACCCAGTGCATTAGGGGGCTAATCTTCAAAAACACTGCTCTCTCCCTCCCTCGCTCAATCCCTCTCTTTCCACTTAATATCTCCTCACATGCTGCAGTTGTCCCTTTGAGGCCTGAAATCCGGCTAATCTTTCTCTCTTCCAAGCCAGGAAACCAAATCAGCTTCAATGTCTTAGTGTCTTATAGTCAAAAAAACCACAAAGCCTCAATCATATGTCTGTGTGTGAGCGTGAGAGAGAGATACAGATACAGACAGAGTGATAGATGATAATGAGAAAAAAAGAGCTGCCATCCATGAGATAAACAGTACTTTAAAAAGACTTGTGCTTTAGTTGTGCATCACCAAGTCACATGGTGCAGAGCAGAGCTTCCCAAACTTATCAATCCTGTGGAGATGATTTTTAAATCACTGACAGAAACTTTAAAGATAGATAGAAGCAGCAACTCGATGTATTTAGGCATGTAGATATCATCAAGACAATCTGCTGAAGTTCAAACCAAGCATCAGAATGGGGAAAAAAGGTGATTTAAACGACTTTGAAAGTGGCATGGTTCCTGGTGCCAGACGGGCCGGTCTGAGTATTTCATGCACAAACATCTCTAGGGTTTACAGAGAATGGTCTGAAAAAAAAGAAAAAATATCCAGCGAGTGGCAGTTCTATAGGCGAAAAATGCCTATAGGTCAGAGGAGAATGGCTAGACTGGTTCAAACTGATAGAAAGACAACACTAACTCAAATAAGCACTCGTTAATAACCGAGGTATGCAGAAGAGCATCTCTGAAGGCACAACACATCAAACCTTGAGGCAGATGGGCTATAGCAGCAGAAAAAATAAATAAAGGAGGCACTCTTGTCCTCTAAGAACAGAAAACTCAGGCTATAGTTTGCAAAGGCTCATCAAAATTGGACAATAGAAGATTGAAAAAGGTTTCCTGGTCTGATGAGTCTTGATTTCTGCTGAGACGTTCAGATGGTTGGGTCAGAATTGGGCGTAAACAACATGAAAGCATGGATCTATCATGCCTTGTATCAACAGTTCAGGCTGCTGGTGGTGTGATGGTGAGAGGGATATTTTCTTGGTACACTTTGGGCCCCTTAGTACCAATTAAGCACCATTTAAATGCTACAGAGTATTATTTCTGACCATGTCCATCCCTTTATGACCACAGTGTACCCATATTGTGATGGCTAGTACCAGCAGGACAACACACCATGTCACAAAGCTTTTTAATTGATTCCATCATCTTTCATCCATCATCCATTCATCTTCAACATTAAATGGCCAATCTAAAGTTGATTATAATCAGCCCATCTGTCTACAAACCCATGACCTTTGCATTACTAGCGCCATCATTTATCAGTTTGAACTACATTAAAATTGGAGGAATTTAGTTTCATAGTCATAATAAGAGCACATTAACATACTACCACCCATAAAATATCAAATGTGACCCTGGACCACAAAACCAGTCTTAAGTCGCTGGGGTGCATCTCAATAAATCAGAATGTCGTGAAAAAGTTTTCCTTGTAACTTATTTCAAAAAGTGAAACTTTCATATATTTTAGATTCATTGCATGTAAAGTAAAACATTTCAAACGTTTTTTGTCTTAATTTTGATGATTAGAGCTTACAGCTGATGAAAGTCAAAAATCAGTATCTCAAAATATTAGAATATTTACATTTGAGTTTCAATTAATGACCATCCCTACAGTATAAATTCCAGGTATCTCTTGTTCTTTGAAACCCCAATAATGGAGAAGACTGCTGACTTGGCAATGATCCAGAAGACGAACATTGACACCCTCCACAAAGAGGGTAAGTCATGGAGGGTCATTACTGAAAGATGTGGGTGTTTACAGAGTGCTGTATCAAAGCATATTACATGCAACGTTGACTGGAAGAAAGAATTTGGGTAGGAAAAGGTGCACAAGCAACAGGGATGACTGCAAGCTTGAGAATACTGTCAAGCAAAGCTGATTCAAACATTTGTGAGAGCTTCACAAGGAGTGGACTGAAGCTTGAGTCATTGCATCAAGAGTCACCACGCTCAGACGTCTTCAGGAAAAGGGCTACCAAGCCACTTCTGAACCAGAGACAACGTCAGAAGTGTCTTGCCTGGGCTGTGGAGAAAAAGAACTGGACTGTTGCTCAGTGGTCCAAAGTCCTCTTTTTCAGATGAAAGTAAATTTTGCATTTCATTTAAGAAATTTACAAAATATCTTCATGGAACATGATCTTTACTTAATATGCTAATGATTTTTGGCATAAAAGAAAAATTTATAATTTAGACCCATACAATGTATTTTTGTCTATTGCTACAAATATACCCCAGCGACTTAAGACTGGTTTTGCGGCCCAGGGTCACATATCGGCCCGGTTTCATAGACAGGGCTTAGCCTAAATCAAGATTAGGCCATTGTTAAATTAGGACATTTAAGTAATTTTTATAAACTTGCCTTAGAAAAAAGCATTACTGGTGTGCATCTTAAGACAAAACAAAGGCACTGACATGTTTTAAGATTAGTCAGTGCAAGTTTCTTTCAGTTGAAACAGCTCAGATTTACATTTTAGTCTAGGACTAGCCTTATGCCTTGTCTGTGAAACCAGGGGATAAACTATTTACTGTGAATTTAATTTAAGCCTGTAAAACCTAAAATGTTACTATCATATTTTTTTACTGTAAAGTTCTGGCAACCACAGCTGCTGGTATTTTACTGTAAATGTCAGATTTTTTTACAGTGTAAAGTTAGCTATTTATAACATAGGTTAGTTACAATGACTGACATGTTAAGTCAAAAACATGAATTTTGTTGTAAAATCAGGTTATCAGTGGTACTCCCATACCACTGATAACCTGATTTTACAACAAAATTCATGTTTTGAATTTTGGTTCAATTATGGCAATTGTGAAATCTAACTTGAGGTGAGGTGATAAGACATAACTATCAGTACTGAAAACAGTTTTGCTGCTTAGTATTCTATGGAATATGTCATTTTTAAAGGATTTTTTGATTAATAGAAAGTTCAAAAGAACATTTAATGTAATATTATAAATGTCTTTACTGTCACTTACCTAGCCTATATCAATGCTCGTATTTAGTTTAAAAAAATACTGATCTCAAACTTTTAATACTGTTATTTTTCATCATATTACTCAAGGACTTTGTTTGGTCAAGATGTGTTATGTTTTTGTTATGACTTATCTTCCTCGTGGTCTCAAGAAAACATGCCAAAAAAAAAAAAAGTTCAACCTCTGTGGGCTTCAGTATGTTTGGAAACACTCATTATTTTTGGATTGTGTTTGGAGCCACTATGAACTTGAATCTCTGTGCTGTTCAAGGATGCGGCCCTTGTCAGGCAAACTATTCAGCACTGCATATTCCTCCCAGCTTCAGTCCCATACTGAAAATCAATGACTCCAGTTAGAGGTGTCCATTCATTTAGCCCATTCATTCATTTTTTTCGCCTGCATGGAAGCACCATCACAAGTGCCTGAAAGGAACATTGATCAGCTCTGAAGGGTTCATCAGCAAACAGCTCTTTCCACAAAAAGCTCCTTTTCATTTTAAAAAGTATCTAAACTACGAAATAACAGATGAGAGGGGGCATTTCAGATCAACTTCAGATGAACTAAGCTGAGTGAGTACAGAAGAAGTACATCTTAAGTGATAAAGATGAGCTTCCTGTGAAATGTTTTCTATTACAATCTCTGTTCCGCACAATGAGGAAATCCAGGCTGACCTCAAAGCTCTTTTTAAAGGGGTCATCAGATGCTAAATTCACTTTTCAAGTTGTTTGAACATAAATGTGTGTTGGAAGTATGTGTACACATCCATCCTATAATGATAAACATCCACCCAGTAGTTTTTTTTTTTTAAATCCCTATTTTAAAATCCCCTTTCTGAAATCAGGCTGTTTTGAGATTCCTGTCAGAATGACGTAGTTCTGTACAGACCTCTTCTACGATAGTTGATGACAAGGCCGTCTTACCTTAGACCCGACCTGAGTGAGCTGAGAGCTGTCTGCCATTGTGTCGATTCCGGTGCAGGGGAAGACAAAATGTCTCAAATTAAGCGAATGAATAAAATAAAGCCATTTACTAATTACTACATAATAAGCAGAATATATATATATATATATATCCCAGTCAAAACGTTTGGAATAATTAAGATTTAATTTTAAATAAAAAATTTAATTTAATATTTAAATTAATATATATATAATTTGTAAGAATTACCTAATAATGCTGTCCCTGGCCTAAAGTAATCCAACCCCCTCAGACAAACAAAGGACCTCACCTCAACAAACACCATACATTCATTAGACAGCAAACACACACACACAGCTGTACTGCTGTAAAGTGCTGTAAAGCCCAAGTATCTCTGCACCACAAAAACACAGTAACTTTTACAGAGTGGAGAGAAAGAAGGAAAAGTGGGACAATACCTCACACCACAATAGAAGACTCATTTCACCAGGGAGAAAAACAGAGCAAGAAAAAGGAGCCACATACACAAAGCCTGCATTCAGAGAGCTGAAAGGGGGAGAAAGAACACACTTATCTTCACCTCTGCTCAGCGCCAAGGCCGGCTCTCCTTCTCTCTTGCTCTCTCTCTCTCTCTCTTTCTCTTCTTCTGTCCGGCAGCTTGAGCGCGCTTTGACGACGGTCTGAGAGCTGAATGAAGTTGCAACGCCTGACATGCATGAGATTTTGGGATGATATGAATCACTAGAGGCAAATTTTGAACTGCTCTACCTGTGTCAGTTCATATGTGTCTGAGAGGGAAGGAGAGAAAAAACTTCCCCCTCTTTCCCTCCACCTCTCTGCAAGCGTGCCACGGCAGGTTCACGTCTCGCGTTCGGATCAAAGCCACCTCTCGGCCTCTCTCTATTGCTCTGTCTTTCTCCAAATCTCTCTTTACGCTCTAAAGTATATTGTAATTGCTTTTAAACTCACTCCGCAGCCACTGACTTTGCCATGAAGGAAAAACCTTCAACCCGTCTTTGAGCCTTCTGCTACACCTGATTTACTAAATGGCCTTACCTCTGCTGGCTCATTCACTCTCACTCCTCCTCCATTCCTCCCTCTCTTTCTTTATTGAAAGATGACTGGCATGAACTTTAGGAGAAAGAGGGGGGAGGCTATCACCTTCCAAATAACTCTTGCTACATGACAAAAGATGGGTTGTGCAGGAATGCACGAGTCTGGGAAGCTTCACCTCTCCACTGACTGGCAACATGAGCCTGCAGCACAGATGTTACACGCATGCGCTCGCAGACGACAGCTCCAGACGAGTGTAATCAAGCATTCTTATCAGACAATGAAACGGCATGTTTTGTCATTCAGATTTCTACAGGCTCTCATTAGAAGCCCTTATCGCAGCGGACGAGCTGGAGAGTCTCTTAATGAATCACGTCATCTCTACGCTCTGCTCAGTATCACTAAGAGAATTACTGTTTCAATGATTTACACACGTCCTGTGAACTTACATTGTAAGGTTCAAAGATATTTGGTATCCCAAAAGAACAAATTGGACAAAGATAATATGGAATCAAAATGTTCCTGGTTTTATTTTGCAGTCCATTAGTGTATGTTGATCTAAAGGCCCCTTCACATGACTTTTGCCATGATTTTAATATACTGCTCAACATATGTTTTGACTTCTACATGGAAAGTGCTGCAAATAGCATCACAGGGGGTCAATATCAAGGTTGAATATTCACAGTTTCAGAGTGAAAACGTCATAGTGAAAATAATATTGAGGGGGAACCATAACTATGGAGACCTTAAGGGGATATGGTGAAGAAAAAACATGAGGTGAAGCTGACAAAAATGTATTTCAGTGCTTTAGCATTTGCCCCAAGAAATGTTTTTCCTCTCATCTTATATTATTTTCATAACCGCAAAAAACATTATTGGGTGAACGCAACACATTAGGTAGCAAATGCAATGCATCAATTTTTTTTTTCCTCTTAGAGGTTCTGCACATACTAAAGAAACAATGAATAACATTTTAATTTAAAATCAATGAAATTTCTTAAAACTCTTTAACAAATTAAAATAAATTAGAGATAGTAAGTGCGTGTAATGTGTATAACTATCATCTTAAAATAAAGTGGTACCATTTTGATAGTTTTTAATATCTCATTTTGTACTCTAAAAGACATTGTTAGAGAGACAAAACAATGTGTAAAAATCACTTATGTGTGAAACTGGAGCTGTTAACGCAAAGCAAACACTGAATATGTCATGTGAATGGTCTGCCAATCACTGGTTGCATTTTGAATGGCTAGTGTTAAACTTGCACCAAGTTGCAACATTGTAGTTGACACCTCCTTATTATTCATCACAATGTAATATAGTCAAAAATATAAATAATATAATAAAAGCCAATACTATTAATCCAATCAACCAAACCATCCATTTTAATTGCAAATGAGCTATGGTGCACCATACACTATTATTTATACTTTCACCAATATTTGGTTATTGTGAGATAGTGTGGCTATAAGAGATGGTCTTGACTATAAACCTGCACCAGCTTAGCCCTGACGGACTGGGAGTAAAAAACGGCCCTGGATTTTCTCCCAAATAGGCCCACCACAACTACAGTACAAACAGTCGCTATATCTCACAATATTGCAGCAATCCTGTCACATTTATGACAAATAACATCACAAAACCCATGGAGACCCTGCTGACAAAAACAATAGAAACCATCACAGAAATTCTAATGATGTAAATATCATTACAAACATTACAAACTTTTGTATCAACTTTTACTAATGGTTTCCTGTAGTGTGTTTTGGGATATATTACATTAGGAATTTTTGGGGTTTCTTTAAACGACCAATTACCAGTAGAGACCAACAGGCACCATTACAGTTTCCATTAAAACCAATACAATTCTCATTATAATCAGTAAAACCATTACAAATTATGTGCTGGTTTCTATTTTTTATTTTTCAGCATGGGAGTGAAATAAATATATATTATTGTATGAACTAAAATACTTCAAAACTACATAAAAAGAGCAGAACTTAAAATGTATAATATGACAATGATAAACATAAACCTAGAATCTAGAAACCTGAAACAACAGAATTCTTCAATTTGAGTATATGTCTCTTTGTGTGTGTGTCATGTTAATCAGACTAATCACCTTATAGGCGAACTCAATATCTCTCAAATGTAACCCGTTGTAGAATCACTTAAGGCAGTGGCTATTTGCACCAAGTGAAAATAACATATTTTCTTAGCGATAGATGCTATTTACACGAAGTACAAAATGCAAATAGCTATAGATCTATTTACACTGTGTTAAAATAGCAGGATTTTCTGCTATTTATACTACTTATTGCAAATAATGGCAATTATATGCACTATAGTATTGAAATACATTATAAAACAGTATGCAATAATAACTTGAGTGAGTGTAAATTTCTATTTTAAGTCAAATTATTAAATGGATGTCACCTTATTTGGACAATAAAGCCCTCCCTACACCTACCCTAACCCTACCCGATACTTAATATTCAACTTTTTGATTATTTCCTTCATTTGTATTAAAAAATAAATGCTTTTCTGATGTGATTTGGAATTTGAAAATGGAGAAAAAAAAAACGTTTCGATTCGAACCCGGGTCGATCACGTCAAAAAAAAAAATTACCATTTGACCAGTCCTCCCCTGCTTGTACTGTGGATAAGATGACAGTTAAATGAATGTTTGATAAGTTAACACCTCATGTTTTCTCCTCATTAAGGAAGTAAAGGCCACTGGAGAAGCCTGGGGGTGGAACTAGAAGGTGTGACAGTAAACCAAGACACCATGGAGGGAGATGAGACCAATTTATCACTCCAAGGGGAGTCCTGTGCATGAGGAGGAGGGGAGTGGTAGAATGAGGAGCACTGGGTTTCTCTAACAACTGTTTAAGCCACACACACACACACACACACACACACACTATAGCAACTGGCTGCAACTGATGAATTACATCACCATACATAGTGGCTACTTATATACGTATATTGAGTGAACCTCATGAAAATATACCCAGTTTATATTTTATCCAAGAAATCCAAAAAGAAAATCAATTAAGTGATTTTGCATTAAGAAAATTAAACCCACTTTTAGGAAAACTATTAGATTTTCTCATTGTCATTCCATTACTTTCATTACAGTTTAGCATATTTACACCTCCAATTCTCATTACTTGATTATACTGATTATTTTCAGTAATCAAAATATGAAATCTTCTTATTTCTTTTCATTTTGGGATTCGCAAATAGTAAGGAATAAACGGAGCATGATGGAGGGAATCAAGCATGATAACTCATAAATCATGAAGTGACACAAGCTGAACTTGCATTGCTCGCATGAGTGGCACCACCCAACGCGTTGGCGCATATGTGTTTATGGCTGCGACAGCTGCATATTTATAATCCTCGTGAACACAATATCACAATCTCTGTGACGAATTTGCTGAAAAATAATAGCTGTAGAAACCCAGAGCTTAGCATTTAAGGACTAATCTCCGGTTTAGTCATTGTGCGAGGGATAAACACTGAATCATCTGGAGAGTTTCCTCTGTTGTCCGCTACTATATCCACTAAAACACTCTGCCTGACATTTGCCATATGAATTATCTCACTATTTCACTTACATTCTGTTCATCAGTCTTCCTCTCTCACCAGAATACAGTCACCAGCACATTTTATAACTCATAGACTCGTGTAGGATATGATGTTAACAATGCCAACATGCAGTAAAAACACTCTCTAATCCTCCTTCCAGAGTGCGTACAAACTCATGAGGGCCGTCAGGACAGAGGGCTTTGACATGACAACACAACAAGAAATATAACACCTAGGCCACCACAGAAGACTTACAAGGGTCAAGAGGTCAAAAAGTCTCTGCATTGTGCTTCACTTGGACTCTCAGTGGCTGATGGGAACAGAATATTGCTTGAGGACTGTGAGGTGTTGAGCGAAAATAATCGATACTGACACGCGCAAGCGCACACACATAAAGCTGATGGAAAAGTGACAATTTATTTAGTCCTGACAAGTGCAGGATGAGAAGCAAGAGAGCTTGGCTTGGCTAAGTGCTGTCTCTCTTCGGTCACTCCAATCTCCGGCTCCAGACAGCTTTTCTAAATGGAGTTCCACCCAGTCGCAGCGTCAGCTGCTTGCATCCCGAATGGCGACTGTATCTGAGACCTCAGACATGACTAAAATAACACAGACAGCATCTTACCTCTGCTGAGTGAACTTAATCAGCTCCTCATACACCCACACGTACACACCAGAGTCTTATTAAACTCTTAAACGAGACAAACCGTCGCATTAAGCCAACGGTTTCATTATAAAAGAAAAGAATGTCCTCTTTATGCCCATGTCTCTTACTAATTGTGCTAATCACACTAATTAAGAAGGCCGCTTTTTGAAAGGTTGACCATAGTTACCAAACTTGTTGCCATGGTGAGGGGGGAGGTATTATGTGAGCTTAGCAGATTGGCAAGTGCAGGGTTCCCACACACTGACTAATGAACTTCCAACAATTTTCCATGAATTATTCAGTCATTATTACTGGATATGGATATTTAAAAAAAGTATTTTATAGAGACTGCAAATAAATAAATCAATAAAAATATGACTATTATTTTTATCTTAACATGAACTAAATTGAATCCACACCGAACTAAATTGAGCTGAATAATAACACCATTGCCTTTTCAGAGCTAAAATTGTATTTGTTTCATAATTTAAGAACATTAATACTATTATTAATAATTACATTACCGTGAAGCTGCTTTATAATCTGTATTTTATAAATCGCCATATGACTATTTTCCATAACTGTTCTTTTTTTAAGATATGATTCATTTCCATACTCTTTCGAAGCCATTTCTAAATTCCCTGTTGTTTCCCATTTTTTCATGGTCGTGGGAACCCCGCCAGGGATGGAGATAAAAATGCTGAGTATGCGCTCAGTATGACAGATGGAGAGAGTTGTTATTAGTGTCTGTTATTAGTTATTGGCACCGTAATTCTTCTGAGCTTCTCATGCCTTGCAAATGAAGGGTTAAAGGTCATATGTAGCTGAGGGGTGTTGAGCGTGTGAGAAATTTCTGTGGTGAAGCCATCCATTAGCTCAACACCCCTTTCATTAGCTACACGTGACCTTTAACCCTTATTGCTGGAGGACAAAGAGGTCAGAAGCACCGTAGTATCAATAACTGTAATCCATGCACATTTGAAAAACATGCCTCTGGCAAAATTATACTAAGTTGCTTCTTTCATGTTTCCAGTGAGTGGCACTAAAAGCATGTTCAGTTTTATCCAAAAAAAGATTATGTGAATCTGGCAATGTTTTAATAGGTTAGCTGTGGTATGGTGGCAGTTTGGAAATGAAATGTGATCAAAAATCCAACCCAGGCTCCATGGATAAACTTGCCTGTGTCGATATTTCTGCAAAATGGTATTACATTGCTTCTAGCATGTTTCGCAACACTTTCAATGTGAAATATCCTCAGTGGTGCCAAATGACAGATGAATATGAATCTGACATATTTTTACTACAGTGGTTTTTGTATGTATCATTGCAGTTTGTAAATTAAATGTCCGGTGCATGACGCTAAAAGGTTATTGCTCTTTTGCGTTAAAAATAACGCACCACCTACACAAAACCCGACCCTAAACCTAACCGATGAGGCTAAAGTAAGCAAACGTGAGATAAAACACATTTACTAATGCAACCATATCATTTTAGCTTCCTTCTTCAAGTCTTTAAGGTCTTTTATTGTGACAAATGTTTAAAGGGGCTCGTACCTGAACACTTCATATCACAAGTGCAGTACCAGGTGTGCTTCTGAGCAAGCTTACTACATCAGAAAAACCACACATATGGAAACAGTTATGCGATGCAAGCATAAAATGTTAGTTTACAAATCAAAAATATGTTTGGAGCTCATAATATAATATTGTGCAATGAACTGTACAAAAATAAGTCTTTAATAACTATTTCCGTGTTTTTTTATGATTTGTTATGAAGTTGCTAGCCAGCACCAGAATTTTTGATCATTTTCACAAAAATCCGTGGCACTCAGAATATTTTGTTGTAAGATTTATTATTTGAACATACAATATATCAAAAGAAAGAAGAAAGTCTAAGAAAATCGCGTTTGTCAAAAATAGGTTCCAATCGGATTCAGAACGATAATCAAAACAAAGATTAAGTAAATCATGCCCATCAACACCCTCAAAGCTTGCACAGTCCATCTTCATGGATTTGACATTTGATTTAGTAATGTTATGCAGATTTGATTTATTTGCTGTTCAATGTTGGATGATCGCGTTAGCTTACATGTGTGTAAATATTTGGATCCGGAGATTCTGTACCATTTCAGAAGAAGTGTAATAGCGCCCCCTACCATATAATATTGAAAACATGGATTGCCTGAAAATTTCAACAACTTCAAGGCAGTGAAGTGTTGTGTCATAAATGGCAGAAAGTTCCATCAATCATGGGGAAGAGTTAACTGATAATCTGCCCCTGTAATCATAATGTGTGTGAACAGGATTTAATGTTGTTGGTGTTTTACTGCCACTAGTGTTCATTTTTCAGCTGGAAACTGCAGTGAATTGTATGTTTAGTTTTGTATAGAGCATTTATGTATATATGAGTTTTGTAAAAATGTAGGTAGAGGTGTGTTTTTTCCAATGAATCAGGATCAAATAACTAATGACAAATTCAAACTCAACATCTCCATCTATCATATTGAGCAAGGTTCATCTACTGACTTCATGTCCGCTGGTCCCTGGCCAGGCTCCCACAGTCATGCAATTTAGAAAACGAAAAATAAAATCTGTGGCAGATTTCTGATGTGTTCTCAAGAGCAGCCTGGGAGAGCGATTCAAACCACCAGCACCTGAACACATAATATGACTGTGGCTGTGAAGGCCTTTGAAAGGTCTGCAGGGCTAAAACCTCACATCCAGGCCTGTAGCTCTGCTGGACATCTGCTGTGACCTTCTGAGAATTAATCACGATCGCTTACGCAGAATATCTTTTGTTCTGGTCCCAGATGGTGCAATGCAAGATCCAATCAGGCTACATGGGCTTCACAGCGAAAGTCGATAGACACATTCACAAGCTGTTTAAAAAAGTCTATTGTATAAGAATGAGTTGGCAGTCTCGGCAGAAGGTCAGAGGACTTTCCATCTCGCCCTGAGTAGACCTTAATCTATATTCTTACGCATTCATTTTCCACAAAGAAAAGCTGAAGCTATCCTACATAACAACAATGTTTTGAACCTGGGAGTTTGTGCAGGCAGCCTGGCCTTCTACTTGGTAAATAGACAGCAGATTGTGAGTGGGGGAACGGAAGCTGCCAATATTGTTTTCACCCAGATCTTGGGTTCACTAACTATCTATCTACTGAGACGCCACTTCTCTGGCTGCTGAGACTAACTCCTCTCTTTAAATCTTCTCGATCTCACTCTCCAACCGAGGCGTGCATGTCTCCCAGTTTCATAGCCCACAAAATAGCAGGAGGCTTCATGCACTCACTTCCCCTCACAGTAAACACACCCACGTTCACGGAAGCAGCACATGCATATCAATAACAAACACTGAGCTTGTTCTGCAACTGTGACATCATTTAACCTGCCTTTGCATTATTCATGAGCCTGTTTGCACATGAAAAATACGAATCGGATAAAACTGAGAGGGAGCTGTCTTGTCGCACACTGTCATCTCTCATTTACAAACGACATCTCTAACTCTCTTTCACCATCAATGACACACACACACACTCCCGCTTAGACGTTGAAGGATTTTACTGGATCTCACAGGAGCCAGTTAGCATTATCAGGCACACCAGATATGAAAGCTTTTTTGGAAGCCATCTTGTGTTTGAGGATACATCACTGGGCGTGATATGTTTTCTAATGAAAAAAAAAGGAAAAAAAATTGAGCTAATAAAACAGACACTATACAGTCTTCTTTAAAATAATCTATTTCACTGGACCAAAACATGAACCCACATTTCTTTTCACTTTTAATGTCCCTGACCTAATTTTCATCCATTGTAGTTGCGACTATGTCTCAGTCAACTTTCCATAACTCTTAAGGTCATTGCACACTGAGTCCGAAATTTTCACACGTTGAAAAATAAATACGACATCACGTGTCAATTACGTTTACACACTGCCTCCGAAACCTTCGCCTGTCATAAAATATATATATATTTTTTATTGTTATTGGTATATAAATATTTAGAATTTATATAAGCAATACTGAATTTATAAATATTATTATGTTTTTTTCTGTCATTATTATTATTATTGATTTATTTTCAATTATATTCATATTATAATATAATTATATAATTATATTTATATTATATTTATACAATTTATTAGCCCTTCTGAATGCAGCAACATATAATTAAGAATAATCAATTAATATTAATAATAATATTATCTGTTGTTGTTGTTTTATTATTATTACTATAAAATGAGTCGGATCCAATAAAATAATACAAATGATTAATAATAATAATAATTTTAATACGGCAACAGTATGTATTTCTGTGGCTAAGCTGGCACAGGGCAAGGCATCAGCAACACCAAGGATGAAAGTGTCTGCCAAATGCATAAAAATCCTTTATATGATATAGCTGTTGTAATTTCTTCAATCTCATTAAATATTTCTTCTCATAAACTGAAAGAAGGGTGCAATGTTTTAATATGCTCTTGTAGAACCATGATTTTTCCCTGGATAATTAGTCATGGCATCTACCGGACTGGCAAAGCTAACTAGTCAAAGCTTAATTTAGACTATCGCCCGAGATGGTGGAGTTCAGTTCACTTTAAAGGAGTCTGAGTTCATCTGAGGCATTCAATTAGCCACAATTCTTGCAAAAGCCTCTCAGACCCCTGCAAAGAACCAAGTTCGAGAGATCACGTGTCAGTCAAATGCTTAAAGGAGTTTGTTCTTCAATTATGTGAGTGAAAGAGGTGGGAATGCTCATTCCACTGAGACACGGCTGAAAGCCCCATAAATTGACCTGGTACGGCTAAAAAGGCATCTGCTTCTGTTTTATTTTTTCGTCAAACCGAAGTCATTTGCATAAGACACTCCGTTTGAACTCCTATAATTTGATCAGAGATGCATTTTAAACCAACGGTGGTAAATTTAATCAAGTTATGATAAAGGATGACAGCAGAAGCCCTGCTGTCCACTATCTGTTTTCAGTAGGTAGGATTAACAGGGTGTCAAAAGATCGTGCGGCGTTTATGAGGCCTGCATGTGAGGAAAGCATTTTTTCCCTATTCTTCTACCTTCTAAAGGGGGCAAGAAGAGTTTTTCCTGCAGATGAAAAGTATGAGTGTGTTGTAGTGAAGTGTGTACTCCAGGGCACTGAGAGCTTTCCATTAGGGGAGCATGAATCACAGTGCGTTCCCCTCCTCTTCACCGCCCTTCAAAACAAAGTGATCTCCAGTAGGCTCATCTGAACTAGCTCCTACAATCTCTCATTCTGTCGGAGACAGCTCTGCTCCACACCAGCAAGGCCCTGGGACAGACTTTACAGCTTGCATCTGCCACGCTTATCCGAGTTTTGCCGCCGAAGGCCTAAGCAATCCAATTCTGCGTTGAAAGAGAACACCGCCAGGTATTAACACAGGGTGTACCAACGGGAGACTGGGATAAAAGTTCCTTTAACAACAAGAAATGGCTATAAAACACCCTAAAAGAGCATATCCTGTTTTGAACCCTAAGGGCTCGGAGATTGAACATGATTGATTTGGTTTATATTATGGAGGGCCTTTTCTTATGTGTGTTGTACACCTTGTGGGAAAGAAAGAGGGTCTGCTGACTTACACATGATGAAAGGTTAAAGGTCAGATCAGGATAAAGTCAGGCAACAATAGGAACTTGTGAGGTAATGTTTTCACTAAGTTTCTTAACTATCCTCATGTTTTCTCATAGACAGAATTGAAAATAAATGGAGAGCAAATGAAAACCCCAAATAATCTCATTTGTTTCTCCTCAGAGATTGAACTCCACAATATTTCAACAATGTCGTTTGCACCGCGCTCCTCCTTTACTTGATCTTTTTATTTTGGTGTGTAAATCTATTAAGTTACTTTGTATAAGAAATTATGATCCGCACTCTCAAGAACAGTCTTCTTTTTTCATTTTATTTAACATTCATCACCGATGGGGGAAAAAACTTTTTTTTAAAATTGTTAAATTGTATAAAATTTCATGATTTCAGTGGTTGGGTTATGGGGATGTGCTATCAACAAAATCTGATAGTTTACAGGTATAAACCTTAGACAAAGTTGATACTTGCATAAAAAGTAACTGCAAGTCTCCTCGGGAAGAGCAAGCTCTATGCGCTTTCCTCTGGGAACCAGCAAGACTTCTAGTTGCATCAGAAAAACCAGCTTCACAAACTAAGTTTTACAGTACAGGTAAACAACATGGCCTTTCTGGTGAAATATGTCATTTCTGGAGGTCTTTCTGGTTCCCAGAGAAAATCTGTATTGCTCAGAAGTTGATCTTCCATTACCAACTCTAACTCACACAGACCAACCTGGACCAGTATGGAAATCCATGCCGGTCTAAGCTGCATTTACCAGCAGGGTTCTCTGCCCCCTCTCAGGAGCCTTTATTGTTTCTCAGCCTCCTCGAAGCCAAGGGCAGCCTGTGGGTTGTGGTCTGCACAACCTCCACACACGCTAATTCTCTAGCAACTTGCCTACACACTGTAGAAACCATCAGCATCAGTCGCGTTCCAGCACAAAAAGAATCACTGTGTTCTTTTTGATGAAACAAACACCACATTTGCGACAGATACACCATCAGCAGCTTCTAATACATCAGCGCTAAACATTTCGATATCCACTTCTTCCTGAAAGCGGATGTAACTTGAACTCCAATCCAGAAGATGCAACGTCTTGACTGGAGGCCTAACAGATGCTCTACAGAGTCTGATAGCAAAGCACCCAAAAGCCATTATCATAGATAAAACTGAATAATGTGAAACAATCAATATTTCATGAGCTTGGCTAATGCACCCTCTTAAATGTTCTAGTTGCACGGATTGTTTGTTTGTGGATATAAAAGTATATACGTGTGCATCTCTGCCCTTTAAATGGGAAAACATAACATTTAAGTGAGTTGTTTAGGGCTTTAGCATTGCAATGATTTGTTTCCGTGACAACCACTTAAGGAAGGATGATGACGAGCTTTATTCTGAGCAAATAAACAGCTTTATTTAACATTTGCTGATCTGACATGATGACTTTTTTTCCATCATTTGTAGGTGTTAAGGCCCTTTCACATGGCTCATGTCAGAGCTTCAACACACCTCTTGACAAAAACATAATATGCCACTTTGACCTCCACATGAAAAGCTTTGCAGATCACATCGTGGCAGGGCTGCTAAGTAAGATGTCTGGATATAAAACCTTGAACATAAACTACAAACATGGTAAACATGTTTGAGTTTACAAAGGAAAGGGTCTTGCCAATTGCTCTGAAAGATTGCAGAAAGTGAAAAAGATATGCCTTGACATTGTGTCGTACAAAATTAGCAACTGCCAATTAAATCACTTAAAAATAACTTGTAGGAACTACAAAATCAAAACAAACTGTGTACCGAAGAAAAGATCTGCCGTGACTTGCATATCTTCTAAAAAACTTTAACAATCAGAAGAAATGTCCATCTGAAATGAACACCCGTGGTAGTTAAACACCAACTTTTGTCGCTTTTCTCACACATTTTGGGGCAGATTATTGATTAATAACGAGGTATTTCCTTGCGGATCCTTACACAATAATATGGTATCACCTCAAAGCACTTTTATCATAGTGCGTGATTTGTAAACTAATAAATTTTAATGTGCATCACATAACCAGCTCCATATGTGTGTCTTTTCCAATGTAGTAAAATTGCTCAGTAGCGCACCTGGTATAGCAATGCACTTGTGATGCGGTGCGCTCGGATACAAGTCCCGTGAAACACGGTTCAATAAAAAATCCAAACCATGTAAAATCAAGGCAAAACGGCATGGTTGCTTGAGCAAATATGCTTTTATCTCATATTTTCTTTCTTTAACACTGTCAGTTGGGTTTAGTGTACAGTTGATTTATTAGAGACATTAGAGCACAATATAATAAAATGTTAGCGCAGTCATGTTTTAAAGACAATTGAACATGCTTTTTACAGCCACTCACTGGACTGTTCACTTTTAAACTGCCACTAAACATGCAAGAAGCAACAAAATATAATTTCTGCAAAAATATTGCCACTGGAATTTATTTTTCATGAACCTGGGTTGGAAAGATTCCTAACAGAAAGCCACCCAAGCATAAAATGTTGGTAAGAAGCACAATCCTTCCTTCCTTCTTACTCACAGGTGACATTTTCCAGATAGAAAGAGACTGGCTCATCTTGCATATCTGTGATTGACACAATGACAGTGCTGCACTGATTGTCTCAATTATACAAGGAAAACAGCTAAATAATCCCATTGTAATGAGGACAAAAATATATATTTAATCATAAAAAAATGCAAAATACTACAAAAAAATTCCCGGCTTGAGCATTTTTTCAATGCACCCACCATTGGCGGTTTGCACCTTATTGTATCTGGACTCACAGGATCAGTCTCCATCCATCTTGTTCATTTTCATGCCAACACCGCCCACGTAATCATGTAAATTGTCCAGTAATCTTTGGCTGTGCTTCAAAAGGTCAGCAGCCAATGGGGTCACATAGTGATGCTTCACTATATCATCGAAACAAACTATGGTAAAAGGCCTTCAGAATAATATTTCAGATAATAAAAAAATAAACCTTCACTGATGACTGCGTCCTCGAAGCTCTATGATGCAGAAGAGACGTGTTTGCTGACCCAGACTGAGTAATCACTGGAAAACCTTTACTTTCAACCTCTCTGAAACCTGCAACAGAAGGTAATAAACACAGATTTTCAACCTTACATGCCACATTAAAAATGGAGCTTCTGTTGTACTTGTAATATTACATAAAACGAGGCTACAATTTAACTCAGACCCAAAGGTGAACTCAGTGTATCCACTCCCGCACACACCTACGGTACATTTGAAAAACGAGTCTTTTGCAAACTAAAAAATGGGTCACAAATCAAGAGATACATTTCAAGCACTTAAAGATGTTCTTGTAACTTAACAAGTAAGTTTTTGATATTGATATTGATTGAGGTCGACTTAAAGAAAGGTCAAACTGAAGACCGTGCAGTGAACAAATCATGAGTTGATACAGCATCTGCGCTCTGCGGGAGTCATCCTTTCATCACATCGCTCTGACTCACAGGTTTGTTTGGCTGTAAATTAAACGTGCTTTATCTCTCACTGTTTCTCTCTCTATGCAGAGACATATTGTGTCCTCCTACCTACAACAAGAGCCTGTTGAACTGAGTATAGCACATCTCAGAGCTCCAGCTGAGAAAGCGTGATCAGCGTGCAGGCTAGAGACTGTATAAGGAGATGGACCACTTGTAGAAAAACCAAAGGAGGTATTCGCAGAGATCAGTACAGAAACTTTTGGAATGCTGGTCTAGGCTGGTTAGAGCTGGTTTACTTTAAGCCTAGCAAAACTAAGCTATTTACCAGCAAAGCTTAGTCACCTGACCGGCTTTGTCATTGATGAAACAGCTGGGCTGACCAAGGAAGTCTCACTGGTTAAGCTAAGCTAATTAATACACAGAAGATATTTTGAAGAATGTTTTGTGCATACAATGAAAGCCAGTGACATTCAGTGTTGTTTGGTGCATGAGAATATTTTTATGTTTTTTGGCCTCAGTGTCAACTTGTTTTCTCTTTCTTTCTTTTTCTTTCTTTCTTTCTTTCTTTCTTTCTTTCTTTCTTTCTTTCTTTTTGCACCTGATTGAAGATAGGCCTCAAAGATCTGATCTTACGCAGTTTTTGAATGAACCTTTTTAAAAAACAATTCAGAAATAATGTTTTTTTTTTTTTTTCAAAAACTGAGGTGCATGAGTTCATCGTTGATCATTGATCACTGAGCATTTTAATGGTCAATCTGTTCTCAAAAAAAAGCCACAAAACCTCAATATAAATTTAAACTATAATACATTTTCACTTGGACATAACATGCAACCTAGTGCAAAAACAGCACAATCATTTCACACCTAAGTATATTCTTTTAAAGAATATTATTTATTTAATATTCCAAGTACTATACCAAGTATACAGGTCTTTTTAAATCATGTACATTTTTTTGTTGTTGTTTTTTCTAGAAGGGTTATAGCACTGACCAATGTGGCATTGTAAAAAAAAGTAATGCTACAGCATAAAAACATATAAAGCATTGGGCTAAACATAATGTCTATATCAACTAGTCTTCAGACTGACAGCTGAAGGTCTGGAATCCATGGCAGCTTTCATTGGCCAAGGCCCACCCATGAGGCTGTTTTACCGACATGTCAAACAACCAATCACAGTTCGTTTCGTTCATCGTCACGTTTCGGGGCGTGGAAATGTCTCCACAATAACAGACCAGTGTGTAAAACTCTCGGACGTATTCTATGCCGCGAACTAAGTATTTCACATACTTTTGAAAATCGCTTGATAAGCGCTCGTTGTCACAGTTGTAAACACAACGGCTTTCTTCTTTCGTGGGGGGGTTTGGCGTCACTGCATCTTTGTTTCCAGGAGGAACATTAAAGAACGCGATACACACGTCTCCCAGAAATCCTGTATAATTCAACCAATCCGGTGAGGACTTCGAAACTCCTGAAGTGTTTCCACTTTTGTGTGCCATATGCATCAGACGTTTAGCCAACGGTCCGTGGGCGTAACGTCTGAGGCTGAGACTAATATCAACAGACCACTGGCCTTCAGTCCAGGAATGCTATATAAACTGAACACCTGACATTCTGAATCTGGGTCTGTGAAACACACATCACAAGAGCCTTAAAATAACAGATCCTGATCACAGGACAAGGTTCTGGGGGAGGGACGTGATAGTGGACTGTGTTGCTTGTGCACAGCAAGTTGAGGGGGTCTGTGGGGTTATGTCCTCTGTGACTCTTAATTGCAGTGCTGTCACTCCAGTTTGTGTCCAAACAGCATAATAAGGGGTCATTACGAGACCAGAGTGGAAAATAATGGAAGAGTCATTAAAGCCTGGGGGAAGAGATATCTCTCCACAGTGTGGGGGGACAGGTAGTCCATTGCCCTGAGGAGATTACCAAAATGAGGTAGAGTGTCTCTGCCAAAGGCTACATTCACAGACACAGTGTTTGGGACTGACTGACCGTCATCACATACAGAACAAACCTGAGCATATTAATATTTGAGATATGATGTCATAGTTTACTTTTGTAAATACATTTGATATAAATTCCCAGGCTTTCATTTATATACAGGTCTATATAATACGTCCATGGGTATATAAAATGGAATCTGTCATATTTGAAAGCCCTAAACTGAATGAGAAATGTCTAGGTGTCTTACTGTGTCTTATGTTCACCAAGGCTTTATATATATATATATATATATATATATATATAAAATCAAAATGCAGTAAATACACTAATATTATGAAATAGTATTGCAATTTAAAATAACTGTTTTCTATTTTAATATATTTTGAAATGTAATTTATTCCTCTGATGCAAAGCTGAATTTTCAGCATCATTACTCGTCTTCAGTGTCATATGATCCTTCAGAAATCATTCTAATATGCTGATCTGATGTTAAAGAACGTTTCTTAATATTGTGCTGCTTCATATTTGTGTGTAAACCATAAAACTTCTTTTAGGATTCTTTGGTGAATAAAGTTCAAAAGAACAGCATTTATTTGAAACAGATTTCTTTTACATTATAAATGTATTTACTGCCACTTTTGATCAATTTAATGCATCCTTGCTGAAATAATAAAGTAGAAATTTATTTCTGAAATGTGGTGCATGGACAATGCAAGTTCAGGCAATTTCATGCATTCAGTGGCATGCCGGAGTCTAATATCCAGTAAAACAACTCATCAGTCATTGGCATGAACAAAGCAGTCAATCACCCAATCAAAAAGGCCTGATTCTGTTAGTGACCTGCCATAACTGCTCCTATCCATCAAATCAATCTTCAGTCAATCAAAGAGTTGCCATGGCAAATGAAACTCTAGCAGCTGGGGAGAGGGTCTTCATCTCATAATCAAACACACATAAGTTTATTATGCCAACACACGCTCTCAATCCAAGACACCTCAGCGTGGAATACATTAGAGAGGCAGAGGTCAGGCAAACACACTCTAATCAGATAAGCTACCCTGCCAGTAAGCTAACTAACTACAACAACTCCTTGGTTCCTTAGGGCTCTTCCTCAGTAGAGAACTTAAGCTTTGTTCCCAAACCTAATAAGCTGCCTACCCTAGCATTTTAAGATATCCTAAGCATGCATCTGATGCTAGAGCTGTTATAGGCTCCATAATAATGATGACTAAGATACCTTCACAAAGATACCAATCCCACCATTAATTTTGATGAGCTCAATTACAATGTAAAAATCATCAAAGATGGTATAAACAAAAACGTTATAAAACTTATTCAGCACTGACTGGCTACTAAGATACCCTTGTGAAAAAGAAGTACACTTAATTGTATTAAATATGCACTTGTAGTGTACCTGAAATCTTAACATTTCAGATAATATCATATTAATGAAATACAAGGCTACTTAAGCATGCTTAAAGAGAGTACACTTTTATGACTTTTAAAAAAATGTTTCTTTAACTTTTAAAAAGTGCACTTTGTAATAATGTCAAATTAGTGCATCTCAATTGCAATTAAATGAAAACTCATGTGAAAAAAGTTTTTTTTTTTACTCACTTAAGTCGGACTTAAGTACATCTTTATATTTAATTTGTATAACTCATATAGTATAATTACTATATTGTCTTTGAAATATGGTTAAAGTGTACTGTCAAATGTACTGAAAAGCATTTATGGTAAACGTAAATATACTTAAATTTAATTTAAGCTTAATTCATGGCGTTTTATTAAAACACAATGATTTAAAATGTACTTTAAAGTAAGGCTTTTAATTTGACATCACTAAGTGCAAAAGTCTACTTAAGTGGGTTAAGAAACATTGTCATGAAATATACCCTTTATTTGATTAATTTGATATTATCTGCAAGTACAGCATTTTAAAAATATACTTTTAAGATTTGAAGCACACTACAAGTGCACATTCAATACAGTTAAGAACAATTCCTTTTCACAAGGGTTAATGCGTCACCCAGTGCCTTCTTTTCAATAACACTTTGCTCTGTCTAGCTGTTTTTAAAGAACAAATCCTGTTTAAACAGACCCTCAAAAGGCAGTTGCCTACAGTACTGTAGATAGACAGCAAGGATTGTTTATAACAGAACTATAATATTCAGAATATAAACGTGTAATAATGAATGTGAGGTAATTACAACATATCACGGCTTCAACACCCCTCACATTTCTGTGAATTAGCCCCTGCTATTTGCAGCTGCGATGGAAGGAAATTGCCTGAAAAGAAAAAGAAAGGACAAAAGCAAAATACAGAGAGCATTTTAAAAGATGTACGCTCCGGTGAATAATGCTAAACAACAAATGACAGCCCAGCCTTCAAGTTGAACAATACCATCATTAGATAACGGGCTGTTCTCTTTTCAGGACCGACCCTCGGGTTAATGAACGTATCTGCATTGCTTTATGCACCATTACATGGCTTTATCCTCCCACGGCGCTAATGCAATTCATGACAAAACTCAATGAAGAGATGTGCCAAAATAGCAGTCTACACCAGCCCTGAAATGTCTGTCATGAGTTTATCCCGCAAGGCATGAACAATACTGAAGATCAGTAGCGCAATAGGTGCAACTGAGCTTGGGGGTAAGCCGCAGTTTTCTGCAATTTTGTCAAGACCTTCGTGCACTTATTAAGGAATATTGTCACCACTGAAAGTATCTGAACATGTTTGAAGTGGAATGAACATGAGCCATCCCCCATATTTCCCTTTTGAAATAACATCACAAGCCGTTGAAGGTGACATTGTGCTGTGTGAAACTGCACCGCTCAGTAACAGTACAGAGAATATCAATTTTCTGTAACTAAAAACGATTTTTAATCCTGATTTTGCCTGAAATCTGGCCTACATTACCTCACTGTGTTTGATGATGAAAAAAGACATCTGCACTGTAAAATCTGATTGCACATTATAAAATAGCTGATATAGACACATCTGTGACCACACATCAATTGAATTTTATATAAATGTGCTCAGTTGCCTGGCAACTATAGACAGCCTACAGCTGAGCTAATGAACCTGATCATTAAAAATCTCTGATCAATGGTATATATTGATTTACTTGAACGAATAAGTGTTTTTGTTGTGATTATTCTTATTAATTAATGTAATTATTCATTGCATGTTGGTGCATTTTAAAAATTCTGTCTACTTGCACTATAGAATATTAAAACTGGGATTTGGGAAATACAAATGTGATTTTAATTTTAATTCATTTTAACAGAGGCTAACCCTCTTTTACAGATATTTTGTATTGAAGGACTTATCGGTGGAGTAGAAGGAGGTTCAATGACAATCTATGTTCACATGCTCAAATCAATTGTTTATAATCGTATTGATGAACTTGAACGATGCAGATAAATGCTTGAATCTATTTTTTCAATCAGATTCAAAAATTACACAGTGCCATGACATGCATGTTTACAAATGTTTCACATCATACAGACGTGTTTGTTTATTTATTTATTTATTTTTTATTGTCTCACGTCTTACAAACTGGTTAGAAGAGGCGATTTAATATTTGCACATATCTAATGACACAATGTTAGGTTACACTTAAATTTGATAGTACACTTTAGACATTTTACTAGCTATAAATAACTTTGCAACTACAAGCCACCTAACTCTTGTTAGAGTATTGTAGACTGCTAGGGTTAGGGTTAGGGTTAGTAGAATAAGTTGACATACTTGCAAAGTTACTTCAGTAGAATGTCTGTTGGATGACAGACAAAATAAAGTGTGAGCAGATATTGAGCAGACAGTCTACTAATAATCTAATGACTGCTAGTTAACATGTAGTCACATTGTAGTATTCTATAAAAGAATGTCTAAAGAGGATTATCAAAATTAAGTCTTACCAAGAATTAAAGAGTGAACAATATCCAATGGAATTTATTGCTCAGACGCTGCTCTTTCTCAGATTGGAGATTATTGTATTTTTGGTAGTTTTGCTTATGTTTCCTAAACTTTGTTTTAGATGTCTCTATAGAAACAAGTAAGATATCGGCTATAGTATAAGTATGTGTATAGTTCACTGTAAAAATTATTTAACTTTTTAGTGTTTTACAACAAAATTGTATTTCAGTCTTTCTACTTAAAAATGTCACTTTTTAGTTCAATGTGCAAAAAAAAATCAAATAAATAATAATAATAATAATTCTAATGGTTTCGACTAAAAATATAATTACAAACAATACAAACCAACAACGATTAACCATTAAAACCATTAATAAATGGTTTCCTGTAGTGTTTTTGGAACATATTCCATTAAGATTTAGTGGTTTTAACAAGCCACCAATAAAATGTGACAAATTAGCAGTACAGACCCACAGAGACCATTACAGTTTCCATTAAAACCAATACAATTTCTATTATAACCAGTAAAACCATTACAAGTTCTGTATTTAATTTTTTCTGCAGGGTAATCATTTATATGTAACTATTTGTGAAAATTACTAGCAAGTTCAAAGTAAAACCAACACCAGTGTGGTATAAAAGTAACACGGATAGCACGTCAATTAGCCAAAATAATTTGATATTGTAGGAATTAAATATAATAGCAAATTTTCACATTTCTCTTCTTAAACTCTAGAGAAGATATATATATATATATATACACGATTACCAGTGTCAGGACAAACATCTGAGAAACAGAGACTCCATTTGGCATCTGTTTATCTCATGCCGTCTAGGAGAGATATTACAAAGCTCTTGTTAGTGATTCCCCTGCTCATAAAACCTACTTAAACTGGTAACCATGTTTTGGAAAACAAATAAGCAATGGCCATCTCTGACCAGATAATAACCAGCTTTGAGAATCTATAAACAATATTCCAAGCTCCAAAACAAATCTGAAAAATGAACCAAAATAATTACATCAAAACATTCTGCACAAACGGCCGTAATAAAACCTAATTGGTACCTCTCAGCTTCCACACTCGTCTATCACGCCTCTCGCTCCACGTCACTGTGAGTTACAGTGATGAATGTTTGTTTCTCTCACGATTCGAAGCCAAATGCAAGTGACTGGAGTCTGCTCAGTTCATTGTCAGCATTTTAGTCCCAATCCTGCAGAAATCATAATTGCTTCTCTTCCACTTTCTCTGCCTCCCCACAGCTTTCAAATTCTCCTATACTCCCAGAGCGCAATTCCATCAGGTCCCAATGGCAAAATCAGATCAGCACCCAATAGCCATTAGCTCCTCTATTTAAAGAGATCAATGCAGTTGTGAAGGCTGCTTAGATTTAATTACATCGCCTGTCTGTGTTTAGCCTGTGGCCGTACTGCACTCCGATGGGAAGATTATTGAGTTTTATCGCTCTTTTAATGGAAAACTCCCCCCAGCTCTCACCTTATGTTCATTCAGACCATATGCAGGGCAGTAAACCCCCTCCAAAACCTTAACGCCGCACGACCGACTTCTGCCCCGAACCGATAAGAAGCAGTAACAAAAGACATTGATTTGGCCCATGAGGATTAAAAAACCAAAAGGCGCCATCGTCCATCCAGAGTCGATGCAGTTTTATGACACAGTACTAAAACTCAAACGGCTGCATAGTGCTGTGAGGTTGAGTAAAGTTCATTGTGCCGTTAAGGCATAAAACGGTGACAGCTGAGGTGTGTCTGTGCATGTAAAGGTCAGTATCTGCTGTGTTATTCTGAATTCTAATAGTCATACAACAGATAACTTGGGTTACTGTCGCTCAGTTTACCTTATTGACCGTTTCTCTACTTTAAATAAAAGGAAATCTGTAGGACAAGGGACTTTGTGAATGAATCCGATTTAGACGATGAAAATTCCAGTGGACTAAAGCTCACTGGAGCATCTAAATCTCTGGAGGTAGATAAAAACCCTCCATATTTCTGCAACCAGACAGACGGCTTCAAAGGAAAACACATAAACATACAGAACAGACCCAAAATACAAATTTCCCTTCCGTCCAAAACACACCTCCAGCCCTGTTCCCAAAGGGATAGGCAAAATGGAAACGGAATAATTTAGAACAAGAACTGAATCATGTTACAAACACATACACAATATCATATAATACATTAAGAGTTTAACCTGCTATCAGTCTTAAGAGATTGACTGAAGTATTTAAGTGTCTTTATGCGAATCATTTGCTACCAAACTATTTTTGCATTATTCAGTATGTATATACTATATATATATATATATACTGTGCACAGAATGTATTACACATAGGCTAATTTCCTAATCTAAATTTAGATTATTTTCAGCATTTAAAAAATTTTCAGCATCTGGTCAAAGTCTAAATCCTATAAATCAAGATTATCTCAAATCATACTTTGCGATATGGATCTAATAAACTTGGGTACTATATGCATGTAGACTATATGATGATGAAACCTATTGACTTCTGTTTGGGGAGAAGGGATAAGAGCTTGAGGTAAGCAGTTTTATATTTTAGCGCCATGTCGTGATGATTTCATGTCGTAGTTTTATTGGCTGGTCAGTAAACGTGGGTCATAGCAGCAAACCCGCTGTGCAAAGATCATGCTGAATTTCTGACACTGTCAGAAAATTATACGGTCCTCTTTTGTACCTCTCTCACTGTACGACATAGGACCACCAATTAGAAGTCACGATCACAGAAATCACCAAAATTGTTTCATGATGCCAGTCTTTCGTCTGGGACAGCCTAAAATTGTGCAGTGTGTCTTGGGATTTAGGCAATGAGCATCAATAAATCTGATTCAAGTGAACTATTTCAACCAATATTTGTGTTTTTTATGATTGTAGAGTATACTGTTATTAGCTTGGCAACATGATGACTCAAAACTCAATCAAAATCAATGCACTTCACTAGCACTAAATGAATTGTTTGATTGTTTGATTTAGATCATTCCAGATTTGTTACCTTTGATTTTGTTTGTTTCATTTAAGATGCAGTCTTGAAAGACAGTGAGACAGCTCTCCAGGATTTGGAACAGATCCATGGAAGACCTGGAAAGTCTATACTGTATATCCCACAATACAATTCCATTTTCATTGTAAGGGGTTTCCAATATGTCAACTGTGAAAATCGTTACTCATTACTTGACTTGACATGAAGAAGATGACAATTAAAAAACCATTCACTGAACTAAACATGCAAAAAGGTAATATGATGACAAGCATACTATTGTAAAATGTTGAAAAATGCATAAGCTTCCAGGGTCTCTGCAGAATATAAGTCAAATATAAGTGAACCTTTTTGAAGACCTGCACAAATTTAATTAATAATGTATGTCCATAAAGAACAAACTGATATATTCTCAAAATAAATCATGTATCTCTTACTGAATTAAACAGGATGAAGGCATTCATTCAACTGTAAAATGGGGTCACTTGCAAGTTTAGGGTTTATGCGTTTTTTTTTTTTTTTTTGAGAAGGTAAAGTTATAGATTTTTTGGTAACACTTTACAATAATGTGTCATTTGTTACCATTAGTTAATGTATTAACTAACTTTAATGAACAATACATTTATTACACTATTGATTAAGCTTTGTTAATGTTAGTTAATAAAAATACAGTTGTTCATTGTTTGTTCATGTTAGTTAATAGTGCATAAACTAATGTTAACAAACACAACTTGTGATATTAATAATGCATTAGTAAATGCTTAAATGAATATTAACTATGATTAATAAATGTTGTAGAAGTATTGTTCATTCTTAGTTCATGCTAGCTAATGTAGTTAATTAACCTTGTAAAGTGTTACCGACTTTTAAATGCAAGTAAAAAAAAAAATTGGCAATACGTCAATATGTTCTCAAAACATAAAGTATAGGGAGCTCAAAATTAAACACTTCAAAGTTTGAAAATACAACTTTCAACAGATTGCCATTCATTTTTAATCCATTTTACGAGAGAGAGAGAGAGAGAGAGAGAGAGAGAGAGAGAGAGATATGGAGAAAAAAATCTTCTGAACAAACAAACTTCAAACAGTGTTGTCTTCCAGTGCAAATGTCTAAAGATTATTAAATCAGGATAAACTGAGAAGCAAAATGACATTAAATGAAAGATCTTGTTTATGATAAATTGATAAATTGGAGTTGATCAAAAAGAAGTGAGTTTATGATTCAAAAGAAACAAAAAACAAAAAGATAAAAAGGTCTGGAATGTATGGTAAAGATCAAATATCTGCCATGGGCTCAGAAAAATCAAGTGTTAAGTGTTCATACCCCGCTGACAGATATTTGATCTTGTTTTAAGCATAAACTCCCTTCATTTTGTTCAATTCAAAAGACTTTGAATATCTTAATTTTGCATCTCAAGTAAATGTATTTAAGAAAGTTTAGATATTTGTATTGGAAAACAAGACAAAAATGCTGAGGACGATATGAGTTTTACCCTCTTTAGTTTTACAACATGCAACATGTGATTCAATGACTATGCATTTAAGAATTAATCTGATTTAAGACTTGATTTAAGGCCTTAATTTGTGGACGGAAGAATTAAGATTTATTAAAGATCTTAATAAGACCCGCAGAAACCTTGTCAAGACATGTTTTATTCAATACATAGTACATATGTATTGAAATTAATTTATGTAATAATTTGTAAATACATAAGAATTAGAGGTCCATCAATATTGGATTTTGCTGATCTGATAATGATGTGTTAAAGGAAGGGAATTAAAAACAAAACTGTGTCAATACTAGTAAAATCTATTGAATTTGTTAAATAATATTCTTAGTCTTTCCTTCCTATGAGGCACAGGCCCAGATAGAAGCTACAAGAGTTTACGTTAAAATAACTATAAATATGCCAATAAAATGTCGGAAAAAAGACTTTTTATAATTAACAAGCAATAAATACACAAGGACTCTTATTTTGAAATGTCTGTGCTTTACTACCTCCAGCTACTCACTGAAAAAATGACATTGTTAAAATGTGCACTCTTATTACCATCTATAACATATTATAATATAAACACCATAAAGTGTTGTCATTACTCATCAACAACAGATCATAAGCAATCGTCTGGCATAAATGTGAGGTATTTACTGATTGCAAACTACTCTGAAATGGCAAGCCTGTAGAACGCGCAACAGCGCAGCATTTTGACATTGAACTCACATTTATTCAATTAAATCATTGCCTTTTTTAGTTTCATAATCTTATTAGGCCGTAACACAATTCCTGCGGCCCGTGTGGACTATGGTTTCACAGATATTTAAAAAATAGAAGACAGTATACAATACTAGTATTCCATTTCTAAATTTAGACACACTCTTCCACTGTATTTGAAACAGAGATTGAGGGTCTGTTTTATAAAGTAGATCCTGCTTATATTTGTACACAAGGTATGAATGCAGCTGATAGACACAGCAGCATGCTGCGCCATGACTTTTACTAACAGCCCATTTTTGAACACACATCACACCTCTCAGGGGAAAAGACGAAAAGACGAATTAAATTATGAATTATCATGTAATGTTCCATTAACAGGCAAGTACTGCTAATGCATCCATAAACACAATTTCAATGACAAACAAGCACAGCGTGAGCGGGGCAGCAGATTTTAATTTTTTGTATTTATTTATTTTTTTTGCTGATATTATGTTTGCATGACCATCATAACTGACCTAGCGGACACGTGATGCTGGTTGACAGCAAGTCTCAGATCCTCACGTTTGTGCCACCCTGTATCTCTCTCTCACACAGCAAAGCAACTGACCTTACTGAATATTTAACAATATCTTCCCTTTATAATATCCAACCTTACTCGGATAAATACAGCACACTGACGTTAAGTGATATGTAATGTATGGCTATAATCTCAACTGCTTGATTTTTATATCGTCAAAAAAATTCACTATATTATCTTCTAGCGATATATTTAAAGGTGGGCTATGTAATTTTTCAAAAACGCTTTAGAAAACTGAGTTGAGGCCGAGTACCAAAACAAACTTGTAGCCAATCAGCAGTAAGGGGCGTGTCTACTCATGATGTGGAGGAGATAGCGTTCAGTGCAGAAAGATAGAGATAGCAACAAAAGAGGAAAACGTCTGCTGAACGATAAGGCAAGAAGTAGGACCCGTGTAAAAATTGGATCAGCTTTCCAGCGCTGGAGGGAACTCAAGGAGCGGAAGGCCTGCGATCGGGCGCCGAGGTTGCTTGTTACACCAGACACGGCACAACAGCTAAAGTCTGTCTTCACTGGACGTGATAAAGCGACCGTTGAAAATCGTTTGGAATTTGTGTCAGCACGTCATAAATAGAACGCGGCAGCAGTTTTCTGTCTGGGAATTGTGGCGCCGCACAGCATCCAGTGTAGACAGCATCACTGATTATAATGACGTCTACAGTATTTTGTTGCGCCGCTCGCGTCCGGTGTAGACATGGTGTAACATTGGTTTTGCTTTGATTCACAGAACTAATTGTTGCCTGGGTTGTGTACGTATATGTGGGGCGGAGCTATCAAAATAGGGGCGAGACCCTTTTGGGGAAGGGGCGTGTTTGTTTTGGTGATTTCAAATATCAACTTTGGCTACCAAAAATCGCTTTCCCCACCTTTAATGTTTGATATAAAGTGCATCCTACTTTATCTGCATACATACAGTACACTCACATAAAACTAAAATAGTCTACTGTATAGCAAATCTCACTGATCGTTTATACTATTTTACAGCTTTTATATGAAATTGGATATAGCAAATCTCAACTGCTTGATTGCTTGCACTGTCAAAAAAATGTCCTACTGTATTATCGCACAGCTCTACATATACATTTTAATATACTGTATATAGTATACAGTACACTCATGTAAAGTGATATATACTGTATACATCTGAACTGTCTGATTTCAGTGCAAAATGTAACTATAAAATAGAGCAGCTCTTTATTATAAAGTTGGATATAAGCATGTCCCACTTTGATATAGTACACTCGTTTAGGGCGTAAATTTTGTTATGTAAAATGGTAACTACATTATTGCCCAGTAATATATTAAAAGTTAAACATAGAGCACATCTTACTTTACCTTTATCGTAGCAAAAATGTAAATACAAAGTTCTGTCATGAAATTCTATGGCTGCGTTTACACTGGCACAAAAAATCCAATCTTTTGCTCACATCTGACACAGATCGGAATTTGTTTCGCACGTGTAAACACAAAAACCTGCGCGAGATCCGTTTTTTTCGCATCCTATCTGAGCCACTTCCAAATGTGGATTTTAATTGGATACACATCCGATATAAAGATTTTTAATGGCGTTTTAATCCTGCTGTTTGCGCTCGCATTTTATTGAGATGGAAACTTTATAAAGGTAAGAAATTGCACATTCTGAAGCTGGTTTTCAACCCCTGACCCGTGAATTTTGAAAATACAACAGCTAAAAGCTACATTATATTTCTCAGCAATGAGGTGATAACTTTTTTTGTAATTAAACTGACAAACTTGTTCGCAATGCTTCACAATCACTCACTCGCTCGCACGTGGGTGCATGTGTTCATTCGTTCTCTCTCTCTCTCGTTAATCCATTCAAATTATCATCTTTATTTCTCTAAAGAATTCTACCTCAGCTGTAGATAAAATAGTCACAAATTAAAATTACCATTATTTTCCGGTCTTTATCTGTTCAGTCAGATTTTGTGCTGCAAAACATCAATGACAGCCGTTGGATATGGTCAAAAGATCGGACCTGTGCATTAAGACTTGCAGAGTAAACGCAGAATATATGGCGCAGGCTGATAGTTTCGAACTTATGATATAATCACATCATTATCACATGGTGCAGCTGTTTGCTTCTTTTCACATCAGCAGACAATGAGCTTGCTGCTCAACATTCAAATACTTGACTAGGGCTTGCTATAGCAGTTGCAGTGCACTTCAGAAACCCTACACCTTCCGCAGCTCCACCTATATAGATCTGCTATGGGGTGATTTCATGTATTTTATATATGGGGGTCATTTCATACAACTCCAATTCCAGAGAAGTTGGGACATTTTGTAAAATCAAGAATCTGTGATTTGTTCATTCTCTTTAACTTTTATTTAATTGACAAAAGTGCAAATAAAATATTTCCAAAGTTTTCACTCACCAACTTAAATGTATTTTGTAAATTTGAACAAATTTAGATTTTGATGGCTTCAACACACTCCACAAAAGTTGGGAAAGAGGCATGTTTATCACTGTCACATCAACCTTCCTTTTAATTACAATGTTTCATTGTTTGGGAATTGAGGATACTAATTGATACAAGACTTCAGAAGCTCAGCAGTCTGTGATCGTCATTGACTGATTCTCCTCTTCATGACTGGTCATACATTTTCAATTGGAGATAGATCTGGACTGCAGGTAGGCCAGTCTAACACATTCGCACTGTCTCTACGAAACCACACTGTTGTAGCACATGCAGAATGAGAGCTGGCATAATAACCATGGACTTCATCTTGACATTCAGCAAGACATCATCTTGATGGCAGTATACTGTATATCTCTGGACAATCCCAATATATGCCTCCATGTCAATAGTACCTTCACACATATGCCAGTCACCCATGCTGTTTGCTCTGCTGCACCCCAATACCATGACAGGACACAGTACAGCACACATTTTCACTGTCTTTTTGACTATCTGAGATGAGCTCTGGCCAAGAGAACCCAGCAGCATCGCTGCATAGAACTGATGTATAGCTTTCTCTTAGAATAACAGATATTCAAGTTGCATTTCTTGATGCAGCAGCAGACTGTGGTAAATGAAAGTGGTTTTCTGAAGTACTCCTGAGCCCATGTGGCTATATTTAACACCGCAGCATGACGGTTTCTTATGCAATGCCATCTGAGGGCTCAAAGGTGAAACACATTCAACTGAGGTTTCCTGTCTTGCCCTACATGTACTGTGATTTCTCTGGATTCCGTGAATCTTTTCACAATATTATGTATGGTACTTGGTGAAAGACCTAAATTCTTTGCAATTTTGCATTGCAAAATATGATTTTTGATTTGCTTGACACCTCTCTTGTGAAATTTGGCACAAGGTGATGAGCCATGATCCAGCTTTGCTTGCAAAGACTGATATGCTCCTTTTATAAGCAAACACGATACCTTGATCTATTACAAAATCAACTGCTTATTGTGAACTGTTTCAAAACAGTTTAACATGGATATTCTATAACCGTTTCACTTTTATTTTGCCTCTGTCGCAACTTTTTTGGAATGTGTTGCAGCCGTAAAAAGAAAAAAAAATTGTTCATATTTACAAAATACTGGAATTCTGGAACTTCTCTGGAGCAAAATACAACTATATTATTGGCCAAAAATATATTAAAGTTGGAAATACAACACAACATGAAAGGCAGTAGATTCTATTTAGCAAATCTTGGCTGTGTAACTTTATTTCATTGCAAAAATGAAAATATAGCAAATCTCAAATGCTTGATTGCTTGTAAAGCTGCTGTGAAAAAAACTATTGTTAAAAGCACTATACAAATAGTTTTGACTTAACATGACCGTAAGGACAGTCTGCGAGCAGTTTGTGACACATTTATTTGTGTATTTCACATTGACGATAAAAAGAACAGCAATAGCGCACAAATATCAGATCACACTGCGGGAACAGCCTTGACAATAGGCATACTGCATGCTTTTTCCCAAGACTCCTGGGAGCTCTCTTTCTGTGTGGAGAGATTTGGGCATTGAGGCTTGTAGATAACCCTCCGCCGTGTCCTTTGAGAGCAAACTGCAAGGGGCCGGGCCCCGCTCCTCATCCCCCAGGACAGCCATATTCTCTATTCTCATTCATCTGCCTTCACATGTGGAGAAAACCAATGAATGTGGCTTATTATAGCTGCAATTTGGTGCATTGTGGGGGGATGAGACATTTTGACTGCGGACCTGTGATCGTACCCAAATGGAAAAAGGGCCGGGGGGTTTCATCACACACTTTTTGTCTTGCTAAACATTTAATGAAGTGGATGTGCTTCAGAAACAAGCTAATATGAAGTAGGCTGCAGATTGTTGTGCTAAAACGAAGCTCTCTCTAATGAAAATAAGTGTGCTTAATAGTATTAAATGTGCATTTGTAGTGTAGCTCAAATCTTGAAAGTATATTTTTAAGAATCTGTACTTGCAGATAATGCAATATTAATGAATAATATTAACTTAAAGACAGTACACTTTTATGGCTTTTATTATTGCCATAACGTGTACTCTTTTATGCTAGTGTACTTCTTTTTTCACAAGAAGATAAGTAAGATTCACATTAAAATAGAGCTAGCCTGCTACAAACGTCATAAACCGTTCACACCTACGGCAGCTGATCAGGCATATTCCCCAGCACCTCCTACTTGAAAGCAAACAACACAAAATTGTGATCGGCCTCACTTACACACACACAAAGAGCCTTTATATGTGCAAACGACCTAGAGGGGGCTTACGAATGTGAATGCAGAACCTAAACAGCAGTGTGTCGTACATTTAACTAAAGGGTCATCCAACTGGTTGTAACCACACAGGCACATGCTGGTGGCTCCTAAAAAATGACTCCAGGGTCTTGAAGGCCACCCCACTTTAATAAAAACAAACAATGACCTTTGCCACTGGCCCTTTCATTCTCACACTGTCTTCTCTGACCCTGGGTCCTGGACGAAATGAAGGAATGATGGGATGATAAGCAGGGTTATGGAGGGCTTTTGTTAAACATAATGTTTATCTATACTCATCCTGGGCAAACGTTTGCCTGCAAATGTCTTCAGCGAAGAATTGTAGACTGTGCTGTATCAGTGTTAGATGAAAGTGAGTCAGACATGTTCCGACAGGGGCTTGATGTTGTGTTCTTGTTCAATGAGGAAACAAAGGTAGTTTGTGGTTAAATATTTAATGTTTAGGCGAATATAAATTTTTAATCCTGAACATCACTTCCTCTCTTTCTCCCAGATTGATCACGGTCTCAGCACGAGCAGCTGTCCAACATACACAAACTCAAACGTCTAATAAAAGTTACAGAGTTATGGCAATCTGTCATATTAACACCCTTGAGAAAATGAAGTGTGCTTAAAGGGCTAGCTCGCCCCAAAAAATAAAAATCTGTCAGCATTTACTCACCAAACCTATATGTGTCAGACACAAAAGATATTTTGAAAAATATTGTAACCAAACAGTTGATGATACCCATTGACTTCTATATTTTATTTATTTATTTCATATCAATGGCCACAGACACATGACGAGTGCAACTGTAGCGTATGTGCTTTTGACACGCATGAGCTGCAGTGTATGCATAAAATCTTTAGATTTCATTATGCCTGACCCCATTCCTGCTCTATAATTTCCCATCAGCCTTCACTATCCCAAGGAAAAAAGGCCAAAAATAAATGTGAGGACAGTAAAGTTGAGAATTTGTCACAAGACCTTTAATTTTCTTGCTACTCCTATGTGAAGGCAGAAAATCAATTAAAAACAGCTTTTCTGGAGTGTGGCAATGCCAGCGGTGTGTCGTGGGTGCTGACCCGCTAGTCATTAATGCTCTCGGTGCGCTTCTGTGTGTACATCGAAGCAGGATGTGGGCGGTAAAGCCAATCCTCCTTCAGGGTCACTTGAGTTCTTCTCTCAGCACTGTCTTGTATAACACTATTCACGATACTTGCCTTCAGTCTTTGTTGGTGTGTTTCAGCTGACGTGAGTGTGGGATTATACGCTACTGCACCTAAAACTCTGCCCTTTTAAACACCATCAAAAGCTCCTTTGCTGTAACTGACCTCGATGCTAAAAACAGTATTGTGGAGTCTTGCATTGCATAACTCATCTCACAACAAAGAGAGGCCTCTAGTGTTAGTTACAAGACCTGTGGCAAGGTTTTCCATTAAGACTGAGAGGTCACAGATATCTGCATGAACCTGTGAGGTTGAGCTTATGAAATATTAATCACTACATGTGACCCCAGGCTGTAAAATTAGCACATAGACACCCTTGGTTCATGAATTTACACGAGTCATGCGTGACAAGTCAAAGGGGCACATCTCAGGAAATTAAGCCTGTTTTGGGATCCTTTTGATGGAATCATTTTAGAACCTTGTGATTTGTTTTTTAGACAGTTTACTAACACATTATCAATATTATATTGCTTAATTATGTCAATAAAATGTTAAAACATTTTCATAACTTTAAAATAGTAATTCAAATCATGTCCAGACATTTTATTACACTTTATTGATTTTTTTATTACAGAAATTTAATTAAACTCAGTGCAACAAATACTACTATATTAGTGATGCGCGGGTCGGGTATTTTTCCAACCCGCGGGTCCCGCTTTTATGAAATTATTTGGCCCGCCCCAGCCCGCCCCGCACCACTGTATATATTTTTACAACCCGCCCCGCCCAGCACCCGCGTAAATATGTAAATTCCCGACCTCAATTTCTCCCGCACCTCGTCTTCCATATTCACTTTTATTTCTTTGTTTTTGTTGTGACTGGCAGCGGTAGCTGCTTGGCGCTTTCGTGACTTGTCACGTGACGTAACCTTATCAAAGAACTTAATAAAACATGAAAATAGATATTCCCAAATATTTAATATAGGCTATAGGGAATTGCACGCAACATACATGGATTTTTTTTTTTTTTTTAATGACCCGCCCCAACCCGCCCCGCAAATAAAGTGACAATTTCTTTACCCGCCCCAACCCGACCCGCGGGGTCCGCGGGTTACGAGACGACCCGCGCATCACTATACTATATTATCTATCCATCCATCTAACTATCCATCCATCTAACTATCCATCCATCCATCTATCCATCTATCTATCTATCTATCTATCTATCCTCTAACCATCTATCCATCCATCTTTCTACCGGTCTATCCATCCATCCATCCATCTTTCTACCGGTTTATCCATCCATCCATCCATCCATCCATCCATCCATCCATCCATCCATCTATCTATCTATCTATCTATCTATCTATCTATCTATCTATCTATCTATCTATCTATCTATCTATCTATCTATCTATCTATCTATCTATCCTCTAACCATCCATCCATCTTTCTACCGGTCTATCCATCCATCCATCCATCCATCCATCCATCTATCTATCTATCTATCTATCTATCTATCTATCTATCTATCTATCTATCTATCTATCTATCTATCTATCTATCTATCTATCTATCTATCTATCTATCTATCTATCTATCTATCTATCTATCTATCCTCTAACCATCTATCCATCCATCTTTCTACCGGTCTATCTATCCATCCATCCATCCATCCATCCATCCATCTATCTATCTATCTATCTATCTATCTATCTATCTATCTATCTATCTATCTATCTATCTATCTATCTATCTATCTATCTATCTATCTATCTATTACTGCCCATCTTTGTCTATCTCTCCATCTTTCTACCCATTTATCCATCCATCTCTCTACCTATCCATCTGTCTACCTGTGATTTGTCTATCCATCCATCTATCTAATTTCAGTGTAAAATATTTAGCAGTTTCAATAAAGTAAACAAATATTTCTTATATGTTTTATACATTTTTTTATTCACAATATTTCTTATATTTTTTGATTACATGGACTTTTCTCCACCCCTGGTCACTTTCCCATTCACCGATCAAGTTGCCCATATTAATATGAAGCACACTGAATTCATGACATTTACTGAGAGTGACAAATAGAGAAAGATGAAGGAAGAACAGATGAATAACCACAGAAGGATGAAAAGGAGCTATTTGAATGCAAAAATGTGATTTGAATCAGAAACATGCTGTTTCTGCGTCGCTCTGGGGGTCACTATCCTTGCAATTCTGTCAGCAAACTGCCCTTTTGGTGCAATCAGGGAGCCGGTTTTATTTCTTCAAACGACGCTGTTGATACTACAAAGGACAAGGTGATAAAGGATCACTGTCTTTCTCTCAAGGAAGGCCATCTGTCAGACCTTGTGGGTGTGTGTGTGTGTGTGGTTCAGAAGGATAAAGAGTGGGCATCTAATCATCCTAAGCCAAGCTTCAGCCATGTGTGTGTACACAGTTGGTGACCACCATCACGATCACAAACAGAGCCCGTTCACAACCCTAGGTGACAACAACTTCAGAGACATAAGAATGAGCGACGAGACTGCGCTCTGTACTGTCAGTATGCTGCTCACCGTCATTCCAACAGACTATAAAATGAGTGTAAATGTCCTGCAAAACCAACAGAAATGTGTCAGCACTATTACAGGAAGAGTAAAGCTTTGGCTCGGCTCAGAGGAAGCCTTTAAAACTACTTTACATTCTCCTACTCATATATCATAAAGCGTTGCTCAGAAGTTACCTAAGAAAATGAGTTAAGTAGCAATGGCGCTGAAGACATGGATATGGAAATTGACTTTATGAGATGTGAAATGAGGACAATACACCTTTAACAATACAGATTGTGTCAAAGCACTTAACAGTATCAAATTGGAGGATAGAGTGTCAGTAATGTATAATAATAAGATTAAACACTCAATTTTCAGTTAAAGGGATTTCATTATTGAATTCAGTGATGTCATTGTCTAGCTCAGTTTAGTTTAAATAGTATCTGTGAAATCAAATTGACGATAATCACTAGATTAAAAGCTATAATAATATCTCAATGTTACTAAAATAACACTGAATTGCATTTCCTGTTTCTAGAGAAACAGGAATCACACTAGACTAAATGTGAATTTACTAAAATGATGACTAAATATGCAGTTGGCTATTGGTTAACATTATTGTCCAAATATTGTCAGCATAAATGCTAAATCATTTATTTTTGAAGAAAAATGACAAAGACATTTTTCTTTGGAATCATGTGCACAGATGAATCATTCACACTAAGAGTGTTATTACATGTAATAAGAAAGTAGATTGGGTCGATTTTGATTTCATACTCGGTGTAATTGCAGCGATTTCGTGGAGCACTAAAAATTCTAATCTCATTGTACCTGCACATTGACAATAAAGAGCTTGAAGTTCAAACAGAAAGACATGCAAAAACTGGAAAGGTTGAACTAATTGACTGTCTGACTCCCACAAGCTTATTGTCACCGACAGAAAGAAGAGAAACACACCCGTTTCACACACGAACACACACAATTTCTCACAATCTCTCCCCTGAGCGAACACACACACACATGAACCCCTCCCTGAGTGTATAAACACTCACACACACTGATTGAAGATCGCTCCGCTTGTGTGAAGTGAAACAGGGATGGCGCTCTGTAGAGAGTCGAGAGTGTGAGATTGCTAAACACTGATGTACAGATGTGTGAGTGGAGAAAGAGATACTGAAGTGTGTTAAAAGAATAACAGCTGCTTGGAGGAACACAGGGAGTCCTACATTTTGTGCTTCAGTGGAGAGAAATGTGGTTTAATTAGCAGTAACCTTTTCAGTATCCAGAGACCAGCCAATCACATGGCCGTACACACACACACAAACACACACCTCACGTACACGGTCGGTAGTTAAAAAGCGGTCATCCTCGGCCACAAGCGTAGAAAGTTTTAATGTGACAACCAGTGGCTGCTGCCATCACGGTGAGTCAGTGTTTATGGGCAATTAAAGCATGTCATTTTAATACACAGGGAATACACAGATTAGGGGTCACAAAATAAATGCCTAACTGTGAGAACATAAAGGTTAATCTAAAATATATTATCTGCATAACAATTTGAGTGAGACCTTTAAATAGAAATCATAAGAATTTTTTTTACAACGTAAATCTTGATCATATTCTGCAGCATGATTTGAGATTATCTAAAGAGCATCTTGAGCTTCATTAAAACCAAGAACATCTGATCGTCTGTGCAAGGAGTTCTCATGATGTCACAAATTTACTTAATTTAATAGTGACCCAGAAATAGTGAAGAATCAAAACGTTTATTTGTGTTAAATGTTTTAAACCCTAAAACTTTGCATATTTCCATGTATAAACGACATACATAATTTTATTTAACCCTCAACACTGAATATATAAATTCAGTGCTGAAATATATAAAAATGTATATCAATATATATAATGTTATCATATATTTAATATAAAAAATGTCACGTACAAAAGTTCTTACCGTTTTTCACCTTGTCTTGTGCGGCAGGTTCAGCGTTAAATCAAGTATACGGCAATCCCAAAATCCATCGCAGTATCCATCCCAAAATTCCAGCTGCAGAGTTCTGGTTAGATCCACACAAGTGAGTGAATTTGAGAGGCAGGTGTGCCCTCAATGTATGAACTGATGATTTCAGTGCATGATCACAAAGACACAGAGAGAGAATGAGAGAAAGGCAGAGAAGACTGAAGGAACTCTCGAATGAAACCCTTCAAGTCTGATAGATTCAGTGTGCGACACAAATATATCTCACACTTTTAGAAATGGGGTGAAAGACGACGCTCCGAAATCTTAGAGGAAGAGTCCCAGGAAGGTTGAAATGATATGTAGTCCATGCCTCAAAGGATCAGAGAGACTCCTAAAAGAGACAGACAAGGGACAGTGAGTCCTTACCCTTAGGCACTCCTAGAAGAAGAAACCAGTGCAGAGCAACCCTAAATCAGCTTTCTGTCTCTTGCACGGACACATTCGAGGTCCTCTTCCATCTTCCTCACGTCTCGGGGCTTGTGAACAGTGTTAATCTCTCGCCGTTGTGCTCTGATCTGCAGCTGAAAGGTACAGAGCAAGCAAAGCACCTCCCCCACCTCCGCTAATCCGGCCCTCTCTGTGGCAGCCCCTTTTTGCTGCAGCCAATCAGAGCGAAGGCTCTGCCTCCAGGCCTGCCCCCATTCTCTGCCCAATTTCTCTCATACACTAACACTGACACATTATACACTGGATACTCTATTACACTCGACAGACTAATGCACAGAAAAACCCAAAGTCTGGATCCAAAAACGTACAGATGGGGATTTAGCAAAGACTCCCATGTTCAATTATAATTTGTGTTGAAGTGAGTCATTTGTTTTTAATGAGCGGTGTTAATTTGAGTCTGAAATGACATGATTGACACTGACAGTTGGCTATGCAATAAATTGGAAGGAAGAAATACAAAATCTCGAATATGTTTAGCTGATTTTCCAAGATGACATTTACTTTTACTTACTTTACTTACTTTTAGTCATTTAGCAGACGCTTTTATCCAAAGCGACTTACAAATAAGAAAAAGTGACTAAAACTAAAAGTTAACACTCTGTAAATACTCTATACACACCCATTTAAGAAAATACAGAAATTGAAAAATAAAATTGACAAATGCATACAACAACATTTCAATAGTAAACATAAAAGGGGAAAAAATAAATAAATAAATTACTTATATCCTTTGCCGGTGTAGATTTATTTTAATTTAGGTAGTAGATTTTTGTTTTGCTTTTCTGGAGCAGCGACTGCTCGGAAGGTACAAATATGTACCATTTGGGTACTAATTTGTACAATTTTAGGTACTAATGTGTACCTTTAAGTTACTTACGTGCACCCTTAAGGGGTAAATAATTTACAAAGGTGTACCTTTTGAAAAACTTCCACCCCAGTGAGAGCGTTTGTACCTTTTTTTCTGGGAGTGTAATAATCTCACTTGTCTCTCTTCTTGAGGATCACTAACCTCGACAAACTGCTTAGATTTCCCAAGATACCAGAGTCTGCAATCAAATGTCACAAATCATTCATTTAAACCAAATAATCTTAGCTGCTATCCACATTAATTTTATAGCTCTATATTCTCTCACTGTATGTCAACTATTTTTTAGTTTTCTAAGGGGGGAAAAAAGTTGATGACTTCAATAAACATATCTGAGAACATCATTAGGTCTCCTGAGCTATGGACTAGCAACCTCTGAGCAGCAAAATTAACTTCTAGGTAGTTCATCTTCATGCAAATGTGCAGAAACACAATGGTAAAGTGGAGCTCACATTAGATTCCTCATGATACAGTTGGGTACTGAATTCCACCTTTATATCGTACAGTTAGGAACTATCCTTATCCACAACTCTAATCCAAGGTAAGGTAAAAGAGTCCCCTAGTGAAAAATAAATATAATGAAATGTATTTATTTCATGCTAAGCATTCTACAAATACATTTACTTATGAACATACTTTTACAGTTAGGAAGCACAAGGTGTTGGTAGACATCAGAGGGAGACAGTGATTTATTTGAGTGACAATTTGTTTTTCACAATGGGTTTTCATACTGTCAGCAATTTGCAGTGACAAAGTAAACGAAAGTCATTTAAGTTCAACGAGAGTTGGCAACTTAAGACAACACGACTGACAGCAACAGTTGGCAATGAAATAAAGTTGAATGAAGTTCAACTTTATGCAAATACCCAGCAATGTGATGCAGTGATTTACTGTGGCGTAAAGGTGTATGAGTTCAGATTGCTGAATTATCACTAGTAGCGACTACATCACCCCTGGCTAAACACCTGGGGAAATACTAATCAAAGAAAAGGCACGCAAGCTTGTTCACTCCCACGAATCACCAAACAAAGAGGCGTGGATACAGACCAATTAAAATTTTATTAAATCATAAATTATAAAACAGAAACCATGGCGAAGGAAACAGTAAAATGACGACAAGTGACCCAAAGCCACAACAATAAAGAAAGACAATCACAATCAATAAGTTAAATGAAATCAAAAGTCTAGTAACTGAGCTGGGGTATCCCAGAGGGTGGGCAGGCTAAGCATTGGGCATCACAACGGCCCCCAATGAACCAGCCCTCTGTGAATGAAATCTCACAAGCACCCACACACTCTAGTGAAATTACACTGCAAGCAAAACCTACACCCCACACTTTGGACAAAAAAAAAGGAAAGCGTTTACTCCCCGCACCAGATAGTCCGCCCACTCTGGTTCACCCCGCTCCTAAAGAAGAAAAGAAAAAAATAATTACAACCAAAGTCAATATTCATACAAAACACTGAATTAAATAGACTTTCACCAGATCAATAACAACGATAAGCAGATGAACACAAAAGCCAAGAAAAAAACAAAGATAAATCTCCAAATTAACAACAGAAACTACTACTACTACTACTACTACTAATAATAATAATAATAATAATACAAAGATAACAATTTCACACACAAAATAAACAATTCAAAGCAAATTAAACTCCAATCAGAAACCCAGAAACATCAAACACAGACAAAGACGCCAATGGAATACATTTCCACAAAAACAATGAAAACAAACAATAATTAAAACCAAAGCAGAACAACAATGTCGAGGCTAGGCCATGTCACAGAGCATGTCACCCTTGCAAGGCTAAAATACACTAAAAGACAAAAGTTAAAATGTATACCTTTTTGAATGCCTGTAGGGATATAAATCATTTTACACACCCCATTCTGCTCGATTGCTCCTGTCTGCCGTTCTGCTGAGAGGTTTGCTGAGAGGTTTGCGATTGTAGCTCTGTGTAGCTTCGCTTTCTGCTGAATTTTACTTTCACTCTCTGTTGTTTAAAGTGATAAAATATAACTTAATTCCCTCCATATTTCTGATATTATCTATCAAACTAATCTGACTAATTTGATCGTTCGCTTTTAATCTAAAACCGCAAGTGCAACGCGTGTGCCATGCGTTAGCATTCGTTAGCCAGTTAGCTTGTCATTCGCGTTTTTATTCACGCCTATTATTGTTTTCTTTTTTCTCGCTCCTTTTCATCTCTCTCTTGCTCCATTTGAACTCATAAGTTCATCAAACAACAGTGGTAAGTAAATCATTCCTCTATCACGGTGAGTAATGGCTTCTCCTTCTCTTGTTATTTGCACTTCATGTCACATGTATAGTTTATCTCTCTCTGTCGGCGATGAGGGATTCACATGTGATACATGCAGGGACATAGTTAGGCTGACAGAGAAGACTTTAGAACTAGAGACACGCATCCAAACTTTAACTGAGGACAGTAAGAATGTGAGGGCTGTAGATACGGCTTTGGATGCGACTAGCTCAGCGAGTCATGTACATTGTTCGGTTCCGGTATTAGAACCCGTGCAGGAGGGCAACTGGGTGACAGTGAGGCTGCATAGTCGCGGGTCAAAACACCGCTCTTCCGTTCCGATCAGAACACCGTTCCCAGCAGGTTCTCTCCCCACTCAGTGACGCACCCACTGAGAAACCTGATGAAAGTGCTCTAGTTATTGGCGATTCTATTGTACGGAACGTGAAAACAGAGACACCAGCCACCACAGTCCATTGTTTACCGGGAGCCAGAGCGCCTGACATCTTGGCAAATTTAAAAGTGCTGGCTAATGCTAAACGTAAATTCAGTAAGATTGTTATTCACGTCGGCGCAAATGATGTTCGACTTCGCCAGTCGGAGATCACTAAAAATAATGTTAAAGAGGTGTGTGAACTTGCAAGTACGATGTCAGACACTGTAATATACTCTGGTCCCCTTCCTGCTTACCGGGGTGATGAGATACATAGCAGACTGCTGTCACTCAGTGGCTGGATGTCTAAATGGTGCCCGCAGAATAACATAGGTTTTATAGACAATTGGACAAGTTTTTGGGGCAGACCTGACCAGCCCGGAAAATGGAGCGCAGTTAACTAGGAGATCTAGTTAATTACAGACCGATCTCAAATGTCCCTTTTCTGTCAAAGATACTAGAAAAGGTAGTATCCTCACAATTATATTCCTTCTTAGAGAAAAATGGTATCTGTGAGGAATTCCAGTCAGGATTTAGACCGTATCATAGTACTGAGACTGCTGTCATTAGAGTTACAAATTACCTGTTTCTATCATCTGATCGTGGTTGTATTTCTTTATTAGTGCTACTGGATCTTAGGGTTGCGTTCGACACTATCGACCACAACATTTTTTTTGAATAGACTAGAACACTTTGTTGGCATTAGTGGAAGTGCCTTAGCATGGTTCAAATCGTACTTATCTGACTGCCATCAATTCGTAGCAGTGAATGAAGAGGTATCATATCGATCACAAGTGCAGTACAGAGTACCTCAAGGCTCAGTACTAGGGCTGTTACTTTTCACGCTTTACATGTTACCCGTGGGAGATATTATCAGGAGACATGGTGTTAGCTTTCACTGTTATGCTGATGATACTCAGCTCTATATTTCTTTGCGGCCCGGTGAAACACACCAAATTGAGAAACTAACGGAATGTATAGTTGATATAAAAAAAACTGGATGACAAGTAACTTCTTACTGCTAATTTGTGAAAAAGCAGAGGTGTTAATTATCGGACCTAAAAACCCCACATGTAATAACCTAGAACACTATCTAACACGTGACGGCTGCTCTGTCATTTCTTCTTCATCAGTTAGGAACCTAGGTGTTTCTAGCATCTGTAAAACTGGGTTTTTCCATCTCAAAAACATATCTAAATTGTGACCTATGCTCTCAACGTCAAATGCAGAAATGCTAATTCATTCGTTTATGACCTCAAGGTTAGACTATTGTAAAGCTTTATTGGGTGGTTGTTCTTCACGCTTGATCAACAAACTACAGCTGGTCAAAAAATGCAGCAGCTAGAGTTCTTACTAGAACCAGGAAGTATGACCATATTAGCCCGGTTCTGTCAACACTGCACTGGCTCCCTATCAAATATCGTATAGATTTTAAAATCTTGTTAACTACTTATAAAGCCCTGAATGGCTTAGCTCCTCAGTACCTGAGCTAGCTCTTATCACATTATAGTCCTCCACGTCCGCTGCGTTCTCAAAATTCTGGCCGTTTGATAATACCTAGAATATCAAAATCAACTGCGGGCGGCAAATTTCCAATTTAGCACCCAAACTCTGGAATAATCTACCTAACGCTGTTCGGGAGGCAGACACACTCTGTCAGTTTAAATCTAGATTAAAGACACATTTTTTGAACCTGGTTTACACATAACACTAATACGCTTCTATTATTCAAATCCATTAAAGGATTGTTAGGCTGCATTAATTAGATCAACCGGAACCGGGAACACTCCCCATAGCACACGATGTACTCGTTACATCATAAGAAGAATGGCATCTATGCTAATATTTGTCTGTTTCTTTCTTATTCTGTTTCTCAGTCCGTGTCCAGATCAGATGGTGGATCGGCGCCGGGAGATGATATCTCCCTGATCGTCAGCCCCGGGGACATATACCCAGTAAAGACCTCGACTTAAATACAATAAAACTAAAAAGAAAAGAAAAGAACTAAAAATATAATAAAATACCTAACTACATAACACTTTTATTGTTAGAAATTGCAACAATATAAAATAGAAATAAATACATTTATACATAATTTTTTTTTAATTAAAACAATAAGTAAACAATAAATAAACAATTATCTCCTGGCCAGAGGAGATTTGGCCCCCCAACTGAGCCTGGTTTCTCCCAAGGTTTTTTTTTCCTCCATTCTGTCACAGAGGGAGTTTTGGTTCCTTGCCTCTGTTGCTTCTGGCTTGCTCAGTTGGAGACTCTTAATTTCTAGTGATTATCGTCAATTTGATTTCACAGATACTATTTAAACTAAACTGAGCTAGACAATGACATCTCTGAATTCAATAATGAAATGCCTTAACTAAAAATTTAGTGTTTAACCTTATTTTTATACATTACTGATACTCTGTCCTCCAATGTGATACTGTTAAGTGCTTTGACACAATCTGTATTGTTAAAGGCGCTATATAAATAAAGGTGACTTGACTTGACTTGACTTGACTTGACTTGACTTGACTTGACTTGACTCAACTGGACTTCATCAAATATCCGACAAACCAATCCCAAATACTGATCACTGAACGGGAAAAGAACACGTCGTTCAAAAGTGTCACAAACTCGTTCATATTCCGTGCCCGCACTAATAAAATTACGTTACCCACCAAGTAGAGGAGCAGTCATCACTCAGGTCAATCAGCATGTATCTGCAGTCATTTTCTTGCCAAACAGGCAATATAAGAGCATCGCTGGGGAAACCAACCCTCTTAGGCAGTCATATAAACTCTACGGACCAACACCAGCTGCACAGAAACTTATTAAACCCACAATACACATGCCGACCATGAACTAAACTCCAAACACACATACCTCAGACTCAGAGCGGTGGGATTCCGGAAGTGACAGTGACGCAGTGACACGATAACGTGGCATACCTCTGTTCAGGGGGATGCCCTTTATTTACACAGCGATACCACTCAATTAACCTCCTGAGGTGTACATTTCCTGCGAACCGGCATTCACCACATTACCAATGCAGAAAGCTGAGCGGCTCTAGTGTCTCATGATGTAAATCGATACAAAAGTTGAGCAAGAACGCCTACTAGTCACAGTCAGTGACCTTCAGCGGTTCAGTCGTTGTCAATATCAACGTATGGTCACACTTTTAGTTGCATATGTCTCAGTACTGTTAGGACGTTTCCTTATGCACAACACTAATCCAAGGTGGAGTAGACATGGGAGAGTGACTTATGATTTATGTCTCGTACAAATTTGTAGTGATGAAGCAGCAGTTGCCCATTTAAGATGACAACTGATGGACAACAGTTGGCAATGCAACGAAGTTGTAAGTTGTGCTGAAGTAACTACCAATGCAGAAAGTCGAGCAAAACTATTGCCTCATGATACAAACAGATACAACAGTGGAGGAAGAATGCCTACTCGTGACCAACAGTCAGCAACCTCCAGCGATTCAGTCAATCTGATTGTGAACATAGCACAGTTAGAAAGTTTCCTTATCCACAGCACTATTCCAAGGTGAGTGGTAGACATGGCAAGGTAAGGCAAGGCAAGTTTATTTACATAGCACATTTCATACACAGTGGTAATTCAATGTGCTTTACATAAAAGGAAGTTAAATAGTCATTACAAATAATAATAATCACAACAATAAAAACAAGGAATTTAAAAAGAAACATTCTCAAGCTTTGTTCAAACTCTTCCGCACTAAGAGAAAAAAACCTTCCAAAACACCTCACTATTCCACTACTTCACCCCCTACTTACTTTGACCATCATAAACTAAACAAACAGAACTCAGAGGTCCTACTTTCAACTGATTAACCAACACACTTGTCTTTCTTTGCCCATATTCTCTTTACCATTACAGCACTTACTTTAACCTTCTGTTTAAACTTTTAAAATAATATAAAAAGTTATTTAAAATGAATTTAAAACAGTTAAGAATAGAAAATGATAATAGATAAAATACAGTACAATCAGTTCGGACATAGCACAGTGCTCATTCAATAAATGCACAGCTAAACAGATGAGTTTCGAGTCTGGATTTAAATGTGGCTTATGTTTTAGCACATCTGATCTCTTCTGGAAGCTGGTTCCAACTGTGGGTGGCATAATAGCTAAAAGCGGACTGGCCTTGTTTTGTGTGAACCCTTAGTATTTCTAACTGACTCGATCCTAATGATCTGAGTGCTCTGTTAGGTTTACAGGTACATCTAAAAAAAATAGAATATCGTGAAAAAGGTCAATATGTTTTTGTCACTCATTTCAGAAAGTGATACCCATATATTATATAGATGCATTATACATAGAGTGAAATATTTCAAGCCTTTATTTCTTGACATTTTGATGATTAGGGCTTACAGATAATGAAAACCCAAAATTCAGTGTCTCAGAAAATTAGAATATTACATAAGATCAATTAAAAAAGGATATTTTAAACAGGAATGTCAGGCTTCTGAAAAGTATGTTCATTTCTATGCACTCAATACTTGGTTGAGCCTCCTTTTGCATGAATTACTGCATCAATGCGGCGTGGCATGGAGGCAATCAGCCTGTGGCACTGCTCAGGTGGTATGGAAGCCCAGGTTGCTTTGATAGCGGCCTTCAGGTCATCTGCATTGTTGGGTCTGGTGTCTCTCATCTTCCTCTTGACAATACCCCATAGATTCTCTATGGGGTTCAGGTCAGGCGAGTTTGCTGGCCAATCAAGCACAGTAACACCATAGTCATTGAACCAGCTTTTGGTACCTTTGGCAGTGTGGGCAGGTGCCAAGTCCTGCTGGAAAATGAAATCAGCATCTTCATAAAGCTTGTCAGCAGAAGGAAGCATGAAGTGCTCTAAAATTTCCTGGTAGATGGCTGCGTTGACTGTTGACTTCAGAAAACACAGTGGACCAACACCAGCAGATGACATGGCAGCCCAAATCATCACTGACTGTGGAAGCTTCACACTGGACTTCAAGCAACATGGATTCTGTGCCTCTCCACTCTTCCTCCAGACTCTGGGACGTTGATTTCCAAATTAAATGCAAAATTTACTTTCGTCTGAAAAGAGGACTTTGGACCACTGAGCAACAGTCCAGTTCTTTTTCTCCAAAGCCCAGGTAAAATGCTTCTGACGTTGTCTCTGGTTGAGAAGTGGCTTGGTAGCCCTGGTAGGCTTGGTAGGCTTGGTAGGCTTGGTGACTCTTGATGCACTGACTCCAGCTTCAGTTCACTCCTTGTGAAGCTCTCACAAGTGTTTGAATCAGCTTTGCTTGACAGTATTCTCAAGCTTGCGGTCATCCCTGTTGCTTGTGCACCTTTTCCTACCCAAATTCTTCCTTCCAGTCAACTTTGCATTTAATATGCTTTGATACAGCACTCTGTGAACAGCCACACCTTTCAGCAATGACCCTCTGTGACTTACCCTCTTTGTGGAGGGCGTCAATGTTCGTCTTCTGGATCATTGTCAAGTCAGTAGTCTTCCCCATTATTGTGGTTTCAAAGAACAAGTGATACCCGGAATTTATACTGTAGGGATGGTCATTAATTGAAACGCAAATGTAAATATTCTAATATTTTGAGATACAGATTTTTGACTTTCATGAGTTGTAAGCTCCAATCATCAAAATTAAAACAAAAAAAACTTTTTAAATGTTTTACTTTACATGTAATGAATCTAAAATATATGAAAGTTTCACTTTTTGAAATGTTACAAAAAAAAAAAAAAACCTACAAAAAATTCAAATTTTTTGAGATGTACCTGTATATTCAGTGAGCATATCTGCAATGTATTTAGGTCCTAGGTCATTGAGTGATTTACAAACAAGTAAAAGTACTTTAAAATCAATCCTAAATGTAACTGGAAGCCAGTGTAAGGAGCTGAGGACTGGTGTGATATGCTCAGATTTTCTGGTTCTAGTCAGAATCCTGGCAGCAGTGTTTTGGATGAGCTGCAGCTGTCTAATGGTCTTCTTTGGAAGGCCGGTGAGGAGACCATTATAATAATCCACCCTGCTGGTGATAAAGTCTTGACTGGAAACAAAACATCTAATTCTTGCAATGTTTTTGAGAAGATAGTATGCCGATTCAGTTACTGCTTTGACATGACTATTAAAACTAAGGTCTGTCTCCAGAATCACCCCAAGATTTTTAACTTGATTTTTAGTTGTTTGACCCCTAGAGTCAAGGTATGCATTCACCTTGAGAACTTCATCTTTGTTTCCAAATGTAATGATAAGGTGACAGGGAAGGTGGAAGGACATGGGAAGGTGACAGTAATTTATATGCGTGACAAAAATTGTTTTCTCCATAGGCGTTCACACTGACAGAGATATGCCGTGACAAAGTAACAAGAATTTTTTTTTACGTTCAAGTTTGCAAGAGTTGGCAATTTAAGATGACATGACTGACAGCAACAGTTGGCGATGGAACCAAGTTGAACAAAGTTCCGCTTTATGCAAATGTACAATGATGTGATGTGACTGCCAATGCAGAAAGCAGAACGAGTGTCTCAAGATACAAATGGATACAACAGTCAAGCAAGAACACCTACAACCTTCAGCAATTCAGTCACTGTCATTTGAGAACGTATGGTCACACTTTTAGTTTCATATGTCTCGATGCATTTAGGAAGTTTCTTTATCCACAGCACTAATCCAAGGTGAGCAGTAGAAATAGGAGGGTGACGGTGATTTCTTGCCCATATGGGCCTGTCAGCACTGCATCTGGAGGATGAGAACTTGGCAGTGCCTTTGAGCGCGTATGTGTATGCACGCATGCTTGGAGTATCAGGAAATTAAAAACAGTTCTTCCCAGAGTCCAGGCGGTGGTCAGAGGTCATCCCCTCTCTGCAGTCTGTTGCCCAAGTCCTCTCCGCAGTTCTGCGTGCTCTTTTTCACCCAGCAGAGAGAAGGCATTATTTTCAGCCGGGTGACCACAGACGTGCACCATCACACCAAAGCACTTCATGCTCCAGAAATTGCAGATTTGCACAAGAGCACCAGGAGGTCTGGTAAAACGCAGAGTGCACAGCCCCCATGAAGCACCTGGCTCACACATGCAGGGAGCTCTCGCAGAGTTGTGAAAGTGGTCAGTTTGTTGACAGGTGCTTGCCGTGACGGGAGACATTGATTATCTCTTGGGGTGGTGTGAGGTTATCTCGGGACTCTCTCAGGACTGTCCACCTCCATCCGTCTTTATTCCATTGCTCTCTTTGTGCCTTACAGGACAAAGCGAACGCCTCTAGGGAGGATGCCTGCCAATGTCCAGACAAGTGCTGAATATTTGATGCGTCCCCAGTGGCATCGGGAGTCTGTTAATGACTATCTTTAACATACGACCCCCTAGATCAAAGGCTTGACACTCTCTGTGGACATATCCTATCAATAATGTACCACCACAGACCAAAATTAACACTCACACAGGCACAAATTAGAATTGAAAACTGAATGACAGACTAGATCTTTGGGGTTAAATATTCAGTGTCATAGCCTTGTCAGCTTTTTACATTTACTTTGGACTGCCAGCAAAAACGTCTTGCAGCTTATTCTACCAGTTATCAATATTTCATGCCCATCCATTTTCCAAATCTCAGGGTCAGGGGGGATGTTGAAGCCTATCCCAACATCAGTCACTCACATCTACAGGCAATTTAGTGTCTCTAATTGCTGAACATCTTTGGATTATGGGGGAAACTGGCATACCCAGAGGAATCCTGACCAGGGACATATAGCGCAGTACTGTCTCTTTCTTAGCTTAGGTGTAAAAAGAATTTTGAAGTACCTGAGCAGTGTTATACCATTAGTGAACATCCTGACATTGGTTACACTGCTGAGAACATATTTTATGTGAATTTTAGGAAAATGTGGAAAGTGTACAGCACATATTTATATATGTAAATGTTTCAAACTCCCAAAATGAACTTCAAACAAACTTTGTTTTGTCCTGATATTCTGAAATGACGGTTTGTTCCTTGATGTCACTTAAAGTATATAGAGGCCTTTAGATAAACCCTGATACAATGATCAATGCACAGTGGAGAGGTCTTACATATCCTGCTGACTGTACATTATTACTTTATATTCAGGGGCTAATAAGGCTTGCATATATGACAATATCTAGTAGTGACCTTAATCCAATATTAAATTAGAAATATGCCATGTAAGGCATAGCTCTTCTTGGAAGAAATTAAAAAAAAAAAGTATTTGCTCTCAGCAAGGTACGAGTTACCAGTGCACGCAGCCATGAAGGGCTGTTCTGCAGTTGTTCATACCATTTTTTTTTCCGAGTGCATACTGTCAAATAAATGACCTGTGTGCAAACAGGGACTGGATGGCAGCCCAGTTTAACTCAACCCAGACATGCTCAAAGCACAAACCGGAATGAAAGTTTGAACAACTGAAGTAAAAGAGATGCTAATGCCACTTCCCTCGAGTACTTCCGTGATGCTAGAGAGAAAAGTTTCACAGAGCGAGAGAGAGAGAGAGTGGGGAATCTAATGCACATGAGTTGCACGCAGTCGCATGGCTACACTTTGACATAAATGCAACTTGAATCATCTAAACACATGAGCAGCCAGCAGACCCCAGCAAACAGCAATGACTCGTGCCCACATGTTTGATTTCAGGCAAAACCTCCATCTCCGTTCCTCTCTCCAGCAAGTCCATGTGTGTGTGTGTGTGTGTGTGTGTGCGCGCATTTACAGTTTCATGCTCATGCTTCATTACCACCAACTGTGTTTTTCTTTCACAGACCCTCAATACTTTTCATAAGAGTCAAAATATGGGAAACATCGAATGGTACATCACACCGCCAGCTCAGCGGGATTCAGCCACATGACATAGTTGTCTAACCCTGAACTACGTCAAACTCCATTTAATGAGGCCAGCAGGATTGGGGCATGAGCCGGGCCAGGAGGGGTCTTAAGAAGCCCTGCAATGCAGTGGAGAAAAGATTGGATAGACAAGGACATCTCACTACCCAAGTGTTCAATTAGCATAGTGTAAGCGGTCCACACCCGAAGCGCAGCGTGGGGTCCAACAAGGACACTTAAAGTGTACAACTTACTTTGCAAACAAGTTTGCAAGCTCGTCGTGGCACTGCCAAGGGAGCATGCGCCGCCCCGAGCTGCCATCTTACTACGCATTTTATATTGGTGAGAATTTTGACACATCATTTGAGTGATAAAATGTTTAAACCTCTTAAAAACCTCAATGCATCATCCAGCGTCTACTGTCCTCTAGAACATTGGCACACGCATGTCCGTCGCTTTAATTCAGCATTTAATTTCAGCATAATGCCATCTCAGTAGTTTTAACATTGACAGCCCCAAGGATTTGGAAGAGGAATAGAAGTTTGGTGAAGTGAGTTGGAGACGTTGGGGAAGCTTCTTGGCACATTTAGATGGCAAGAGGTGTGTGTAGTTTTCTCGGCGTAGGCGGATGGGTAGAGGAGTATCTGAGTTGTAGAATGTCATGGCAGATGGAGGCAGATGGCTATTCATATTCCTGTATCTCATTACAGCTTCTCTGTGTTTCATATGATCGGTAAAAAACTCCCTAACAGATGTATTAGACCTTCAGTGCAGTGCCCGTTCAGTCGGGGGACAGCTTTTACTGGCCAAGAGGGCCACTTTACTTTACACATAGATGTATCTGACTTGCAAATATGAGATGGTAAACTGCAGGGTGGCACAAAGTTGACTGCTAATATGTCTTTGCTTCAGACTAAAATGCACATCTTAGGGTTCCCATGGTCATAGAATACCAAAAAAACATTTAATTCAGCCCTTGAAATTTAAAGAAATACTATTGTTTTCTAGTTTCTAGATTAAATACATTTAATCAGCTAGATGTTTTTTTTTTTGTCTGCCATTTTAATGTCTAGATTGTGAGTCAATCATACTTTGAGTCTTTTCATTGAAACTGATTCATAAATTGGTTTTAATAAACCTAAAGTTGATGAAAATGAGGTGAAAATGTATAAAATCTTAAGTAATAGAAACAATACTATAAGTTTGCAGTTATGCTTGTCTTGTAAAATATTCAACTGGCTAGATATTGCTGTATTGTGCAGTGCAGGATAAAGCATCTTTGAAAGCCATTCTGATTTCAATAAAATCAGTCAAACTGATTCTATAGGTCCTAGAATTTCATTGGTCAAAACGTATAGGAAGAAATTGCATGAATGCATGAGTGGAAGTATGGAGGAATTGATTTCAGCAGCTCAACGAGCTGTTCAGATGCAATGTGATGAAATCTGACGGTCATGATGCCCATGGACCATATTTCCAGAGCCCAGTTGTGGTTTTATAATCACTCAACCATGGAATACTTGGAATCACCTTTCCAACTCAAAAGGTCACCTCCTCTGTCATTACTGCAGATACCACAATACAACTACACACTAACTTTCCTTTCAACAAAATGAGCGTTTACTATGAATGGATGACACATCCACACTGACCATGGACATTTAGCCGATTTTTCTGCTTGCAAAAAAATGCTTTAGCAAATAGAATAAGAGTTTATATTGGCAAGCTGTCATCACAACATGAAAGACGTTCCCAAGAAAAGTAATTTTTTGGCCTTCCACTCCATCATCCCGAACTCTCACAATAAAGCCTTTTGTCCAGTGCTATGCGCAAAACAATCTGTTGTCCTGGCATCTTTGACAAATAGAGGGTTCAGAGAGCTGCAGGAGAAATATTGAGAAACTAAGAGAGCAATCACCTTGGTTTTCATCTAAGTGTTTTATGAGAGCTGCAATTAGAAATTTGGAGAGTAATTGTGCATTGTCGGTGGAAAATATTGAATAGTTCACTGTTGAACTTGTTTTAATATTCCTAGCTGGCTGGTCATAACTGGTTTAAGGTGATTTCCAAGTCTGGCTCTAGCTGGGTGGCCAGGTGAACTCCAGCTGAAAAGTGCCTAAAATCACTCTAAATCCAATGTAGACTGAAGAAAGGTGGTTTATTCAGCAGGATTGATGCAATTTCAATGACAAATAAAATCTTGAACTCCTAACATCTGGTCAATATCTATATTTTAAGTCAGATTTAATCTACACTGCTGAAAACAAAAACAGGTCTTTTCTGGTTTAATCTGGTCTCCCAGTCTGTCCAAACTGGTGTTTAGCCGGGTTTCCTGATTGGCCAGCTGACTTCATATGCTGACCAGTGGCCAAAACCCCTTTAAAGCCAGTAAACAGCAAAACCAGGCTGGGAAATCAGTTTAAACTGGTTTTGGCTGGTTTGAGCTTTTTGTAGTTGAGCAATGAGGATTTTTCACCCAATTAAAGCTGATCAGCAGTGGCTGTAACAGTGAGGTTCCTGACTGTTAATACTCAGAGTGGACTTTAGCAAAGGTCCTAAATTCTGTTGTTGGAGGCAGAAAGTAATTGGACTCTAAGCTGGCCAAATAAATCAAGTCTTTATGGCCGATTTCAAGCCCAGAATTCAGTACACGCATCTTCCGTACACACACGCTTAAAGGAATCTGCAGCAAGGTAAGCTCACAATAGGATTCTGGAAAAGCGCAGCGGGGAGTGTTTGTTCTGACAGAAGTGTCTATTTTATTTGGTAGCGAGCTGTTTACAGATATAAAGCAGGAGGTTGAAAGCAGTCCCGCTGTGCAGATTGACAAAAAGCACAGATTTACTCACATGCACATTCAGAGGCACACACACACTGAGGTAAGGTGAATGATGCTCGCTTTATGTGTTAATTGTCTACAAAATCAGTTCAAGCACTGTGCGCACCACCTGACATGGCCCATGTTGCAGGTTAATCTGATGCTGTGACATACAGTATTTTGGGAGATATGATTATAACTAGTAAGGACAGTTATTATGACATGTTATTATCTTTTCCTACTATATTATTAGTGTACTTAATTTCTGGACTGCCAGAAATGTGAAAACTTCTGGACTTGTGAAAAAGAAGTACACTTAATTGTACTGAATGTGCATTTGTTGTGTACTTCAAATCGAATAAGTTTATTTCTTAAAAAAAATTAAAAATAACACACTTGCAGATATAGTTATATTAATGAAAAAAAGGCCACTTAAGTATACTTCCTACGTTCTTAACAGTCAAGTGTACTTTTAAAACGGTCCAATTTTTTCACTTTACAGTTCAATTTAAATCATGTTTTAATCATCTTTTGTCATGCTTTAATAAGTACACTTGTTTTGATGTGTTAACTAACATACTAAAGCACATGTAATGTACTTTATTAGAATTTAACTAGTGTGTTATTCAACATTATATAAGTTAATATATTTTCAATGAACTAAATTGTAACATTTCAAATGTGTAATTACAAATATATTTCAATAAATGACATACCAGTTCAATATAAATTAAAGTATATTTTAGTTTACTATAAATGCTTGTCAGTACATTCAGCAGTACACTTTAACAATAGAAGTAATTATGAATTTACAAATAAAAATGTACTGAAATCCTACTTTTAACATATATTATTAGATATATTATTATTCTTTTTGGGGGAAATCAGCTTTCTAATTGTTCACTAATAATTGACTCCTCAAATTAATCTAAGATTAGAGAATATAATGTCACAGGAAGAATCCACAGTTCCAACTTTTTTCAAAGATTTTTCAAAGATTGCCTCATTTTCCCCAATCATTAAAAGTACAACTACCCTGGGAATTTTGTAGGCAAAGTTGGAGATTTACATTTGTGTTCACCATTGGTTCCCGTTTTCCCCTCTGCACAAGTCTGACTCATTCCGGTATCACTTAAAACGTCTCTCCCTCTTCCTTTCCGTTCCATCTTTGCCTTCCCCTCAGTTCCTGTTTATCTTTCTCTTCCCTTTAATAGCTGTCTCTGCTCTCTTCATTTGTCTCTCTCTAATGGCTTTCTTGTTCCTGCTCTTGCAGCGTCTCCGTAGTTCCTCCAGAACCGGAACAGCTCTGCTGATTTTGGACCAAAGGCTGAGTCCTTTCCTGAAACTCAAGAGGGATTATGAGCCCAGGTAATCAGAAACCTTTCCACTCTTAAAGCACAGTGTGTGTGCCTGACAAAGCGTGCGCTAATCTGACGCTTTCCTTTTGTGTTTTCTTCCTCTGATCAAGAACCCAATTACAGCTTTAAGGAAATGCAAACAAACAATCAGAGCGCCTCAGAACACACCGTACTGCCATTTCTCACCCTCTTAACTAAATCAATCACTGGCTTCATGAGATTCCCGATTAGCAATTAGCATGAGCTGGAGGGGAGCTGTCGATACCCAAGTGAAGTTAAACGATATTGATAGCATTAGAGACTGCGATCCATTATAATACAACAAAAGCACTATTGTTCTTTCATTATTTCAAAGATTTGTATCTGCTCAATGAAACAAGAGGTTTTTTTTTATGACTTTTTGATGCAAGCTTTGAATGTTTTCAGTCAAATATGTTTTGTGATTACAGCTGCAGACATATTCCAGCATTCACCATCTATGTCTGTTAATGCTATGGCTCTGTCGCAAAGCTAGTGAACATCCTAGCTGTCTACTTCATAATATATATAAATATTGGGTAAAACGTTAATCAGGTTAAACTATTCTTACCAAAAACATTTCCATTCATAATAAATCATGTTTATAAACAACATCTCTCTCAGTTGTCCACCATTTTGGGTGGATTTTGTCACTGAGCTCGTTGCTATGCATACTGGGATTGTCTTATCAAAGATAGACAATGCACAACAGATTTACAATTAATGTCAGTTTCTAAAGATGTGTGCTTAAAGTGCCCCTATTATGGGTTATGAAAGGTTCATATTTTGGTTTTGGTAGCCCCCAACAACAGGTTGACATTGCAAGGTCAAAAAACACTATTATTTTCTTATATATATTTTACCTTATTTGCTCAACGACTCCCAAATGATTCGCTCATCCATTTATTTTTCCAAACCCCTCCTATATTTTTAAAACTATATTTAAAAAAAAAAAAAAAAAATAGAGTATTTATTAGTGTATTATTGTATAACAGTATTAGTTTGAAAAAATGATGTATGTAAATGTGTCTGAAAACATTACATATAGGTCCCACTTGAGGATATATTTATAAGTGCATTTTAAGCACTCTTTCTAAAAGTATGCTACTTTTACTTAATTTTTTATTTTTACAAGGGCACAAGTTCTATAAATTAACACTGGTTATTGTATTATTGAACAAACATGAATTAACAATTAAAACTATATATATCAGCAATGTTGGGGTAACGCATTACAAGTAAAGCAATTTACGTAATTAGATTAATTTAAGTAACTAGAAAAGTAATGGATTGTTTTTAATTTAAATAAAAGAAGTCAGGACAATTAAGTCTCCTACCTTTTGAGACCGCTTTCAATTCCCATAAATCCTTCTTATAATGCCAAGTGACTTAAAATGCAACATATTTAATCATAAATATACATCAAAAAGATCATGCCTTTTTAACTGAGCATGCTGCACAACTTCTTGTCCAGGCCCTTGTCATTTCTAGGTTGGACTACTGCAATGCTCTTCTGGCTGAACTTCCATCATGCACAATTAAACCTCTACAAATGATTCAGAATGCAGCGACACGGCTGGTCTTCAACGAGCCCCAAATAGCCCATGTTACACCTCTCTTTATCTCCATGCACTGCTACCGGTTGCAGCTCGCATCAAGTTCAAGACATTGATGCTTGCATATAGAACAGCCACGGCACCTGCTTACTTCCACTCACTATTACGAATCTACATCCCCTCCAGAAGTCTGAGATCTGCTAGTGAGCGATGCCTCGTGGTACCATCAGAGAGAGGCTTCAAATCACTTTCCAGAACATTCTCGTTCACCATTCCTGGCTGGTGGAATGATCTTCCCACACCTATCTGGAATGCTGAAACCTTGACAATTTTCAAGCGACAGCTGAAAATTCATCTCTTTCGACGCTACTTGACTTCATCCTAAATTTAAAAAAAAACTTTTTCTTTCTCTTTATTCCTTGTATAAGTATTAGCTTGTATTTATTTGAACAATGCCTGAAACTTGGTATTAGGAGCACTTCCTGTGTGTTTGCCTCTTTAAGAAGAACCACTTTATGTATTCCCCAATTGTAAGTCGCTTTGGATAAAAGCGTCTGCAAAATAACTAAAAGTAATGTAAATGTAAATATAATCTGATCAACCTGTTAACAGAACTATGAAAATGCAAACAGTGGATCCAGATTTCCTCGCGGAGTGATGCCCAATCCACGCGCTGCCTGATATGTAATTATATGATTACCATGTTTCATAATGAACCTGATGAAAAAAAAACATGCATGGTAATCACAGAGGGAGCTTTCAAAATCTGATTGCTCATGCATGGGTCCAACAAATAAATATGCAAGTTTACTTAGTAAAGATCACCAATGTTTTTTTGTCTTCTGGCTCTAGCAGGATCCTGGAGCAGTCTTTACCCAAAAGAAAATCACCACAACATGTTAGTTAAAGAGAGTCCTTACAAATTCCCCATAAAAAATAACTTTAATTGCAGCGTTAATGACTTGTTACACAAATAACCATAGTGGAAAACCAGAGAGAAAAACTCCATTGACATGGGATGGTTCAATACATTTGTCAATGCAATTAAACATACAAAAGCAATTTCACACCTCAATGAATCTGTGCTTAAAATTCTATACTGTACCTGCACTGTAGAATATGTTTAGTAAACCCTGCAAAGCATAACAATTTACCTGCTATGCCAGGTAAACAAAACCAAATCCCTTTTCCCTAGCTCACCTTATGAGGCAAAATATTGATGTCAAATCAATATTTGATGGTTAAATAATTCCCATGGGAAAGAGACTGTAGTCAGTTTTTTGAAACACCAAATGTAGCAGACAAGCAAAAACCAAGTACTACAATTCTCTAGAAATCCAAAAAGAAATGTATTTTTAGAAGATACTGTATCTGAAGAAGATATTTTCAGTTCAACAGATGGTCATAGCTCAGGCTATTTGGTTTAATGTAACCTCAGCCTCGCCTCTCTGATCATCCAGTAACATCTCTGTGTAATAGCTTCATTCCATCAGTTGCAGCAAACGCTCCATCAGCTGCTCAGGCACATGCAGTGCCGCCCGTCTCTGGCCCCCAAACACTCAATTACCTTAATCCTCTTACTCACAAAATAATCTCCATCCTCCTTAACTTTGATGTCCCATTCTGAATCAATGACTGCAAACTGTATTAGATATTTCTGCAGGCATTTTGTAACGCTATGGTTTGAATTCATGAAAAATTAGAAACATTATCTCGAACAACAATCTCTGCATATAGTTCAACTAAAAATCAAACTTCTGGCATAAATTTACCCACCATCGTTCCATTACAAAAAAGATAGATAGATAGATAGATAGATAGATAGATAGATAGATAGATAGATAGATAGATAGATAGATAGATAGATAGATAGATAGATAGATAGATAGATAGATAGATAGATAGATAGATAGATAGATAGATTGTTATTACAGTACAACTAATAATCTTATTTTGCTTAAATATGCCCTGTATGAATAATGCAAGATTGATTGTTTGCCACAGTAATATGTACAAGGGTGACATTCACCCAAAAATACAAGATAAAGGTTTAAGATTCAGAAAAAAAAACACCTTAATATTAAAAAGAGAACAGTAACAGTACGGGACAAAAGAAAGCCAGTTTGAGTCTTATCAGTGAAGTGCAAAGGTTCAACTGCATTCTCACTCTCTCTCAACCTCCCTTACTTTGTCCTCTCTGTCCTTCCTTCCGCTCCTGTTCCGCTTCATGGCACTCCTAAATCTTCTTCCTCTTCAGAATCATCTTATCAACCCAAACCGACTTTCTTCACTATGACATTAATTAACCCTGCTTAATTAACGCCTTTGTTAGGAAGCCAAGAACTCGACCCAGTCTTTCACAAAGCTCCAGTCCAAATCAGAGAATATCAGCCAACATTTGACCAGTTCTCAGAAGAGCCGTGTTTATCTGCCAGTAGATTTGATGCTTTACAACACTTTACAAAGCTGCAGTATTAAAGCCAATGATGTTTATGTTCTTCACCCAAGGGATGAAGACCTGTATCCTGTATCACTTTGGCAGGTTTCATCCGAATGCCTGCATCCTCCACCAGGGACGCTCACAGGAAAATGAATAATGATTTTTAATTGTCTGTCTTGCTAACTGATAATGCGGCGAGTGATTTTTAAATGGCCTACTTGCTTGCCAATTTCAGAGGGAACGATTTCTTGCTGCCCGACTGCTCAGAAGTAAATACATCAGTGGAATATAAGTGAACAATACTTCAGAAACCTGAATCATCTGGGTCTGAGGGGGTCGCTTGCTTGAGTCTAAATCTACTGCAGTAAAGCACGCAAGGTCATAGACCGAAGCACATATCCACCGCCAGCTCCTCGCGGGAAAATACCTCCAGTTCACCTTTGCATTCACACTTTATAAACTGTTTCAACTGCTGAAGGTTTTTACAATCACTCAGGTCTCCTCTGAGACGGAATTTCATCAAAATGATTGTTTGTAATTTCGACTGTGCAATTTGTCAAAGGCACTCAGTGGAGATTTACACTGGTACAAAGCTACCAATTAATACCAACTAATTAAGCAGCAATCAGATATATGGCTGATGAAAAATGCTTATTTTGATAAACTACTGTGCTTTTCATTACCAGTTAAATGTTGTCACAGTTTAAAGACCCCATACAAATTACAATTTCAATGTATTTTATCTCTGAAGTCATAGAGAACTCCAAAACCATGATAAAATAAACATTTAACATTATTATATACATACTATATGTCCATCTCATGCAGCAGAACAGACCCGAAATAAATGTTTGTTCTGTTAAGACTGAGAACATCAATTCCCATTAAAGTATGCTACCTGCCTTAAACAATTAACAAAATCATCTCAATGGATGTTGATAGCCTGGCACATACATGAAATTTGGTGTGTTTTTTTTATATATGCCAATCAGAAATGCCATGTAACTATTACTCTAGAGCAGATAAATAATAACAAAATGTCTGATTGTTTATGGCCCTTTGATATGCTGTGCCTCAACTTTTTGTTTTAATAAGATATACTCTAAAAATGCTGGAAAACAACCCAGTGCTGGGGGAAATATGGATGAACCAGCAGTTGTGTTGTTTTGACCCAGCAGTGGTTTAAATGTTTAATGCAACCATCTAGTTTTATTTAACCCAACTATTGCCTAAAATTACCATATTTCTTGCTTAAAATGAACCTGAAATAATAGCAACCCCCCCCGGGTACCATAGCAACACCTTAGCAACCACCCGAGTACCCTAGCAACCGCCCGGGTACCGTAGCAACCACATGGCAATACCTTAGTAACCACCCCAAGTACCCTAGCAACCGCAGAGCAGCCACCCCAGGTACCCTAGCAACACCCGAGCAACCACCCTGGGTACCTTAGCAACACCCTAGCAACCACCCCGAGTACAGTAGCAACCGCATGGCAACACCTTAGTAACCCCCCCCGAGTACCCTAGCAACCGCATAGCAACCACCCCGATTACCCTAGCAACTGCATGGCAACACCTTAGCAACCACTCTGAGTACCATAGCAACTGCATAACAACACCCTAGCAACTACCCCCCCCCCGTACCCTAGCAACCGCATAGCAACACCTTAGCAACCACCCCGGGTACCATAGCAACTGCATAGCAACACATTAGCAACCACCTTGGGTACCTTAGAACCTGCATAGCAACACCCTAGCAACCTCATAGCAATACCATAGCAACTGCCCCGAGTACCTAAGCAACCACAAAGCAACACATTAGCAACTGCCCCAGGCACACTAGCAACTGCCACGAGTATCCTAGCAACTGCATAGCAACACCTTAGCAACTACTCATTGTACCCTAGAAACCGCATACCAACACCACAGCAACCACCAGAGTTAGCCTAGCAACCATCATAGCAACCACTCTATCTATCTATCTATCTATCTATCTATCTATCTATCTATCTATCTATCTATCTATCTATCTATCTATCTATCTATCTATCTATCTATCTATAATCTGACTCTATCTATCTAACTATAATCTGGCTCTATCTATCTATCTATCTATCTATCTATCTATCTATCTATCTATCAAACTTTAAGCTTTTAAAACTACTTTAAACTTCAAACTATTTCAGACTGAAAACCGTTAAACTTAAAGGGATCCCTGGGTATTAAGATTTATATTGCTTAATATAACGTAAATGATGTCTCATACTGAAATATGTAGTAGAAACCCATCAAAGATTTGTTATTTTAAAAAAATCACATCGTATTATATATATTTTGGACTATGGGGGGCGCCATTGTTCTGATCTGATGATGTACGATGGTTGCACTCTACTAACGCTACCTGTTGCTATTTTTACCACAACACAACTCGGAAAATAAAATACTGATATGATGACTACAGCTACTGAAAGAGATTACAGGTGGCGATGGATATAAGTATAGGCTTAAACCAAATGCTGTACCATCGATTTTTCCCCACAAGGAGCCTAACGCCCCGGATCTCGAGGGAAATCCACGCTGAGAAACTCCTCTAGCGGCCGCGCTTCATGATTAGCGTCGGCATGTTTAGATCCTAACAGATGGCATCTAGTGTTTCTTGTCTCAGCCGTTTGTAAGCTCTTTCAGTAGCTGTGGTCTACTAAAAGACTCAAAGGGCTAAAGTGGAGAGAAAAAAGAAGCGGGTCTTTAGGAAGTTTTATTTGTCCACAGGCATCTTCTCATTCTTTTCTCTTATTATCGCTAGGAAAGCAGTGAAGTCTTACATTGCTTCTCTTGTTGCCCTTCGACTGAAGATGACAACCAAAAGCCACACAATGTGGTACCGTATCAGTATTTTATTTTCTGAGTTGTGTATTCTGAGTTGTGTTGTGGTAAAAATCCAAAGGCCATAGAAATAAGTGCCAGTAGCTCTCCGAATGCAACCATTTGATGTCATCGATACAGAATGTACCGTGCACATAAAATAATGGCACCCCCCATAGTCCAAAAACGATGTCGATTTTTTTTAAATAACATACATTTTCATGGGTTTTCTACTACATATTTAAATAAGAGACATAATTTACGTTATATTAAGCTATACATGTCTTAATACCTGGGGATCCCTTTAAAACTTTTTTATCTGGTTAAATAATGAACGTTTTTTTTTTAATTGCTTATTAATACATGTTCACCTTTTGATTATTGCTGATGCCTCTAGTAATTATGTGTCTGACTTTTAATTTACAACCTATTTTGGGTTCATTTTAAGCCAGCCAGAAACAATATTTGAGTTAAATAAAACTACTCAGAAGGTTGGGTTAAATATTTAAGTTTAAATGTTAACCCTAGGTTTGCTGGGTTGTATTTAACCCTGCATTTTCTGTGAGTGTATATAGACTTTTTTGATAAAGTGTCTTGTATTGAATGTGTTCATATAGTGTGTTTCAAATACTGAAAGAATATTTTTAAAACAATTGTACTTGCAGAAAATATAATTAAAGTGAAATACAAGGCCACTTAAGTTTTCCTTTATGTTTCATAACACACTGAAGAGCCCTTTAAAATTCCTTAGTTCTAGGGTACACTTTCTTAGTCAGATTGGGAGACACGAATAACTACTGTGCATCCCACAGTCTGAACTGGGAAAACAAGTGCATAATTTGATGAAGAGAGCCTTTGCTTTGAATACAGGGATTTCTGTCTGTATAGTCATCCTCGCTCTGCAGAAGAAGCCACAAGCTGAAAATATAGTTGTGAGGAGACACAATTATATTCAAGAGGAATATAACAGATTGAAAAGATATGCGTTCCTATAACAGTATTTGATTAGACAGGCTTATTATGGCTCCTCGCTGTTATGATATGTTTCCTCAAAGCTATCTTTTATGTCTTACTGAGTCTTCTGCACTCCTTACTCTCTGATTTGACTGAAGAAAGAGAGGCTTTTGCATGTCAGGATCTCGAAACCAGACAGGCAGGGCTTCAAATAACACCTCTGATACTTATGCTTTTAAAAGCATGTTTTGATGTGATCCAGCTGGCCTGCTAGAGGTTTAATAAAATAGATCATCTATTTGAGAGTGACTTTATACAGAATGGATCAAGCGCCATCATCTACGATAAGATGGATGCATCGCTTTTCGGTTTTACCCTGCAGCATTTCGTCCTTTTATAAAAGTACTCCGCCTGCTATATATATGTGTGTATGTGTGTGTGTGTGCAATATTTTTTGTATGTATTTATGTATGTGCATATGTATGTATGTATGAATGTATAATATTAGTACTCTGGCTACTTAGTATATATAAATATCTTACACTCCCCATGGCTACATTTATTATTATAATTTAAAATAATGGTTTTCTATTGTATATATGTGACCCTGGACCACAAAACCAGTTATAAATGTCAATTTTTCAAAATTGAGATTTATACATAATCTGATATAAATAAGATTTCAGTTGATGTATGGTTTATTAGGATCGGACAATATTTGGCCGAGATACAACTATTTGAAAATCTGGAATCTGAGGGTGCAAAAAAATCTAAATATTGAGAAAATTGCCTTTAAAGTTGTCCAAATGCAGTTCTTAGCAATGCATATTACTAATCAAAAATTAAGTTTTGATATATTTACAGTAGGAAATTTACAAAATATCTTCATGAAACATGACCTTTACTTAACGTCCTAATGATTTTTGGCATAAAAGAAAAATCTATAATTTTGACCCATACAATGTATTTTTGGCTATTGCTACAAATATATCCCAGCAACTAAAGACTGGTTTTGTGGTCCAGGGTCACGCATTTTAAAATGTAATTTACTTCTGTGATGCAAGGCTGAATTTTCATCATCATTACTCCGGTGTCAAATGATCCTTCAGAAATCATTCTAATATGCTGATCAATAAACATTTCTAATTATTATAATAAATCTTAAAAACTGTTGCTTAATATTTTGATAGACATTTGTTCTAGATTCTTTGATAAATAGAAAGTTCAAAAGAACAGCATTTATTTGAAATAGAAACCTTTTGTAACATTATAAACGCATTTAATATCACTTTTGACCAATTTAATATGTCCTTGCTGAAAAAAAACCAGTTATTTTTATTTTTATTTATTTTATTAGTTTAGTTTTATTTATTTACTAATTTACAGTTGTAAAAATTTTTATCTTTCTTTTATAAAATCTTATAATTCCCCAAACCTTTGAATGATAGTGTCTCACAAAAATATTTAATATTTACACACAAAAAATAAGCAGCAAAAACTGTTTTCAACATTCAGAATAATATTTTTTTCTTGAGCAGCAAATCAGTATATTAAATGATTTCTGAAGCATCATGTGACACTGAAGACTGGAAAAATGATACTGAAAATTCAGCTTTAACATCACAGAAATAAATTACATTAAAATATATTAGAATACAGCTATTTTAAATTGTAATAATATTTTACAATATTACTTTATTTACTTTGTTTTTGATCAAATGAGCGCAGCCTTGGTGAGCATAAGAGACTCTTTTTTTTTTTTTACATTTTAAAAATCATAATTTTGTTGATATTATTCTCTGAAATTACAAGTCAGATTACATATATGTGTGTATATATATATACTGTAAAATCAGACAAAGATACTGACCAAGAAAAACATTTTTGCAGTGTTGATGATATTCGTCTGTTGATTTGCATGCATTGTCTGCATTGTTTCAGCAGCTGATTCACCAAAGGAATTATGCATATTGCAGCACACAGCAAACTCCCCACAAAATCTGTGCTGAATGGAATTTGCATGGCATAATGCCTGATCTAAGTGCGGTGGAGGATACAGCAGACTACTGTGATCTGGCGTATTTTCCTGCATGGACCTTACATCACTCCACCATTGCGCTTAAGGATGCAGCTTAGTGAAAAAGAAAGGTTCTTGTGCAAAAGTTCCACAGCTTTTTAGTGCATTTGCCCAAGTAGATCGGATGGAGGAGATGGACAGTAAGTGTAGCTAAACGTGGACAAATGCATGAATGCAGTGGTAACAGGAGAAAGTGCTGACAGTGGAAAATACAATAAAGCCTGAGTGCTCTATTAGACTGCTTGTTAAGTCCAGTAATGTTTCTCCCCTCGAGGAAAAGAGGTAAATGAGGAGAGCTTGTCCTTCTATTTTCCTCCTCCTATTCTCTAGTCAGCATCCTGAGCCCGGAAAAGAACGGCTAATCAATCAGACCAAAAAGCAGGAAGTGAGAAGCTAAGGGGAAAAAGTCATAATCCATAGTAAGCAGAAGATTCCAGATGCAGAAAGCAGCTTGTATAAAGCCATTATTCATGAACATGATGATAACAAATGATGATAAAGTTTCTCAGTCAACAGAAATTGTTAATGTATAGAGATGAGTAAGTTTCAAAAATTATTTTCTTAATCATTAGTTTTGTCTTATTTTACACTAATAATGTCCAAAATCCTGAAAAGAAGCTAAATGCACTTGCATAAGATGTTAAGTAATATATTAAGACACATAGTTAATTTTTGTTTTAATTAATACATTTATTTAACCTATTTGGCATGTTTGTTCAAATACTGTTATTTTACAAAATATCTTTAAATATATTACTGCATTAAAAATTATTTGATTTGCCTTGCCTTGTTACAGAATAATGAGGATATGAAATCTCTTATGATTACTTCTTAAAAATGCACTGAACAGAAATAAGACAATAACTTTAAAAACTGAGACAATTAAAAGACAGCCTGTGCCTTTGAGTTTTGTTTTAATGAAACACCACAAAAAAAACTTTTTGCCATTTTAAGAAAATTTCAACATTACTGTAAAAGGCAGCAACAAATGAGAAAGTCATTTGTAAGGCTAACTCCAGAAAAACAAGCAATTATTAGGACAGCGGAGAGCCTTTTCTTTTCACCTGTTAGTTTGCCTATAAAGAACAGAGAGATAGAACAAAGTGACTTATGGTTGAACAGATAGTCAAGTTAGTGTAATTGACTGAGAGATTGCTCTACAGGCACTGGGGATGAAAACATGAGGCAAGAATGTTGGAATATGTGCAATTGAAGCGGATTTGGCCGTTGTACAAGTCTGTCGCAGCTGCTGCCCTAATCCGTGGACGGTGAGCACAATTCATTCAATAGAGGACAAACCTCAAGCTCTGATGAAACTCTTCAATAGCCTTCATCTGTGTACCACATATGTTTCCATTAGGACAGTAATTTAAAGTGGCCCATCCAATCACCTGAGGCTGCTGTGCTGGGGATCCAACTTGATTTCTCAATTGAATCCCTGCGGTTTAAATGATTTACTTTAAGTACATCTTGAGAGTTTAAATACTTAAAGAAACAGCTCACCCATAAATGAAGATTTTGTCATAATTTACTCATCTTCAAGTCGTTCCAAACCTTAATGACTTACTTTTTTCTGTTGAACACAAAAGAAGATATGGTCTTTTTTTAATGCCTTTAATGTGATAGGACAGTAGATAGCATAGAGAGGGAAACGGGGTCGGCAAAGGACCATGAGATGGGAATCGAACTCGGGTCACCACAAGTGCACTTACCTCGAGGCTATTGGCGCAAACACAAAAGAATATATTAATAGGAATGTGTGTGACCAAACAATCGCTGGTAGCCACTGACTTCCATAGTATGTAGTCATACAGGTGTGGAAAGACACATGGTTGAGTAAATGATAACAATTACATTTTTTGGGTGAACTGTCCCATAATATGGAAGCATATGTGTAGCTACACTCAATTTGAACTGTAATTACCATTTCACATATTGCATTGCCATTTTGCATATTACGTTTCAAATTGAATTTAGCTACACATATGCCTAGCTACACATATACCATACCTTAAAGCTATTATCAAAATGTTAATTATTTTATTTTTGTTATTTATTAAATATTAAACTATGTATTATCCTATTAATTATACATTTTAAACTGTTGGGCGCCTGAGGAAACATGAAACAATGATAAGCTTCATTTTTCTTCTCTTTATTTTGCCATTGTTCATTATTTCAGGATTATTGTAAAATGAAAAGCATTAAAAAATGAATGAATTGAAGGAAAATACACTTTAGCTTAAATACTAAACTAACCTAAAATAAAATAAATAAATCAAATGAAAAACAGCTATCTGCCAATGCAACGTTTCATTTCCATTTATTTTAACAATGTACTAAAATAACTTAAACTTAAATAATACCAAGAAAATTATATAGACTAATAAAAATGACAAAAATGCAAAGAAATTGCAAATTGTTTTACTAAATTTAAAATGGAAGCAGAAAATATTAAAACTAATCCAAAATCATGAAAACTAGAATAGTACCTCAGTAACACTGGTTTATTTTTGTCATTAAAAAAAAAAAAAATCTGTCGATCTGCAAACTTTTCCCGTTGTCAATCACAATGTCTTGTTTTCTGCAGCTGTGCATCAGAATCAGCATTTGATAATACACTTCATTCTGCTCCAATCCTTTTGATAAGTGTCTCGTCACAACTATATTTTCAGCTTATGGCTTCTTCTGCAGAGGAAGGATGATTATACAGACAGCAATCCCTCTATTCAAAGCAAACGTCCATAATACACTGTACCCTGCCATTGTGAGTCAAATGTAAACACATTTATGCCACACAAAAAAAGTTAAAAACACATCTTTTTCCTGATATGTATACTGCTCGGGTAAAGATGGACGGGAGCCAACAGTCAACTACTTACAGCTCAGCATCCATTTACATGCGACTTAACTGAAGTGAACAAACAACTTTTCACAAGAAATAAAACCCCGAAGCTTTCTTGGACACAGTATAGGCTACATCTACAGGCCTGCCAACCTCCACATTGAAAATGTGTAAAAACATCTCAGCCGGGCGATAGACTGATTCCTCTATAGCGAGGAAAGGAAGTTAATGGGAAAGCGAGAGAAGGTCAACTCCGCCACCTCTTATAGATCAGATAGAGTCCACAGTACAGCAGCAGAGGAATAAAAGGAATGAATCAGCTTGTAACTCCAGCGCTGCAGGTCCTGCTGTGAGTTTTCGATTTGAGAGTCTCTCTACCTGCAAACACTTTAGCAAGTTGAAGTGTGAAGTAACTTACTTCACACGGCGGAGGAGAATGTGCTTGGTTACCAGGGACGGATTTAATATCTGTTGTGCCCATTTTGTCCGCTCATCGTATCAGTGGCAAGTGCTCATTGGTTAATAAATGCGGAGCCGACATGAGTGTATGTGCACACATGAGCTATCTGCTGACATTTGACCTACTTCAACTACATCAATGTGCCTCTTGAGACTCTTCCTGTGTTTTCTCAAACTCACAGCACTACTTGGCCTTGTTGTGCTGGCGTCCTTAACTGCCTCGAATCCTCTTGCATTTGCAGTTGCTGTGTAATAAATCATTTCTACTGTCTTGGAGAAGTATCAGTAGGAGGTGCACAGTGCATGGCTGCACACTGCCATCAAGCATAAGTTTGCTGTCTGACAAACTCTTTTAAAGGGACAGTTCACCAAAATTTACTCGCCCTCAACCAAACCTTATGCCGTGGAACACACAAGGAGAATCTGAAGAAACTTCACGCACATATTTGTCAATGACAATGACATCTGTCCGACTCAAAAAAATGCTAAAAGCACCATAAAGGACTTTGTTCCAAGTCTTCTGAAGTCACATTCATGTGAGGAACAGATCATAATTTAAGTTGCTATTTGCATCAACTGCGCACAATCACATCCACTATGTACAATTTTTAGAAACTTTAATGAAATTAAAAATCTCATGTGGTGTAACCGTGTTAAAAAAAATTACTAAATTTAGCAGATGCTTTAATCCAAAGTTATGGACAAACAATGACAGGCTAGCGTAGAGATAAAACCCAGAATAGAATATATTTTTATATTCAACAGTTTAGGGATGGGGATGAAGATTTTTCCACATTTTTGAAAGAATTCTCCTGATAAAAAATAAATAAAGAAATAAATAAATGTGAAATATTATTACAATTATCATATAATATTATACATACAAAAATAAGTGTTTCCTATTTTGATGTATTATAAAATTAAATTTATTCTTGTGATGGCAAAGCTGAATTTGCAGCAGCAATTACTAATATGCTGTTCAGTGTTCAAGAAATATTTCTTCATATTATCACTGTTAATATAACCTTTGCTGCTTCATATTTTGTGGAAATGGATTATTATGGATTTTTGAAAATGACCATTCATGCAGTGTGTAACTAAGTGAATGAAAACATCCTGCAAAGTTGTAAATCTGAAAGTGCTCCGTGTATAAAGTTATTGTCTCTCAAAGGAAAGCGTTGACTCTGAATCATTGAAATTAGTCATTTTTTAAACGAATCCCCAGCCGTTTCATGTTGACGTCAACATGAAACTTTTGCATATTGTCTGCCCACTTGTTGGTCTTTTTACATTGGTCTGAATGAAAATGCAAATTCATTCTTTACCACTAGGTGCTGCTTCTGGGGTAAAAATAGCGGTTTCCCCGGTAACGGTGTACATAAAACAGCACTGCGCTCACAAACACTGCTTTATCAGGCATTACAGAGAGATGAAATGAAAATGAGACTAATCGACCAATCACCGCAGATTAGCGTCACGCAAAGGAGGGGTCTGGAAAAAATGAATCATTGTGCGAATCCTTTGGGAGTCGTTGCGCAAATAAGATCAAAACTAATGCATATTATAAGACAATGAAAGTGTTTTTTGACCTTGCATGCATGTCAACCTGTTGTTGGAGACTCCCAAAACCAAAATATGAACCTTTCATTACCCATAATAGGGGCACTAAAGCTATGTATAAATGCATTATAAAGGGTTAGGCTATAAAGCATTATAATTCTTCATAATGTGTGTTGTAATGCATTATATCTTGTCGTAAATAATAATAGCAAAATTTAAATTGCAAAGTGTAACAATGAATTGATAAGTGTTATAATGTATTAACTGTGGTTACAATTATTAATGAGATTGTACAATGAATTATAAGGTGCATTACAAGACATAATTAATGTATTATAACTGATTTTATAATGCATTGTACATAAAGGCTTTAAGTGTTTTCAAAACTTCTGTAACATTATAAATGTCTTTACTGTTGCATAATAAGCATATTCATTTAATTAATTATTTTATTTTTTTACAAATATCATGAATTATAATTCATAAATATTGAGGTTTTAATATATTTAAGGATATATAATATTATTGTCACGAATCCTGGCCATGCTCTTCCGTTAACTCGCCACCAGATGTCACTCACTCACCACATGGACTCGTACACCACACAGCACACTGGACTACAGTTCCCACAATACATTGCACCGACGATACACACAGCTGTCACTGATTACACAGCTGATTTCACTGATCACCCTATCACACACACTATTTAAGCCATGGACTTCCTCAGCATCAGGGCCGAGTATTGTTAGCGTTTATCACTCATTCAGCGATAGCAACTTTACAGAGCCATTCTTATAGTCTTGTCTTGCCTTATTTATCTTGCCGTGTCTGACCCTGCCCGTGTTTCCTGGAATAACCCTTCGCCTTGCCGTTTGGACTCTGTTTGCTCCCCGTTTGGATTATTGCTCTCGTCTCTGGATTATCTCTCTGCCTTGCCCCTTTGGATACTGTTTGCTGATCGTCAACCCACGCTTGCTCCACGGATTGCTCTGTCTTGCCCTTGCCATACCTGTTTGCCACTGTCTGACCCTGCCTGTTTTCTGACCATGTTCTACAATAAAGCTTTGCATATGGATCCGCACGTCTCACGTCTCGTCAGCCCCGTAACAATTATCAGGTCAAAAGGTCAAATTGTCTAATATTGTAAGAGAGTAATTGTCACGAATCCAGCCTGTGGCCTTCCGCCCGATAGCCACCAGAGGTCACCTTTCCATCATATTGACTCTTGCACCACACTACTGTTGCACGTTTACCCACGGACTACAATTCCCATCACCCATTGCATTGACGTCACACACACAGCTGATTGCACTAATCACGCTCACACCTGAGAATTATCACACAATCACACACTCTTTATAAGCCTTGGACTTTCTCTCCCTCACTGCCGAGTATTGTCTGCATTTATCTCTCTCCTAGTGAGAGAGATAAATGCCAAACAATTTTATACACTATCATTTTCGTTTCTATAACGTGTGAAAATATCCACTATAGCATGCTAAAACAAAACCAATCAGAGCACCTTGTTATCACTAGTTTTATTTAGATTTCTTGTGTCTGCTATTATCTTATAGCCCGTTAGCATCGGCAGCGTGGCTGCCGCTAATCTCGCTTAGATTGCTAATACTCTATTCACACACATTACTATTGTTTCACTGTTACGTGCTTAAATGGCGGATTTGTGTCTACCTTTGAGTGCCGGTGAGGACACGTTCGAGCTGCATTCGGCGCAGCTGGAGCTGGAGGCCGTGGAGAAGCAGATCCGCGACCTGGTGAAGAAGCAAGCCCAGCTGAGAGAGCGGAGAGCCGCGCTGGAAACATCCCGGGCTGATGCTCACAAGTCCGGGGTAAGTATACAGCACGCTGCTAACACTCCCACCACCTCTACTCCGTGTGTTTCTCTGCACAGACCCTGTGCACCCAGGACGCGATCTTCCCAGATGTCCTTCACTCCGGCGCCGGGGCGCCACGGACCATGGGTGTACAATCAGCGGAAGATGCGAGCCAAGATAATGACTGTATGAAGATAATGCCAACCCCTCAGAGGACTTCGGAGGATGCCAACGCTCAGACAACATACAGAATTACCAAATGTTGCCATAAGTTAAACATATTAAGGTTTTGCAATATATAAATATATTGTGGAAACTTAAATTCCTGTAGAGCTGCTTTGCAACGATTTGTATCGTAAAAAGCTCTATACAAATAAACTTGAATTGAATAGTGATAGCAACCTTACGAAGCCATTCCGTGTTTTCTAAAGTTAAGTCTAGCCTAACTTTATTTCTAGTCAGTTTCATCTGTGTCCTGATCCTTGCCTGGTTTATCTCGTCTTGTCTGTCAGCCACCTGCCCTGGATCTATTGTCTGTTTGGATTAACCCTTGTCTTGCCGTTTCGGACTCTGTTCGCACCTTGCCTGGATTATTGCTCACATTTTGAATTACCTCTCTTGTCAAGCCCTCTGGATACTGTTTGCTGTTGTTCGACCCTGCCTGTATTTTGACCATGTTTTTTGCAAATAAAGCTTGCACTTGGATCCGCACGTCTCACGTCTCATCTGCCGCATTACAGTAATACTGTTTTTTTTTTTTTTTTTTATTCCTTCATGGTCATTGGACCAATATGACTTGTTCTCCCCTCAAAAATAAAATAAATGTATGTAAATAGAAGCGGTCAAGTAATGGTCTGTTTGGTGTCAAAAATGTAAAATGGTGCACAGACACATTGTTCCAGGATTGATGTCCTTGATGTCATTCCTGATTTATTTTCCCTTTATATTCGGCAGACAAAATAACCGAATTTTAGGAGAACTACTCCTTTAAACAAGTTCTCCTCTCAGAGTTAAACTTTGTGGATCCATTTCCAAGCACTGCAATGTACTTTTAAAGACTTTCTCCACTACTGTGGCCAAATTCAAAGGGTTTCATTGGGCATTGCGCTTCACTTTAATCGAAAGTGCTTTGTCTGCAGTTCTGCAGGGAGCGAGGACGCCGTGCCCGATGGTCAGTGACGTGTACAAGCTTTAAGGAACTGCAGAAGGGGGGGTTCAGGGTCAGCTCGGTCAGAAGAAACGGTCCATTTGCCTGAGTGAGTCCTAACACAGAAAGTGAAGCACTCATTCAGGTAGAAGACGATAGAGGAGAGTGGGCGTCTTTTTTTTTAACGACTTATTGCTACCCACGCTTCCCTGCTCAATGATTGAATAATTCAGTGGGGAAAGCCCTGGGGGTACGAGGTGTCGAAAAACCTAAGCACTGTTGCTTTAAGAAATATCTGTGGCAAGAGCATTAAATGAAATTGATCCAAACGCTTTCCCTCTATCATTAAATTGAGAACAGGAACACAAAGCAGAGGGGGGGAAATATCTGCTCGAGTGGCAAAATAGGGTTACACAACTTCACACATATATGCGCAGCCGTGTGTGTGAGAGGACCAACACTTACCCTGGTTGCTCACAAATAATTCAGCGTGAAATTACAATAAAATGTGTGAAAATTAGTTAAGTTTGCTTCTAGGGTCAGTGAAGATCCCTGCATGAACCCAGTTACCTTCTTTCCCTTGTAATATCTGTCTGCATTTTTTTTTTTTAAAGAAATAAAGTTGAATGGATGACTGCTGAAGAAGCGTTTGAGAGCACCTATATACATAATTTCTTAGGCCTGCTGAGTTAATGTTAAAAGATGCCATTCAACCTGTCTCTCTCTGCAGCGGATGCCAGTGAATTTTGCCTTCTTCTAAATGAGTTACATTCATTTTTTTTCCCCTCCCATAGTTGTTAACTCGGAGCTCAGACATGCCTCTCGAAGTTACAAAAGTGAGCTGCTCTGAAAAATAAGATCAAATGCAATCTGAAACACTGAAAATGAATAATTGAGGAGCTGTGATGAAAATTTACCAAATTCCTCATTGTGAGAAGCTGCGATACAGTTTCATTTGGATGCTAATGTGATTATATACTTAAAGGTTTCCTGTGCATAAATCAGCAACGTCAATCAAACCAGTGACAAGCAAGAAATGTAACCGTAATTAAGTTTAAATGCACGTCTTGGCTTTCTAAACGGTAGTGTAATGTAGTTTAAATTACTTTTCTCACATTTCAATCCATAAAGGTGTGTTAGGCCTGAACTCAATAATAAAACTGCACGGCAGCAGGTGTACAGACAGAATCCTGACAGCCTACAGTATCTCGTTATATATCTGATCTCAATCATGGCTCTCGCTCCTCCTCAAAGATGCTGGCAGTGGCTCTAACAGAGCATGAAATGTGACATGACAGTATGTCATTCCCTGAGACAGTCTGAGTATCGTTCACACATAGAGAGTAATGGAGAACGGAGACGTTCAAATAGACATCATACATTCCTTGTATGTCCATCAGAAAAGACCGCAAATGAGATATCTTTAGTATGGCACCAGTTTATCTGGCCTTCTGCTTCCCAGATATTTCTCCAGAGAAAAAGACACTAGTAATCTCACATCTGTCTCCTTTGGAGTTTTTAATTATGCCTCAAACTGTGATACCAAAATCTTCAAAAAGTCAATTGAAAATGAATAATTTAAACAAAATGTATTACATTCTCTAATTTGTGTCTTTTTTTTTTTCTTGAGCTATGAATGAACATGACAATGTACTATGAGAGAAGTCACTCATATAAAACAAAAATCACAAATGAGATCTCTTTAATATCTCTGAACCAATAAACCAAACCGGGGACAGGAATAGGAACTAACCAAATATTGGCACGAGAGGAGGGGAAACACAAGACACAGGAAGACAGGACTGACACACGGTTCGTGAAATTTACAGGTTTTGTCCATCAAGATAATCTTCACAAAATAATATAACTGTTATGAATTTTGAAGCCTAAATAAAAGCGCCAGAACTTCAAAACTAAACTTGAAAAGTTGATGAAATAATCAAAACTAAAGGACATTTGAAAGCACAAATTTCTGTACTTTTCAAAATAAGATGCATTAAAAGTCAATAAATCCTTGATTAAAATTAATAATTTAATTAAAAACTATATGCTTTCTAACAGCTTCATGTGGCTGTAAACATTTCATTTTAACGTGGCTTGCGTCGTTAAAAGTTTCACTTTTACCGTGACTAAGCCGTAAATGTGGTGTTTACATGGAATAATTGTAATATGAGTTTACCTTATGGTACGAACCCAGAGTTTCCGTATCAGTAAGCAATAAAACAATCATCTTCCATCTGAAGACTTGTGTTGTATTTCAGGGCAAAACAAAAGCAAAGCAAAGCAAAAAAATAAAAATAAAAAACACTGTTGAACAACAATATAAAATGCGGGAAACTATTAATTGGTTATTCTACAATTAATTGTACTAAATTATACTACAATTGGAAAATACTGTAAATTGATAAACTGTTTGGTGTGATGACGTTGAATGTCTCAGACAGCGCCTGTAGCCCCATATAGAAACTTGTTAGCAACCGCCTTTTTTAAGAAACGTGAACAGTTTAAAAAAATCACAAGTGGGGTGTAACTGGGACCTTATGTTAAGGGATTTAACCAAGCTCCCATTCAAAAAAGCCAATTGACTCTGGGACGATGGAACCAGAAGTGCTAAAATGCTAACTCACTTCTGGGTTTTTGCCTACAAAGTGATATCAGACTCTAGTTCCCCCACTCTATTACTAACAGAAAAGCTAAATGTTATATTAGATTTTCATATACTGTTTACTGTAATAAAATGTTTGACAGAACTGTTAAATAAAGACATTAAAGTAATAAAGACAGATAACTCACTGTTCCCCTTAAGCTTTGGCAGAGCAACCAGCAAGACATTTTTCCTGTGTGATCACATGAGTGTGTATAATTACAGTCTGTAATTTCACCTCCATTTCACTCAGAGCTCAGCCTGGATCTGCTGTTCCTTGTTTGCTAGTGCCCATATTATGTGGTGAAACATCACAGTGTTTACACACAGTCTGACTCATAAGTGACAATTTTTAGTTTGTTTGTTGTTCTCACAATAACTACTGCAAGTGGATGTAAAAAATTCAGTGATCAGGGTCCAAATGAAGTCCGAAGGGTCACCCTTTCACTCCAACAGTCAGTCGAGGACTGATTGCTCCCTGATTGTGTGCTGCACTGACTCATTTAATGACATCTCGAGAGTTCCAAATTGGGGACGTTGTGACCCTCATCAGCACCATATGCCACTTAGGATCAACAATCATGCCTGAAAGATTACAAACATCACTGTAAATATACAGAACGGGTTGGCCGCAGCCTCTCCACTTGGTCATTCACACCTCAGGAGACTGAATAGAGGACAGAAAAGAGCTATCGAAAGTAAAGCACTAACTTTGCCTAAGCTGTTCCTCTCGAAATTCCTGAGGAGAAATTAAACTGTTGGCATATAAAAAGCATATATATAAGAGCAGGGCTGTGCAGAGACCTTTGGAGGGGCAGGTGCTCAAAGTATAAAAGGGGCACATGGAGCACAGCTTTCAATAGGGCTTTGCTCCTTGCTGATATGTGTATCGAAATGGATGCTTCTGTATTGATATAGCAGCAAATGCCATGCCGGATCGCTGCTGAGTCAAGCCCGCCGTTCGCGGGGTATCACGCCTCGCGCCGCCGTCTGCGGCCCCTCTAGTTCACTGTTTCGCGGGGAAGGCCAACCCGCCATCACTCGGCCCATCGCCGGCTGTGGCTTCCGCCGTTGAGTGGTCAAGCCAGCCGGCTGCTGCCGTTATTTTCATGCCGGCCGGCTGCAGCCGTAATTGACCAGATTGTGACCAAGGTCTTTTTAACTTGTGCCTGTGTGTCTAGCCCCGGAGGGCTCCTGATACCCCCTAACTTCCCCAGGGAAAATTTGGGGGGGGGGGGGGGGGGGGTAAAAGGGAGCCGGGCTGAGGGGTCCGAGTCCAAGTCTTGTGTTTCCACGTGCTCCCTGTGTTTCCATGACCATATTTGGTTTGTTTCCTGTCCTCGTTTGATGTCATTAGTAGTTTATTCTTGTCCAGCCCTGTTTTCCTTAATTATCCTGTGTATTTATAGTTCTGTCTGTTCAGTGTTATTTCGTCTGGTCTACTCGTTACTTCCCGGTGTTTCCTGTACGTAAGCCTTGCCTTGTCCTGCCATGTCCTGCCCTGTGTTGAGTAAAGGTTATTATTTGAGTTACATCCTCGTATGCGTGTTCCTTGTTCCTCCCTGCTGTGTGCACCCTGACAACAACTGAGATCTTAATTTTTATTTATTTTTTTGTTCTATTTCGTTCATTTTTGTTTCATTTCATTAATTCTTCATTCTATTTCTTTTACTATTTTGGTAACACTTTAGAATAGGGAACACTTATTCACTATTAACTACGACTTTTCCCTCAATTTCCCTAAATAGTTAGTAAGGTAGTTGTTAAGTTTAGGTATTGGATAGGATTAGGGATGTAGAATAAGGTCATGTAGAACAAGGCATACCGGGTGTCCTCTCTCTTTACTGCGTATTGATTCCAAGGCTATAGCCTGAGCAAAACTTTCAAGAAACACTTAACTTTTTGAGGATTTTGTGTTAGATTAATATTTCTGAAGTGTGGTGTCATTTTGATTGACGTCTCTGACATCTCCTGTTATTTGTGGTGGGCTCTGAAAATGACAACTAAGAATAGAGAAGCACACAGCTGTCATCTTTAATGAGCATCACTCTGGCTGTATGCCTGATGGATTTCAGGTGAGACACATGCAGCTTTACAATAGATGCTTTCAGAAGATTCAGTCAGAGCACAGTCTCATCTGAGGACAGACCAAGAACGACACTATCGCAATCGATTCCAAAATGAACAGTGTGAAAACATTATTAGCTCGCGGTATGATTACGCAGCCGATTTCCTTCATGTTTTATGATTGGCTTTCTTGTTGTGGAGCGAAGGTAATCAATTTTTTGTTTTATTCTGAGCATAATCCATTTATGTAAGAGACAGACCTAACAACACAGTGTGTACTCTTGTCCTTCGTCTTCATAATACAAAGCATCAGGGCCGAATGTGGTGTTCCCATGACAACCGTCTATGACACGGGGCCATTTTGTGTAAACAACAACATTAAGGAGAGTGGACCAACTTCAAAGGAAGTCACAATGAAACAATATCAGGCCGGATTGTAGAAACATTGTGATTAAGGGAAGTTGGCTGCTATGAGACAAATGTGAGGAACACACACACATTAAGTATACAAATGTTGTCTTAAATGTACTTAAATGTTACAAATGCTCATTTGTGTAATATGTTATATAAGTCTCAGAATTTGTTTGTGAAGTTTTCGAACAAAATACCCCACAGATCATTTATTATATCATTTTGAAAATGCCTATTTTGAGTGGAAGCAGAAACACGCTGTTTTGGTGCATTTATCTTTAAATGAAAATGAACTGCTGTTCCCCGCCCCCTTTTCCAGAATAGGGCTGTGCCTTTACAGCTCGTTCCTCAGATGCCCTGCTAAAAAGATCTTTTTGGTTTTGATTGTGATGTCTATCGCACTGAAATCATGCGTTTTAAACCATATTAGTTTAAACTTCTAATATACGGTTTTCTGAGCGCATGCATCCAAAGCAGGTGAGTACTAAAGTTCTCTTTCATGTCTTATTGCGCTTAAACTGTTACAACAACAACAGTCGGTTATGTCTGTGAAGGTAAACAGCTGGGAAAGAAATCGCATGTTTATATTAGATCTGTGTGGCAGCAGTGTAGTGTACAGTAAATAGATCAATAAATTCACTGCTCTCTTGTCTCCTCTGAGGTTTTCTCCACGCTTGCAAAATCACAATGGTGGCGCCGTGGGTGGAAATGTGCAGATTAAAGGGCAGTAATATAAGATCCCCTTTCGCGGTGGGAGTAAAATCTGAGTGGCTCGTTTTTTTCAAATGCATGCAGAGAAAGGCTTACCAAAAAATTTGTTGGTAAGTTGTTACTTTTCACATTTTCTGGGTTGGTAGATGTATCGGTTTACAGCACTTAAACATGGAAAAAGTCAGGTTTTAATGATATGTTAGCTTTGAATAATCCTGTGCTACAGGAAATCGTTTTTCTTCTTCCTAGTACATATATGATTCAATTAATATTCAATTAATTCCAGTGATACTTAAAGGGATAGTCCACCCGAGAATTTGAATTCTGTCATCATTTCGGTTTTGGGTCCCACTGACTTCCAAAAGGCACTATAGAAGTCAGTGGGACTTGAAATTGTTACCAACAGTTGCCATCATTCTTCAAAATATCTTCCTTCATGTTCCACAGAAGAAAGAAATGCATACAGGTTTGGAACAACTTGAGGATGAGTAAATGATGACAATGTTTATTTCTGGGTGGACTGTCCTTTTAAATAATTTTAGATGGCATACAACATGTCAACTGACCATCTGCAAATTCTCAAATTTGTCTTTCACCATGGGCATCATAGCATTCCCATTTATGCGTGAAATGTGGTTTCATTCTATTTCTGTAGTGCTATACGTTTCCCCATTGCTCTGATATCAAGATGGTAAAAGATAGCTCAATTCCAAGACCAACAAACAGTTTAGGGTGCGACTTTAAAGGGACATGAAGTCCATCCATATAGAAAGAGATTAAATTACATGTATATTGTTTTTCTGTTAAATTAGATGGGTCAAATTGAAGATCATAATCAGTCACAGAAAGCAGCGGATGATATTTTACGCTGCGGTTGACATTCTGCAAAATTCCTTTGAAGTATGGCATCTATACACCATATAATAGGCTATATATGGCTTTTTCCACACAACATTCCTGATTTGCCACACTCCATATTATATTATAACATTTCCCAGTTGGTAAATTGGGCTGTGAATTATGAGTGAACAATGGGCTGTTTACTCTGACCTACTGTATGACCAATACCAAGAGTAAACACAATTAAACCAAATATCCTTTGAGAAAAGAGCAGCACATTTGTGAGTCTCATTAAAGATAATGACATTCTGAGCTCAAATACGCCTCTGGCTCTCACTCTCTGTACAGATGTCAGAACAAAGCACCTATGAACTGTTTCCATGCCACAGGGTCATGCCCGATGACTTGTTTCCACAGTTACAGTTCAAGAGGTCAAAGTTTAACAGGTTAGCATGATCCAGTCAGCTCATATGTGGATATTACTCCATTATGAGGGCAACAGGTATCTTTCACCATTGAGGGTCATTTAAAAGACATATTTATTTTTAATAATGACAAATTATTTGAAGGCTTTTAAAAGCATTAAATTGACTTTTCATAGTCATAAAAAATAAAACAAATAAATTAGGATCATTGGAGTATGCTAAGAAAATACTATTTCAGTCTTTCTTCTTCAAAATTTAATGTATAATTTTATCTATTACTTGCCAAGTTTACTGTAATACACTTAATAAATAGTAAATAATTTCAGTCTGATGGGATTATTTTTATTGCATATTTCTAGACTGTAAAAGAAAAATATTTGTAAATAAAGATTATTGGAGTATGCTAAGAAAATACTATTTCAGTCTTTCTGCTTCAAAACTTGATTAATGTAATTAATGTGTACAGTGTTAAAATTAAACAAAATAAAATTAATTAAACAGTTGTTAACAAAAAAAGAAATTGCTAGTAAATTTCACAAATAATTATGAAGTAATTGATGTAAATTAAATAGTGAATAAATTCAGCCTGGAGGGATAATATTTTTTTTTGTTTTTGTATATTTCTACACTGTAAAATATGTCTTTATAAATAAAATAATATGAATTATTGGAGTATTTTTGGAGTTTTTGGAGTATGTTTTCTACATCAAAATTTCATGTTTCATTTAACGTCTCACTAGCAATTTCTGAGTGAGATTGTTTCAAAGTATTTTTGTGACTAAATTCATCCTCGTGGGATTATTTAGTATATTTATACACTTTAAATGATTTTCCATTGTAAATAAAGATTACTGGCATTTTACAAGTAAACAAATAAATAAAAAATATAAATTTTAAAAAATTCTGAGCGAAAACTGATTCAAAGTAAATACTAAACTTTTGTTTTTCCATTGTATTTATTTCCCCATATAAATGAATGTATGACTATAGTAACCAAACCTCGCCACCATCTACAACACTGCATCTATGGCGGGTTGCCATTGCTCCTCTTTGACATGGCAGCAACCAAATGTGACAATATGATGGAAGCATCAGAGTTAATATTATATATATATATATATATATATATATTATATATAGTAGACAAGACAGGCAATAAAATTGCTATTTGTGAAGGGATCTGATCTCTCCCAGCTGAACCACATGCTTGACAAACATTCACTGAACGGCAGCAGACAGACTGGAGAGTTCCCTTCCTGTCACAGATCTGACAGAGCAAACAACAACTTTATAAGATCTTGGTTGTTTTGTGCATAAAGAGGGACTTAGATCTCCTGTATTAAATGTCTCTCCAGTCTTAACAATGATTTTATTCCTCTATTCAAATAATTATAAAACAGATTCACTTTCACCAACAGCCTGACCTTTTGAATAACCATAGCTGCTCTGTTTATAGTCCTATGTAGGTGGTCTTCAATTACCACTGTGGTAGTTCCCTGCGGCCGGTCTGTTTTTAACCCTGAGACTGTGATGGACTCTGAGGAACTGACATGGCATGTGTCGGGGGTTTTCTCTTCACACTTGTGCAGTCAGGTCTGCACGCCTCTGACCCTTAACTCAGACCGTACGCTCAGTGACACGGGCTCCACCGCTGAAAGTGTGAAAGCCATAAATCCATCTGTCAAGACTCACTCAGACACCTAGGGCTCCTGGGAGACAAACTCGGGATGGTCATTCATATAGGCTGGTACGATTTCTTAACAAAAATAGATGCTTGCTGCCATATGTTTAACTGCACTGATGTACTGATGTTTTCTGTCATGACACATTGAAGTGTTGTTCAGGTGCACTCATTTCAAATGTCCAGGATCTATATGTTTTTATAATGCTGTTGGGAAAAGCCTCTTTTGTTCACCAATACTGCATTTATTTGATCAGAAATAAAATATTATTACAGTTTATCCATTTCAATATATTTAGTATATAATTTATTCCTGCAAATCTGAATTTTTAGCATCAATCAGAGTTTGAGAAGTTGATGTTTTAGAAGCAACACTGCAGGCAACAATTATTCTTTTTAAATTATCTGAGTATGTAATTTTTCCATCACTAACATCTGGGTTCCCCCAGTTGAAAAGCAACAGCCTTCACTGGCGTGACTACAGTAAACAGTAGCTGAGAGGTTCAGAATCTGCCAGGCCATGAATAAGTAAATACGTTAATAATATATGAGATAAAGAAATGTCACAAAATCATTTCGTTCCACTGAAACAGCAATTCTGCACTTCAGGTTTCACCAGGTGTTGTGTATATTGTCCTCTAGTGTTATCATGATATTTTAGCAGTTGAAACAAAATACAGACTTTAAATCACAGATACAAACAGCATAGAATCTTAATGCTGTGAATGTACTTTCTCTATGGGGATAAATAAAAACTGATCTGAACTGAACAAATCTTAAACTCTGTGGTATTGGGTTACTGTGGGGGACAGCAATCCCATAATTGGACTGAATTATCTTACTATTTATTGTTATTTTACCTGTAATAAAATCTGAAAATAAGGTCTACTGTGAGCCAAACAGGCCAAAACTGATCTAGTTGGCCTGCTGCCTGTTTGAGCAACTTAAAATAGTGTTTGATCCCAACATGTGTAGCGTTTAGTTCAGTGTGAATGTTCTGTTTTTCTGTTTTATTTTCCCTCATTGTGCAGCTGTTATTGTGTGTATACAGTCTTTCTGAAGGACTAGACAGCATTTAGCAGAAACCTTTTTTCAGTGTCGTCCAACACACAAAGAGAGGCCTTTGTTCTAAAGGCTCATTATTTTACTCTGAATCTCTGTTGCACACTGTTTTTCTTTTTGATTTTATTAAAGCAAATTACACTATTTGAATAATTCATGCTGTTCACAACTTGCTGTGTTGCTTCTTTTTTATTCATGCCAGATCCTGACTGTTGAATATACACGCAACGCTTCTAAATTGCCCTACAAACTGTTGAAATAAATCTAATATTCAGAGGAACAATGGATTTGATTATGATTTTTCTGAAGCCAGTTTCTTTATGCCACACAGCTGACAACAAAGCAAAAAATGTCAACAACAATGACATTAACAATGAATATATGTCTGAACACCCATTCAAAGGAAATCCAATCACAGGTTTCCTTCCGATCCCAAGAAAAGTTGTTGAGGAAAGCTTGAATGTTTCCCAATTTCTTGAACTGACAAAGAAAAACAGCTTTGGAAATAACAATTGCTTTGTTAAAAATATAGTGTACAGAGGACAGAAAATAAGTGCACCCAAAAAACATGAATGATTTTTGACATCAATCCAGCCCTTTCAATGCGTTTTTCATGACTTTGAAAACACACTGGGACCTGATAACATAGTGAAAATAAGGAAAACCCTTGTGAAAAATAAGAACACTTAGGCAAATGGAAATAGTATACTTTAAAAGGATATACTGAAGTGTGAACTGACTGTAATGTGTTCAGATACGTAATTGACATTTGTTATTTACAATTAAACAATTTACCATTGCCTGGTGGATGATGTAAAATAAGAAAAGCATAAATTGTTGCTTTTAAATATTTTGCATTTGAAATCACGCCATGTTCACTAGTGAAAGACTGTTTTACTTATTTCACATGAAAAGAGAGTATTTGCATAGAGGTACAGTAGTAAACATCAGCCCATTTTATTTCAAGAGCTAGAAAAAATATTCATGTACTGTAAACCCTTGACTAACTGAATAAGTGGACTTCAGGGAAAAGATAAAGACAAAATAACTGAAAATATTATGATACGAGACCTTCAAAATTACAATATCAAAATCATGAGAGTTCATAATGCAAGCAAGCCATTTCTCATTCAGCATTGCAGAGATGAATCATCATAGTGTGTCTCTGTGAAAGGGTCTTTCGGGACCAGAGGGGAGAACAGACCCCAATACTCAAACAAACCCGCCCAGAGACACACTAGCTCCAATCACCCACACTGTGAGAAGACTCAGAGAGAATGAGGCAAAACAGAGAAAGAGAGCGAACTGTTAATGTAACTGAGAGAAGGATGAGCTGGAAGTCTCATGAGGACATGAACACAGTGAGAGAAAAGAGGTGAAGAGAAATCTTGTGTGAGAAACACAAATCTGAACATTGTGCATGGCTAACATAAATACCTGGACCATGATGGTGCAAAATCTGTCATTCGGGAAATAAATCGGTCACAGGGTGTTCTGTATGCACACCATGCGAGATTATGCTTCCAAATACAATCAGACGATGCAGTCAACCCCTCAAAATACTCTCGCCGTAACACATGCGCTGTGACGTTGTGTGCTAGTGCCCTGCTGTGAGTCACTGATGGTCCGTTCTATCTTTGTGATGGCAAATGAATCACTGCCAACTGACCCCAATGCCACTGAGTGTGCAAAGTCACAAATGCACCATCACAGGACACACACAAACACGTCTAATTACAGGAACAAAGTGTCGTGAGGAAAAATCATATTAGTCGATAATACTGTATCACAGACTTTTCTTCACCACTCCTATCAAATCCTGATGGATAAAATGAATTCCCAGTCAACTCCGTATTATGTTTCACCTGAAAATAAATCAAAATAAAGAACCATGTTTTACATATTATACTATTTCAAACTAATGAACTATTTCAAGTCCATTCCATCAAAACTTTAAGATTAAAAAAGCTCAGAAAAACATTGTAAAGCTAATCCATCTTAATTAAGCAGTTTAATCCATGTTTTTCAAAAAGACTTGAATGCTTTATAAGAGATCTATTGATAAGAGATGACAGACAGACAGACAGACAGACAGACAGACCGATGACAGCAAATGATGTCTGATGACAAAACAAGCCCAACACATATGATCTTTAGCATTACGTAACCAGAAAGCCACCCCAAAACCAGCAAATATTTGATTTACTTGCTCTCTGAACTATTTTAAGATGCAAATTATTCTTGTAAGGCGTTCTAACATCTATTTCACCCCTGCAGATATATGATTAAACCTCAGTAAAGAAGCACCTCTAAACATCTGTGTACACCTCTCTGAGCTGAAACATGTTTCAAACACATGCCCACCTGTTTCCAGATCTCACTTACTCAACTGATTCCCACTGCAGGCCTGTGGCACAGTTAACTGTGCTCTCCTGAGACAAGAACCTCATATTTCTGCTCTATTCTGAGCGCTTTTCAAGAGCAGCTAGTTTAATTCGCATCTTATAATAGTTCAGAGAGCAAGTAAATCAAATATTTGCTGGTTTTGGGGTGGTTTTCTGGTTACGTAATGCTAAAGATCATATTTGTTGGGAGAGACAGCTTGTTTTGTCATCAGACATCATTTGCTGTGATCTATCTATCTATCTATCTATCTATCTATCTATCTATCTATCTATCTTCTCTTATCAATATATCTCTTACTTAAGACAGCAATGGCCCCTTGATGGGAATCACTGCTGCTATATTCAGTCTGGAGAAGCTTTGGCTCCTCACTAGAGACGGCTGGAAATAGTGTCTGGACCGCTGTGCTACTATTAGCCTACCATGTAAGCTCTGTATCTGCTAATATATCTCAACGGGAGGGGGTGAATGTTGTGATGTACCCTGTGGTTTATGCCTCACTGGAAATTCTATGCAAGTCAAAGAGTCAGTCATAAACAAGTGACATTTGACACCCTTTCCTCAGGAGACATTGCACTGGCACGCTTTGAGCTTTGAAGATCCAGGAGCATTTTCTATATGATTCAGTTGCTTATTTTCTGAAAATTAGTAACAAGGGCTTTTGTGAAAAAAAAGTGGACTTAATATTGAATGTGCACTTCTAGTGTCCTTCAAATCTTAAAAGCATATTTAAAAAAAAATATTGCAGATAATATAATACCAATGAAATAAAAGGCACTTAAAGAGAGTACATTTTAAGACTGCTCTTAAAGGTGCACTAAGCAATTTTTGAAAAACGCTTTTGACCGCAGTGTCGGACCATGTCCCAAAACACACTGGCAGCCAATCAGCAGTAAGGGGCGTGTCTTGTAATGATACAGCGCTCAATTTGAGTGTACAGGACAGATAATAGCAGATCGACCACAGATAGAGAGAACTGGAAGATAAAAAAAGAGGAATATATTGGAGGAACAAAACATTAAAAAGAAGGGTTACGATCAGGCAAGAGGTAGAACCCGCGGGTGAGTCGGACGCAGTGGTTGTGTTGTTTCTTTTTAATAGGTGAGTTACGTTGATTTTGCATTGTTTCACACAACAAAATCTGTGTTGGCTTTTGTTTGAATATGCTTGTGTGTCATCTTCGCTTGTTTCCGCGATTGTTGTTATGCCAGGGTCGTGTACATACGTGTGGGGCAAAGATATCAAAATAGGGGTGAGGCTATGGGCGTGTTCCTAACCCTAACCATATAGTAAGTACATGTAGTTAATTAATATTGCTCAGTACTTAAATGTATAATTACACTGTAACAAGTACACCTTAAAATAAAGAGTAACCAAAGAATGCAATAGAAATAAAAAAAGTTTTTTGTAACGAAATGATAGTTCACCTAAAAATTAAGTTATTTTAATTGCTCATGTTGTTACATGTATTATGTTCTTCCATGGAACACAAAACAAGACATTTTGTAGAATGTTCAATCTGCTCTTTTCCATAATAAAGTGAAGGGGAACTAGGGCTGTAAAGCTTCAAAAAGTGATAATATTCACTGAAAACCTTCCCTAATGCAGCTTTTTCTTTTCCCAAATGCCATGTTTGATTGCACACACTTTTTTTATGAAAATATCCTTTAAAATCATTAAATATTCCATCAAAATAATATTAGTTGATGAAAGAACAAAATTAAACCAAATGTTCAAACATTTTATATTTTCATTTAAATACGTATCAACATTACGACATGCACCAAAATGTTTAAAAAGAAAATGACGATCATGTGAGTGGATTAATAAACACAATCATGTTCTTACTATATTTTAGTTTTTCAACATGTACATTGTTAATATTATTCAGTATTCAGTAATATTATTCATATTATTTTCACATATTATGTTTATCATTAAATCACTTCTGTAACTTTGAATAATATGAGCTTTTCATTTTCATTCTATACAGAAGAGCAGCTTTGACATTTTGCTTTATTTCATCAACTTTATTTGTTTTCCACTGAAGAAAAGAAGTCATGCAGGTTTGGAACGACACGAGTAGAAAAATTTCAAGTCACGCTTTATTTTAATGGACAATTCTCAACATTAACAAACCATTAACTTTGACTTTTGCCTCAATAAACTCCTAATTTGATGCTTATTAATAGTTAGTAATGTAGTTGTTGAGTATGAGTAGAGTATGGCCATGCAGAATATGTGCTTTATAAGTTCTAATAAACAGACAATATGTTAATAATAGGCATGCTAATAAGCAACTAGTTAATAGTGAGAATTGGTCTCTATACTAAAGTGTTAAATTTTTTGGTGAACTGTTCTTTTAACATAAGCCACTGTGTTGCTGTTTTTCACAGCGCTGCAGTGATAGGGAGTCACAGAGTGTCATGGGTAATCTGTTTTTCACTTGTTATGTTTGCTCTACAAAGTAAACCGCCCCTGCATTTGGAGCAAAAGTCTCACTGAACAACAGCAGAGAACTCTTTATGACAGAGTGAGAATAAGTGAATTAGACACTGGGAGTTTCATAGAACTGTAGTAATTTGATCAGTCTGTCTGAAGCGTGTGTTCCAGACAGCTCAAATATGATAAGACATCACAACCATGTGGGAGAATGTCAGATCATTCAGACTACTCGTGCTGGGGTTACAGAGAAACTACACCAGCTCTTCTTATTCAATAGCATCTGAACTGACAGATGGAAACATTATTTGACAGACAAAGAGAGTAAACATGTACAAAGTTTTCTCTTATCTTGACAAACACCCACATGCTCCAAAAAAGCAATGAAGGCACCAAAAAGACATAAAGGAAGCTGTTCTTGTTGCCTTCGGGTCCCTTTCCAGTCTCCACCTCTCCTCGACTTCTGTATTCTTACTAAATCTTTAAAGAACTCCTTAAAACCTGGAGAAAGCTATCCAAAAGCCTTTCAATGTATCTTAAAGGAAATTATTCGGCTGATTCAAGACATCTCGAAAGTACTTGCAAATGGCCGCTCGGTTTGGCAACAAGGGGTTTTGAACCAATAATCTAAGCCATAAATATAATGTGATTACTTTGGAGCCACATAAAATTATAATACTGATTCGTTTATAGCTTCAAAAGAACACCCACAGTCCCAAACACATTCACCAGTCCAGCACCTATCCTGAGCTATGACGTCCATGTGAAATTAATTTATGAGCCAAGAACCTGCAACTGGTAAAAACAATTACTATAATATAATAAAACATTTGTATGGAAACCCGTTTCCGCCACTGAATAAAAAATAAAAAAAGGTTATTGCGACTTTTTATCTCACAATTTTGACTTTTTTTCACAGAATTGCGAGATATAAACTCGCAGTTGCGAGTTACAAAGTCAGAATTGCGAGATATAAAGTCAGAATTGCGAGATATAAAGTCAGAATTGCGAGATATAAAGTCAGAATTGCGAGTTACGAAGTCAGAATTGCGAGATATAAAGTCAGAATTGCGAGATATAAAGTCAGAATTGCGAGATATAAAGTCAGAATTGTGAGTTATAAAGTCAGAATTGCGAGATATAAAGTCAGAATTGCGAGATATAAAGTCAGAATTGCGAGTTATAAAGTCAGAATTGCGAGATATAAAGTCAGAATTGCGAGATATACAGTCAGAATTGCGAGATATAAAGTCAGAATTGCGAGTTATAAAGTCAGAATTGCGAGTTACAAAGTCAGAATTGCGAGTTACGAAGTCAGAATTGCGAGATATAAAGTCAGAATTGCGAGATATAAAGTCAGAATTGCGAGATATAAAGTCAGAATTGCGAGTTATAAAGTCGGAATTGCGAGATATAAAGTCGGAATTGCGAGTTATAAAGTCAGAATTGCTAGATATAAAGTCAGAATTGCGAGTTATAATGTCAGAATTGCGAGATATAAAGTCAGAATTGCGAGATATAAAGTCAGAATTGCTAGATATAAAGTCAGAATTGCGAGTTATAATGTCAGAATTGCGAGTTACAAAGTCAGAATTGCGAGATATAGTCAGAATTGCGAGATATAAAGTCAGAATTGCGAGATATAAAGTCAGAATTGCGAGTTATAAAGTCAGAATTGCGAGATATAAAGTCAGAATTGCGAGATATAAAGTCAGAATTGCGAGTTATAAAGTCAGAATTGCGAGATATAAAGTCAGAATTGCGAGATATGAAGTCAGAATTGTGAGATATAAATTCAGAATTGTGAGATATAAAGTCAGAATTGCGAGATATAAACTTGGAATTCTGACTTTTTTTCTCGCAATTGAGAGTTTATATCTCACAATTCTGACTTTTTTTTCTCGCAATTCTAAAAAAGTCAGAATTGTGAGATATAAACTAAGGTTTGATATTGCATCTTTAAACTTTTAATACATATTCTAACCTTTTAATTCTCTCAGATCTAATGAAAACATTTTCCATTTTTTGCTTTCCTCCACCCAAACATTTAAAGCGATAGTTAATGAAAAATTTGAATTAAAGAATTTACTCTCTCTCTACAAATCTTTTTGTGTTCCACAGAAGAAAGTCATGCAAGTTTACAACTCCACGAGGTTAATGAAATCATATAGGAAAATGTTTATTTAAAAGCAATAGTTCACCCAAAAATGAAAATTCTGTCATTAATAACTCACCCTTGTGTCGTTCCAAATCCATAAAACCTGCACTCATCTTCGGAACACAAATGAAGATTTTTTGATGAAATCCAAGAGCTTTCTGACCCTGCAGACAACAACACAACTGACTCATTTGAGGCCCAGAAAAGTAGTAAAGACATTGTTAAAATAGTCTATTTGACATCAGTGGTTCAACTGTCATTTTATGAAGTTACAAGAAAACTTTTTGTGTGCAAAGAAAAGAAAAATAATGACTTTATTCAACAGTTTCTTCTCTTCCATGTCAGTCTTCGATGCATGTTTACGAGAGTACCACGACACATGCGTTTGGTGCTGCTAACACAGAAACGTTAATAGCCTACTTGACAGACAGCTGTGTTTCCATTCACACAGCATTCACACTATAGAACTGAACTTGAAAATTGGCTGTGACTTTGAAAATGTAACATAGGAGTTACTACTGTTATAGAACATTCTCTTTCATAACCAAACTTTGTGTGAAAATAACCATATTTAGCACTTCAAACAGGCCTGAAACCTGTATTCTGTCCCTGGATGAAAATTAAATTAAATTCAAGTTTATTTGTATAGCGCTGTTTACGATACAAATCGTTGCAAAGCAGCTCTACAGGAATTTAAGTTTCCACAATATATTTATATATTGCAGAACCTTAATATGTTTAACTTATGGCAAAATTTGGTAATTCTGTATGTTGTCTGAGCATTGGCATCCTCTGAAGTCCTCTGAAGGGTTGGCATTATCTTTCCTCATGTGTTCGGTCATCTCAGATCATTTAAGGGTTGGATCCAGACTGAAGCTTCTGTCATTCCTAGTTACCACGGGATGAAAACAGCCCTTTGTAAGAGAAGCCAAGGAAACAAGGTAGAACCGGAAAGGTAGAATAGGTCCCCATGAACACACTCACAAAACAGCAAACCACTTCACCAGAGAGACAGCCACTGAAGGAAAACACCGTTAGTGTAGTACATACTCATTCTTAAACAGTAATAAAAGAAGAAAAACTGATCCAAGGCAACAGATCTTTAATTTGGGTGGAAGGGTTTATATGATAGCATTGGCAGAGAACTCTGAGCCTGACAGGAAGCTCCACACAAGCAATCTGCACGGCTGAATTCATTTGGAGCGGCAAAAAAGATGAATGGCAACCTGAGATGGGTCAGAACCTGAAATCTGTCATCTCAAAGAGTAATCGGTTTTGAGGAATCAGTCACCTGGCTACATCACACATGAATAAACCTATAGAGCTCAGAAGAGATGGGAGAGTAGAAATAAAAGACTTTTTGGTCTTTCCACATTAATTTTTTAAACAGCCTCAACCTTTGAAATTTTGCCTTGTTATTGTAATAGCATTCATTTGCCAAATCCGTTAAATTTAAAATATAAAATATGTGAAGGCCAATGTTACATTTAATGATGCTGTAGCAGCATATTATAAAATGTAAATGTAAATAAATAATTAAATAGTAAATAACCAAAAATTATATATATATGTATATATATATATACACTGAACAAAATTATAAGCGCAACACTTTTGTTTTTGCCCCATTTTTCATGAGCTGAACTCAAAGATCTAAGACTTTATGTACACAAAAGGCCTATTTCGTTCAAATATTGTTCACAAATCTGTCTAAATCTGTGTTAGTGAGCACTTCTCCTTTGCCGAGATAATCCATCCACCTCACAGGTGTGGCATATCAAGATGCTGATTAGACAGCATGATTATTGCACAGGTGTGCCTTAGGCTGGCCACAATAAAAGGCCATAGAAATAGGCCTTTTGTGTACATAGAAAAAGTCTTAGATCTTTGAGTTCAGCTCATGAAAAATGGGGGCAAAAACAAAAGTGTTGCATTTATAATTTTGTTCAGTATATATATGTGACCAAATTAGTTTTATTATGGTTTGTGGATTCATTAGAATCAGTTTCCATTTTAATCTTTGCGTATTTCAAACGGGAAGACACGCCCACTGGCATTGAATGGCGTCTTGTAATTGATCACACCTGGCGACTCAATTATTGAGGTGCGTTCTAATGGAGGCCCAGTGGCTTTCTAAGAAGCAAGTCTTAAGTGTGGATTGGTCATTCCACTCTGTATTCCTGTTTTGTGGGCCGTAAAGGTCCAGGGGTTTATATGTCCGGTCCCTTTCCCCTGGTGAGTCGCCTGATTTGTTGCTCCATGCAGTCGCAGTTTTACACTTTTTAAATATGTGTTTGTTATTAGGGATGTGTGTGTGTGTTTCCGAAGTGATGAGCGCAGGTAGCGTAAAGCTTACTGTTGTCTAAGAATGAGGTAAGAGACTTTATTGCGGGTTTCCTTTCTTTTGAAGGGGGGCGGGGATTGTTTAAAGTGTATGTCTATTCGTGTTTTTATTTGTATTTTAGGTGTGGCCTGAGCGCACTAGCTGTTGTTTCATAACCCTGTATCTACGGCTGTTTCTTACACTGGTTTCATCTACGGCTGCTCATACGGCTGTTTTCGTATACTGTCAGATCCTACGGTTTCATTGCCCTGTGCATGCAGCTGACTGTGTGGCCATCACGGTGCTGGACCGCTGCTCCTTTGAGTGTGAATGTTCGACGAGCTGTGATACTGAAGCTTAACAGAAGGGAAGAGTGTATTTGTCTTTTTTTTTTTGTATAGTTTTTTTTTTTTTTTTTTGGTGTGTCACTTGCGTTAGCAATTTATGCACGGATTTGCTTTGTGGATTGTCCCTTCTGTAAAGCTAGATTTATTATGGCCTCTTTGTAAAACTGTGGGTATTTCATTGGTAAACTGTTGACGAGACCATTATTTAGAATGTTGTAGAATCAAAGATTTTTGTGCAAAATAAAAATGTTAGTTTGGTAAGTCACGTCTCTTGCTCCTTTAGTAGATTCGAACCTGTGTTTCCTTGAGTAGCACCTGAGGGTGCGTGGTATTTCCCTGGGTGCAAGTCCGAGGGTGGCGTAGTCGTCTCTCCACTGTTTCTGTTGCGTGAGGCCACGTTGCTACATTCATATACACACACAAAAAAAATTAATAGAAAAATTAATGTGTGTGTGTAATATATACTGTGTGTGTGGGGGGGGGGGGGATTATTTGATCCCCTGCTGATTTTGTACGTTTGCCCACTGACAAAGAAATTATCAGTCTATAATTTTAATGGTAGGTTTATTTAAACAGTGAGAGACAGAATAACAACAAAAAAATCCAGGAAAATGCATTTCAAAAAAGTTATAAATTAATTTGCATTTTAATGAGTAAAATAAGTATTTGACCCCTTCGCAAAACATGACTTCGGACTTGGTGGCAAAACTCTTTTTGGCAATCACAGAGGTCAGACGTTTCTTGTAGTTGGCCACCAGGTTTACACACATCTCAGGAGGGATTTTGTAAAGTCATTAAGGTTTCGAGGCTGACATTTGGCAACTCGAATCTTCAGCTCCGTCCACAGATTTTCTATGGGATTAAGGTCTGGAGACTGGCTAGACCACTCCAGGACCTTAATGTGCTTCTTCTTGAGCCACTCCTTTGTTGCCTTGGCCATGAGTTTTGGGTCATTGTCATGCTGGAATACACATCCATGACCCATTTTCAATGCCCTGGTTAGCTTCAATGCCCTGGCCCTGACGGTACATGGTCCCGTCTATCGTCCCTTTGATGCGGTGCTGTTGTCCTGTCCCCTTAGCAGAAAAACACCCCCAAAGCATAATGTTTCCACCTCCATGTTTGACAGTGGGGATGGTGTTCTTGGGGTCATAGGCAGCATTACTCCTCCTCCAAACACAGCGAGTTGAGTTGATGCCAAAGAGCTGGATTTTGGTCTCATCTGACCACAACACTTTCACCCAGTTCTCCTCTGAATAATTGGCAAACTTCAGATGGGCTGTACATGTGCTTTCTTGAGCAGGGGGACCTTGCGGGTGCTGCAGGATTTCAGTACTTCACGGCGTAGTGTGTTACCAATTGTTTTCTTGGTGACAATGGTCCCAGCTGCCTTGAGATCATTGACAAGATCCTCCTGTGTAGTTCTGGGCTGCTTCCTCACCGTTCTTATGATCATTGAAACTCCACGAGGTGAGATCTTGCATGTAGCCCCAGACCGAGGGAGATTGACCAAGCTGCTTGGTGATGGTCTTGTAGCCCATTCCAGCCTTGTGTAGGTCTACAATCTTGTCCCTGACATCCTTGGACAGCTCTTTGGTCTTGGCCATGCTGGAGAGTTTAGAAACTGATTGATTGATTGCTTCTGTGGACAGGTGTCTTTGTGAAATACTTCTTTCACTCATTAAAATGCAAATAAATTTATAACTTTTTTGAAAAAAAAATTCTGGATTTTTTTTTTTTCTTATTCTGTCTCACTGTTCAAATAAACTTTTGAGGGAAGGACTGAATTATGCTTCCTCATACCTAACTGCAGTGTGCATTAAGTTATTACCGGTGTTACATTTATTGAGTGTCACAATTATCCTTATATTCCTCTAGAGCAATAGTGAATACTCCAGGATTTCTGTATTCTGACACCCTGAAACCGTGACAAAAATCCATGCAGCATAATACCAAGAAGTCTTTCTGAGCCTCTTTGGATTAGACTGTCAGGCACCTCTCAGCTCTCCTCTGCACTGGGGTGAACCCAGCAGTTCCTCCAACGGTATGAACGCTCAGTAAGCCAATCAGAGGAGGAACCCTGCACTTACAGCTCCATTAGGATTAATTGTGAATGCTAGACTAGATTATTACATTTTCCACATAAAATGAGACTGATAATTGCCCATGTAAAACACTGCTGGTTGGTTACATTTTATGAATAAAAAAGGAGTAGTTTTTGCTCATGCATGTTAGTGTGGTGTGGTTGATTGCCAGGCCCTTGTCATGGGTTTGCTAGGATGTTCTGAGTGACATTATTATGCAGTTGCTGGGTGGTTGTTTTGAGTGATTGCTATGGCACTACTAGATTACTTGCTGACCCAGTTCAAAGAACCCAGCCTCAAGACTCTGTAGTTGTGCCCCAAGTGACTATGCACTTATACTATGCACTCTAGCATATAACGTATTTAAGGTTATTTTCAGAGTCTGATAGCCCCTCCCACTCCGCCACAGAAGGAAACTGTGACAGTTGAGTGCATGATGTGTCCAATGTTCCGCACTCAGTTCATTAATTGCATCATCTGGGTGTTTGAAGTGCACTTTTTCTTTTTCTAATTTTCAGTGTGAACACACCATCCAAAATAGAACAGAATAGTGCACAAGTGCATGATTTGGGGTGTACTTTATGATATTCTTGGTTTGATTGCACCAAGTTGTTCGTACAGTAAGTTCTAAAACTGGAACGTAAACTTTCATGTTTATTTCTTCTGTTGAACACAAAAGAAGATATTTTGAAGAACCAAACACTTGTTGGTCCCCGCTGACTTCTAGGGAAAGAAATACTATGGTAGTCAATGGGGACCATCTTCTTTATACATTCAACATTAGAAAGAAACCCAGGTGTGGAATGACATGAAGATGAATAAAAATGATGACAGAATTTTCTTTTTTGAGGTGAACTGTTCCTTTAAGGCAGAACATTGCTTGTAGGTCGTAAACTCTCTATAAATGCTCATCCTCAATGATCAAATATGTGCATTCAATATCAGCATTCAAATATGTGAGCAGGAGTTTCAAAGAAGTTCAGTTTATTCTTGATTCTTACTTCCTTTGTTTCAATGATTCCACTGAAATATGAAACTGCTTAATCGTGAATAACATAAAAGGGTTTTTTAATAACATTTGTATGTGAAATGAATGAGGATCAATAAAAATACTGGTATAAAAAGATAAGAAATGGCATTCAATTATTATGATTGGTTTTATTTGAGTTATGCTGTTTAGATTTGGTTCATATTGAAGAGCCACAAACAAAGCAATTTATTTATATAGTGTTCTCTCTTAAATGTTTTAATGTTCTCTCTCCTAAAATGTAAATGTCAGCATTTTCATATAAGGATTGAAATCTGGGAGGTAAATCAAAAGCTTATTGATGGATTTCAGTAAATCTGTCATTTTCTTCCATGCTGTTACACCTGGTTGGGAGGCTTTCATAAATATTTAGTTTATACCTTATATAGAGTTACGTTTTAACTAAGTTTAAAAGTGCAAATCAAAATTATTTAGTCGTCAGTAAATTGCAACTTAGTGCTTCTTTAAGTCAAAACTAAGCTATGCTATAACTTTTGCACTGCTGACACATCTGGCCCCTGGTCTCTAAGTATTGCTTAAGTCCTGCCTTTACTGTAAATATATAGGATTTTCACCTGGTTTATTGTCTGATTGCTCAGTATTCTCATCAAATCACATGGTTTGAGGAATCATTCATATCCATAGCACAAATGTTGCGGAATGACCATGCTGTATGGTAATTACATCCCAAACCATACGGCAGAAGTAGTATGCTATTCTTAACTAAGTGAAATACTACAAGTTAAGAGTCAGTGCTGGTCCTCCCTATACGCAAAGTTGCGTAGGACCCACAAAAAAAGTACACTCACTTTTTTGTTGCGTAGTACACACAAAAAAGTCAAAATGTCCATCTTGAGAAGTTTTCACTTAAATGCGGTCAGTTATGTCATAAGGGAACATAAACAGTGGGGAAAGTAATCGAATGCTTGTCAGCATATTAGATCTGTGCATGCGGTGACAGCAGCCTAATAAACCTCCTGCTGTCTCTGTCATTTAACAAGAAAACGAGAGAATCGTTCACTAGTCTTCACTGAACTTTAGTACATTTAATATCAATCGATGTATATTTAATTCATAGATGTTTTTATCACATTTGATTACTTCATTCAGTTTATATATATACTATTGTAGGCTAAATTGTTTATTTAGTTTATGTCTTTTTCTATTGTATTTGTATGTATTGTATTGTATTGACTGTTTCAACTCGCTGTTGTTTTTTGAAGGCTCTGAAAGAACACATTAAGGGGCTGGAGGTCATTTTGAGGTTTTAATGAACACACTTTCTGGGTCTCCACTGACAAAGTTTTGCTTAGAAGAAGCCCCTAGAAGTCTAGGATTGGTACTGCTAGGAGTTGTTCAAATTCACAATCCAATAACCCAATAATTGCCTTAAGCACCACTGATACATAAAAGCAAAATGACAGACACCCCAACCAGCCAATCATAGAACACACAACATACACTAAGCCCATTCTATTTATAATGAGTCTAAGTCTATTCAGAGTTACAGGAAAAGGAGGGAGTAGATGGGATACTGTAGTGCCCTTCAGATCAGATTCAGTAAAAGCGTCCTCTGCTGAACTCATCCGCAGTCATCGGTGGGCTATTCTTGTGTGGAGGTAGGGAGCGGGCAGAGGTTAAGGAGTGTACTTGAAGACTATTAAATCTTGGCATATAAAAGGTAGTGCTGTCAGTAATGCACTAAGGAGAAGAAAGCAGTATGTACATTAGATTATACAGCTGCTGCGGTGTTCTATGGTTTATGTTCTCATCAGGGAGAGGTGTCTTATCCAAACACCCTACTGTGCCGTCTCAAATGAAGGGACAGGGGAATTCTGAGTTAATGTGCATATTTAGTGAATAAATGTTGACAGCACGCCCCTGTTATTGCATCCAGCATAAATTGCTTGTTAAGTGTTTTGGCAGGCATACAGAAGCTGTCTTGGTTTGGACAAGGTCATTTCAGGTCAGTGAGCTAAGCATACAGTCATTTTCACATGGACGTAATGCATACGCACTGAGTGTGTGATTGATGTACTTAGACAAATGTCTATCTGAAAAGAAATCAGAGAGTAAGAACAAAGACATACATATAATGCCTATAGTTAATCTGGATTATAGGTAGTTAAGATGCAGATTTTAACTCTGAAATATGGCCTATAAGAGAGAAATATCTAAAAATCTACTGCTAATATACTGTAGTATTAAATATACTGTATACATAAAGTTTTAGTTAGATTTTGTCACATATTTTTGGCTTATATTATCAATCTAAATACATTCTGAATTTCCGAAACATATTATAAAAACATACATTTTGCATTAATCAAAATTTATTTTAATGATTTATTTTAATGTACATTTTGCTCCTTGGTATATATTTAAGGTTGTAAGCAAATACAACATTCTAAAATTAAAATATATAATGTTTTAAATAATAATTTAAAAGAATATGAGGTATATAGAAGAATATACAGTATATGTATATTATATATACTACTTTGCAGCATATATTTGAAACTAATTTTTGGCACAATTTTTTTATTGAATGGGACCTGAGAGCATTTGTCTATTTTAAAGGTACACTTTGAAAGGACTGATAGCATGCTAAGACTTTGTGCCAGTTCTTTCAAATGAACTCTCTAAAAGTCTCAAATCCCCGTCTCTCTCCATGTCTGTCTTCATTCTCGTATTGTCTCCCTGGAGTTTTACTCTGTGTCTCCTTTCATCCTATACACAAAAAGCAATTTGCTCCACAAAACCTGAGTGCCACCCTCTCTCCTGTCCCCCCTCTGACCCCCAGCAGACAGAGCAATCAGATATCCAGCCCTCGTATCCTGACCTCATGGTTCCCATCATGCACATGCACACTCCCACAAATGAGCACTGACATTCTCAGTAGAAATACTGTAATATTCTGGTAAATGTATGACATAGCCAGCTTAGTGTCTTCTGCAAATTTGGAGTCTCAAACCTTCTAGTGCCACCAACAGTTAAAAGTTCCCCAAACATTTTTATCTTATAACTTTTGAATCAAATGTCCTGAACACACAATTCTTCGCTAGGCCATGATGAGTTAAGTGACAACCATTTCTGATCCCACCCAACTATAATTCCCACCATCTTAAAGAACCAAATCACAGATTTTAAAATGAAATTTAAGGTGAAGCTATGTAATTATCGTGGCCTCTTGGTACCTAAGCAGTTTGAGAACATAACTACTAGTTAAATCATAAAAACTGCTTCGTAAGCTCCTTTTTTTTTTTACATTTTTTAAACTCATTCTACAGCAATCACTGGATAAGGTTGTAAGCTAGGATTAAAACTGTGTATGACCTTTGAACCAACAGCCTTAAAATCAAAGTTCAAATTTAAAATCATGATTGATGCAATGAAGGCGATCTTAGCCATATTTAGCCTCATTATTCCTGTGCACAGAATTCCCTTTCCAGAATAGGGATGTGCCTTTACAGCGCCTCTCAGACACTGCCAAAAAAAAAAAAAAAAAAAAAAAAACCAGCTGTTTGGTTTTGATTATCATGTCTAATATGCTCACGCAATATTGCTGTTCTTTGTTGTCATTAAAAGGGACCTATTATGCCCCTTTTTACAAGATGTAAAATAAGTCTCTGATGTCCCCAGAGCGTATATGTGAAGTTTTAGCTCAATATACCCCACAGATAAATTTTTACAGCTATTTAAATTTTCCACTTTTAGGGTGTGAGCCAAAACACGCTTTTTTTTTTAGAATGAGTATGTTGCTTTAAATGTGAGTGAGCTGTTGCTCCTGGAGAAGAGGGCGGAGCTTCAAGAGCTCCAGCTCCGCATTAGCAGTGCTAGCCTTTGCAAATAAACATTCGACTATTAATACAAACCTGTTATCTTTACAGAAAACTACTCAGTTTCAAATTCAGCCATCTGATTATACTGTGCAAGCACCCTTCTGAAATCTAAAATGACGAATACAGTCTCTTGTACTTAATTGACACATGTATGCGACGGCCATTGTAAGCCCCCAAGAACACAAGTGCACATGAAGTGTGCCATTTGGGAAAGTGTCTATCTATATTGACAGGATTGTGGGTGTGTCATTCTTTTGGCCATGTTCTGTCGATGTGGCATCAGATTAATTCATCAACATTTACAGCTCAAAACTGATTACCCATAAGGAAAGATGGCAGGTTTCAAGTCACATACTTGCCTCTAGCTAAGCAATTGCCATTGAGATGAATGTGAATTCTAATAGTAGCTTCCTCCAGGTATTCGAAAAATCCTCGATCTTGGCTGTGTATTTAATCCTCTGAAACAACACTTTCTCTGCTGCCGCTTATTTGTCTTTGTCGCAAGAAAATACATGCCCCAACTGTTCCCCTCCATAATATTTAGAGATTTAAAAATGAGAAATCTACTCAAGCGAGTCGAAATCGCCAGCTCTCTCTCATCCAACAGCTGCCGAGTTCGTCTCCCACCTTTCCTGCCAGCTTCTCTGTTTTCCTGTTATAAAAATGTCTCCCCGGAGATGCCGGCCCGGACACGATTCATTTAGTTAACAAATCGGAGTGATTACAAGCCCAGATTGGTGCTGAGGCAGGTTCTCTGTCATCAGTGGCTGCTCAGAATGCAGCGTGTGCAGTATGAAGGTCTCACCTGAGCTTTATGTAGCTCGGCCCTCTCTCTCCGCCCATTTCCTCCACTAAACTTCAGCCACTGCATGCTCTCCTTTCAGCTGACAACACATAACGCTTTAATTAGCGAATCCATTGAGAAATATAACCTTCACTTTTTTGTCTCCAGCAGGGAATTTGAGTCATTTTCCATAATTGGAAAAATAAGTTGAATTAAAGTTTTTCAGTTTGTTAAGCACACCCACACCATCAAAAGGTGGGTTATAAAGACCTCAAACCCCTGATTTACAACCCCTAATCCGCACATTTGAATGGGAATAGGGAGTGTTTGTATGGAGAGAGGAGTTGGTGTCTTTAAAAGGTCCCTACCCTCTTCAAACCGATGGAACACTAGAGGAGAAAGCCTTACATAACATGTTTTTGCAGTGGAACACAAGCACTTATCAGGAGTGCCTATTAACCACTAATGAGACATTAGGCATCTATTTGCTTGTCAGCAACTTTGGAGCCATTACAGACAATATAGACATGTGTCCAAACCCGAGGACGACGAACAGCGAGAAACAGATCTATTCCCAGGAACCAGGACATTGTCCCGGCTGAATCTAATAAGATTTGGCACAGCGGTTCAGGAGGGTCTCAAGTTCTTTCATGCCTAATTTAGAGTCCCTATTTCACATTTTCATGTGCATTTTAGCTTTTAAACATTGAACCAAATGGCCTAGAAAACAATTCTGATTGCCTAGTCCTGTGACAATTAAAAAAAAAATTCCATTGCATTTTCCAAATGTAACATAAATAGAATCAACCGAGAGAATGAGAAACAAGAAGTGAGGCTATACAGTATCCAGTGGAATATATTTTCTTTCTCTTTGTATTTTTATATCAATATGGGTACAATTGATAAACAAGTTAGGTCAAAATATTATAAATAATCAAAAAGTAGGCTGATTGTTTTACCTGAAATGTGTAATATAATGGATTACGTTACTAAATTGGAATTTAGAATCAGTAATGGACTACAATTTGTAAGCAATCTACCCAGCACTGACAGTATCTTGCAAACCCATCACTGGTTTAGACTGATCTGATCAATCTTTTTGTCCTGATTGTAAATGGACTGCCAACTGAGAGTGGACCATGTTCAGTTTTAACACGTAAGGACAATAATCACAGAAGAGACATCAATCTAAGAGAGCCTTTTTATCCTTTCAACTAACCAAAGAGCTGCATTCACAGAATTATGGGATATCATAGGCAGTGACATCTATGGTGTCTTAAAATAGATGGAGGCACTTCAGTAGACAGGGTGTCATTTAATATAAAAGGAAAACATGCCTGTCTGTGTTCCAAAGACAAATTAAATTTACTAAGCACAGAGCATGAGGCCATTTCTTGACAAAATGTTGTTTAAGACAAATCATTTGACCCAATTCCATCAGATTATCTTCATTTTGACAGTTTAAAGACCCAAAAAGACTATTTGTTTGATGAGGCAGAAAATCACTCTGCCGGTCAGCCGAAGGTCAGTGACTCAGCACAGCTGATACTATGAAACTACTTCAGCACCAGACACCCTAATCACCAATAATTACAGGCTGAATACAATCTATTACTAATTAGAAACTCTAATCTAGCACTCTGTTTGTGTGGGTGTTAGAATGCCTGTAATTTTCTAAATTTTAGCAGAGCGATATAACATTATTAAAGTATATCAGACAGTATTAGGCAATTAGTCTTACACTATAAATACAAGCACTCAGAAACATTTCAGTGTTGTGCTGTAAGGTAATATGTAATTTAAAGGGAAACAGTTTAATTTAGCTCAAAAGGAATCATTTATGATTTTATAGGGAATTTGAACAGACTCACTGTTTCACGGCTGATCACTGAGTCGGCAGCGATTTCACTGAACAAGCCGTATAACATCAACTCTGCACTGGATATTAAAATCCAAAATATAGTGAAAACACTATTAAATAGCACAGTAACAAGATCAGCAGTTTAAGACATTAAGCACAAGATACTTCTCTTTTCAATGTAAATAAGACTTTATTTATATAAACCTAAGACATAAGCTAATCTAACACATGAACACAGGCATTGGATGAGGAAAGGAAAGGATGATTTTAAGAAAATGAAAATGTGAAATCCCAAGTTTACAGCAATATGTGCTATTACATAGACCTGAACAACCATCAATCACTTAAGTAACCCTCGCATTGAGTTTCTCAATGAGGCTGCAATTTGTATTAAATGCACCAGCTCAGCAAAAATCTGGAAGTTACTTGCTTGCGTTGCCTTTGTGTTAAGGGATTCCCTTTTGTAGTTGTAGTTGCAGAAAGGGGGTTTTCCGAGGTTGCTGATTGGCTGACAGTTCAGTGGTCGTTTGTAGTGATGTCTTGGGAAGCCAATCGTTGGGCATTGGCTGGAGATGGCTCCAGAGTCAGTTGCTAGTTTGAAGCGGGTGCAGTCGAACTGGACTTTGCGGCAAACGTAACTTTTGAACACGAAACTCTACGGAAAGAAAAGAAACTAAAGTAAAAGAATAAAATTATGTAAAGAGACTAGGTGGTTCTTCTCATCGTGGTAGCAGCTGGCGTGCAGGCCGAAGCATGCTGGAATGGTGCTCAAAGAGCAGCGTCAAAATGCAGTGGCAAAAGCAAAACAGAGAAGAGGGAGAAGAGAGAGATTTGATGGTGTCCTGAGTTTTTAAACTCGGCTTTTGGACCCCTCCCAACTGGTGTGTTGACCAATTAGACCTCATCTTAGCTAGGGGTGTTGTTCTGTTTCTCCCAATACATAAATCATGTATCAGTCACATGGTCCGAATTTTACACGCTCTTGCAAAGTATACTTTTGGATGTGATTTCTATAACCAGAATATGATACGTTTGACAAAGAATTTTGTTGCAATGTATTTTTGTTTTAATGTTGCAAGCTGCGCAATGACAGAGTTGGTTGGTTCGCTTGCTTCAGACGAGCTGAAGCTAGGAATCTGATTTATGACGTCCGGTTACAGCCTTGGGGCCCCTCTGGAATTTCGGCTCCTCATGTTTCGATGTTCTGATCGAAACTTAAATTTGTCTGATTCGGTGTCTGATATCCTACAGTGCTGAGATGTGCAATTGAAATGTGTGTCCAAGACAGTGTCTTCCTTTATTACAATAATCAACAAGTTTAATTAACTAACACACTAATGGCCTCCACAGTAATTACAGCACCAAGAATGTTTCAGACTTGAATCTGAATGTGCAGTAAATTAGCTGTGCACATTTATACCTTTATACATTTATACATGCAAACACACGTGCCACTTCAACAAGTCAGCTGTCTAGGCGTGCATTCAGTTTACCAGGTAACAAGCTAATTTGTGGCTCTTATTCTGAGTCACTGTTTCTTAGTATGGATTCTACACTTGATGTTGCTGAAGGTCTTTCAAGGCAGTACGTAAAACAAATAATAAGCTGCATCTTATTCTGGCCAAAAATCGCCCATTTAAACAGGAAGAGATTATCTGATCGATGTGTAAAGCAACCAAATGCATTTTTTTGTTTAGTTTTTTTATGAAATAGACGGTACCAAAATAGCAGCATGGAAAAAGAGCGAACGATTGCTGCATTTGGGAGATGCATTCCAAGCGACTTACATTGCATTCAAGGCACACATTTGATCAGTTCTTGCTTTCCCTGGGAATCGAACCCATGACCTTGCCCATGTTACTGTTAGAGCTACAATGTTTATTAAAATATTGTGATCAGAATTTCAGTATGTTCAACCGAAATAAGATATTTTCAGAAAAGACAATACATTAGCAGTATTCATAGTTACTACATATATATTACTTGCTATTATATGCATATTAAGCGCCTTAAACTAAATTCAGAATCTTTTTTTTTTTTTTTTTTTTCTCACAGATGGGACCATTATTTTATGCTATCGGTAATACCTGGTTGGTAATACATTTCTATACTATTTTGTTTAAATAAACTTTAAATAAAACATTAAAAACTAAAACCAAATGTTTTACATGGAATTTGGCGAAAAATGTTAAATGTACAGTATGAAAACACTGAAATTTGCAAAAGATTGCATTTATAGGAATTAATAAATTATTGGTGTTTTTAATGATGAACATTAAGTAAGCATTAGTTGACAGCAAAGGTAATAAATCTTAATGTAAAAAAAGAGCAAACAGCATGCACAATTAAATATCCAATATAAATATTAATGATAAATGACAGTAAAAGACCTCTAATATCTGCTGAAAACTGATATGTTACTGATATTGTGCATCCCAAATATATTTAAAATTTTCAGTTGTACAAACCTTTAAACTTGGGCAAAAGCAGTGACTTTTTTATCCCTCTAATATTAACCCAGTAACTTGTAAACAAAATTTTGTTCCCCAGCAGATCTGCTGAGAACCACCAGGATGTTACACAACGTTCAGCTGTCTGATTAGAGCTTGCAATTACTACAAATGAATGGCAGTTTTGTGTGCTATTTACACGTGGGCGGCCCCTGTGCGAGGTTAAGACTGTATTAGACCATCTAGATGAATGCTCCTGCAACACTTATTCATAAACAACAGCAAATGGAGCTCATTCTTGATTATATAACATCTCATGAAAAAGTCTCACTAATATGTGTTTAAATGAAGTCTAAATCATAATGGTCAATGAATCGAATGCAAATTTCAATGCCGCTTCATACCTTGCATGAAACAAGTGTATGCTACTTCCCTTTCACAAAGAATTTAGCTAAAACTGCTTGTCCCTACAGTGTAAGCTGGGAGCGGTGCATTGGGTAAAGCAGCATTAGGAAGCATCATCTCAATGCAAATAAAGATACTGACTAATAAATACATCAGAAATTCATATCTGAGGATGTTTTAAGGGCCTCTAATTAACCACAGCCAACAAGATACAACGCTGACATGACGAGATGACACTAAAAGGGAGAAAGGAACAGAGAGAGAATAAGAGTGAGCTTAATGCACTCAGTGGCCATGAAGGAGGCTGGCGTTCTTTTTTTCAGTAATGGCCTTTAATTGGAAGTGGAGTCATGCATTACACACAGACAGGAAAATAAAAATCTACGTCATGCACTGTTCATCACAAGCATTTTGAAACAAAATTAGACATATTAATGTCAACATTCGAGACTAACAACTAAATAAGAATAAATGAAAGCACACATATGCATAAGGTTCAGTAGTCTCTGATAGCTCTTGAATAGTCTTGACAGCTCTAAAACGTCCTTTGAAAAGCATTCAATCATTATGAAACACGGTTCAGGGATGTCCAGATTCCCATATGGCACTGCAATCTCAAGCTGTCAGAGAGTCACCACAGTCACCACAGTCTCCACTAACGACACTCACCAGTCCCAATCCCCTGATTTCTGATCACCGCCATCTGTCAGCACTCATCAACAGCACTATATCCCTGCACTTCTCCCATTCACTCACTGTCTGGTCTCAAACATTCCCTGTTGACTAACCTGACCCACTTACCTTTTGTCTACTTACCAGTTGCTCCAGTGTTCCTATCCCTGTTCTCCACCGCTTCAGTTCTCCACCGTCTCCATGCTCCGCTGTTACTTCCGGATCCCCTGGAAAAGGAAAAAGGACGTTCACACTCAGATAAGCCCCTAGACATTCCCATTCCCCGCCTGCTTACCTGGACATTCTGCTCATCTCATTCCACTCTGCTGCTACTCAAACCTGTTGATTGTATTACACTTACCTCTGTGTCCTGTGTCTCTCTGCTGACAGAAGCAGCTTCTGCGGAATTGAGAATGAAAATGCAATTAGCTACTTGTCTGTAGGTGAGACACGTTTCTGACTCTGAGAATAACTGCATCGTGGGCTTCTCTGTATGCTGTTCGCTCCATCCTTCCCAAGAGATGAGTTTTTTTGTTTTTGTTTTTCATAGCAACCTTTAATAACCAAGCAATACATATAGAGTCATTGCAGCAGAATCCTCTATTCAATTAAACAGGTTTTCCTCTCATTTTCCATCTTATTTTGCCAGTACGCCACATTGTGGAATTGTAATTACAGGCTGTTTTTTTCTTTCCTTTTCAGGGCATTGGCTGTGGGATGGACAGTTGTTATGATTTAGTCCATTTTGCAGCAGCTCATTAGGCCTGTGTTTCTCTTGATGCAGGCTGAGTTTCATTATCTCTGTTTTAGTGCAGAGATCAGCTCGGTGCTTATCAAAGCTTGACAGATGACGGAATGAAAGTCTTTGTCATTGCTTTCACCAACAGGCCTAATTGAATGTGTCTCTAAGATGCTCAAAAGCCCATAAAAGTCTGGTAAATGAAATCAATACAGCATGAATACAAGCGGATAGGTCTGTGCTAACTGGTAGCACATGGATCTTTTGCTCTGAAAGTAATGAAAATAACATAGTATCTAATTTCGATGATACACAGGATTGGGTTTAGACAATACTGCCTTTGTTACAGAGCTAAATGTCGCTCCTCTCAATAATGTTCCATTTTATATAAGGTTGCATAGCAACGTTACCAAAAAAGTTAAGGCACAGCAAGACATAGCTATATATTAAAACATAAAGAGGAAAATACAGTATGCATCTCTAATCTTCATTTGCAGATACATTTGAGTTACTGTGATGCCTCCTGAAGTTAATGTGATCAAAAATTTTATCATCAGCTATACTTCCTCATACCGACCAACATAACCAGATAAAATAACAGTTATGTCATATTGTACCATTTCATGACAATTAACCACCTTTCGTCATTTTTAATGTAAAAAAGGATATGTTATTTCCCTCTAAATGTGCAAGAACAAACCTCATTGGTTGTTTTGTCACGCAGACCCGTTTAATTATATATGTTTGTCATATTTGATATGCTCATATGTATGCGAATTTATCAACGTTAATATATGAATATAAAAGCTTAATATCTGTTTTTTTGTTGTTGTTTGTTTGTTTTTTAACTGCGCAATTTAAATGTGTTACTTTTACAATGTATTAACTTTTTGAAGCCTGAAAGTTGATGGAACGGACATTTAATGGATGAACCAAAATTATTTGTGTTTCGAAGATGAATTAAAGTCTTATGGGTTTAGAACAACATGACAGTGAGTAAATTATGTATCACTGCACAAAATCATTAACAGGCAGAAAACAATCAAATTAAATTAAATTATTAAACTAATTAAACAATATAAAATTTAATTCAATCATTGAAAACAGCACTTAAATGTGTAAAAACATTTACACAACACCATTTTCAACTAAAAACGTTTTACGCGTTTTGGCTGTTCATTTACACAACAACAGCGTTCTGGGGCCTGAAAATGCAAACTTTTGAAAATGGGGTTCAAAGTGCAATAATGAAAACAACACTGTTATCGCCTCTGTGTAAACTACAAAAAACACAACCCGATCTCATGAAAGTTCCTACCAACAGCATAAGTTTATGTTTTGATTTGGCAAACTATTTATACACAGAAATTGACTTTGGTGTGCAATGGGTAGGATTAGGGTTGTGGGGTAGTTGCGTATCATATGTACACGAAAACTGCGTATTATATACACGTCAAACACGTGTGTATCATATGCACGCCAAAGTCAATTTCTGCGTTTCAACAGCATGATTTTCTGTTTGTATTTGGCGTACTATTTATATGCATTTTCATGAGACCGGACCCCAAAACATGAATTTGTGAAAACAGTGATGTCATGCAAATGCGTATTATGTGGTCAGTCTATAGGTATGTGTGCAGGCGTGTAGTGCCACTACTGGCTTGCATGCTTAACATTGGGATTATTTTGACAACATTGTCATCTGTAGTCAAAACATTTCAAATACGTAAAGGAAAAATTATTCAATATTTGGAACATCATTGTCATGTAAACATATCCTAAACATTACTTAATCATGTTCATGACAGGTTTTTGTGAGCTTAACCCTATTATTAGGTCTAAACATCAGCCCACAACTGCTCTTTTCTCTCGTAAACACTAAAAGCATAAACTCACTGTCCTGATATTCTCTGCTGTCACTCTGCTGGTGATGGGACAAGGAACTCACTGGTAAACAACCCTATGCTGGTGTTTTATAAAAGCTCTCCTTCTCTATTTTAAGGTGTTCTATGGTCACTGACTGCACTAACACAACTGTCCCAAGAGACCTCACTGTATGGAACAGAAATGTTTCTAGGACAGGCTGATCTGATGAGTTCGGGCTCCCTCTAGCTTTCTCTCTTTCTTTCTCTGTAAGCAGCAGTAAAAGAATGAAAGGGCTGGGTAAAACGGTGCTACAGAGACAGAACCCAACACAGATTTGGTGTTTGAGGACATGGTTTTCTCTGTAAATGCATTAGAGTAGTGGTGAGACATGCACAGTCTGAGTGGAGGCTGGCTGAAGTGGAGGCCGGCTGAAGCGAAGTGCCGACCGTCTGCGGTTCCTAACCATCTAACATCACACAATGTGATTTACCCAAGTAGAACATGTCCCTGTTCCAACTGGAGTTACTCAGTTCATTTTAAAATGAAGGGCTGAGCAACTGCCTGTGAGATGAATGCGAATGCAAATGGATAACTAGCTACTAACAGTAGTCAAAAATACAAAGAATGCTAATGGAATTTGGGGTTACACTTTATTTTTATAGTCCACTTTACATATTCTACTAACATCCTGCTAATTATTCTAGTAACTTTGCCAATGTATTTACATGGCAGATAACTCATTAATTTGCCACTACATCTCAACTAAGTTTCATTAGAACATCAGTAGACTGTTAGTTTAGGGTTAGTTAGTACAATAAGTTGACTTGCAAAGTTACTTACAGTCAGTACAAATATTTTGTTGGGGGACCATCAGAAAAGTGTTATCAGATATTAAGCAGACATACTACTAATAATCTAATGACTACTTGCTGGCATGTAGTTGCAAAGTTACTTATAGTTAGCAGAATGTCTAAAGTGGACTATCAAAATAAAGTGTTACCAAATTTGGAACGAAATCCTATAAGGATCATACAGGAATCCTTTTAAGACTCCACAATGATTCAGATATGATCCAACGTCCCATTTTTCACTTCTTCACTCTTAGCAGCTTTTGATTTTATACCATTTGGATTGGTTTCAAATTATGACCGAAATTCCATTAGCGTTCCTTTAGGACCGTTTTCACTCAATTAAATAACTTAAAATCTCTAAATTAAATCATAAAGTAATCAAGTAGTGGAGGTATCACTGTGAGATAATGGCATATATATATATATATATATATATATATATATATATATATATATATATATATATATATATATATATATACATACATACACACACATTTTATACACATAATATTTTCTGCCATTCTACAGTATAACTTTGGTAACACTGTGTAAGGAAGCCTGGTAGTATGGATGCAGAGAGAACACATGAATAAATGTAGCACACACGTTCATTTTCTCCATTCACCCTCAGGCTATCGCCCTCCTTCAGCAATCATTACTTCCACATTAAATACTCTCTTCTCCATGTAGATGTGAAAATGCAGGGACTCTCTAACACTTACCTGTCAGAACCATTTAAGGGATCTGCTTTTTGTAGTTCATGATCACGTTAACTCAGCACAAGGCAAACAGACTTTAGAGACTTGAAAGAGGACAAAACAAGCAAATTGAGGTTAATATTTAATTTTGTCTCTGTGTAAAAGTCCTTCTGAACTCTCTAATTTGGCTTCAGAGTGACACATTTACTTTCCTCCCAATGCGCAATGTTAACTTTGCTATTAAGTTGCTTGTCCTAGCTTGACACTTAGATAAATCAGAACATTAGCATGTGTGCTTTTTAAAACCCATGACATTATTGATGAAAAAGAGGTATAGAACATCTGCGTGTCACCAGTGTACCCATGGTAAGGAAATCCATGTACCTATAGTATAGATCAGAGCTGTCCAAACTCGGTCCTGGAGGGCCAGTGTCCTGCAGAGTTTAGCTCCAACTTGCCTCAACACACCTGCATGGAAGTTTCTAGTATGCCAAGTAAGAGCTTGATTAGCTGCTTCAGGTGTGTTTAATTAGGGTTGGAGCTAAACTCTGCAGGACACTGGCCCTCCAAAACTGGCCCTGCTGGTATAGATGAAGCAATGTTGTTTATTTTGAGAAAAGGAGAGGGCCAAGCACTGAACCCTGAGGTATTCCAGTGGTTAGCTGATGTGACTTATATACCTCTGCCCTACACTAAATGTCTGCTTTTCAATCTTGAGTGATTGATAGTAGGTTGTCCTGTTAAATTAAAGAAGAAACCGACCTGAAACAATTTATTCAAGTGTTTTTGCCATGAACAAGTGCTGAGTAACCTTTCAATTTCAATCAGAGTCTAGTGTTGGGGTTTCTAAGCAGTTCAAAAATGCTTCCTTATCTGGCAATATCTGGGGGTACTAAGGCACCTTGAATGATTTTAATTATTAGATCTGTGCTGTTTTCCATTCAAATATCTTAACATTCATAAAACAAACTACATTTACGTGAGAAGCAAAATGATGTAAGATAAGATCTTTTTTCGGTACATTTTTAATTAAATTTAGTTTACCTCACTATTAAATAGTTTTTTTCTTGTTTCAATTTTAACTAAAATTAGTAAGGCTTTTCCTTAAACAAGAAAAACGTTTTGCTAATGGTGTAAGAAAAACAATTTAAGACTTATCTAAAAGAAAATCTTAATAGCTTATGCAGCTTCGCTTTAAGTAAACTGATACTGATAAAGAAAATGATTTTCTGCAATGCAACAAGTCTCATAAAAAGTACTTTCATATGAAAACTATTTCTATTAAGCTATTGAATGAGTAGACAGAAAATCAGCAAGGCCTTTAGTTTTAGATAAAGTCTTTCTATCTGGGGACATCTGAAGGACATCTGGAGTCATTTGAAAAGAAAAATGAAAAGAAAATGAAAAGGTGTATAAAGTCTCTCAATGTCAGCACAGTATTTGTCGCCTCCACACTAACTTTCTAGGCCTCTATGAAGAGCAGCAGGGGCACTCCATCAGAAAGCAATCATGCTAAATTTTCTGTGTCGAATTTTCACCGGTGTTTTCCCAGTATTTTGAATTATGCATTGCGTTGTATTGTGTTTTAGGTTTAAAAGAATGTCAGTACACTTTATGAAAAATGTCCTTCCTGAATGACCAGTACCTTTCAGTTTTTCCACAATTTTTTCTTTTTTTTTATCATTGTAGACATGGAAGATGTCCCTTCTATGACTTTTTCTCAAAATCTTCCATTAAAACTTTCAAATGCTTTTGATGATAATGTCAGATATTATAAGCGTTGTGTGAGCTAAAAAATATTTTTTTTAAAAATCAGATGACAGATTACTACAGGGAAATTTAAAATGAAAACGCAATCCCATAAAATTGAAGAAGGGAGTGGAAAGTTTTGTGGATGATTTACTGGCATTGCATGTACAAATTAAATAATGCAGTCGCAGCCAGTACATTTCCATAACAACCAACACAATCTACCAAGGGCAACGCAAATTGACAGAGTCACAAACAAGCAGAGCAGATAATAAACAGGTGCAGGTAAACTACCAACAACACAATGTGTAACAATTTCTCAACACATCTGTTCACTAGAAACAAAAACCGCTGGGCAAACAGCATAGTCTTTCTATTGAAGCTGGTCGGCCAAAGACATTTTGCTGGTTAATTAAGATAAAACCATGGCAAAACCAGTGTTGTGACAAATAGGTTCCTCCCTTGAAACTGGGTCTTCATCAAATATCAGTTAATAGTTATAACAAGCACATATGAACAACAATAATTTATGTACTGTATAGTAATTTATGTATATAATAGCATACTATAGTGCAAAATAAAACAAATTGGACTTCATTTAATTTAATTTAATTTGATAAACTGTCAATTAAATGTGCTGTATGTAATTTTTTTGACTCTACTAAAGCATAAAATACCATAATATGTTTGCTGATATTTAGGAAGCACGCTCAGTGCACATATTTGCTTCTCAGAAAAATTATGCTACAGCAGTTATTGTACTTTGAAATGTGTGTTCTGTGTCGGAATGTCTGTTTTTATTTTGGTCTGAGTGATTCCGCCCACTGCCAGTTTACTCAATAGTAATTCAACGTCCCGGGTTGCCAGTTGTTAGAAAACAGAGCATGCTACAGCCATGTAAGCACCGCAAAAGAATCGGGTCAGAGATCACAGATTCTATCCAACCTAAAAAGTCACAGCCTCCATCTAAAAATCTCTATGACCAAAGGCATATTAAAATGCAGATGAATCAATTCATCAACTTACAGTGCAAAGCACCTTCCGTTGTCAATTGCGCTTGTTCTATTATTGCTTTTCCTCAATCTGGCAACCCATGTGTGGATCAATTCTGAGCAGGAGGAGGTAGGAAAAGCAACTCTCCAATATTTTGAATTTGAACTGCAGTACCCATTTCAACCACTAGCAGTCTATATTACCCACTGCACCTTTAATAATAATAGTAAGCAAATAATTAAAAATCATTACATGGTTTTAAAACTGAAATATTTGGACATTTAACAATTAATTTAACGTATTTACATGAAAGATTATTATGAAGACAGGATTAGTGCAAATGTGCAATATATACAGTATACATACTGAGCCTGGTTTTTCCCAAGGTTTTTTTCTCCATTCTGTCACCGATGGAGTTTTGGCTCCTTGCCGCTGTCGCCTCTGGCTTGCTTAGTTGGGGACACTTCATTTTCAGCGATATCGTCGACCTGATTGCAACTGAGCTGGACAATGACATCACTGAATTCAATAATGAAATGCCTTTAACGGAAAATTGAGTGTTTAACCTTGTCATTTTACATTATTGACACTATTTTCCTATTTTGATATTGTGCAGTTGCTTTAACACAATTTGTATTGTTAAAAGTGCTATAATAAAGGTGACTTGACTTGACTGTTATCAGGTTATCTGCATGCTGTGCTAGTATGCTATGCAGTCTGGTGCTAAAGAGACTAATTCGAGCCACAAAGACTGCTTGGGGTCCTAATGGAGACCTGTTTTTGAGGGAGGGCCTGACTTGTCAGCATCCAGAACACAACATTTATCAGTGACCAGTCTTTTCAACAAAATGGCCACATATTTGGAAGGACACACCACATCTATTTCACATACAAACGCCATACCTTCAGCTTCCTCCTTCACACACATAAACACCTCGGGATTGTTGGTGAAGGGCAGCTTCTAGTGATTAGTAGTCCAGCTGCATTGCTGTTCAAGGACTAAGACAGGAAGAGCCCCGGTTATTTTAGGATGGCATGCTTGGTAAATTACATCAGAGAAACGGAGGCACTTTCATTTCAAACACGCCGTAAATAACGCTAAACCCCAGAAAATATCTCAACACACTTGGCTTTCAATATCTAGTAACCTTTAGAGGTCAATAATGTTCAGTTAAACTAAATCTGAGTCAAATCAGGTATTCTTTTTGTGATAAGACCAAAGAAGCAGAAAGAAGAGGATGAGAGAGAACAAGGGCAGAAACATGCCTGATTCAATAACCGAAACATCCTTCTCCATTAACTCATTTGCTCGCTCATTCTAGTGTTAGACTGTTTTGCTGCAGCGGTCTTCCGCAATGCACATCCTCCGCAGTGTTATACTAATGATAAATACAGCAGCACACAGGTCGAGACGAGAAAGTGGGCGAGTGTCTGTCTATTTAGTTAGCCTTGTACCGGCAGTCTCAATGAGTGCAAAATTGATCTGTCAGACTACACCTCTAAAGTCAGCTGACGTCCTCCTTACTGGAATCTTCAACTTTCTACTCTTACAAAAAGTACTGTGGTGGAGTCATGGGAAAGAGAAGGTATCAGATGGTAATACACTGAAATTATTACATTTTTTATAGACTTTACAGATTTACAGTACATGATATTCCAAAGTATTTCAAACAATGCCATAGTATTAAGATATTAAAAAAGAAAAAGTGTTTTTATATATATATATATATATTTTTTTTTTTTTCTTTTTTTCTTTTTTTTTACTGTACTTACAGATAATATTCATAAAATTAAAGGTCACATTCAGAGAGTACACTTTCATAATTCCTAATAGACTTTTAAAAAGTGTTTTTTTATATATATATATATATATATATAATGCAAATTAAATTACTTCAAAGTACAGTTTTAATCATCTTTTGTCATGCTTTACAGAATTACACTTATTTTGATTGTTTACTAACACACTCAATTAAATGTAAGGTACTTCATTATTTTACCTGTATTGTTTTATTTGATATTACTGTACATTTAATTAATATAAGTTACATTTAATATAATATAAGTTAATGCATTTTAATTGTAAATTGTAGCTTCATCATTACAAATACATTTAAATACATTTATAACAAATGATTATCAGTACATTCAACACTTTAACCATTTCAAGGACAATAGAATTGTGTGGGTCAAAAAAGCATTCATTGTCACGGGACACTGAGAGAGCGCCGTGAAAAGACGAAATCTGGGTCCAAGTTCAGGTAAGAATCTCTTTTAATCAACAAAAAGGCCAACAAGGCGAAACAAAACAGATTCAGGAACAGGATACATAGAACGGCAACACAATGCATGTATCGCCAACATCTAAACTACTACTTTTAATACAACTAATTCACCCAGACAGAGCAGCGGGAGTGTGGTCAATGACAATGGGGAACAGCTGGGAGTGTAATTTGTGACAGGTGTGTGTGGTTTGCGGCAGGTGTGTGGAGTTAGGGTAATGGAGTCCGGGAGGACGGGAGATGGTGACCTCTGGTGAAGAAAGGAAGAACTGCAGAGCCCGGACTCGTGACATTCATAAGTTCATAAGTAATATAAATTAACATTACATTCAGTTCACACCCAAGTATATTCTTTTAAAGTAATATTTCTGTAACAAGTGCTCTTTTTAAACATGCTAAAGTGTACTTGTTTCTCACAATGGCGGTACCAAAAATAAAACTAAAACAAAAACTGAAAAGAACATTAATATATCCCCTCTAAAGGGAATGAAGGTGTAAAATAACCTTAGTATTAGAAACTAATTGCTGGTTTACCAAGCTTCCAAAAGTAAATGCAGCTGTCAGACAGATATTTCTAAAATAGACATCCCTCATCCTCACTGTGCCTGTTTAATTTGATTAAAAGTAGACTGTGCCCTTCCCCTGAAGGAGGGCACTGAAAGGGCATCACAATTTGTATTCGCAAACATGCATGGCATTGAAATAATGGGCAAACACACATACACACACTTCTTATTAACATGAACACATTGAGGAAAGTCGAAAGGTGAGTCTGGACACCAGAGCTTTTTTGTACAGTCATATATTCTATGGCATTATGTTTTAGATGCTTTCTTTTGATTTCAGTTAATAGGAGACATCCTGGAATATAATTAGTTTGGTTATATTAGATATGTCTCATTTCTCCTTGTCTAGAAGATGACTCTGCATATTTCAGCTTGGCACAAATCAATGGCATCACTGACGTCAAACGTGGCATGACATATGTATCTGAATATGCAGAAGTGCAAATGAGAGTTACGACATATAATAAGGGAATATAACAATTAACTATCCAATATCGAGTGTCCTTACTGATTAAAAAAGTACATAATATCATCAGATAACTTATAAGGTAGTGATTTATAGTGTTTCCCTAATTGTTTTTAACTGCATACTGTCTTTGATGGTATAGAAAATCGCATAGAGTATACAATTTCTGACTCATCTTACCCCCAACAATTAACAGTGTTGTTTTGTAATTATTTATGTATTATTAAAATTTTTATTAACATTTTAAATTTGCTTTTATTTGTATATTTTCAGTCCATTTTAATATTAGTTGTTTTTGTCATTTTATTAGTTTCTTTTTTAAAATATAATAATTTAGTTAAAAATTTTATTTCAGTATTATTGCTTGTTCAGTTTTAGTTGTATTCATTTCCAGGTAGTAAGTAAATTAAGGGCTTTATTTAAACTTATTATATTTATTAACCAAGGCAACATTTTTAATTTTCAGTTAATCTTCCTTCTAATATTTCTATTTTATTTTATTTAAGCTTTTTAACTTACATTTATTTTTTTTATAGTTTTAGTTACTGGAAATAGGCCAAAATACCACCAAAACATATAGATAAACAGCTTTTTGAAAAAGGGCTGGGATGTTTGCATTTGGACAGATTTTGGAGAAAGTCTGGCCAAACAGTGAACTTCACATTCAAATTTAAATCTACATTTTTTTTAAATGCACCTTTTATAGCAGCGATTTATACAGTGGTGGCCTACATGAAAAGCCATCAATATCATTAAAAACAGACAGCACACATCTGACAAAACAAATGATGCAAATGATAATTGCACATAATAATAATGTGGCCCACAAACATGACAGTGATAATGGGTTGAAAATGACAGAGGTATTGTGCATTTGACATATTTGTGTTTGTGTGTTTTTATCATGTAATCACTTTATTAGACACAGAAGAAGACAGAGTGATGGACACAGAAAGAGAGAGACAAAACTTCAGCAAATGCATGGATAAAAGAAACAAACAAGCAGCTGTGTGTAACTAGGTGTCATGTTAATTACATGTAATTGTTTGCATACTGCTAGTATACCATCATTCATATGCAAGACGCGCATATAAAGAAGTAAGTGGTGGAATAAAAACATTGTGCACAATGTGCATTGAACAAAATGGAAATCCATTATGAGTGATGAATCTCATAATGTAAAATCCCACGATGCAAAGCGCCTTCAACTCCCACACTTGCCTCTGATAATGCTGCATACTGTACCGGTGTGACATAATCATCTGTAGTGCATTAACATGCTAACAACACACATTTGTATTCCCAGCTTACAGGGAATTTCTTATACTGCATGACAACTAAACTTATTAATAAACCGCAAATTAAGAGTCTATTGAGCCAAAAGTTGTAGTTAATTGTTAGTTTATAGTGAGAATTGGACCTTCAAATAAAGTGGGACCGCAAAAACATACAGCAAAAATGTTCTTAAATATATTTTTGTTAGCTGGGTTCTTTGGCAAACAACTTTTTTCATTTAGCAAAGCTGACAATAGGAGCAAATATAAGTTGAAAAAGAAAGAAACCACTATAATCAGTCCAGCTTTGATATTTATTTGTTTCTGTGAACTTGCACTATTGAACTACGGCTGTAATTTAATATGGTGTTTAAAAACGGAGCAAAATCCAATCATCCCGTCTACAGATGCTGTTTCTGTTGGCAGCTCTAAAATAATGATTTGATTGCGGGCGTCCTCTTGCCTCACATGCCCCGATCCACCAAAAGTTAAGCCTGGATGAAGCTTACTGCTGACTACCCAGATGGACAATCCCTAAATGCATATATATGCACATTTTCGGTCAGAGCACACATGTATTTGTGTATGGGTGAACGTTTCGGTATGTTCCACTGGGTTAAAGATTTTATTTTAATTACATAGGCCAAAAACATGGTGCATAGGGTCAGGGATCAGTGATTAAGGTTTCCCATCATGCCTTGCACATATAGCCTCTGGCATTCACAAGAAGCGTGGCTTGTTTGCTGTAGTGGATAATCAAAGTCACCAAATGTTGGTTATTTCCTCCAATCCCTCCATAATAATCTCATGATGGCAGATGTGCAGATATAGCTGGATATATTAGAATGCCTTAAAGGAAACAAGATTCAGATTCATAGTTGAAAATCGCTGGGATCAACCTGCATTCACTCCTGGCTTACAGCGTAAATAAAGGATTGTAAGGAATTTTTACATTGAAGTTGATTTGATGAGGAATTAAAAGATGGGATTTTGAACTACTTCCTATGCAAACTTTCTTTCCTATGCAAACCTTGCAACCACAATGTTTTTTTCAAGCACAAATACCTTTTTGGTAACACTTTAGTTTGGGGACAAGTTATTAACTCACTTAACTATAACTTTTGCCTCAGTAAACTCCCAATTTGCTGATTATTAATACTTAGTAAGGTAATTGTCAAGTTTAGGTATGGGGTATGATTAAGGGATCTAAAATATGGTCATGCAGAATAAGGCATGAATATGTCCTTTATATTTATAGTACTACTATACCTCTATAATACTCATAAACAGCCAATATGCTAGTAATATTCATACTAATAAACAACTAGTTCATAGTGAGAATGGGTCCCTAAACTAAAGTGTTCCCCATTTTATTAACATTTTATTAGGATTTGAAGTACTCTACTAATGCACATTCAACACAATGAAGCACTCTTATTTTTCACAAGGGTTGTTGTTGCACTTGTTAGCACTGACATACTAACAACCCATGTGGTTTTATCTTATTCAGCCTACAAATAAACTAAACAAATTTGAGTTGGATAGGCAAAAAAAAAAAATCAGACTGTAAACATAGCATAGAATTTGGGTCTCTAAATACAGCTTGAGTCGCTCATCTGTGTGATTTCTATTCCCATTTTTATTGTCCACCAGGACAAATTCAAGTCCAAACACTTATGAAACAAACAGTACATCCCTACCTCAACAAGCCAAACGATTTATCATTCATGTCCATAACACAAACAGCATTGGTCAAGTTAATACAAGTTTAATACTCAGGGTTTGTTCCAAGATTGAGTTCATTATTGAGTAAGATCATGGTAAAACTGAAACCTCAAGTCTTCCATCATTTTTACGAACTGCAATAAACAGTTTGGTAAAACAGTCTTCTTATTTCCAACCACTCCATGTTGATCGTTGGCAGGCATCGCACATAACCCACCTCTGACCATAGTAATGGCCACTTTTTATTTCTAAACTGGGTTCTGGTGAGTGCTGGCAAACAGAGATACGTTTGTCCCCATAAACTGATGAGCTCTTCACCCCTCAATACCTTTTAAAAATGTTTCCATCCAGCCCTCTATGAACCTGAGCCAAGCGCTAATGGATCTCAGACTTCTCCTTAATAAACCTCTCATGACCAATGACCTGACAAAGCTACAAATGAGGTGATTCAGCTTAGATGTAAAACAACTCTTAAAGCATTTAAAAGCTTTCCCCGCCAGAGCTTCAGACTGTTCATTTAATTGTGGGCCGAAACAAAGACAAGACGTCTTATTGAAGCCTCAGCCTGCCAACAGACCACCACCACAACAACAACTACGACAACAAAACTTCTAAAACAAACTTAATTTGCTCTCTGAACTTTCCCCACCATTCATCAATACAGAGACAGGGGATTAAATTGAGTTTGTCTGGGACCGGGGCAGCCAGACATGGGTCTTTTACTGGAGTGTTAAACAAGCTCCGGGGCCGCTCTCTCTCTGACTGTCAGGTGAAGGTCTCAGCCTAAACCACAGCCGAGATACTGATGAAGACTGGCACAGTAATAGATGTTTCTGGGCAGATGTGGGATGTGTGTTTGTCTTCACACAATATGGGATGGGAAGACTGGTGTGCCTCAACAAAAATGTGTGAAGATATAAACTAGGGCCAGTTTACACCTGAAATTAACATCTGTCTCAGGTGATCCAGCCATGTAAATTAGGGCTGGGGATTGACACAAATTTTGCAATTCAATAACGATTCACAAGATTGTTATTCGATTCAATTCCAAACTCTACTGGTCTCAATTCAATATCGATACACATGGAAATATGTCAGGTCATGTCAATCTCTCTCAAATCTCCATCAACTAATGCTGTAAAATGGACAGAATTCAAAAGCAGAGGCTTTGTTTCATATCAAAAGTATCAAAGCACAACGTTTTATTTGTGTTTTATTGAATGGAAGGCACACTTCAAATAATGTTTACATGTCACCTGAAATAGCATAAACTAAAAGATCAATTCTTTTCGATTTTTCTTTTTTTCTTTTTTGAATTAAAGAACTGTTATCAACTCATCAAAATAAGAGATTGAGAAACTGATATTGTCAACCCAGCCCTGAAGTAAATGGTGTCCAAAAATTTTTGTGAACTAATCAAGGGTAGTGTGACAATCTGTAGTCTAGACATTAATCTTGATGTTTCTTGGACAATGATGACTACTATATATAGCAGTGGTTCTCAATCAGGGGGAGTGGCCTAATAGGAGACCATTTAATATATGACAAAACAAGCATTAAAATAAATTAAGAACATTAAAAACAGATATTGCTTATTTTAATTCACCCCCACCATTTTATGTTAAAGAGCCAGGATTCCCACTGAACTGAAAATATATAAAGAAGAGTCATGTGAAGAGTCATGTGAGATCATTGGATGAAAAGAGTGATTTTTTTTCGTTCTGGAATCCTTATATATATATTTTTATCATTTTTACTTTTTTATCTAAGATTGTCTGGATTAAAATAACTTTTGAAGGCAATTCCAATTTCACATATCAGAAATACAGTTACTAGTAAAAATGTCTATTCTTGATATCAACAGTTTAATTGTCACTAATGACAATGTTCATTTCTGATATCATGAATGTGATTGTTACTAGTAACAAAAGTCATTTTAGATATCAGAAATTACCCCCCCCCCCCCCCAATTGTTGTTATCAGAAATACATTTTCAGATATCAGAAATGAACATAGTGACAATTAAATTGTTGATATCAAGAATAGACATTTTTACTAGTAAGGATTGTATTTCTGATGTGAAATTGGAATTTCAACTAGTAAGAAATTAATTCTTGATATCAACAATTGATTTTGAATGGCATTAACTAGTGAAAATACAATTACAGATATCAAGAATTATAGTTTTTACTAATTGAAATTTTATTTGTGATATCAAGAATTAGCATTTTAGCTAGTGAAAATTGAATTGTTGATCTCAAGAATTCATATCTAGTGAAGGAATAAAAGTCAAAACAGCTTGCCATATACAGACAGGCATCTGAGAATGGCTTGATATGAAAAAGGGGAAATGTTTTAACGAGATTAAAAAAAAAAAAAACACTGGGTGGATCTTTATCATTATAGGGTGGTTGTGTACACACACTGCCAACACACATTTCAGTTCAAACTACTCTTAAAAATGCACATGATCCCTTTAAGGGAAAACTCTTAGTTAATAGTGAATATATGTTCCCTATTCTAAAGTGTTACCAAAAATATTAATTAATAAATAAATAAACCAAAGTATATTGCAGTGTGTTATCAGCATCTTTATGCTATTTACAATATTTCTTCTCTCTTCGTGTTTAATACATCAACACATATTAAACCATATCTTTGAAATGGAATAATAAACAACTGTTCCTTTATTTATCGACTGCGGTGACATTTTGCTAAATTGTGTTGCTCATTATTCTGTTTGGTTTCCATAGTGTTTTTTGCACTTGTTTCCAAATGTGCAGTGCTAATAGATCAAGCAATTACTAATGTAGAAAAACAATTCACCTTGTATAGAAGCACTTCTTCTCAGCCAAGTTTGTTCAAAAACAGTAACTCAGATGGCTCCAGAACTCCTGGTGCGACTATGTGCGAGTGGAAGGTAAATGCAGCCTGCATCCCTGAAAACAGTAGAGGGGAAGAGGTCCCTTGGTAGCATTCACGCAAGAACAGCTTGACCCAGCGCAAGTCTGTTTATAGAGCTTTGAGTTACAGCCATGCAGGGACTCTACAATGTTTTGGCACAAATGCATCTGTCACAAATTAACATGGAAAGTTTATATGACATGCAAATCTAAGACAAAGTACACTAAATATGGCTTAATTTGCAGTGTTGATAAATATGGTTTCATGCAGATGCTTAACAACACAATAACACACAGACAAAAACTAAAGCATGCAAACTTCTATAAAGTTATGGATATGACATTGATTCTGACAAGGTGAATTATTGACTGGTGAATAATGAAATCAACACACACCATATTAAATATTTTTACAGTTTAAAATGAATGTTTTCTATTTGAATTTATTTTAAAATTCAGTTTCTTCCTGCTGTGGCAAAGCTGAAGTTTTAGCATCATTACTCCAGTCTTCAGTGTCACATGATCCTTCAGAAATCATTCTAATATTGCTGCTCAAGAAACATTTCTTATTATCTGATAGATCCTAAAAGCAAAAATAACCGAAAAGAGGAGCATGTGAGGCCAAGCCACTGGGTATTTTTGTGGACCCTTGAAAAACAGGCCCAATGAATCAAGGCAATCAGAGAGACCCTTAAAATCCAGCCATTTATGCTGAAGCTTTCCCAAAGACTAGAGAATTTCAAAACAGATCCAACTCAATGCCCTGAGAGAAAGAACCAATCAAAATCAGCCTAACCCCTGAATGGGATCCAATCCTAGAGCCCCGGGGAAGGAACAATGACAAATTGAACTCTACCTAGATTAATATCAGAGACCCAATCACCCAGACTGCCACTGTGAGAGAGCGGCATCAGGTGGAAAGCTTTAACCACGGTCAGCTTCAGAACAAGACGCAGGCAGAGCGAAAACATCAGGACTGTCACACATCAAAACAGTCAACACAAAAGCCCATTTCAGGCAATTCTGCCAAATGAGAGCACATCAGACCTGAGAGAGAAAAGAAGATTTAGCCTGACAGAAGTGAATGTGTTGAACTGTGTGGATGGTGATTAGGACAGAAGGAAGATGGATTGCAGACAGGAAGAGGACATCAGAATTCAAGCAATCTTCTTTCTACAGTGCAAATTGCTCACTTTACAAAACAGACTTTTTTAATATCAAACAAGCGAAAAAAGAATCTGCCTTGCACACAGTTTTTAGTTTGGACAAAAACAATCAGAAACAAATCTACAGCACCGACCTGATCTCAGAATTATATATATACACTATTGTGTCATGACATTTCTCTTATTTTCTTCATTTTTTTACTACAATCTCAATATTTTACAACTTTGTTCTTGTAAAGGCCTATTATGAGATTATTCACAAAACATTAGGACACAGATCGATTTTTGTTCTTGTATATATTCTAGTGTGACACTAAAATGCCTTCATTTCAAATGGAATTGCAAAATAATTATTCCAAGTTCTGGAAGTAAAAAATCCCATTAATTTTCTCCATAGGGCAATTTTTAATGATTACTTATGAGCCTTTAAAGATTTGGAGAAAAATGACATTATCTGAGAATCAAAACAAGCAAACATCCCCTAAAAGTTCCCTAAGGTTCTTTAGCACCCATTCACTCCCATGAAATCAATAGTTTTACATTTATCCATCACTTTTATTCTGATTATGTCATTCACAATGCTTCATAGGATTGTAGTTCTTGAACTGTTAAGTACATAGTCTTGCACTTTTGTCATTTTATCCAATTCTCAAATACCTTTTTGCTTCAAATCAAAGTTATGTAATGTTGTGATTCACCTCATGGCTTGTTGTTTTGGTTCATGACCTATAACCCTGAAACAAAGACTTTTTAAAAATCCCTATGGGAGAAAATACCTCTAAAACTAATACCAAGGCTGCTGAAAAATTGGACAGTCACTGTTGCTATCGGTTGTGGTTTAACAACTTCTTAATAGAGTTAAAATTATCTAGTTATTTGTGTGGGTGGCAGCCAAGAACCAATTATTTATTTTATTATTTTCATTAAATGATTTATTGAGGAAGCGGAACCATTATGGGGAATTGTACTCAGAAACAATATTGTCCATACAACCCCCATCATCGATAATTATCTAAGAATAAAGATAGTGGGAATGATAATAAACAACAGTCGTAAAACTAGTGCTGCTGTGTGGGATAAACAATCATACAGTTTAGCATCAATATTCAACAATATTTGGCCATAGGATGCCATGATTGACCATGCAGAATCAAGCAGAAACAACATACAGGACGAGAAGATCAAAAATATTGCTGGATCATAATGAGGAGGTGGATGGCCTTAAGGAAGAAGCTGTCATGATGACAACCTTCACGGTTCTCTGAATCTATACAGGCTTGAATGATAATATAGAAGGCATATGTGTTTAACTGTAACCTCTGCGCCAACATCCATTCAACCAATCTAAGTTTGCAGATATGAGATGCTACATTAGCAGCAACATCTAACCTGTTGATTGAGGGGGCTGGAATGATCATGTTGCTGATTTTTTTTTTTTTTGGGAGAAGATGAGGTGACCTTCAGCTTCTACACTACAAACTTTAGTGAACACTGGCAAATTGGCATCAAACCTCAACAATGGCATCAAATGACCACTTTCACTAAACTCCACCCATCATTTCTTCAAAGTTGACCTCTAGTTCCTCTGCGTTCATCACACAAAAATCACCTCTGAATATAGAAATCCCATGAGTCCGCTAATGCCATTTTCTACCTTGGGTGCCATTCAATGAGATGAAAGGAGTAATAAGAAAGAGTAAAAAAATAGGCCCTTGGCTCTCTCAATAGTGCTATTGAATGTGAGTAATCTGCTGAATATTTCCCCTGAAGCAGGCAATGCTGTTCTACAATGGCTGTTTAAAGTCCCTACGCAAACAAACTTCTCTCTTCAGCCCAGCAGCTCAATATCAGTTCTAACGAGGCCTGATCTGATGTGAGTTTCCCAGGCCGACTTCATTACCACCCAACTAAAGCGTTTAACTACACGCTGTGTTGATAATGGAACCCTCTAGAAGCAGGGAAGCATCTACTACTCAAATCGATATGTGACATGGTTGACTTAAAACTTCCTGACACTTGGGATAGACTGAAAGAGTCTTTATCAAAATCTGAGCACATTCAAGAGTTTATGCCAGAACTGCAAATGAAGAAGGGACGTTCTCTATGGGCCAGCTCTGGGATTTCTCTGGAGATGCAGAGCAATGAAGAAAATTAAGACAGATGTTATGCATCTTCCTAGTTAGTTTTCCTTTCCACTCTTTTAAATCTCCTCCAGATTCTGGCATCTGGAAGAACAGGTGGTCATGCCCCCTTCGAGTCCTCTTGGGAAGTTCTTGCTTAAGAGTTCAGAAGTCGTGATTATGATGTGATATGCATTACAAATTGCATATGCATAAGCACTTTTGGTGTGTAATTCAAGCCTAAATTCATATATTAGAGATCGATGACAGTAGTTTTGTCGAAGCAGCCCATTTTCTTATAAACTGGCTAAATGAGTAGTGTTTTCTGGGAAGCTTCATCACTACTCTTCATCAACAAAATAAATTTCACAGGCAACACTGACAATGGCAACTTAATTGTGACTAATAAAAATGTTCTTCTGCTATGATTCTTTAATTTACGCTCAGAAAGTCAGGAAATCTCCTACTGGTAATTAGACATTGTGCTGCCAGTCATGTGTGTTCAGCTCATTCATGCTTCCGCTAGTCTCATGCAACTAGACTTTTGACTAAAGTGGTGTCCAGATTACAGCAATTGATCATTTTCACGTGACGTCACACCCTTATAAGAACGCCCACCTGGAGGCCAAACGAGGCTTTGCTCCCCTGACTGCCAGTTATTTTTATGTGGCTTGCATTAAGTAGTAATGTAGTAAAACGCTGATATTAAAAGGCGAATTTCAGTACACACCTTATTGATGATGCATACTTTGTACAGGCAAGCAGTTGAACCCAGAACACAAATGCATTGTGCAAAGTTTCACATTAAATGGTTACCCACAGTAAACCATTATAAAGAAAATTGTGCCATTTAGCGCATTACGTTAATATATCAAGTAAGCATAATCAATAAGTTGTGTATTAAATTTGTTCTTTTAATATCACTATTTTAAATACATTAAGGCACTTTTAATGTTTTGTCGCACTGTTTAGAAATTGAAATATTGCGGTAGGTGCATATAATATGGATTGCAAATAGCCAAAACTTGCATTTTGTTCACATATCTTTGTTTTATTCTTTTGAGAGGTGATCTAAATTTTTGCAGCTTGGAAACAAATGGAAAATTGACAGGCTTGTGCTGCAGTTCTATGAATGTTTTGCCCTCCTGGTGTTCGAGCCAGTCACATGACTGAAAGCTAACTGGCCAAAATCACTCACCCAGACAAGAAGAGATTATCTGAGACAAATGAAGCAACCAATCAAAGTTTGTGTTATTTTTGGATGTCATATTTAGATTGACATGAAATAGATTATACCATAGAAATAGGCTTCTATGGAGAAAACTTCAATTCAAATATGCAGTTCCTGCCCAATAATGAATGGTTTAATCATTTAGTCGCCCTCATGTTATTCCAAATGTATTGTGCTCTGTGGAACACAAAAGAAGAGATTTTGAAGAATGTTGGCAACCAAACAGTTTTGGTGACCATTGACTTCAAAAACACTGAGATATTTCTCAAAATATCTTCTTTTGTGTTCCATAGAAGGAAATAAGTCAGGCTTGGAACAACATTAAATTAAAAAATCTATCTGTTTTTGGGTTCAGACTTATTTTTGTTATTGTTTTACTTGAAACAAAATAAATCTTGACTGAAATAAAAAGAAAAATTAAACAATATAAACTTATTTTCTTTCAGACAGCTTTTTCATTTTCATTTTGTTTAACTTGATAACTAATTAAAATTAGTTTATATAACTAAATAAAGTAACTAAACCTAAGACTGAAAATAAATGAATTAAAAACTATAAAGACATACATATTTAATAAAACAAAAAAATACTAAAGCTTTGAAAACAAAATGTAAAATCAAAATATTTTTTACATTTTAGTAATGATTTTTGTCTTTTGATAATATAATAATACCCATATTTAATTTTTTTAATTCATGAATTTTGCAAAAGCACACCAAAGATTTGAACAAACAATTTAAACATTGATTTAAACAAGCATCCCCCCGACAACAAGCAGAAGCTGCCACCCAATCATATTGGAACTGACTATTTTAACCAGTGCTTGCTATTTTTGTGCACAATATGCATAAGACAGTCAGATAACAGACTGTGAGCCACCCATACGAGATTACATTTACTCTAGGGATGGAAGTGTTGTCCGTTTACAGCGAGGCTAATTAGGGATCACAGTCTTGCACATGTGAGGATGTTGATGAGGTTCTAGCAGTTCAGATTCAACACAATAATCTGAAGTGAAATCAGATGTTTTAAAATGACCTTTACGTGTGATACCCCTATCTCACCGCTCCTCTTCCTCTACTACTCTCTATTCACTGACTGAAGATGAAACACTTGACGTGCCACGGGCGGCCCCACGGTCCCAGAGCAGCGGCCCGAAGTGAGAAGGGAATTCCCTGTGCTGTGCTCAGAATTGCTGACAGATGGAGAGCCGCACTGACAGTGCAGGTGTGAGATGGGCAAGACAATTGGCTGATGCACTCCGAGGGCACTCCGCGGTGTCACAGAAGTTTTTTCTCAAGCGACTTGTTCTTAAAATAAATTTTGCTGAGGAAAACAGTTCAGCCAGAGAGGAATTATTTGTCTCTGTCTTTTCTATTGTTAGTCGTGTACTAAACCAAAAATGAAAGCCCTATACAACAATTCCGTGGACTCAGCCAGCAGGGAAGTACATGGGAACTTTAGTTAAGCATTACCTCTGTGCAGCCTATGGGGTGCTTCGCACTTCTCCAGTATTTATAGTCCATCCGTGAGCTGTTTTACAGCTTCTGTAATACACTCGCATTGATTCATGGACACCCTCCCAAAAGAGGCGTATTAGCCAATTACAGTGGTCCGTAGCTCATCAATCTCCCTCTCCAATGACAGTAGGTCAGAGAAGGAGAGCTGCCTTTATAATTCACATCACTGAGATTGGTGACACTTCGCAGGATTAGTACTGACCCTATCTGAGGTCATGGCTTGTGTAGCTTGGAAAGAGGACAAAAGCAGGCTTGTGTAAATGGAACAGCAAATTAATGCAAACCGATGGCCATTAAGAGTGAATGCTTATCCTTTAATAAGGCCGTGTGATAGGAGGAAATGGCAAGGCTATCTTTTTCCTCTAGAGCACACAAAGAAAAGGTTGTGATGTTTGGTTATGATCTGATTTGAATTGGGAAATTCAAATTTGGATTTGGCTCACTTTAAATGCATATGTGTATCTTTGAATTGCCTCAGCCACAGGAAATTTTATTCAAATTTGAAGAGCAGAAAGAGAGATTTACTGCATCTATCCATCTATCCAACTATAGCCATCTATCCATTCTTATGTCTATATCCTTATAGCCATCCATTCTTATATCTATCTATCTATCTAGCTAGCTAGCTAGCTAGCTAGCTAGCTATCCATCCTTATAGCCATCCATCCATCCTTCTATCCATCCAATCATTTTTATATCCATCCATCCATCCTTATATCCATCTATCTATCCTCATAATATCTATAGACCTTTGTATGCATCTATCTATCTATCTATCTAGTTTGACTACTCTGAGAAGAAACCAATTTTGTTGATATTAAAAATGAAAGTTTTGGAGGGTAAAGCATTTGTAAATTGGAGCAATGCAGCATGGATATTGCACATTACTCTAAGGAATTTTGAACAATTTACACAGAAATGTGTTCAAATTTGAAATAAACACATTCAAATTTACAATAAATTTTAAATGTGTTTAAATTTAAAGCCTCAGTTTTGCCACATTTGTGTCCAGTCCCACATCATGTTGACAAAACTCTTGCTCATGTTGCCCAAAAATGACCAGCTCAATGAAAATGAATGGCTTTCGGCAACTTCAAAACGCTGTGAAAACCCCTCAAGTAATACAATGCATTTTTAGAAAACACTTGCTGAGTCCTCGCACGACTGCTTACGGCATTTCTTCTGACAACACAGAAATCAGCTATTTTCAAACGTATGAAAATTGAAAAGCCCAAAATGGCTCTTTCCTGACCCAAGAGATGAGAATATGACAGCATCTGACTAAACCGTGACAATTCGCCTCCACACGAAGCATAGAAACAGAAGGTCTTCAATATGTTCTGTGCAAAGGAGACAAAAAGACACAGTGTCACACAGCATGACGGCCGCCACAAACCTAGACAACAGTTCAGTTTGCTTCCATCCCTGTGAAAGAGAGAACAAAACAACCTGAAGACAACAACCAGAGCGGCCCTGTCATTTACTGGATCGAGTCAAGGTGCTGGGTGAAGTTTGTGATTGATGAAAACATCTCCATAGCTTCTGTCAGAAATAAAACGGCTGACAAACACAGCTCCAAACACAAAGATGCAAAACCTGACACAAACATAAAAAAATCCAGCAGTTGCATGTCTCAAAGCTCTGTGTAACTAGAATTTTAATATGAAGGATGAATTAATATACTTCTCACACAGCATAGGCTAGGAGAGCATGTGCTGTCGATTCCTCTTTTTACATTTCCCCACAACTCATGAATAAACGCTTGTGAAAAAGAAGTGCACTTAAGTATACTTTTATAAAGTGTACTTATTGCAGAAATAATATACTTTAAAAGAACAGACATAAGTGCAAATTAAATGTTATTTTTGACGTTTAAATACATTGGATTTGTAATTAACTTCAAATGTATCATATTTTAAAGTGATATTAAATGCAATAAGCTGAATATTTGAGTGATTTTTTCAAACCACTTAAGTGGGACTTTTTAGTACATTTTTATATGTACTTTCATAATTGCTTCTAAGTGTCTTTAAAATATGTTAAAAGTGTACTACTAATGTACTGACAAGCAATTAATGTTAGCTAAATTATACTTTAGTGTCAGTTAACAATACACTTAAGCGTGAATTAAATGTAATGTCTTTGACCACCTAAATGCATGTTATTTGTTATTGATTTCAAATATATTACAGTTTAAAATGACATTAAATGCAATTAGTTGAACTTTTGAGTGATATTTTTGAACCACTTAAATGGGACTTTTGTATATTTTATATGTACAGGTACATCTCAAAAAATTTGAATATCATGAAAAAGTTCATTTTTTCTTGTAACTTATTTCAAAAAGTGAAACTTTCATATATTTTAGATTCATTAAATGTAAAGTAAAACATTTCAAAAGTTTTTTGTTTTTTATTTTTGATGATTAGAGTTTACAGCTCATGAAAATCAAAAATCTGTATCAAAATATTAGAATATTTACATTTGAGTTTCAGTTAATGACCATCCCTACAGTATAAATTCCATGTCTCTCTTGTTCTTTGAAACCACAATAATGGGGAAGATTGCTGACTTGGCAATGATCCAGAAGACGAACATAAAGAGGGTAAGTCACAGAGGGTCATTACTGAAACAAGGCGTGCAGTACATTGTTTTATTTATTTTTTTAATGCTCAAAAATCAAGAATAAAACACATAGAATAATAATTTTTCTAACTCTGCTGAAGTAGCGCGCCATCATGATGTAGTATTTTGCATGCACAAAAAAAAAGAGATACTTTGCATGGTTATTTCAGGCTTTTCATTTCTGTTCAAGTTCAAGTTGTCCTAATTCATTGTGTAGTTAGACCAAAGACTATTGTTAGACTCATTCATGTCTCATTCACCTAACTAAAAGTCAGTCGTTTTTTACAGTGCAGTGTAGCCTAGTCTAAAATGAAATGTATTTGAATGCAAATTAATTTTGTTTAGATCTGTTAAATTTTGCTTGCAATTAATGCAATTAAATGTGTGTTTAAGTGAAAACAACATAATGATATTGAAAGTATTCTGTACACAGATGTAACAGTACTATTACATAAAAATACAGTACTCTCATAAATTACACTGTTTGTCAAATATTATGTTGAAAATTAAACTCATAGCTCATAGCGCGAGAGCTGGTGATGAAAATTTCAACAATAGGTTTTATTGGAGTATACTGTATAAGAATATATATAAGTATATTTAAGTTTAGAAGCAATATACATTTCAAGCGCATTAATGCACATAGTGTATATTATAAACTAAATACACTTCAAATACATTAACAAATGTAATTTTGAAGAACACACTTGAGTTGAAATTAAAATAAATTATTTGACATGTGCTTTAGTATATTGATAAATACATCAAAATAAGTGTACTTATTTAAAATACAATGAAATCATAATTATGTAAAATGTATGTTTAAGTAATACTTAATTCGACATTATTAATAAGTGCATTTTTAAAAAGTACACTTAAGTATGTTAAGACCTATTGTCATTAAAGTGTACTCTCTTTAAGTACACTTAAGTGGCCTTTCATTTAAATTATATTATATTATCTGCAAGTGCCCTTTTTAAAAAGTATACTTTTAATAATTGAAGTACACACTAAGTACACTTTTACTGCAACTAAGCACACTTCTTTTTCACAAGGGTAATCAGCCGTTTTCTCACGTACACCCTTGATTACTGTCTCTCTCACTTCTACTGAGTAAAGGCCTGAGTAAATTGTCGGCCTTAATACCTTAATCTCTGTCGCACTATGGAACATGCGGACAGTCAATGGAGTGATTTGCCCGGCTCTTAAACGTACAGCACTTTTAAATGAACTGTAATCCCTTTAGTTCAATCTTACACCTGTGACGAGTTCCTTAGCTGGATACCGGGTTAAAACAGGGTCTTTGTCAAATTAAAGAGGACAGATTTCCAGTTATATTACTGTAGTTGATCTTAAGATATCTATTTTGAATTTTGAATTTGAATTTGTATATGAATGGGCAAATTATTTATTATTAAAGGGGTCATATGATGCTTTTTTAAAGATCACTATTTTGTGTATTTGGTGTAACAGAATATGTTGACATGGTTTAATGTTCAAAAAACACATTATTTTTCAAATACTGTACATTATTGTAGGTCCTCTATTCCCCGCCTCTCTCAAACGTGTCGTTTTCTACAAAGTCCCTCCTTCCGACAAGCCAGTCTGCTCTGATTGGCCAACTCTCAGTGCATTGTGATTGGCCGAACACCACAAGAACGAGTCGGAAATGTAACTCCAGATTGTCATAGCAAAGTCAGAATTACCTCCTCTCCTAGGTTCACGAAACTGTTGTCTATAAAATGCGTTGTGATAACATCTGGGTTGTGCTGTTCTGTTGTAAGTAACCAACTTGCTATGTAAACACACACACAAAGAAAAACGTTGAAAGGTTAAATGGTGCTGAAAAAATAGTCACAAACAAAAATCTGTCACGATAATGTGTCGATGAACATGCACTAACATGAAGATGAAGTAAATTCATAGAAGGGAAGGCTGGTGATACACGTAACATTGACGAGAACTGACAAACTCAAACTGAACAGACAGGAACCGAATACACCAACCAAACCAAGATAATTAACAAGACACAGCTGAACAAAATGACGAAATCAATTCATGACAATGAACAGACCAGGGAAAAAACTGCAAACTGAAAGTCCAAACAGTGTGAGAGAAGAGTTAAAATGATCTTCTGGTTAAATGTTAACCATGAAGGTCCAACTCTTCAAAACAAAAGGTAAATGTTGCTGATTTGGACTTGAATGTCATAAATTAACTCTGAAAATACTATGAAAAGTTTGTGTTATGAAACAAATGGAGATACTGGGAAAATGAGAGCACTGTGGTTTCAATAATGGCATAACAGCAGCATCAACAGGTTATTGTAATTTTCAGAAAAGGTTGTTTCATCACTCTGAAGTATCCATGCACTGAAGTAGTTTCTATAATGCAGAGGCCATACTAGCTGTTATCTTCCCGCGGTAATTATCCCAAAGGTAATAATGTTATCAAAGTGTGTGAGAGCCACATGTCAAAATGATTTATATGGGCCACCGTTCTTATTCTTCCTCCACTCATTTTATCACACACTTCAGAAATCACACACTCACACATAAAGGCTTTTACAGACTATTCTGCCCTGCTGGACACTTAAATTCATCAAATTGCTGAGATAGGCCATTTTCCTTCTGAGGCCCGTTGTTAATCTTCCAAACATTGCAGTCACAGACATGAAGATGCACAGCTAAATGGTTTCTGAACTCCGCCTTGTAAATGCCGACTAATTATTAATGTTACTGTAAGTAGTTATTGTAATTATGTTTTTGTTAATATAAATAAAAGAGCACCAGGCAATGTTCAAATTCTTTACTTGAGAATGGCAAGCTACAAGATTTGCTTAGATCAGGGCTGTCCAAACTCGGTCCTGGAGGGCCGGTGTCCTGCAGAGTTTAGCTCCTCCAGGACCGAGTTTGGACAGCCCTGGCTTAGATGGACACATTGATGTGTCTGGAGCAGTTGAATGTGGAATCTACGTATACATATCTATGTTTCTGCTTAGAAGCTGACATGGTGGTGCTAAGCACTTTTCCACATCAAAGACAGTATATATAATTGTGAACATTAGCATGGATTTTAACATATGCACACTCTAATATCACATCTGTGTGTACGCATGTTTTATAAATGAGGCCCCTAGTTTACTTGTCCTGCTTCATATCAAGGCTGTAGCTGGATATGATTAAAAATTCTACTGTTATGTTGATGGACTGTGAAAAAGTCCGTAATTTTTCAAAATTTGAATGTTTGAAGAAATTTTAATAAAATAAAATGCAATTTGCCTCATTTGAGTACAAATGAAAATCCAACTATTTTTTTTTAAAAAGTCTACCACTCTGTGAACTTCGGTTCCTGCAAAAATTCTGCAGCACTGGGACAAATGGAAATTACATATGTTATTATGAACGCCTTGCTTGTACCAGATTGGACGCACTTTTGCTTTCAACAAGGTGCTGGTAATATTCCTCAGAGATTTTAGTCTCTATTGACATGATGGCATCATGCAGTTGCTGCAGATTTGTTTGCTGCACATCCATTGATCCGAATCTCCAATTCCACCACATCCCAAATGTGCTCTATTGGATTGAGATCTGGTGACTGTGGAGGGCATGTAAGTATAGTGAATTCATTGTCATGTTCAAGAAACCAGTTTGAGATTATTTAAGCTTTGTGACGTGTTCTCCTGCTGGAAGTAGCCATCGCATGATGGGTACACTGTGGTCATCAACAACACTCAGGTAGGCTGATTGATGCTCAATTGGTACTAATGGCTCGTTTCCACCGAACGGTACGGGTCAGTACGGTACAGTACGGTTCGGGACCGAATACCCTGATCCAGCTTGCATTTCCACCACCAACTGTACCCTTACTTGATAGCCATGTTGTATGCCGGAAAGTAACGATCGACAATAACGCATGACACAAGCACAACTCTGCCTTTTTTATGTCAGTTTTAATGAACAATAATAGCCATTGTAAAAGTATAAGTACAAAGTATAAGAGGCTTATATAAGAGGAAATAAAGACAAAGGCAAACAATTCGGTCAAACATATGCTACAATGTGCTGTACTATGGTAAAGTTCAAAATAAATATATAAAGTTAAACATAAGTTTGTGCTCAGCCAAAACGATATGACCAGGAACAAATAATACATTCATGAGACTTGTTAAATATACACAAAACGAATTGTATCTCATGTTTAATCACTACAGAGACATCGGAAGGACCTGCTGAGCATAAGGCTGCTCGTGGCGGATACATGAGCACTGAGTGCCCAGTGATCGCCTGGAGCTCCGAAATCGGCATAGCAAACTTTCATTAGGCGCTATATCTTTATAAATAAAATGCAGATTTGAGTTTTAAACAACTACATTCTCGCCTGAAAAACTCTTAAAACTACATTTCATGACACAATAACAGTAATATTTTGAAAATGCATTCTTTTCCGTTAGCCGTTTCTCAATATGCATTCTTGTCTGTTCTTGTGAAACGTCATTGTCTGTGTGAAAATATAAAATTATAAAATACACTGTTTTATTTTTTGTGTGTTTGCGCACTAAGCCGAACACAGCAGAGCGGAACGAGTGAAGGAGAAGCTTTATCCCCTTGTAACACGCAAAAGTGGTATGGTACAGTTCGCTATTTTGGTACCATTCACAGCTTCTGACAATGGAAACGGACATAATTGCGTACCATACCGTACTGTACCGAACTATATCGCTCAGTGGAAACGAGCCATAAGGGGCCCAAAGTGTGCCAAGAAAACATCCCCCTACCATTATACCACCAGCAGCCTGAACCATTGATGCAAGACAGGATGGATCCATGCTTTCATGTTGTTTACACCCAGTTTTGACCCAACCATCCAAATGTTGCAGCAGAAATCAAGACTGTTCAGACTAGGAAAACATTTTTCCAATCTGCAATTTTGGTGAACCGTGCCAATTGTAATTCTTCTGCTGCTGTAGCCCATCTGCTTCAAGGTTTGATGTGTCAAAGATGCTCTTCTGCATACCTCTATAATTAACGAGTGTGTATTTGAGTTAATGTGGTCTTTTTATCAGCTCAAAGCAGTCTGACCGTTTTCTTCTGACCTCTGGCTGGATGTATTGGGTTGCTTCAGCGGGACTGTCACTAATTGCTATTGAAAAAGCATCTGCTAAAACTGCTGTTTTCTAATTATAAATCTGAGACTGAACTTGATATTGGCCATTGTCGAAATGAAATTATATACAGAAATATGTACAGCATAATCACATTTTAATTTTATTTCAAAATAACTATATTAATAGTATATAATAATGAATTAAAAAATAAGTCCTTTTTAATATAAAAGCCTAATTACTGAGGAAAAATTAAATGATTTCCAGCACAGCTGATGTCTTATGGTTCAATTTAATGGCTGTGCCTTTATTAAACACTGCAGTCAGCTAGAATCCCTCCTGTCAGCCAATCAGCTGATTGGCCAGAACAGGCGTCTCTGTCTTCATTTAAATTAAACAGGCACCTGCGGAGAAAGTTGTGCCTTGCATCAGCTCCTCTATGGCCTGCCAACATTGTGGTGTCCGGGCCCATCTCCATTCTCCTTGGCCCAGGTGTGTGTGCGAGCAGCCTTCATTACACCAAGATTGGCCAGGTGGATGTGTGCGCGAGTGATTTCATTACCGTGAGATTGCTTTCTGAGACCCACACACACACACATGGCGGACGGAAAAGGGATAAGAAGGGAAGCGCGCAGCTGTGGTTGTCCCCACGATCTGAAATGCTTTTCCATCTCTATTTCTATTGCGAAAGAGGTGCCAGAGAAAACCAACACAGACTACTATCTGCATAAGAAATGAGACAGTGAGGAGCGAGAGGAGAACAAAACCGCTAGCAAAGACCCTGGCTTTGGGGGTCAGGTAGTATTGAACTAACCTAAGCACACATGCTTTGAAATTGATTTTGAACATACATACTTTACCCTTTGTTTGCATTACACTGCTTTAATACATTACTGTTTTTTTTTTTACTTTTGCTGGAATCACACATTTTGGGTTGTGATTCAGATTGAAACAGTTTAGGAATATGCTGATGAAAACATGTAATTGTTGCCCAATAGTTTTAATACTAGTGCAGACTCACTGTCTGTGTTGTTGCACCTGGAACTTTGGGCCTGAGGTGAAAAAGAGAATGAAATGAAAATACAGAGCAAAGTGAGAAAGAAAGAGAGGGAGAACACAGTTTCATTTCAGACACACATATTTGTTGTTTTGCCCCTAAACATTGATTCTGCTGTCCAGCAGTGCATTTAAAAATAGACCAAAATAGTGTGTTTTGCGGTTAATATTTAATCACTCCACTTACTTAGACTTATTTGATTAATTATTCACAAAAGAGGCGGATACAAATGAAGTCTCCTGCCAATCAATGGGCTCCCTGGTGGCATGGGCGGCATCCTTTTTAAAGTCAAGCTACAAAAAAATCTTCAAAGCCCCCAGCTGCCAGCTGTAGATCACATGTAAACAATATGGCTGTCGGGACTCCATGGATGCCTCTTGAAATTTACACACCACCCTAGCCATGTTTTATGAGAGCTTTATAGCACAATTCCTCTGAAAGTGATGTTTCAATTCATTTTTTTATAATCCACTGGATGTATTATTTATGCATCCAAAATGATTCATATGAACCACTCTAGTTTATCTAGGGTACATGCACCTCGACTCTGTCACAGCTCACAATAAAAACCAAGTGTATAACTTTGACAATCAGTGACTGAGGACGTCTCATAGAGAAGACAATGTACAATACAGAACAGCTACGAAAACACGTTACTTTTCCCATCTCTTCTTCAGGACACTGGCTCGGGGTCAGAAATGAACTTCTATATTAAGTGGCAATATTTGGAAAATCTATCGTATCTGCACTTTGTGTATGATGAGAGAATTTGCGAGAATTCACATTCAGAATTCAATCAGTGAGCATTTGCAGTAAACAAAACTAATCTAAGCGCCTCTGAGTGAGCATTACATTTATAAGCTTAAACAAAATGTGTGTGACTGGTTATAATGTTAAACACTGTAAAAAACACATAAAATGAAATCTGATGCAACACGAGCTGATCCAAATGTAATGCCACAGTCACTTTTCATTCACTTTCACATTTCACTTCAATTGCAACAGGCATAATAGATTGTTTTTCTGACCTTTTGACACTGCACTGGCTTCATAGGGCTAGTTTTGCTTCAGGATATTAATCAAATTAGATATCAATGAAATTATCAGCATGCTTGTTTTAATGAGGAAAGCTCCTCAGAAAGGTTTCTCTGTGTGTTAAAGCAGGAGGTAAGTATTGGGACATTGATTTGCACTCCATATTTTGACTTCTGCTTTGAACTCATTGGTTGGCAGTTCTCAAAGATGAATGCAAAACCATGACTGAAGATGGCAAAGAAGACTGAGATTAAAGTAAAGAACCACACTGACATTTTCTGAAGAAAACGTAAGGAGCGCTTGCCCACACCAAAACAGAAGGGATCCAGGGAAGCGATGAGTGGAGAGAGGGATGTCTAATCTACACTCGTTCCCTTCATAAGCATCACTCATGTCTGACAAATGACCCTCAACGGAGCGCCGGTGGGACAGAGATGTCATCAAACTGCTGTGCTAAATCATGAACACCATCGCTCACCTTCAAATCTGCAGACCACAGGCTAACGGGAGCTCCGGGGGGAAAGCCCTGGCTTCATGGCGCTCACTATTTTAGATAAGAAAAATTAGATTTTTGACCCCTCTAATCTTCAAGGGAAGCGTCTATTAAAGTGTATCCTTTCCCTCCTAGAGGTAATGATGAACCTGGCCCTTTCATCTGATCTAAAGATAGACTGTAGCCATTTATTTAAACGGAGAATCAGACAGCTTTTAGATTTAAATCCAGTCTTTTCATTTGAAAATCTGCAGCCAGGACGTTCAGTGACATTTCAAGAGGTCGTATCATATCTTTTAAATTCTAACTTCTAATAAATGTTCTTTTTGGAAGTTTTGAGTTCTGATTAAGTGGTTTTAGTTTTTGGGGATGCACATTATTAAAATTCTAACTGAAACCGAAAAGCATAATTTTTGACATTTTTTCTCATGTTTGGATGAAATAAAATAAATTCAGATAAATTCGATACTATATAGTAATAATTCTAAACAATTTAAAAAAAAAATTATTAAAACACTAAAAACTAATATTATGAATTTAGGCACCACAAAATTATAATGTACAGTATGAAAATTTGACATTTATTTTAATATTTGCTAAAGAATACTGTTTTGGTGTGTTTAAGTTTAGAGATGTCAGCAAAGGTAATCAAAAAGAAATGTAGAAAGAAGATGAGAAAGAAATGAGCATGCACAAATAAAATGCACAATACTGACCAATACTGATAAATTAACAAAAAAAATTATAAATAAACAAATCCTTAATACTGGCCAATATGGTACTAATTTATTGTGCATACATCATGTTTTTCAGAAAAGATCATGGATTTCAAATTGTATTCCTCATGATACAACCTTTTTAAAAAACAAGAAATCAAATTAAGCCATTTTTTCTTTCTTTACACATGGTCTTATTGTCTATTCATTAATTCATGGTGCATGTTATTCAAAAATAAAAAATTGAAATCGATTCAAAATTGAAACTTCCTCAGTCTCTGAAATGACATTTCTTTTCAGCTGATGGAAGTCGTCTATAGTGAAAACGTAAACTGATTAGACTTTTACAACGACATTGTAAAATCATGAATTGAAAAAAAAACATCCTGATCAAGACCTGCTCAAGCACTTAGAATGTCATCTTCATTCTCTCAGTATGCATGAGGGATATAACAGAGGGATCAAATACTAAATGAAATCTGTAGTTTTGATTAAGACTGCATTAATCATGACAGGACAATGGTGAACCGTGTGCCAATCAAATTCAAATTCTGCCAAGAGGATGCAAGATATAGAAATCTAATTCAGAGAGGAATTATTTTAAAATGGACTCTGAACTCTATCTTAGAGGTTTAAAAAGGAGAAAGAAAAAAAGGGAGCCTGCCTAAAAAAACAACAATATCATCAATGTACATGTGCAAAGTGAATCAGCTCCCTCTAACTGTGTCCTGTCACATCACATTATTTCCCAGAATGCCTTCAATATATTGTCAACACTCATAATTAGCCATGCGATCCAGAAACACGAATCTGTTAAAAGAATCTTGTCCTTTAGTAAATATAGCTGCAAATTATTTTTACACACAGTGATCTAATAAACATGACTTAAAGGTATATTTCACACACAGATTAAGGTTCTGTCATTGTGTGTCTATATATATATATATATACAATGCCCTCCAAAAGTATTGAAGCAGTAAAGACAAAATTGCTCTGTTGGCCGTGGAGTCAAGGCATTTACAAATATTATTAAAAGATTAATATGAGACAAAACTACAGAATGTCACATTTTATTATTGGGTGATTCAACACATAGATGTTTTACCAGCTAAGAAGTTGAGCACTTTTAGAGTTTCATCCCTCTATCTGATGTGAGCATAAGTATTGGAGCAGTTGCCTCACAGGTCTTTCTAAGTGATCAGCTGTGTCCTGTTGCAATAATTCTTCAGATATTAAAAGCAGGGAATGTGTCGTATCAGTTATATCCATTACTTCTGTATTCTGAATCTTGCATTCGATGATGACACACACAAACCAGGATGAAGATGAGGGAGCTGACTTTGAGAGAAAAGCAAGCAATTTGGATGCTAAAAGAAAAGAGGAAGTCAGTTAGAGCTATAGCAAAAACAAAGGGCATGGAGAAATCAAGAGTTTGGAAACCACCAGCGACAGCAGCAACCAACAGCTACCTGAGCCTGTACTCTTATTATTCTTATTAATATTTAAAAATATTACTGTTCTGCTGTATTTTTCATCAAATATATGCAGCCTTGGTGAGTATAAGAGGCTTCTTTTAAATGCATAAAAAAATCTTAATTATTCCAAACTTTTGATCAGTAGTCTATTCTATGAACATCAAGTCATTGTATGGAAAATATCTTTCACTTTGGATTTTCAAAGAAAAAAAAAATTGTCTATTCCTTTAACATTTTGCACATTGATATCATGAGGGATATAACCGTGGAAGAAACAGTGAAATATGCCTTTAACTTCCCCTTTAAAATATGTTACCAGTTCAATTCAGTATATATTATAAAATCTGATTTATGTCATGTCAGGGGGTACTGAAGATTTTATCTATATTCAAAACTAATTCATACCTATAAATTTGATGAGGTCTCGTTCTCTCTCACAATATCAAAAGCCCAATCCACTCTTCTGATGTTATCCTATTTCATCCATCAGTTGATCTGCAGTGGTCTTCATGCCTGTCCACTCTGCCCATCTCTAGATGCCCAGCAGTGCCAGCTGGGCCTGCTTTCTGTTGTTCTGCCAATAAACACAGACCACACTCTAATGGTGATGCTTGAACTTGCTTGTGAGTCTCTGCAACCTCTAGTGTTCAGTTATTAACATAAAGCGAGAAATGGATCATTAACCTTTTAAAGAAATGAAAGTGGATTGCTTCTATAAACGCATATGCTCAATTAATTCCAGTTCATTTGAAAGCGCTGATGATGGTTGTGGGCTATATTCAACTTTTGGGTCATGCATCTAGAGGTTTTCTAATCTCTGTCTGTGCTGTTGACCTGTTGAAGAGGTTTTAGAAGATTGCCGGTTCAAAGAGAGAATATGTTCAGACATGCATACTGTTTAGTGCATCCTTAACACTATAAAATGAACTGCTGTAGTTTTAAAAACAGCATAAAAAAAGAGATCAAACCGAGCACATCATAGTCATCATGATGATAGTACTCAGTGTAGTATGCTCTGTTGTACACTGCACATTTTTGTAGCATCAGGGTATTTCATGTAATCAGAAAAGGTGCATATACTATACACTCACCTAAAGGATTATTAGGAACACCATACTAATACTGTGTTTGACCCCCTTTTGCCTTCAGAACTGCCTTAATTCTACGTGGCATTGATTCAACAAGGTGCTGAAAGCATTAGAAATGTTGGCCCATATTGATAGGATAGCATCTTGCAGTTGATGGAGATTTGTGGGATGCACATCCAGGGCACGAAGCTCCCGTTCCACCACATCCCAAAGATGCTCTATTGGGTTGAGATCTGGTGACTGTGGGGGCCATTTTAGTACAGTGAACTCATTGTCATGTTCAAGAAACCAATTTGAAATGATTCGAGCTTTGTGACATGGTGCATTATCCTGCTGGAAGTAGCCATCAGAGGATGGGTACATGGTGGTCATAAAGGGATGGACATTGTCAGAAACAATGCTCAGGTAGGCCGTGGCATTTAAACGATGCCCAATTGGCACTAAGGGGCCTAACGTTTGCCAAGAAAACATCCCCCACACCATTACACCACCACCACCAGCCTGCACAGTGGTAACAAGGCATGATGGATCCATGTTCTCATTCTGTTTACGCCAAATTCTGACTCTACCATCTGAATGTCTCAACAGAAATCGAGACTCATCAGACCAGGCAACATTTTTCCAGTCTTCAACCGTCCAATTTTGGTGAGCTCGTGCAAATTGTAGCCTCTTTTTCCTATTTGTAGTGGAGATGAGTGGTACCCGGTGGGGTCTTCTGCTGTTTTAGCCCATCCGCCTCAAGGTTGTGCGTGTTGTGGCTTCACAAATGCTTTGCTGCATACCTCGGTTGTAACGAGTGGTTATTTCAGTCAAAGTTGCTCTTCTATCAGCTTGAATCAGTCGGCCCATTCTCCTCTGACCTCTAGCATCAACAAGGCATTTTCGCCCACAGGACTGCCGCATACTGGATGTTTTTCCCTTTTCACACCATTCTTTGTAAACCCTAGAAATGGTTGTGCGTGAAAATCCCAGTAACTGAGCAGATTGTGAAATACTCAGACCGGCCCGTCTGGCACCAACAACTATGCCACGCTCAAAATTGCTTAAATCACCTTTCTTTCCCATTCTGACATTCAGTTTGGAGTTCAGGAGATTGTCTTGACCAGGACCACACCCCTAAATGCATTGAAGCAACTGCCATGTGATTGGTTGATTAGATAATTGCATTAATGAGAAATTGAACAGGTGTTCCTAATAATCCTTTAGGTGAGTGTATATATATACTATAAATATATATATATATATTAAAAGTACTGATCAATAAAATCTTAAATTTGGTATTATATATATCCATAATGGACATAATGGTTAGACTTGGAATTCTCCTCCATGCATGAACAGCAGTGGCACCAGATTATAAATATTCATGAATCTGCTTAGCAAAAATACAGAGTTATGTTAGACACATATGCTGTCCTTGACTATACTAAATATTTTGGGTGAACTAAATGATACACATTCTTCTGTATCATACCATAATACAACCATAGAATACTGTATAGGTTGCTGCAAAGCATTATTCTTTTCTGAGCACAGCAATTGTTCCAAAAAATTAAAAAATAAATAAATACAATTAAATAAATAAAACGTATTCATTAATTAATAATACAAAAATTATGTGGTGAAAACCAAAATAACAGTAGGCTAAAAAAAATTATAATAATAATAAAATTATAAAAAAGAAGAACGAAATCACACACGCACACGCACACACTTGCATTTGCACCTTAGATTGAATGCACACTAGTTTTCATTCTTTATTGTCAGAGGACATTCCATATGGTTTTATACTGTATAAACTGTATTTTCTATCACCTTAATCTAACCCTCACAGAAAACTACTTACATTTTTAGATATTCAAACATCTTTATTCTGTATGATTTATAAGCTGTTCTAAGCCTCATGGGGATCCAAAAAATGAAATCCTCACAATATCATGAATTACTAGTATTACTATCTTTGTATAGGGAATATCAGGTACACACAAACACACACACTGCACTTAGTTTAAGTAGCCTATCCATTGTACATAATATGCTATTCTCTGAAGGAAAGGCTTCAGCTCAAGTGTCTCCCATCAAGAGTGCAAAAATGTCTAGGAATTTATAATAACTATTTTTTCCTGCTGCTCCAGAGTGATGCTTTACAAGGTTCAGCTGATTGGCATTGATTTAAAATCACACATTTTGTAGTGTGTTCCTGCCATCTTAGTATCTGCTACTGAAAAAGCTACCAGACACCTTTCTCCAGGTATAGAGACACACTTAAGCACACTAACGTCTGTTCGTCTTCAATAAACAGCTTTGTATAGATGTATTAATACTAGTGCTATCAAACGATTAATCGCGATTAATCGCATCCAAAATAACAGTTTTTGTTTACATAATATCTGTGTGCTGTATTTATTATGTATAGGCTATATAAATGCAAACACGTGCATGTATATATTTAAGAAAAATATGTAATGTTTCTATATTAAATATGTTTATGTATAATATATATATATATATATATATATATATATATATATATATATATATATAAACAGGTTACTGCGACTTTAAATGGCGCTCGCATTCCCCGTACAGGAAGTGGCGTCAGAGGAAGACGTCTGCATATGCGGAAGTTTTCTGCGATGTGTTGTGTGTGACTGGGACTTTATTCGTTTCATTCATTTGTGATGTCGGTGCTCTACATGGATAAATTAAGTCGTGTTTATGAGCGTTATCAGGAGTATGTGAGGTCGAACCCTGCAGCCGCGTCTTATCTGGAGAGCACAGTTCGCGCGCTGAGTTACCTGATCGCAGGTGAGAGAGTCTGCAGGTCAAAGTGAAAGTAAACATAACCACTCGCGTCTGATTAGATGTATGTTTATTTAGTATGCACATTTCTCTATTATGTTGTTGTCTGCTGTATCTGGTTACTTGTTTTCTTCCAACAACAATAAAATGTGTTAAATTTATACGGGAGGTGGATTTTGCATACATTATTTCTACAGGTACAAATATTTCATGTAGCCTAATAAACAGGAGATTATAAAATCGCATTTGAAGTTGTTTCATTAGTTTTGATTTGTTAAATTAATGTTATTAATTTGGACAGGGCTGCTCAGTTTTTATTATTAGCTACTAGGTTCACAATAATGTCATAAAAACTATGAAATAACAGGAAATGAAGTATGGAAACTTTACACTAACTAATCAGTGAATTCACCACGCTCTTTCAGCTAATTAGGGGCCAAGACAAATACATATATATATATACATACATACATACATGCATATACATACAGCCCCCCAAAAAATAAAAATAATAAAGGTCTGCACTTTGTATTGAATGCAGACTTTTTTTGCCACTGACTAAAATTTAAAGCAAATCTATTTAAATCTTTTATATTTAAGCTCTTCAAAGTAACCACCCTGTAGATTATAGCTCTAGGCTTGGGGTTAAATTTGCCTGTCTTGCACTAGCAGGAACTTTGAAGAAGCTTTCATCATTTGGATTATATAAACTTATGACTTCTCTCATTACAGGTCGCTTCTCAGACTCTCATGAAATCTCAGAGTTGGGTAGGGATTCACTGCTTTACATCATCATCTTTTGTGTTAATGTTGATCTAAGAGCATGTCTCTATATGAGTTCTCCTGTGAATTGTGTGTTTCTCTCTTTGATTTGCAGTCTACTCCGCGTCTAACCTTCTAGTGCTGCTGAACGATGGTATCTTGAGGAAGAATCTCTCTCGGACATTGCCTGTGGTAATGCATGTCCCTTAAAGGGGTTATAAATGATCAAGTTTTTTCATCTTATAATGTTAGTAAATGTTTTTTTGTTTCATTCTCCACCTCCTCACTAGCATTTTTATCTTCGCACATGAAATGATCCACTCACACACAAAATAAAACAATCCACCTTGTATTGCATCATGCAAACATTTTAGACTGAAATGATCAGGGACTTTGTTAAAAGTACATTTCAACCACTCTTTGACGTCAGAAAACCTTTTTAGCGTAGTTTTAAATGCTCTTTTTAAACGAACTATAGAGTTCTGACAGTTACATTATGTTTTCATGGTACATCAAGCTCTCTTATCTATTAAAAGATCCAGGAAACTTTGATTTTCCATCAAATTTATTTCCTACTTTATCATCACACTTGCATAAGGACTGATATGTGCATGTGCAGTTGGCATGGCAACCACCATAAAATTATCTACCAATGAGAGTTTTCTATTGTGAAACTTTAGAGACACCACAGTCTGTTTCTGCTTCAAGAGAGAAGATTCAAAGTTGTGTGGTGTTCAAAGGCACAGCCTGCTGCTTTCTTTGACTGCACATTGTCAAAAGGTGCATTTTGCCCCAACTCTGTCACTTTTCTGCAATAGACTTGCTGTTATCCACCTTTTTGCACAGCTGATGACAGCCTGGTATTGCTCAAAACAACTTTGAAATAGGCAGTGTGTGAAAAAATATGTCTGACCCCTACGGACAAACACATTCATTTTTGGGATTAATTTTGAGAGGCATATTTATCTTTGCGAATGAGTTTAATGGACCTCCTCAGAGGCTGTTTGACTTTAAATTGAGTTTGTGATAGTTCAACTAGTCTCCAGCCAACAGCATAAAGTCTAGTCCTCATTGCAGCTTATTCTAGCCAAGAACCACCATTTAGACCGAAATAGCCCATCTGACTGACATGTGAAGCTTCCAGTCACCGTCTATATTAGGGATGTCCCGATCAGTTTTTTGTGCCCCTGATCCAATCCCTGTCATTGAATATTAAGTATCTGCCTATACCGAGTCCTGATCCGATAATTGTATTTTCCTAGTGCTTGTTGCACACGTTAAGTACAGAATGTGTGGTCACAATTATGAATATGGTACTGCTGTAAAACCAATGAATTAAATGAAATGAGTTAATTTAACTCAAATAATAATGAAAGTTCATTGGACCTAATTGAAATATGTTCTGTAAACTCAAAATGTCGTTGTAGTAAGGTGAATTTAAAATTATTGCGTTTTCTAGTTCCCAGCATGCTTTGCATCAAGGAAAATAAATGTAGGAATTAAGTTGTGAGTTTTGCACAAGATTAACATAGAGAGACACAAGTTAGTACTTAAATGTTGTTTAATGTTAGGAGCTATGTTGGTTTTGTAGTGTTACCTTTGTGGAGAAGAGTAGAGCCTGTGGTTAGGTTGAGGATGGACAGCAAAACTTAAAGACTATAAATACTGCATGTTATTTGACTTTTTACATGCAAGTGTTGTGAGTCTTATAGATAACTACATTAGGATGTGTCAGTGTGCTGTTGCTAGTTAGCACTTAACTATAAAGATCTGAACGAATGTGTTGTTAATGGAAGCAAGTTGTATATAATTATCATTGTGATGAGTGGGATGGGATCATGGAAACGAGGCTTGGCTTGACTTCCATTGCTCTTAGCCCCGCCCTACTTTTCATAAATTTTAAGCTCTTAAAAAACTTAAAAAAGAAAATCATCAATTGTTTTGAGTATTCTTAACTTGTCAGGTTTTACAGCGTATAAAGTTGTATTTTATGTACAATAATCAGGAAAAATTGCAACATAAATGGGTAAGAAAGCATGAAGCTTGCGGTGTCAGAATGCCAGTATGTCAGTCAAGTCCAAAACAAGACGCAACCCATCTCGCCGTCTTAGATCAACTTATTAAACTGATTTAAATTTAAAATGAGACTGAGATTACAGTATAGCTAACCTCTTTCTTTTTGAAAGAAACATTTAGAAAAATATTGAACATTGCTCTGTGTTTAGTCCTTATCTTATGTGTTTGTGTAGTCTCTCTCTCAACAGAGGCTGTTAACCTGGTTGTCTGTACTGGAGTATGTGGAGGTGTTCACTGAGATGGGGGCCGCTAAGCTGTGGGGAGAAGCTGGACGCTGGCTAGTTATTGCTCTTATTCAGATTGCCAAGTAAGGACCCTGTTTCAGTATACTAAAAGGGTAGTTCACCAAGAGGACATTATCATCATTTACACATCCTCATGTTGTTTCAAACCTATATGACGTTGTTCTTTAGGACATAAAGGAGATGTTTAACAGAATGTTCTGAGTGCTCTTTTCTGTAAGCGAATGAGGGCATGCACTCTAAAAGAAGAGCACAAAAATCTCCATTACATTCGCATAAAAATAGTCCATATGGTTCATGCTGTTTTCTGAAGCCATATGGCAGCTTTGTGTGAAACACAACATTTTCTGAAAATGATGATTATACAGTTGTCATGTTAATCTGATAATCATTGCTGTATTCTGGTATCTGGCCTCCCATTCTCTATTCTCTCCTGTGTTTTTAGAGCGATCCTGCGTTGTCTCCTGCTTTTCTGGTACAAATCAGGCATCCAGACATCACCACCTATAATTCCTCTGGACAGGGATTCTCAGCTCTGTAGTCAAGGTGAGAGATCATAGACGAGAACCACAAGGGTGTTAATATTTGAAAAGATTCTTGCAAAATTAACATGAAAACAAACAATGGAATGTTGACAAAGTCTTGTCTGAAAAATATTTGTTATTTGCGAGAACAAATGCAAATATTTGTACAGAGACAGTACATTTAATATTATTCTCTCCCCAAACAACCTAGAGCAGAAATTAATCATCTAAATTAAATAATTAAAAATGATTTTATTTCATACTAAAGTAATACTACTAATCTAATTAAGAATTTAATAAATAAATAACAGATATAAAATATATGTATATTAATTTTGACATCAGTGAACTTCAGTGATTATTTATCTCAATTAAAATGCTAAAAACATATTTTGTAACAGAATCTTTTGAAATCACAAAATGAATCTCGGTTAATTATTATACCAAAACTTCCAGTTTCTCTTTAAAAAGGGTTGAAATCAAGCAGAATAGTCATAATTTCAGACTTAGAAGTCAAAGTTAAATTATTGCTTGTTTCACTGCATCACAGGAAATGAAACAAACCTAAGCATCTCTGAAAACCGCCATGCAGGACATTTAGCACAGTCGCAAAAACCAATTAACGCACAGCAATAAGTACAAAAACAATCCCGGTGATGACAATAAATAAACGGTGTGTGAGACAATAAGTACAGTGTATGGCCTGTGCAGATAAGCTGTGATTTTGTAGTTCGGTTGAGCCAGAGCTTGTGGAGATGTGCCCTTGAGCTTAATACCGGGAGACTCAAAAGGAACTGTCTGTTCCTGCAGTCAATATACTATGTCAAAAAGTGATTTCCTGTGCACCGCTCATACTGTGATTTCTCTACACAGAGAACAATGCAGAAGATGATGATGAGGACACTTCTTTCGTGGGCCAGCGTTCAGGAAGAGTGGTGAGACCACTGGGAAGCGGTAAGACCTGACAACACAACCCAGTGTATCAAAAAGTTCTGTCAATGGAAAGCTGTATTGTGTACTTTTTTTCCACAGCACCATCATTGCAGTCTCGTCTTTGGGGTCTCCCTCGGAAAAACAAAAAAAGTAGGGATCGAGAAGACGAGCTCCAATCAAGCCCCACACCTCTGGGTCTGCCGGAAACCATCGCAGAGTCCCTGTACATCGCAAGACCTCTTGTGCATCGTATCCTTTTCGCTTTTTTTATGGCAATGTTCAACATAATATCATGTAATAATATGCCAGGATAGCCAAAATTGTTTGTTTATTCCCAAGGGTATAGGAAGAATCTGAAAAAGGTTACTACTTGCATGTTCATGTTTGGTTTTTAAGAGTCATTTTATGTGACTGACTTCACTTTTTTTTTCTTCACAAAATGGGCAAACTAACTCATAAAATAAAATGAAATACAATGATTATTTCATTAAAAAAATGCTCCAATGCAGTGGTTCTCAACCATTTTCTCTCCAAGGCCCTCTATTGTCCAAAACAATATTTGAAGGTCGACGCTTCTAGTTTCTGTAAATACATTTCAGGATTCCAGAAGTTTTGAGAGCTGAATGATTTTCAAGGCTCCCACTCTTTTAACATGGCTTCTTCAATCGTGATTTTCTGGAAAAGGATTAAGAATAAGGCTTTTTAATTTCTACCTAATAAAATATTTAAAGTTTTGTAATTATACCAAAATGGATGTTCATTATAAAGTGCCTTTGAAGTTTTAAGATTTCATTAATTTATATGACCTTTCCAGGTCTATAATTCACAAAAATTGGGTTTCCTCATATATCCAGGTTTTTTGTAAAGGGGGTGAATTAATATAAGAAATATTTAGATTTTTAGTTTTAGCTTATTTTGATGTTTATTTTATATTTTTTATTAAAGGGGTCATCAGATGCCCATTTTCCACAAATTGATATGATTCTTTAGGGTCTTAATGAAAAGTCTATAACATACTTTGGTTAAAATTTCTCAATGGTAGTACCTTCTTTACCCTGTAAAAATCAGCTCTGTTTCATCAAGCCATTTTTTAGTCCATGTTTTTTTTTTTCTCAGTGGTGATGAAGTTATTTGAACATTTTGACATCTATCATCCTTAATATTTGTTAAGTGGCCAGTCTTGGGATTTGTGGAAAACGTTCCTGGAAACCTTGGATCATGTCTGGTCTCTTGGAGATAACCAGGTACGGAGTGCTTTGAGAGTGCTTCCTCAGTCTGTCTCTGAAGATTTAAAGAAGTTCAGTCTGATGCTGTTTTCTGTCCAGTTTCGGTTTGTTGAGCGACATCAAGACGCTGAACCGCAGAGAGAGGGCTGAGATGAGGAGACGGGCCTTCCTTCTCCTCTACTACCTGCTCCGCTCCCCCTTCTACGACCGATACTCGGAGTCAGTGTCTCCTTTATTGCATCCATTGCATTACTGTAGTCTTCTCGTGTGAACCTCTGGTAGTGTTTTGCTCAAATCCTTGAGCTTAAAATAGTTCACCCGAAACTGAAAGTTTGCTAAACATTTACTTACTCTAAGGCCATCTGAGATGTGTTTCTTCATCCAAAGAGATTTGGAAAAATTAAGCGTTAAATCATTTGCTCACCAATGGATCCTCTGCAGTGAATGGGTGCCGTCAGAATGAGAGTCCAAACAGCTGATAAAAGCATCTCAATAATCCACATGAATTTTGATGTGAGAGGACAACATGGGATGGACTTTTTCACTGGAGGAAGCAGTATTATGGATTATGGACTCGTGTATGGCCAGAACGCCTTGATGGATTTATTACAATTGTTATTTGGTAGACTGGATTCTTGTGGATTATTGTAATGTTTTTATCAGTTGTTTAGACTCTCATTCTGACGGCATCCATTCACTGCAGATGATCCATTGGTGAGCAAGTGATGTAACGGTAAAGTTCTCCAAATCTCAACTCATCAAAGTTACAATCTGCACCTGCTAGACAATAAAATTTGTCAAATAAAATCTGCAACCAATCAGAACACCCTACCAACCACTTATCCCACTTGGCAGCATCACAGCTGGCATCGCACAGCTATATTTTCTGCAGAAAATATAAAAAAATGAGTTTTACAAATGATCCATTTAGATTTCACAGTGCACAACTTTACTGCATAATGGTGCTTTTTGTTCCCAGATCTAATGTCTCTTTTACACTCACAGGACAAAGATCCTCTTCCTTCTTCACTTCTTGGCAGATTATGTTCCCGGAGTCGGTTTGGTTGCACGTAAGTGCCGTATCCATCTTGCCCAACGGATGTTCAGTGCTGTCACACTAAAAGCTTTAAAAAAGCTCAGAGATATGTGCTGACTGGATTTCTTTTTCTGTCCTCTAAGGTCCACTGATGGAGTACTTGCCCATTTGGCAGAAGATCTACTTTTATAACTGGGGCTGACGTCAAAGTGAATATTTCACAGGTCAGCGCCGCCAAAATACTAGCAGAATGAGAGGAAGCCATTTAGAGGATGCGACAGCGACACTCGAGGACTCAAATCACGCCTGTGCCAGAACAAAACCACATTTGAGGAGTTTAGCAGTCAGGGAGTTACAGGCAAACTGCTGCCGTATGAGAATATATATCTGGATAATGATTCTCCGAATGCCGTTTTTGTTTATCTTTTAGCTTTCGTGATTTTATGCATCTGAGCCTTTTTCTGACACGTTTTTCTGTTGTCGAATGACTTTTGGCCAAACTTCAAGCTCTCCTATCTCATAATCTGTCCCTCAATACGAATGCCTTCCTTTTAATTTAGATGTTTATTTCCAAGGAGGACAGTTTTATTGAACACAATAATTGACTGGCTAAAATGAAGTCAATTAGACAGATGTTTGGTTTTTTTGTTTGTTCTGTTTTGTGCCATAGATGAGATGAAGCTGAATGTGATGCTTTTAATTGTAGCTACAATGGAATGATCCATCAAATATGTATTAAAGGTCCACTGTCGTTTCACAGGACTCCAATGAGAGTTTGTGTATGTAAACCAGCATTATGAGCGTGTTTTTTCACTGTGTGAAATCTCATTCGAGTCTTTGTTTTAAAACCCATCGCTATTGTGATTGAAAGACCTGAAGCAAAAATGAAAAGCATGACTGTTTTAAAATGCTGAAAGTGTGAAATTGGATAATTGCTTTTGTATATACCTCTATGCATTTAATAAATCTTTAAATAATAAGAGTCCTCATGCCTGAAGTGTTTCCCATCAGAGAGCGGAATTTATAATGCTGCTAAGAGCTGCTCGTACACATATGGGCCATAACCCAAGGTCTGATATCACAATGTTTTTGTTCGGCTTTTCAGATCAATGTTTGAATTAAACGAAAATGTGATGTATTTCCCTCTTGCTGTGCTGTATTGTATACTCTCATGAAAAAAAGCCCTGAACTACAGTATCAGCAATGCTGAAGATGATAAAATGCTTCCTAAAGGAAGGTGAAAAAAATGTCCTCATGGAGCTCCGAGTTAGGAACAGCCAAGCTATCTGTTATAAATCCCTGTGGGGTTAAAAGATATCTCTCTTGAATTGTGCCCCTAGATATTCACTAGCTCCCCATTGCAATCCATCACTTTTGCTCTTTTCATTTCATGCTGAGTTCATATATTTTACCTTAAGATTATTGCACATATCATAGTCATGCAATCAGTCTAACCACAATATAATGCAATTAGTTTAATAAATTCAAAAGGCTCTTCACCACTAGCAAATTACCTTCTGTGTTGGGAAGGGATCAATATCTAAATCAATTTAAAAACAATTAAACCTTTATAGAGTCCGTTAATCACGCCTAGCATTGATTTCCTGATAAAAATGCATTTGCTTTTGTGGTGTGCTTTAAATAATTTTATTGACAAATGAATACATGTAAAGTAACACATAGGCTTTGTCAGGTATATATTATATTTATAGATACATTGCTGAATGGGCCAAAAATATCTCAGAAATCTGTAATAGATTCCAAACTTTCAAATAAGGCTTTTGCACCATTCCTGTTGGGGCTGAACATTATATAAGATAAAGTTATTGAAGGCAAAGAGACACACAATGAATTATCTATCTATCTAGAAAATTAAATATGACAAGAAAATGGTTAAAAATTATTTTTGTTGAATTTAATTTCCAATTCTCATTTCACAAATGAGAAATTTGTTCTTTTTAATACAAGAAATGAAATAGAAATTATTTTAACTATTAAATTCTTACACTTTAAATGATCAACATACACATTATAAAGTTAACATTACTATTATTATTAAAAAAAAATAAACGTAATGTATGTTTGCATTATTATTTATACTTGGTGGTGGGTGTGTATGGAGGACCAAACCTGCATAAATTAAATATGAATAAATGAACGAATGAATAAATAAATATAATAATGAATAAATTTGATAATAGGAAAATAAATAAATGAATAAACGAAATAAATATGATTCACTTGTAATAAAATAAAATTTTCCCTCCTTAATTTATTTTCTGCTTTTAGACATTTATACATTTTTAAACATTTTCTTAACTTTTATTTTTTCACTAATTCTTTTTTAATGTATTTTTATTATTTATACATTTATTTTGAGATTTATTTATACATTTATGCATTCATTTTTTTTTTTAGAATGATTTATTCCCACATGTATTTATTTTTAGATTTATTTATTTAATTTATGCAGGTTTGGGCCTCCATAGTTGTGACGTTGAGTTGTTTGGTAAAGCAGCATGTAAAGCTGGAGTTATGGGCGGGGCCTGAGACATTAAACGTGTTTACTGTCTGTTACAGTACGTGCGTGCACGAGCTCTAATGTCACAGTAAGTACATTACATGCTTTTTTACTTTTCATATTATATTCAGGGTTTGAAACAAGAACAAGCTATTATGGTTTGGTAAATAAAGATGGAAATGTCTCTTTGAGTGCTTGCGTCGTCGTTGCGCTATTTCAAGTAACGTTAACTTTCGATCGACGTTAGCAGGGCAAAACTTTTTTAGTTTTTAGTGTAGATTTGTTATCATTTTTATAGTTTAGTACACATATCTGCAGTGCTAAAACGAGTTCTCCGAGTCTAAATCAGTTGTTGAAATCAGTTCCTCCTCAGACATGTTTTAACAAGTTTATATTTTGTGTTTCTTCTATAGCCTCATTTAGTGGAATCTGATTATTTGTGTGGTAATATTTCAACTTTCCCCTGATAGAGACATGAAACCGGGAAAGTGTGGTTTTGCGGTGGGTCATTGTGTGGTTTCCGCTTATTATTCGCCTCATCCTGCGTCTGTCATGACAGCACACACACTTCATGCTGAGACTTACACATAAACCAACACAAACCACACTGGGAAGCCTGGATCTAAGGCATTATAATGCTTTATACTTATGGTAACCACAGGCATGCACGACACATTATGATACATTATATACATGTATATATTCACTGTATGACTATATGCACACTAATATATTGATTTAGTATAGTGCATTAAAACACATCATTACATTATCTACAGGTGCAATCATGAATAAGTTTACTGTCATCATACACAATAATTGACTTCTGTATTTTGTACCCGAATGTACTTTTGTACATTATAAGGCTGTTACAGTTATTACATTGTATATGTATTGCACAGTATATGAATTGCAATGTGTATGTGTACAAGCTTCACAGAAAATGTTTGCATGCTTTCCTTCCATCTGGTAGTATAACATCACAGTCTAACCATGAAGAAAATGCAGTTACATTTTATTTTAAGGTGTCTTTGTAACAGTGTAATTACAAAAATAAATTCTAAACATTATTAATTAAAAACTTGTAGGGTTTGGGTTTAGGGTTGGTTTCTTATAAATATGAAATTTACTGTTATTAATATAGTAAATATACCCTACCTGTCAAAAGTTAAGATTTTTCAATAATAATAATTAGCCTAATATTTTTTTATGTTTTTGAAATAAATCTATTATACACACCAAGGATGTATTTATTTGATTAGAAAAAGAGGAATTTTCAGCAGCCATTAGTCCAGTCTTGAATGTCACACAGTTCTTTATTAATCAATCCAAAACATTAAAATAGAAAAGGTTATTTTAAATGGTAATATTTCTTATTATTGTGGTTTTGATTAAATAAATTCAGCCTTGAGCAAACGACTTCTTGCAAAACCTGAAAAGCTAGCAACTAGCTGAAATAAATGTTCATGTTTTATTATATTTAATTTGTTTCAGTTAAAGTTTAGTTTAACGATAACCTTGAACATTAGGGGCTGCTGTCAGACTGTGTCTCGTGTTTCCCCTCCTCTTGTGTCCATATTTGGTCTTCCTGTTCCTGTCCTCGTTCCCTGTAATCATTAGTTCATTAGTCCCAAGCCCTGTGTTTAATTACTCCGCACCTGTTTCTGTTCTTCCTCCTTGATTTCCCAGTGTTCTTAAGCCCTGTGTCTCCCTGTCTCCCATGTCCTGTATTGTTCGTCATTTCCCTAGCTCCACGTTCCGTGTGCTGGATTTCAATAAACATTGTTGTTGGAATATCTCCGTGTCTCCTCGCTCCTTGCTCCGAGAACAGCGTGACAGAATACAGGACCGAAACAGCAGTAAGCGGCGCTTCTCACCCCCCGTTTTGTTTTCCGTTTTTTTAACAGTTTTTTGTTTGTTCCTGCCTTTTTTTCCCTCCGCAGCGATGGAGTTCGCCGCCCGCCTCCGCGCCCTGATACTCTTAGATCTGCCGTTCGTGGAGTATGCCGGGGAGTTCTGCGGGCTCGCCAAGAGTGCGGATCTACACGACGCGGCCATCCTCCATCTGTTCCGGCTCGGGGCCTGTTTCCACTGCCCCATCGACCTCCCAGACACCACTGGATTGACCTGTAGAGAAGGAATATACCTGGGAGACGTCCGGGCCCGAGCCAGAGCCACCCCGTCCGCGACTCTCCCGAGCCCGCCGCCGTTCGCGGCTCCCACGAGCCTATCGGCAGAAGATATGACAAGCCTACCTGCCGAAGATAAGGCAAGCCCGCCGCCCAAAAATATGGGAAGCCCACCTGCCGAAGATAAGGCAAGCCCGCCATACGAGAATGTGGCAAACCCGCCAGAGATGGACAGGTGTCCTCCAGTGCCTGCTCCTCGCAGGTGCCCTCCTGCGTCTCCGCTGGTCCCGTCCAGCTCTCCTGCATCTCTGCTGGTTCCGTCCAGCTCCGCGCTCCGCGCCCTGTTTAATTAATCCGCACCTGTTTCTGTTCTTCCTCGTTGATTTCCCAGTGTTCTTAAGCCCTGTGTCTCCCTGTCTCCCATGTCCTGTATTGTTTGTCAATTCCCCAAGCTCCTCGTTCTGTGTGTTGGGTTTAAATAAACCTTGTTATTGGAATCTCCGTGTCTCTTCGCTCCTTGCCTTTTTGTTTTGTTTTTTTCTATTTTATGTTTTATTAAAAATTATATTATCAGGATTACAATTTAAATTAAATGGGACCATCTGTACAAAGGAGTTCACATAATCAATTTTATTAGTGATCTTGATTCATTTATAATCTGAATTAATAATTCATAATCTGTTCTATTTTTCACATCTTTCTCCCAAATTTTGTTCTAAATCCTTTATGCCAATTTCCATTTAATAAAAATAAAAATCTCAATGTGGTTTCAGACATTTGGACCTCTCTATATATGGTAAATAGAAAGTTGACCCAAAAAATATGGCAGTCTCAGAAACGCAATTTGTTCTTTCTAGATGAACAGGAAATTGACTTGCACTTGTGTTTTCTCTCTCTCTCTCTCACAGAAGATAGAAAATGAGTGAGGATGTATATGAGGTCCCTGAGGGGACGGAGTATCGTTATCTAGTGCAGGACGAAGAAGAGGAACAGATACAGTATGTCCGTCGCCACTATGTCAGTCCATTCTTGGTGGTGTCACGCAAGTGCATGTTCCTCATCGGCTGCGGCGTGATCGCTCTCCTCTCTCTCGCGGGATACCTGGCTTATGTGGCCGAGACTCCGCCTCCAGAGGTGGCAGAGGTGGAGACCGATTGCGGTTGGCTGCGTGGGAGCTGGACAGGCGGAGCTTACTCTTTCAAAGGCATCCCGTACGCTGTGCCACCGGTGGGTGAGCGTCGCTGGCGACCCCCCACGAACCTAGTGGAGGCGGGACAGTGTTGGCAGGGCGTGTACGACGCTACTCGATTCCGTAGCATCTGTGCGCAGGTGCAGCCCCTCCGAAAAGACGGGAAGATCATGGGACAGGAGGACTGTCTGCATCTCAGCGTGTGGACACCGAGTCTAAAGCCAGCCAAACCCCTGCCTGTCATGGTGTGGATCCACGGAGGGTACCTCCAAATGCTGAGTGGCCAGGAGAGAGGATACTCGCCCACTGAAGAGCTGGCGGCCCGCACGCAGACGGTGTACGTCAGTCTGAATTACAGGCTCAATGCTTTCGGCTTCATGGCTCTGGAGGTGCTCAGGGAAGGCTCTCCCATCAACTCCTCAGGTAAGGCCTGTCCAGTTCACTCAGGACTGCTGTCCATCTCGTTAGTGCTCAGCTTGTCATTACAGCATAGTGAAATTGATCAAATGTCATGGCATAAATGTTCTGAATAGTAGTTCACTTACTGGTGTCTTTCTGTTTGCTGTCAAAGGGAATTATGGCTTCATGGACCAGATCCAAGCACTTCAGTGGGTCCAGAGAAATATCCATAGCTTCGGTGGTGATGCTGGAAGGGTTACCATATTTGGTCAAAGCTCAGGTACAACATATAATAACACCGAAAAGTATTTGGACACTTGAAATGTCTAATGGTCATTGCATAAGTTAGGGTTTTTCAAACTTTTTCATGCCAAGGACCACCAAAATATAAGTTTACTATCCTTTTAGAGAATGTGAATTCATAAGGACAGCATGTTTGTAAAATTGTAGTAAGTAAGATAAGTTTGTAACTTTATTTTATTACTTCTTTATGCTGTCTATTTTAACATTTTATATTTTTACTTTAAAATATATGGAAAATATTTACTTTCTAATAAGCTAGACGTTTCACATTACTTTCTAATAAAACAGTACGTATTGTTTTCCAGCCACTTGTACAATTAATGTGTAAACCTTTAAAATGAAAGCTAAATTAGTTTTCATTTCTAACTGGTAAAAGTTCTGTCAATAGAATACAACAAAATAATTATGATCTGGTGATGAGGGTTGGTGATACGCCCAAAATCTCGTATCACAATATGAGCACTTTTATTTCACAATAATGATTTATATCACAATATGGTTATTTTTGCTAGAATTCTTTTTTTAACTGACACCAATTTCGATATTACAGCAAAAATTAATACTATCCATAAATAATCTAAGTAAAAAGTTCTCAAGCTTACTGAATGCAAGTATACAAGTCAGTTTGGGGAAGTCGTGGCCTAATGGTTAGAGAGTCGGACTCGTAATCGAAAGGTTACGGGTTCGAGTCCCCGGCCGGCAGGGATTGTAGCTGGGGGGAGTGAATGTCCAGCGCTCTCTCCACCCTCAATACCACGACTGAGGTGCCCTTGAGCAAGGCACCGAACCCCCAACTGCTCCCCGGGCGCCGCAGCATGGCTGCCCACTGCTCCGGGTGTGTGTGTGTGTGTGTGTGTGTGTGCATTTGTTCACTACTCACTGCTGTGTGTGTGCACTTGGATGGGTTAAACGCAGAGCACCAATTTCGAGTATGGGTCACCATACTTGACAATACGTCACGACTTTACTTTAGTAACAAGCAACAGAACAAATGCATACAATAGAACAAAGATTCAAATGAAATAAACTGTGCCCTCCAAGCTGCGCGTGTGAAAAAATATGTCGGACAGATGCAAAAATGAGTTGGAAAAGCCATTTGATTGAATTTTACTCTGCGTTCCAATGTTCATACTATCCATCCTACATGGTATGGAAGATTAGAATGAGTGTCTCCCAAAGCATAGCAAGAGTATGTCATTGGAAAGAGACATTTAAGCCTTTGTGAATGTTCACAGTTCTAATAGCTTTAAAGCTTGAAAGTATGTGTAATGTTTTTAATTAAATCCTTTTTCATTCTATTTCACCCTTTTGGACCACCTATATGCAAAACTTGTCAAGCACATTTGTAAGATTTAAAATAAAGAGATGACTCTTAACTGTATCATTTTTATCAAAATATAAAAATAACCTGTTTATCTAATAATGTTTTTTCTGAAATTTTAATCCCACTTAGCATTTCAAATATAGTGGTTTTCATCAACATCACTCCAAAAGAATTTAACATAAATGAAGTGTATAGTTTTAATGTATATTTCACTAACTTTGTTGTTGACACAGTATTTTTTATTATAGGTCCATATCACTTTCCAGTTAATATTCTCAAAATGGTTACTCCAATAGTGTTTACTATGAAAAAATGAAGGACAATGAATCAAAAGTCTAAAAACCTATTTTTGCATTATTGCAATTTTTTATACCAACACCACTGAGATATTTTATTAGCATAGCGCTCTTATCTGATGAGACCAGCTTAACAGTGTTTTTTTTTTTACAATATGTATTTTTTAACAAAAAAAAAGGGAAAAGTCCCAAAAGTTCTCATTGATGGAAGTCAGACAACATAATGTTTTGCAAATTATTTTTATACTACAAAAAAATATATTACAGTATTAATGTAATGTAAGATATTCAAGTATTATTAGCTCTATTATTGATTTTGCCAGCCCTTCACAGGTTAGCAAAAAAAGTGTAGTAGTATTGATAATTCACTGATTTATTTTGAATATAATATATTTGTTTCCAATTTTTAACAGTTGAAACCCGTTGTCAGACTTTGTCTCTCTGTGTCTCGTGATTCCCCTCCTCTCATGCCCAGATTTGGTCTTCCTGTTCCTGTCCTCGTTCCATGTAGTTATCAGTTCATTAGTTCCAGGTGTGTTGTTAATTATCTAGTTTAGTCTGTCCTTTATTAGCCCTGTGTTTACCCGCCTCTGTGTCCGGTCTAATTGTCATTCAGTGTTTGTCTTACCTGTGCTCCACGGTTCCTGAAGTTGGTCATTAAAAGACATGCTTTTGTGAAGAGCTCCTTGTCTCCTCGTTCCCTTCCTCCGACGAATCGTGACACCCGTGAACCCAAGAAACCCATGAACATTGAGAGGAGGTGTAAAATATGAACTAGCAGAAGCTCAATAAATGGCTAATCTGATTTTTTCAGTTACAATTCAGTATATAGTATAGAATATACAGTATGTATACTCTATATACATACAGTGCCCTCCAAAAGTATTGGAACAGTAAAGACAAAATTGCTCTGTTGGCTGTGGAGTCAAGACATTTACAAATATGACTAAAATTTTAATATGAGACAAAACTACAGAATGTCACATTTTATTATTGGGTGATTCAACACATAGATGTTTTACCAGCTAGGAAGTTCAGCACTTTTAGAGTTTCATCCCTCTATCTGATGTGAGCATAAGTATTGGAGCAGTTGCCTCACAGGTCTTTCTAAGTGATCAGCTGTGTCCTGTTGCATTAATTCTTCAGATATTAAAAGCAGGGAATGTGTCGTATCAGTTATATCCATTACTTCTGTATTCTGAATCTTGCATTCGATGATGACCCACTCAAACCAGGATGAAGATGAGGGAGCTGACTTTGAGAGAAAAGCAAGCAATTTGGATGCTAAAAGAAAAGAGGAAGTCGATTAGAGCTCTAGCAAAAACAAAGGGCATGGAGAAATCAAGAGTTTGGAAACCACCAGCGACCAACAACAACCTGAGCCTATACTCTTATTATTCTTATTAATATTTAAAAATATTTTAAATATTTTAAAATATTACTGTTATTGCTGAGAAAACAACAGTAGTTGATGACAGAGAAATGTCAAAAAAGCTGTGAAAATGAGCAATGAAGCAAATAGTGGAGAATAAACAAAGCACTACCTATCAACCGAAAGGTTAATTTGCAGTGTTTTATACACCCCTATCTGCAAACATTTGCTAAACATGTTTTATAATCACATATGCCATAAATCAACACCAAAACTCTAGTTGCTGTGCTTCTGCTATGCTTTAACCTGTTTATATGGCCAGCAAAATGAATTTGCACTGCTAATGTTTGTCTGAAACCTTCCCTTGTGATATATATATAATATAATTTATATAATTAAAAAAAGAGTACATATTATGGAAATAATATACTTAAATATATTTATAATATAACATATTATATTTATGTAAGTTTGAGCTGTCTAAGAATATATGTAAGTGTGAACTGAATGTGAGGTTTTTAGACACGTTATTAACAAATGAAAAATGTATTATAGGTTAAATTTATATTAAATGCAATTGAACTTAAGAGTACTATTTTTGACCCATTTAAGTAGGGCTTAAGTACATCTTTATATGTTATTTCATAATTACATCTATTGTTTTTGAAATATGGTTAAATTGCACTGCTGAATGTACTGACACGCATTTATGGTAAACATAAATTATACTTTATTATTTATTATAATACTTTAATGTAATTTGTTCTGAAACTTGTATGTCGTGTATTTAAAGTGCCCCTATTATGGGTAATGAAAGGTTCATATTTTGGTTTTGGGAGTCCCCTACAACAGGTTGACATGCATGCAAGGTCAAAAAACACTTAATTTTTTACAAACCCATCCTTTTGCATGACGCTAATCTGCGGTGATTGGTCTCATTTTCATTTAATCTCGCCTGTAATGCCTGATAAAGCAGTGTTTGTGAGCGCAGTGCTGTTTTATGTACACCGTTACCGGGGAAACCGCTATTTTTAACGCCCCAGAAGCAGCACCTAGTAGCAAATAATGAATTAGCATTTTTGTTCAGACCAATGCGAAAAGACCAACAAGTGGGCAGGAAATATGCAAATGTTTCATGTTTGGGATTCGTTTTAAAAACGACTCGTTTCAATGATTCATAGTCGACTCTTTCTTTTGAGAGTCAATAACTTTATACACAGTGCACTTTCAGATTTAAAACTTTGCAGGATGTTTTCATTCACTTAGAGCTGTTACACACTGCATGAAAGGTCATTTTCAAAAATCCATTATAGGGACGCTTATTTGTCCTTGTTACATGTACTTACAATTTGAATAACAATAAATGATGCGTAATGACATGCAAGTAACACTAAACCAAACCCTAATCCTAACCACTAACCTTAGTAATGTAGTTAATTAATATTACTCAGTACCTAAAAGTATAATAACACTGTAACAAGGACACCGTAATGTGTAACCAAAGATTTTTAAACATAATGATTTAAAAAATAAAACTTTTAATTTGACATTATTACAAAGTGCACTTTTTAAAAGTGTACTTAAATGTGTTTAGAAACATGGTCATGAAAGTGTACACTCTTTAAGTACACTTAAGCCTTGTTCAGACTGTCAGTCCAAATCTGATTGTTGTGCATATATGCGATTGGAATCCAATCATATTTCACAAGTGTGAGTTGCAAAAAAAAAAACAACACATGAAAACCTATTCAAATCGCATTTCTGAAAATCTGTTTCAGTCAGTCTGTCCGCTCAGATCGGATTTTGCTTAAAGGGGTCATATGATGCTTTTTTAAAGATACAAAATTTATAAGGAATTGATCAGGTCGTTTTCCAATTAATATCAGAGATTTGTGCATTCCAATAGAATTTCCCTCTAGGGGAGATTTTATGTTTTGATTGCAAAATTTGTCTAATATGTTTCTTATTACAAGACGAAGAAAATATTTCAATACCATCAACTTTTAATTCTGGAAATATCCTTTCATTGCTTCCAAAAGAGAGGTGATTATTTATTAGTTGTATCAACCCATTTGGAATAGCTTTAACCACTCATTGAAATTCTTTAAATGGGATGGGAAAATTGTAAACATTCATAAAGTCTTCATAAGACAGAATGTTTCCACTCTCATAGAACATATCTTTAACAAAATATATATTCCTTTCAAACCACCTGTGCAAAAATAACGATTTATTCCTAGAAGTAATGAGACAATTGTTCCATAAAAGCATTTTATGTGGAGAAAAGTTGTAATGGAAACAAATTTTCCAAGCCAATAATACTTGCTGATAATTTAATCGGTAACTTTCCTGGAAGAAAATTACATTTCAGAAGAAAAGATAACCCTCCAAGTTTTTGAAAGATACATTGTGGAATAAAGAACCACATAGAATTATAATATTTTAGACAATTTCTTAACCATTTAAGTTTAAAAGTATTATTAATGTCAAAAAAGTCTATCATCACCTTCTACTCTTTTGCCTGATATAATGTCCTTTTTTAACTGGTAAGGTTTTCCATATAAAGTCTAAGAAGGATTTATTGATATCCTTGGAAATTTCATCATTCACATACATGGAAAGAGCAGGGTAAACAAATCTAGAAAGGCCTTGGACAGTAACACTCTCCCAATAGCAAAGTCAGAATTACCTCCTCTCGTCTTCCACATCGTGATGTAGACATGTGGGGGCGTGTTTGAATGAGGGGGGGTGTGGCAGAGTCATATAACTTTGATAAAGAATATCTCTTTGGTTTTGAGACTTTAGTTTATCTTATCCATCAGCTTGTGACACTCCAAAGAGAAAGGAAAACTTGAAATCGCATCATATATGTCAGTTACTCATGCCACGTGAAATGCAAACATGTCATACATTGTTTGTAGAAAGCATGCTAGAAAATCAAGTGGAAAATGACAATATAGAGCTGGTCTTGCACCTCTTTGAGTTTTGAGACCAGCGGAGGTGGCAGCACAGAAGACGTTATATAATCCAGCACGATGGCAACATGTTGTAAGACAACATCTGTATTGCATTTAGTGTAGGCATACCAATGCAACGTCGTTGAGTAAAACGAAAGAGCGCCACGGTACACACAAATCCAGAAGTAAAACATTTAAATCAGATTCCAGTCGGATACACAAATAATCATATTTGGGCTGACAGTCTGAACAAGACTTTAGGTGGCCTTTATTTCATTAATATCATAATATATTGTCTTCATGTACTACAAGTGCCATTCAATATAATTAAGCACACTTCTTTTCCACAAGGGTTAGTCTTATTAGTGTGTATGAAGTATTTCTCTCCCTGTGTGATCATAAGGAGGAACTTCGGTTTGGACTTTGATGATGTCTCCACTAGCCAAAGGACTCTTTCATCGCGCAATTGACATGAGCGGCTCGTATGTGTATAATGCTTCCCTGGAGTCAGCAGAAAAAGACAACTTAAAATTCCTGAGGAGAACTGGCTGCAAGAACGCCATCTGCCTGAGAGGACTACACATCGCTCAAGTCCTTCAGGTGAGAAATTTATGGCTGAGTTTGTAACCTTCCACAGCAAGGCAGCAGCAGAGTCATGGCTGACTAACAACAGCCTCAACCTATTGGCCCCTTCGTCCGTAAACTCTCTTTAATAAATCATCAAACCTCAACCGGCTGCCAGATCTCGCCGAACGCTCAATGAATTCCCAATGAAAATCTGCCAATGAGGTTTAATTTCTCTAAATGGTAGTAATATATCAGAAATGGGTCTGTGGTTGAATTAATGTGTGTGATTTGTATCTGACTCAGGCAATCCCGTGGCAGCAGTACCCAGCATGGGCAGCTGATGAATTAACCAATCTTCCAGTCAAAGGAGTTTTTCTTGGTCCAGTTGCAGTAATTGACAACTATGTTCTCAAAGCTCCTCCTTTCGAGACCTGGGAGAAGGGTGGAGACGGAACCTATAACGACGTCCCGTTTGTGGTTGGAACAACTGAACAGGAGGGTGATTTTAGGTAATCTGCTTTGTTCGTTTTTCAGCTATTGGTTGTAAAATGAAAAAACTGTCAGGATTGTGCTCCATTCAGAATTGAATTAGGAATGCCTTTGAAGTTCATGAATTTGAATTGGCTTGCAGGATGCAGAGTTATAATTTGCAATGAATGAAATTCAAATAAATATACTTTTCAAAAATATTATAATATATTATTTGTAGAAACATAGATATTTATAATCATTGTTTGAAATGCCACCTATATAAATGTGCATTTAATAATTGTAATTATTTAATATTAACGTATTTCATACATTTTTTTTTGTTTGTTTTTGATTAATATATAGAACCCAAAATGTTGTAATATACAATATATATATATATATATACAGGGCTGTACACATATCACTGGTGCTACAGAGGCTGAAACTTTTGTAGCACAGACCAAACAGCTGCCGCACAATTTAGGGGTGGCCGATATGGTTAGAGAGTTGGACTTGCAACTTAAAGGTTGCGGGTTCGAGTCTCGGGCCGGCAGGGATTGTAGGTGGCGGGAGTGAATGTCCAGCGCTCTCTCCACCCTCAATACCACGACTGAGGTGCCCTTGAGCAAGGCACCGAACCCCCAACTGCTCCCCGGGTGCCGCAGCATTGGCTGCCCACTGCTCTGTGTGTGCGTGTGCGTGTGTGTGTGTGTGTGTGTACTTTGGATGGGTTAAATGCAGAGCACAAATTGAGTATGGGTAACCATACTTGGCCTCATATCACTTTCAATAGTGAGTGATTTTTCTCTGTTTTGTTGTTTCATTCACATTAAAAGAATAGTTCACACAAATATTAAATTCTGTCATAGTGTTTTATTTTTATACCATCATTTACTCAGTCTCAAGTTGTTTCAAACCTGAATTAGTTTCTCTCTTCTGTTGAATGTAAGTTATTTTGAAGAATGTGCTTAACCAAACAGTTGCTGGTCCCCAGTGACTTCCATAGTTTTCAGTGTGGACCAGCAACTGTTTGGTTAACCACATTCTTCAAAATATCTTCTTTTGTGTTCAGCACAAGAAAAATGAATACAGGTTTGGGACAACGTGACACTGAGTAAATAGCCTAATGACAGAAATTATATTTTTGATTGAACTATTCCTTTAATGACAAAAGCAAAAAAAGGCCTCTAACACAAGCTTGCTCTATTCTTTTTCTATTTTCTTTTTATTATATAATAAAAAAAACCTTGCTACATGTACTGCATTAGGCTAACTGATACTTGTTATAGCACTTGCGTATCATTGCTCTTTTGTTGATTTTGATGGCTTCCATTGTCCTCATTTGTAAGTCTCTTTGGATAAAAGCATCTGCTAAATGACTAAATGTTAATGTAATGACAAGCAGCAGTATATGTTTAGTTCTGTAGCTGCACGCATCCGTTTCTCTCTCAACGGTTTACTTTAATTTTAGACATAACTGTGTTTATATGTAAACCTTGTGTGTTTCTGACAATATTAGACGTGAAATGAATCAGGCCCAAAACAGTAATCAGGCGCTGTTTGACAGGCTCGTAGTGCGCACGCTTCATGTGTATCAGAAAAAGGGCATGTCAGAACAGCACATGAATTAATTCAAGGCTTTAAAGCAGATCCAAATAATGCACTTTTGTGATTGTGAAGAAGTGCAGTGTCCCGTGAAAGTAACTCTGAGTTAACACTGAAGTGAATGCATGTGGCGTTGTACAGTATATTGATTCGGTGGCGCGCAGAACTGCAACTGATGGAATGTGTTCTGTAGCACGATACTACGATATTTCTTCAAAAGCAGATCGTGGAGACATTTTTATCATCCACAATCAAAAATCATCTTATCGCACACCCCTAACTACCAAGTATAATCAATCTCACACACAAAGATGCACAACCAAATCACTTCACACTATTAAGCAGCTGTATTATGAATATGCAAAACTGTATCGCACGCGTGCTACGGTGGTAAATTTATTCATCGCACAGACCAATTTTTTCATAGCACGTGCAACATATATGTCTTTATATATAGTAAGTGTAATTCAAATCTAATATAATAATTAGATTTCATTAATACATTAAGACACTGCATCTGTTATTCTACAGGGAATAAATAAACATGATTAACCAATTTATGTATAAGCAATTCAGTTCATTCCTCTTCATGTCATTTCTATTCAAATTAATTTTAGGAAGCCAATTCATTACGCTGTGATTTTGCCCAACCCTGGAAATTACATGAACTTGACATGTATGTCTTTTTACTTTAGTCCTCCATATGAAAACATCTCAACATGGACTTGGGGAGACTATCGGTGGATTGTGACAAGTAAGTCAAATCATAACAGGCATTTTAAAAAGTGAATGAATTAATATCTATATAAGTGGACATGTTTTTCCTCACCACGTCTCTGTTGATCGTTCACTCAGACAAACTGACCCCTTTCGGAGAGGCCCTGACCAATCAGGCGCTCAGGCTGTACAATAGCTCAGCCCCGTGCCCGACCTCTGACCGGTGCCCAGAGAGGCTCTTCACCACCATGGTCTCTGACATGAGGGCCACCTGCCCCAGGAACGACCTGGCTAAGAGAGCTGCAGGTTCAAATAAATTTTTCATTGCACAATTCACAATTAAAGGCAATTGAGCTTTATCAGCACTCTGAATATTTTATCGTTTGTGAGTTCCAATAAATATTTCATGGTAAGTGGCTGTATAATAAGCAGGATAATGAACAGTGAACTCATCGTTATCTCAAAATAAACCCATTCAGGAGGATACAAGCCCGCTCTGCTATTGACATTATGCTACATTATGCTCACATTCATAGTCAGTTTTTTCAATCTAAATCTTTGCATTGATGTCTCATGTATTCCAGGAGCCTTAAAGAGCCCAGTGTACCGTTATCTGGTGACTTACACTCCATCAAAACAGGCAAACGCCTCCAGCTGGCTTTCCTTCCCCAGTCGCTTTGCCTTTCATCTTCTAGACAGCCTGGCCTTCTTCAGGGGTCTTGAAATGGTGCTGGGGACCCTGTCACCGGCTGATATCAACTTCCAGGAAATGATCACCAAGTATTTTGTACATTTTGCCAAAGAAGGTAATGTGAGCAATAATATTTCATAGAATCAATGTCTTTATACTGTATTTTGATCAAATAAATGCAACTCTTGTGAGCATAAGAGAAATCTTTTTTTAATTTACTGACCCCAGACTATTATCTATTATGCAACATTGTTTTCATCAATGAAAATAAATTGAACAAGAGTGCCATACCAGGGTTCTGCAATTTAAAAAATCCTACATTTTTCATTGATATAATATAAACATTTTAAGAAAGCCCTCCCATGAGCTCTGACGTTTTTAATGAAACACTTCTGTTAAGCCACAATCTGTGAAAAATCCAATATGCTTATTATACTTTTATTATAACGACCTGTAGTTAAATGTTTTATAACATACTGTTGTTTCTGATTCATTTGTCATTCGTAATGCATCATGGGACGACTAGCAACACACCACGATGCCACTGCCAAGACCAGGAATGTTGGATCAGATCCCAATAGAAGATTTTGTCTGATATCCAAAACTAGTCAACAGCTGGTTTTCTTATATAGTTAAAGGGATAGTTCACCCCAAAATGAAAATTACCGCACAATTTACTTACCCTCAAGCCATCTTAGGTGTATATGACTTACTTCTTTCAGACAAATCCAATCGGAGTTATATTAAAAAATGTCCTGGGTCTTCCAATTAAGCTTTATAATGGCACTGAATGGTGGTTGAGATTTTGAAGTCCAAAAAAGCGCATCCATCCATCATTAAAAGTGCTCCACATGGTTAAAGGGGGTTAATACTTCTTGTAGTGCTGGGCGATAAAACCATAACAATAATTTTTGAAATACAATTTTATAAAATGTAGCGTTAATGAGAGTTTGATGAAAGTTCAATATAATTTGTATGTACCAAAAGCATCTGAACTGCGCCACATGGAGCATTTATCCGCTCGGCTCAAAGTTCAAACGGCAGCGCAGCGTGAGCTCACTAAAGCAGATGCGTTTACTCGCTAATAAGTCTTGGTTACATGACCGCAGTGCTGTGAGATTCAATGTGAAGCTCTTGAATTCAGTGGATTGGTGATTTAAACTAGTTTAAATCCAGATGAAACAGCACTGACAAACACGAGAAACACTGCGCAACAGCACAGTCCTAAGCTGGTTGAAATTGTATGTGATCAGTGTGATCAAATCTTGCCTCTAACGTTCCAAAACTCTTCATAACCTCACAGGTAGGATGCCAGAGGAGTGGCCGGAGTTCCCCTCACGTGTCGCCCTGCTGGACAAGAATATTTCTTTCGTAACAAGCTACTCTCGCGAGAGGTGTGACCTGTGGCAGGAGAACGGCTTCTACTCATACGCCTGGATCAACTGAGACACCACCATCATCATCATCTGAGTGTATGACACCAGCAAAGCTTTAGTGTGAGATTATACAGTACTGACTTTGCAGAGCCTGGAGTGTATTTTGCATAGTTATTTGCACCAACAGGAAAATAGGTGGGTTTCCATAGGAAAGGAAAATCAGTGAGATCTCTTCAATGTCTCAGTGGTTTTTTTCTAGATAGCAATGAGATTAAATCAAGCTCAAATGAAGACTCTGATCTTTCTAATGGGGAAAGTATATAAAGACCAAATTGTTTGATCTATCTATCTATCGATCGTTCTATCTATCGTTCTATCTATCGTTCTATCTTTTGTTCTGTCATTCTTTCCATCTCTCATTCTTTCATTTTATCTGTCAGTCTTCGATCATTCTTTGGTTCTATCATATCAGCTGAGCTGTGAACGAGCAACTTTTGCGTTTAATTTAACTTTTACAAGCTGAGAAGGGAACTGAATTTATTCAGTGAGTCTGAATGTGCATTTGAACGAGTGATTTTTAAGCCATAAATCCCCATTATTCAGGTTTTTGTCTTGTTTGTTTGTTACACTAATCGACTCCATTCATATATTTACCGATTATAGCCAATCTGCTGTTTTTAAACCTGTTATTCTTTGATTGTGTGACTAAGCAAATCCAAAGCTTTGACATGGATGAGAAGCCAGGGACACAATGAGGGCCTACAAAGGGATAATGTGGCTCTCTGATCCCCCTCTTTTAATTTAACTGCTGTGCAAATAAGACTGACTTACACTTACATTGATCTTTTGTTTGTATGTAGATGCCGTAGATCCTCACTATCGATGCAATAACAGAAGGTGACATTTACGTGTGATTTTGTATCTGTGATCAAAGGGTGTTTTACCACTCCTGAACAGACTTTAGAATCAAGGCCTTCGGAATCAGGAACATCGTAACGCCTGGAGTGCTATCAAACTAAATCTGAACCAGGAACAGTTGTGTTTTATAAAACAGCCCCATTTCCATTGCAGGGCTGAATGATTGGAGAGGTCAGAGGCCGGTCTGCCCCCGTGCAACAGGATGAAAGACATCCGTTGAATAAGAGCACACGAAAGCCCTGACCCAAATACAGACTCCTTTTTAATCCTGTAAAGCCTGACATATTAAATAATAGTGCAATTTATTTTTTTTTAATTCGAACTGTTTACTTAATCTTTAGTAAAAAACTTGTGTATTTTTTTTTAAGAGTATCATATTTGATACATCAGGCTATTATGGCTCATATAATATGACACATGAAAACATGGAGCTCATACTCAAAAAAAATAAAAGTTTTATTCAGAGGCTCAAACTGAGCACAAATATGACGCCTGAAAGTACTGGTGTAGTTTCTAATATTTATATGGCCAAAAAGTCAACATTTTGATAGCTGATGTTAATCAAAGTGATCTTTATAACAGTATAACATGACTTATGTTACATAACTCTATGTTTCATATCATAATATGTCCTAGTAAGCTTATATTTAAATTCTTAGTTTTATGATCAACACTCTAGTTTTAACTTCTATGTTGATTGAGAGATGAACAAATAAACGTCAGCCAGGCCAATTTCTGATTTCATTTTTTATCAGGGTTAGTGTCAATACTTACTGTGTGTGCATTAATTATTCCATTACCACTCTTGTTTGTTTTGCACTTTATCTGTAATCCTTCTGTCATAATATGATTGTATTGAATCAAAGTCTTAAACAGCTGTTGTGGGGATTTCAATCTTTATTCACACAGATTCTTCTCAACAGGCTACAATAAATAGCTTTTATTCCAGACGGTTGTTGGATTGTTGTTCTTTATTTTCAAATTTAGCATTGGATACAAACGAACAGGCAGACAAATACCATTCGCCAGCTCCCGGTCTGGCATAAACCCAAAAGAAAAGGAAAGGAAGGCTGTAATGCATGTACTAGGAAACAGTATTGCACATGCAGATTACCAGAAAACAGATGATAGTGGGTGAACTTTAAATGAAAAACTATTTTGTCAGCTGTCATTTTAGCATCTAAACTGAGGGCGTCTCGTTATATTGCCGTTGATTAAATCACATCGCTGTAAACCTCCTCAGCCCGCTTGGTTTCTTGAGTACTTTCTTTGTAAATAGGAGTGAATGCTGGAAATCAGATACAGCACCAGTGTCTTCGGGTTATGCTGGCATGCAAAACAAACAGGGTTCAGTTTAAAATCATTGTTCTGGACAACTCAAGCTCCAGGGATCACTCACACATCCGCATCCACAAAAAGCCTCAAGAACTCGTCCTTGACATGCCAGGACATATTGCACGATATTACTGTTATTTAATCACTTACTCAAACTTTGTCATAATGTAAAATCATGATAATACATCAAAATCTAATAGATTGCATTTAGGAAATGGGCTCAAAATATTCCAAATGTATAAATATACCATATGGGTTGCCTTGTTCACCGAATGAACCGAGGTCTTCGGATACCGTTAAAATACAAAAAGAAAGCCATGAGAACATATTAGCGCTCTAAGTTTAGTTATACATTTAATTCCAGACAGAATACTTTTCAAATTCATACCTATTTGAAATCAAAGACCAGTACATGGCATAGAAAACAGGACTGTTAGTTCGAACAGAAAGCACTGCGATTCTGAAAACAAACTTTACACTCTTCCCAATGCTCCTGAAAATAAAATGCTGTCAGCAAGTGTCTACAGTGGTCTGGGGAGAGATTGGGAGCTCCTGGGTCTTGGTCTCTCTCTCTCTCTCGCTCCCTCTCTCTCAGATGTGTGTTTATGTAAGAAAGACAGACCAGAGCCAATCAGCAGCGAGGAGCGTCCTGTACTTCAACTTCCATTTCATTCAAATGCAGTCCTTTCAGTAAGATCCATAGCGATCCTGAACACACATGACCAGATGGAGTTAATACAGCTGCTGTGGACGTAGTAAATATATACAGTCAAGACTGAGATGTGTGCGTTCACCTGAATAGTGTTCATAACTCCGTTAGCCAGCACTGCCATCTTCCCTGCAACAGTCTTCACACCTTGCTTGAACTGGGCGATGTCAGGACCAGAGGGAAGCACGCTGTCAAATCCTGATGAGCCTACAGCGAAACAGAGCGCCACAGTCATTTTAGATAAAACGCCGACAAATATAGGACTTTTGTCTATTTTATAATCGAATTAGCATGAAGTAAACAGTAGCTGAAGACAGAAGTGTTTACCAGAGGAATGGACACTGCCATCACCAAACAGGTCAGCAGAGCTGATGGAGGAGCTTCCAGACATGCTTTCTAAACGAGTCTTTGCTTCATACTAGTGGAGAAAAATAATATATTTATATAAACAATACAAATGTGTATTTACTTTAAATATTTTAAGAAATATAAAGGAGTGAAATATTGTAATTTTTTTACGTGTGCATATGCGTTAATGTGTGTGTATAAATGCATACATAAAAATATACAGTATTCTACTCTCTCGTAAATGTATATTTAAACGTATAATATATATGTATTATGTATATTAGAAATAATTGTAAAACAATGAAAATATAAATATAAAACATTATACAAATATAATATATAAAACATTAACTGTGTATGTGAAAATGTAAATGTAATTTTATATAATACACAGTAAAATGAATCTTAAAAAAAATAATTGTATATATATATATATATATATATATATATATATATATATAAATCACTAACAACATTATACAACAACAACTTATTGTAACATACACTTAATATATAGAAATTTACATATCTAATATATGAACATGAAATCATTTACAATATTACATAATTACATTTAAGATATGTAAAAAATATATATAATAATTATATTTACATAGAAATAAAATGCAAAAAAAGGATGTGAAAAATGTGTCAAAACTGCCACTCAGACTCATAGAACTCAAGCTGTAGCGGGCTCACTCTACCTCTGGGTTGCTCTCACGGCCGAAGAACATGTCCGATGAGATTGCTTTAGCATTGGCAAACTTCTGTTGAGCTTCGCTGGACTCTGAGACTGGCACAGACACCTCAGGCTTCCGTCGGCTGGGCAACCTGAGACACATTGTGTCACGGAGTCATAAAACCAGCCACAAATCAAATCACTGTCTACTGCATCAGGACGTTATTCAACGAACCTTTCTCCGATTGGCTGGATGCTTGAGATGGTGACATCGCTCTCTTTAGGCTCCTCCTTCTCCAGTGCCCAAGAAGAGAACGAGGATCCTCCCTCATTGTCCCACCGCGAGCCAAAGCTGTCTCCTGATGTGAAAGGGTTGTCCTTGTACCTGAGATCACAATGATTGATACAAATCACACACATGCAAAAACACATTCACAAATGCGGTCCAAAACAAACATACTTGGGCGGTCCGGAGGCGAAGCCGGGCTCATCAAACATGTCCAGCTTAGAACGAGAAGAGGATTTGACTCCGACCGGGGTCTCCTGCTCGATCACCTGCATCTCAGCCATCACTGAATGAGACACGGCACTGCGGACGATCAAAGTCACATCATATCAGCCTCATTAAGAAGAACGTACAATAAAATTAACAGACAGACATATCGCTCAGCATCCTGGGCTATTAATCTGCAGCAGACAGTGATGTCATGCTTGAGGGGAGTGATGTAATTAACGTGACAGTGGTTTAATCGAGGATGCCGCCGTATCTTTACCTCCTGCTGCCGAATCCCATGCCCAGCCTCTCTGCCTGTTCCTTCTTCTTGCCCTCAAGGTTCTTCAGTTTCTTCTCCTCCACCTTCCTGTCAATCTCCAGCTCTTTGTAGGCCAGACGCATCGAGGCCACTCTGTGAGAACAGAGGGAACGCAATCAGGAAAATAAACTAAGCTATAGCTCTGATTGCACTGTTAGAGGAGCCATCATCTTACCAAATATACGCTTGACCATTCAATAGGTTCTAATCACAATCTTTTAAGAAAAAGCATTTCAGTTCTACAGCATCTGCAAATGTCCAAGATGTTCAAGAGATTCTGAATTTGTGGCATCTGGAGACTCACATGGACTCTTCGGTTTGTTTCTTGGCCTCAGCGACCTGTTCCTCTCTCATTTTCTCGGCCACCTGGGCTTGTTTTTCCACCTCAGTGAAGCTCTTGCTGCTCACCTTCTGGGCACCAAGACCCTTTTTAGCGCCAAGCTAAAATCAAAATGATAGAGTGTAAAAGACAGTTATTTATTACATTTTTAACAAAGTAGCACCTGCAAACATAACCACGAGTTTTGAGGTTTAACGACAGCACATGCTTCTATAGATGGTTGGGTCCTATGTATATTATTTTATGTATTTACATAAAAGTACCTAACGAAACATGAAAATACTAAACACATACTAAAAAATTTTTTTCTATCTATTTCTCTCTCTCAAATGCTATTATATGCATAGTGCCGTCAAACGATTAATCGTGATTAATTGCATCCAGTTTTTGTTTACATAATGTGTGTGTACAGTGTATATTTATACATTTGTTAAAATTTGTCTAATGACAAGAGTAAGATTTCACAAGGCATTATTGGTTTTCTTGATTTACTGTTCTAGCTTCTGTATCGTGCTGCAAGGCTGACACCTACTGACAAAAACTGAACAATGCAAGAGCAGGAAGCACAATTCCCTTAAGAGGAAGTGACAGAGCACTGATTGTTCACCTACCCCTTTCTTCGCAGCAGCTGGCTTCTTCTTTCCAATAATGGAGGGCTTTACTTCTGAAAACATATATAGCATAGTCAGAGAAAAGTAAACAGGAAACCATTTCTTCCTGGAGTATTCCAGAGAAGGATCATTAGTGCATGGCGATAGAGGCCACAGCCTACAGTGCCCTGAGAAGTATCATGCCAGCACAGCCTGAGGAAAGAGAAGAGGTCACATCTCACACAATCAATTCGATTATCAGAGTAAGAGTGTGTTTAAATGTACACATGAACACTGGGAACATCCATGCAGCGTTATTATTGCATACTGAACCAATGAGTTACATGATTTATCAGAAAATTGGGGCGTCTGGAAACTTTGTGCTAAGACGAATGCTGAAATTGGTCTTAAGATTTACACCCACTGGATCCTGATCAACAACGAAAAGCCGCTCTAATCTCATTCCAGGGCACAAATCAATCCAGACCGGAAAACACATCAGAAATACCACGGTATAAGATCTGTGTCCAGACTGGAAAGTGCCTGAAAGCTCTCTATGAGATTAGAAAACACTACACTACACTTTTTTAGTCAGTGAGCAACTTTATACACTAACTATGGGAAAGTTGGGTAAGATATGGCAATTTTGAGTTTAATGAATAGCTCACACACAATTTGCTGCAAATTTATGAGACCAAACAGCTGATAAAAACATCACAATAATAAAACAGTTTTGAACCATTTCCGTGTTTAATCTCTGCATATTTCTCTCCTGATTCAGAAAAGATGACTTTCACTGGAGAAAGCAATACTACGGATAGAGGACAAAGAAGGCTTGATGCATTTGTTGACGCAAGATGTTAATTGATGGACTGGAGTGGTGTGGATTATTGTGATGTTTTTATCAGCCGTTTTATCAGACTCTCATTCTGATGGCACCCATTCACTGCAGATGATCCACTGGTGAGCAAGTGATATAATGCTAAATGTTTCTAAATCTGTTCAAATGAAGAAACCAACTTGGGCCACAAAAAGTGGTCCAGTGACACATCTTGTCCCACAGTACGAGTAAGGATTTGTAAATACTGCGTAAATAAGAATAATTTTTCAGTATATAGGTTAGTTCTGCTAAACGTACAGATACTAAGAAGGTCAATAGTAGCAGAAATGCTTGTAGTCATTAAAACAATCAATTCCAAGCAATGTTTCAGGCTCAACCGAAGTGCAGCCCAAAGTATATTTCAGTTTTTGTATCTTAAACTATAAGAATAGTATGAATATGAATAATGTATTTTTAAATATTTCAGCCAAATTTTGCATACTCTGTATGCCCAGCTCACACGTTAAACAACAAATCGACCCGTTCCACATTTCTTGGATTCTCAGAAATGTGATATAGCGGGGAATGGAAACAACAACAAATACAGGTTTGGGGTTCCTATTTTCCCCAATAACAAAAGGAAAAAAAAATCCATGATAGCGTTTCTGTGACATTACAAAAGAGAGAGAGAGAGAAAAAAAGATTGATTACATTGGGCAGAACAAAGATGTCAAATCTGCCATCACTCCCTGAGCCAAGTGTTAAAAACACCCACACAGCAGCAGCAACTAGTCTTCGAATATTCATTCCCAACGTAATATAAAAAGTATAGCGTTATAAATTTTTTATTTTTTTTGATGAAAATATATAAAAAAATTGGCTAGATTTATTCTTTTAACTGAGGAAACACATTATCAGTCTGTGAAAAGGGTCCAAAAACTACTGGAGACAGCAACAACTATAGACTAGAGCGTGTGTAAGGGAATAAACCGATACTCACAACTCTAGTTTAAGTGAGTACAAAGACATTTTTATTGCTAATAAGAAATGAGCAATAAATTTTGCATAAACTGGACAAGGATGAAACTCTCCAGTGCGCATCTGTCATGCTATCAAATGGAGTATCCTCTTAAAGGCTATGATTTCAGCTGTATGCATGCATTCGTGTCAAAACTGAATTATACTTTGGACTTTAAGCTCAATTAACAGCATACATTTCAGAATGTTGATCAGCGCTGAATTTCTCAATTTTAAATTAAATCAAATCCCAGTCAACAACTGTGTAAGTGCAATATATACACAGTCCCTGACGACACCCTGAATAGATTTGAATCGGTAAGAAAATGCATTATTATTCAAAAGCAGTAGACTATTTTTACAGTAACACCAAGCTTAAAAAATATGAGCAGTTTTGCAGTAATATTATGATAAAGAGGAAGGGGTGGAGCTAAAGCGGCACACACACTCAAATTAAGTGTCAGTCAAGCGCAGAACCGTGCTGCTTCATTCTGATCAGCCAATAGGCATCCTGCCATTTAAAAAGCATTCAATTCACCTTTAGGAGACTCAGACTCTTCAGATGTCAATCTCATTGAGTCGTCTACATTAACAGAACAGACAGCAGGCTTTCAATTCATTTGCAAAGAATGTTGCACAACTACATTTACTGGCTTGTTATTACACATACAAATTATTTTACAGAGACTTAAGTATGTAGTTATGCATTTTGGTCATTTATAAAGTTTTTTTTTTTTGTTTTTTTTTTTAAACCATGCTTTTTTTACAAGCATATCAGCACTTTTTTTTTTTTTTTTTTTTTTTTTTTTTCATTCTTTCTGTTCATGAAAAAGGTTGGTATATGGAATACTTCATTAGTTTTTCTAACAGGTCCTTGAGCTTGACTTACTTAAGTGATTCATCAATGTTTGGTGAGAAAGTACTTCCAAAATAATATGGGGAATTGGGTGATGAAAGGAGAAACAGAACATGGGGAAGTTGGGATGATAATATACATTCTGCCTGAGCACTCAAACACACAATCCCGCAAACACTCACCTATTGTGGCTTTAGGACTTGTGCTCAGTCCTTCAATGCTTGGACCCTCTTCAGACTCTGCATCACACGGACAAGCAATGATTAAATGTCAAAGTACTGACAATGAAATGCAAGCGTTATGATGTGTAATGCGGTACACTCACGAGTGCTGGTCGCTGAACTCTTAGGATTGCTCTGCTCCAGTTGAGGGGTTACGGCTCCATTTTCATCTGTTAGGGATGGGGACGCCATGTTCCAACTGTTAGCAGGCTGCAGGTAAAAGAACAATTATCAAATTTCATACAATGAATGAAAAAGTTTTTCAGGAATCACGGCAGTAGAGGCGGCGCAACTATAACGACACGTGAATAATCCCACCCACTCTAAAGCAGTACTAAACTGCACTGGAAACACAAACCAAGCCATGCAGAATCGTTCCACGCAGTGGAAAAGCGACATATAGATACTTCAAGATTAACATGAGATTGGGTGAAACTGTGTGTTATGCCCCTGCTATGCCTGCTTATTAATAGTTAGCAATGTAGTTAAGTTTAGGTATTGGGTAGGATTAGGGATGAAGAATATGGTCATGCAGAATGTGCGCTTTATAAGCACTAATAAACAGCCAATGTTATTAATAGGCATGCTAATAAACAACTAATTAATAGTGAGAATTGGTCCCTAAACTAAAGTGTTAACAGATAATTCACCTGAAACATCACGCACATCAACATCATAAAAACTACACTTGATTACTGATTTAATATTTTAGAGCTTAGGAGAACCAGAAACCGTTACTATTACTTTGCAAAATTAAAAAAAAAAAAAAAAAAAAAGTATGAGAGACTGATTACATTGGTCAGAAGAGAGAAAGATGTCATCTGTTGCAAAGTCTGTGAAAAGGGGTTCAATAAATAATTCCCTGATATTTCTAGGTTTCTCTGTCTGTGAGAATCCTGTTACTAGGTTAACTGGTCCACCCTGAATAATCAGTCAAACTCTTTTAAAAACAAAAAAACAAACAAGACATAAAAACTCATTTACAATTTACAATTCAAAACGCACAACTCTGTGTGTGTCCTACCTGTGTATGCTCGTCAAAGAAGTCAGTCTCGCTCTTCTCTACAGGTGATGGCTGAGCACAGCCTGAGTTGTCAATCCACAGCTGAATGAAGAAAAAAAACAAAATAAATATCCTGATTGCAGATCTCCAAATTTGCACTGGTTGTCTGTTGTGCTTTCATAACTAGCGAGTCAGGGAAGATAAAGCTAACGAATACGGTGTAACGTGGCGTTGGTTCAGTGACTCAAGTTCAAAGTTTATTCAATATCACAAGCACCACAGCTGCATATAAAGAGATCTAATCCAAATATCTCTTTTCATTACATTAGATAAACAGCAACATATATTACAATATATGACGAAAATGATTAATTTTAGTAATAATGAAGTGCCAATCACATATGCATTAAGATAGGCTAAAGTGCAAGTGGTTCACAATTAGTAGGTCGCATGTCTGTTGTCAACATCAAAAAGCATGTATTCAGTCAAACTCATCCATGAAAACACTATTCAAGACAAAAGAACATATGACCCAGACTACATTGAATACAAGTTCACAACAAGCATAAACATGGTTTGTGATGACCACAAATGTGTAGTTCTCTAAATTAATTTAGAAACTAAACATTTAGGTTACTTCTAAACATAATAAAAATTACACATCATGTCCAATGTAAAATCTTGAAGCAAAGCCAGTTCGAAACACATGTTAACAGTATGATGGCGCTGAAATATATTTTAATAACCAATGCTGACAACAAATCCACGGGGCATAGTTCATTTTCTAGGCAGCGATAATGCTGGAACAGTATTAGACTGGTATACTCACCTCAGTGCCATACTTGGAGAGCGCAGCGTTGGCAAGCTGTCGAATTTTCTCTCTGTACATCAGAGCCGCACGACTGTTATACTTCGCATTGGTGTCGTTGGTGGTACAGCCGTGCTGGCGGAAAAACCCCATCTGTGCTCAAAGAAAACATGGGAGTGATGATGTAGCATGCACAGTGTCTACAGTACAGGTTAAGCTTTAAAGGCAGAACTGCATGCATATTATAGGGTAGGAAAAGAAGAACTAACCGCGTTGGCATTTCCTCCGACCTGCATACATCTCAGCTGAAACCAGCTCCAGTTGGAATCTAGCTCTGTGGATCTGAAAAGACAATATTCCACACTTTAACTCACCCTCTAACTCTTGCCTAACAACTGAATGAGACATTCTGGAACACCACGGATGAATAAAAACTTTGACAGACATCCACATGACAGCATAATTGAATGAGAGAGGAACACAATAGAGATCCAGACTGACCTGATGAAGCTCAAGTGCACTCCCAAGGAGCGATGTATCCCAGAACAGTCAATGCACAGAAACACTCCATATGAAATACTGGCCCAACTCGGGTTCTTAGCAGCACAGTCAAAGCAGGCCTGAAAACAAACATACCACTTCATTAAAAAACAATTCCAGTGCTCAAAACGACAATTTCCTCATATGTCCGGGTTTCCAATGATGATGGGCTCCATGCTATTAAATAGCTGAAACGCACTGCAGACAAACAGATGTTCCAACATCTGGTTAAAAAATACTTTCGGCAAAGTGTGAATATGAATGAATGTACTAAGGAATTAACAAACATTACACAAGGCTTAACATATCGTTAATTTATAAACTTTAATCTGCTGAGAAATATATATATATATACACACACACACACAATGAGAATAAGAGTTTCAAAACACCTCCAACTAATTTGAATATACATTAGACATATTTTACAAATATGCATGAGTTTGATGCATCTTTGGGACATTCTACCCAGGAGTCTCCGTGTGTTTTGAGGTACATTATTACAGGAGGAGTCATCTTCCATCGCCACTGCGTCATTGAGCCGGTAAACCCACAATCAAGAGATTTCTGTCAAGACAGCTCCTTCAGACCGAATAGCGTGTTCATATTAAGTCATTAGTGTTTGACAGCTGGAAACAGCGGTGATGTTGAGAGTAAACACGATGTGTTTGACGGGATCCAGGCCCCATCAGCAGTTTAGACACAAACAAATGACACGTAATCCCACACGAAACAAACACACTGATGTCTCTGAATAGGTTAGAACGAGAACGAAAACATTCACAGATACATTTCAATAAGTCCTGGTGTGTTACCTTGTTTGTGAGTATGGAGCGCAAACGTTTAAAAATTGTGAGAATTTCTGTCTTGTTCGGTTCCGACGCCATCTTGCCAACTGAGCAGAGCGGAAACAGAAACCAGAGAAGATTACAGACCGGCCGGAAGTGATGTTAGTGGAAAACACCGGTCGCTTGACAACACTCAAATACAGAATATACTAATAAACTAAATGTAATAAAAACGTGAAAATACATATACTGCCAGTCTAACACAAATAAGTTAATTTTGTTCCCTACTGCACCATGCACATAAACGAAATAAAAATAAAAATATAAAGTTACTTTTTAGAATAAATATTGATTAAAAATGTAAAGCTGAAAATCTAAATGAATTCAAATGTGGCGTATATAAAATATCAAATTAAAGCCTTGCATCGGTCGCTCCACAGGAAGTTGCGTCATTTCCTCAATGTGCCACTGACGTGTCTCATCACATTAACTCCAGCGCAGGACTTCAGAGCACTTATTTATTTATTTTGACACGTTTTAGTTTTTTGTTGACCGGTGTTGTGTTCCTCGTAGTATTGGGTTCGTTCGTGACTGGCAAAGATGCTGGACTTCTTCGCCATCTTCAGTAAAGGAGGCATCGTGTTGTGGTGTTTCCAGGGGGCCGGTGTGAGCGAGTCCTTCAGCGGGTCCGTTAACGCTCTCATCCGCTCCGTCATCCTGCAGGTATCGAGCAGCCCTGTGCTTCTACAGAAACCAGCAAACGCATGGCTTTGGCTACTATAGTTACTGTTAATATTGACTGACAGATGTATTTGAGTCGAGTGTAACACTGCATGGAACCGATAGAGAGCTCAAAGTAGACGCTTTTCATATTTAGTTTATAATTATTGTATAACTATTCCTTGCTATATTGTATATTCATATGTGTGTGTGTATACATATATGAATAGTTTTCAAGATGTTGATATGTTTGAATTCTTTAAAGAGTTCAAAAAATGTGATTCTGTGTTGTTTTCAGAATTTCATGTATTGTAACCCTCTTAAAATATTTATAAAATGTTTGTCTTTTTGCTTATAAATGCATATAGCACCCTGTCAAATCAAAGTTTGTCGTATTATGATAAATAATTAGGCTAAATTATTAGAAACTATTGTTATATCATAACAATAATTCCTAATTGTGAGATATAAACTTGCAATTAAGTTGGAAATTTGAATTAAAGTCGTAGTTAGCTTTTTATAGTTTATTCTGTGGCAAGAAAAAAGACAGAATGGCAAGATCTAAAGTTTATATTTCTCAGTTCTGCCCTTGTTTTCAGAATTGATATAAACAGACTTCAGTAGCTGCTAACTCAGAGAAAGTAGAATAGAAAAGCTAAAGTTAAGAAAACATGTTCCATGATATTTGATCAACTTAAAATTAGCCTTGTATGAGAACACATTTAGTGGAAATATCATGATCCACCATTTCAAAAATGACGGTTTTGGTCTGTGCTCCACCTTTTCAGCCAAATACAAGATTCAGATTGAAGTTTCTTTCAGATTTAGATTACATATTGAAGTTATTTTGGCTTTCTTTTTGCAGGAGAGGAGTGGGAATAACTCCTTTACCCACAATGCCCTCCGTCTTAAATACAAGCTGGACAATGAGTTTGAGCTTGTGTTTGTGGTGAGTGTTGATTTTCCTTTCAATGCAAATAATGCGATGTGATTCATCAGATCAGTCAGTGGCCCGTGACTCAGCTGTCCGTATGTCTGATTGTGTGCTTCTGCGATCTCAGGTGGGTTTTCAAAAGATCCTGACGCTGACGTATGTAGACAAGTTCATAGATGATGTCCAGCTGCACTTCAGAGATCGATACAAGAACGAGCTGGAGCAGAGAGGCGCCCTAAAGTTTCTGCTCAATAATTTTGAGTTTGGAGATAACTTCCACAGACTCCTGCGGTGAGCTAGACCTTTTTTCTGGATCAATAAATATAAATGTCTGTCAAAAAGGATAAACATTTGGATCTAAATATTTTGTGTGTGTCACATTTTAAATTCCAGACATATTCATATATATATATATACACACACAGTGATGTTGAAAAGTTTGGGGTCTGTAAGTCTTTAAGTTTATGTAATATGTTTTTTTGTTTGTTTTTTTAAGGAGAAAGGTATATATATTTTTTTTTTTTTCAGCAAGGATGCATTTAAGTGATCAAAAGTGACAGTAAAGACATTTATAATATTACAGAAGATTTCTGTTTCAAATAAATGTGGTTTAAATGCTGTTTTGAACTTTCTAAATATCAGAGTCCTGTAAAAATGTGTCAGTTTCCACAAAAATACACTGATAATAAGAATATTATAATATAGTAATAATGTTTCCTGAGCAGCAGATCAGCATTTTAGAGTGATTTCTGAAGGAAAAGGCTAGAGTAATGATGCTGAAAATTCAGCTTTGATCACAGGAATAAGTTACATTTTAAAATATATTCAAATGTGAAAAAAAAAATACTTTTGACCAGTGTTGTAGGTATACGGTTTGTGCAGGTACATAATGGTGGCCCAAATTATTCTGCAACATTTTCAGTTTGTAAGAGAAACTATTTGAATAATTAAGTTTACAAGTTTTATTTTTGACTCAACTGTTGTTACACGAGGACTATGTGACAGTCACTGAAGAATAAGATCAGTAGAAACCAACATATGTCCACATTCTAATATTATTTTCAGCACTTAAGCTCAAGGCATCATCCTCTATATGATGTGTGTGTTTTGCAGGGAGGCGGAGGTCAGCAGCAAAACCAAGGCCCCCGTCTCAATGAGGAATTTCAACGAGTCTGAGAAATCCAAGAAAACTGTGAAGTCTATGATTGAGACAAAAGATGGAGACAAAAGCAAGGAGCAAGCAGGCAAGAAAAGTAAAAATGCCAAAAAGGAAGGTGAGAAATGTTAGAGACTATGAATAAAGCAAACCACCGAAGGTTTGTTAATGTAACCGTTATTTCTTTTCTTCTTTCACCCATCGTCAGCTGAATCAGGAGGGGATCAGGCTAAAGATTCCTCACAGACTGCCTCAAAAAAAGCTGTGGAGAATGGAAACGAGGGCCTGACCCAAGAGGAGATTATCGAGAGGAACCGTGCCAAGTTCTTCAGCAAGCAGTTGGGTGGCGGAAAAGCAGAGAAGCCCAGGTAGGACGCTTTATGAATTGCAAAACAAAAAGCTTTGTTCATGGCAAATGAAGCCCCACTTGAATTTTGATTCACACTGGTGTCACCGATCTCAACATGACTTCCACTAAATCACATTTTGTCTGATTACATAGTTATAATAATTTATCCTTTGTAAAGCAGGATTATTAACTATGGGGCCATTTATACAATACCCTATTAAACAAAAACAGACAACTTTTTAGGCATTTTGGCCGTTCATTTTCACAACAACGTAGAGCTGCACAATTCTGGATAAATGGAGAATCACAATTTTTTTTGTCTCAGATAGAGATCACGATTTTCCCACGATTATGAACTAGGGCTGTGCAATTAATCACATGTGCATCTCGTCAGTAAAGCTGGTTCTGTGATTGGCAGTAAATCCCCATCACCTGCTTTCAGATGGAGCTGTATTTACTACACAGAGCCGTAGTTCACTGACAAGCTAGGCAATATCGGGCTCATTATCGCAAAATTGCCTAGCTTGTCAGTGAACCACGGTTCTGTGTAGTAAATACCGCTCCATTTGAAAACAGGTGATTGAGATTTAGTGCTAATCACGGAACCAGCTTTACTGACGAGATGCGCATGCGATTAATTGCACAGCCCTATTCTGAACCACACAAAATAATGTGGGACAAAATATTAATTGCTGCAGTCTATTTTAAAAGTGTTTAATTTGAATGAAATATTAAATATTTTAATACATGTATTTAAAATAAAATATTTAATACAACAATTTTTTATATTACATTTATGAGAGAGTGGTTTGAATGAATAATTCAATGACTCCCTCATAAATACTTCATTACTGGATGAATCAGCATTTTTGAAGGAATGATTCAATGACAAATACATTTTTTAACAGTTACTTGTTCCCACTTAGTGGCGAAACAATGCAAATGACACAAACGTTATTTGAAGCGAGATGGTCCTCACTGCAGAACACAAGATCCAGGGGGCATGGTTGGATCTAGATCCAACTCCTCCCACCATACATATACCTGAACCTACTCGTCTCCACCCCCTGATCCCTAAACCTACCCATCCCCACCCCTAAACCTACCAGTCTCCACCCCCTGATCCCTAAACCCACCCATCCCCACCCCTAAACCTACCCGTCTCCACCCCCTGATCCCTAAACCTACCCACCCCCACACCTAAACTTACCCGTCTCCACCCCCTGATCCCTAAAACCACCCATCCCCACCCCTAAACCTACCAGTCTCCACCCCCTGATCCCTAAACCCACCCATCCCCACCTCTAAACCTACCAATCTCCACCCCCTGATCCCTAAACCTACCCATCCCCACCCCTAAACCTACCAATCTCCACCCCCTGATCCCTAAACCCACCCATCCCCACCTCTAAACCTACCAATCTCCACCCCCTGATCCCTAAACCTACCAATCTCCACCCCCTAGATGTGGATCCAACCCCGCCCCCTGGATCTTTGTTCTGCTGTGAGGGGCTACAGTTTGAAGCGCCAGTTACTTTCAAAAAATAACTTGCTCTATTTTGATCGCTACCATAGACACCAATGTTTATATCCGAACTATAAACTTTAATCCCAGTATTTCTGTGATTAATATGAGCAACTATAAGAAATATTACTGTGTAGTCGAGACTGTTTGTGAAGCAGTTTTTTACCTAAACATGGTAAATGTCTGCTCTCTGCGTCAGCAGCATCGCGAACGCAGATATGAACGTTCTGGAATGGGGAATCGTTGTCATTTAAAAAAGGTGTTTGAATCGAGATCGCAGTCAGCTCTACAACAACATCATTTTGGGGCCTGAAAACACAAATTTTTGTGCAAGTTTTTAAAAACAATATAATATGTGTAAACTACAGAAACACACATTTGTGAAAACGGTGGCTTTATGCACATCATATTGCATGTTATATTACAGACGCGTAGTATTTTTATTTGTTTTTTTTACAACGTGACCTCGTCAACTGGGGTGTGCGATTATTGAAAAACAAATCTCTATTTTTGTGTTATTGTGCTGATATCTGACTACCATGGACCGCTGCAGTTTTTGATATTCTTCATATTCTGTGTGGTCCATTCACAACAGTGATAGAAATTAATCTTTTCATAGAAGTTTAAATAGATTTTGACCTTGTATAGGCAATTTTACCTTTTAATAAAGCCATTTTTTTTCTAAAAGTGTGCATCTTTTGAGTCAAATTGTTACATTTAATCAGTCAATTAGAATAATAAGACATTTAGGCTGTTACCAAACAAATGAAACCAGTATCAACAAAATTAATCTTTGCAGAAGTTACATCTGAATGGCATTTAGATGTATTTACACACTGTTTAATGCAGATCAGAGGGACATGGAGTGCTTTAACCTGCAGTTACAAATGAATAATGTTTTGATATTTTAAACCTAAAATATTGAATGCTGATATTTCTATAAGAAACTTTTCAAAAATGCAAAGGAAAAACTTTTCTGTTTTTAGTAAAGTCTTCATCATGTAAACCTACCCTTAAAACATTAATTACTTGAAATAAATATTTCAAATTTTTGTTTGTTAAAATACTAAAATGACTAAAACTAATAAATAAATATTAAAATGCTATATAGATATAAAATAATCTAATAAAAAATGTACGCAAAACAAAATAAATTTAAAACTAACTAAAATGACAGTGAAAATATAAAAATTCTAAATATTAACAAAAAATACAATAGCATGTGAATGATGCTAAAATAAGACTGGTTTGAAGTAAAATCTGTTTGTTTTTTTTCTGTTGTATTGTACAGTAAGTCCCCTAAACCCCAGAAGCCAAAGGGGAAGGCGAACCGGGTGTGGGATATGAGCGGGAAGAGCATTGGAGTGCTGGACTACAGTGGGACCAATGGCAACAACTCCAGTGACGCACAGAACCAAGACCCTGATGCCATAGCTGAACCGGTGAGCAGTCCATTATTACTCCTGACTAAAAATCTCAAATTCACTGCACCATATTTTCACAAGCAAGCACTGCTTGTAAAAAATTTGTTATAATTTCAGTGTTGAAGGCTGTATATTATATGCATGGTTGTTTAAAGCTTTTAGATAAAAATTGTTATTGCAGATGAAATTGTCAAGTAACTCTGTTCCTCCAGCTGATCCAGGTGGATTCAATGAAAGGGGACCTGCGAGGTGTTGATTCGGAGTCCTCAGATGAGGAGGATGAAGTAGTGCAAGAAGAGGAGAGAGTTGTGGTGACAAACACTAAGAAAGGGTAACAAACTCACTGCTATTTTGTCTTTTCAACATGCCTCAAAATGTCGAGTTTCTTCATCTGAACTTGCTGGTCCTGCATCTACAGTTGATATTGAATGTACATTCTGTTTTTTTTTCTCTGCAGAGCCAAAAAGGGTGCTTTCGGGGGAATGTTTGGGATGCTAAAAGGCCTGGTGGGATCTAAGAATCTGACTCAGGAGGACATGGAGCCAGTTCTCGACAAGATGAGGGATCACCTCATCGGTACGACATCGCTCTTGCCCCATTACACCTCATTCAAAACACTTTTTGTTTACATGTTTTTAAAATTATTACAGGGTTTAGTCATGGAAAACCTGGAAAAATTCATGTAAAATAAATTCTACTATATATGGTGTGTATATATACTTTATTCTAAAATATTTAATTATGATCAGGGGAGTGGGGGACAGCTATGATTTAAAAAAAAAAAAAAAAAAAAGTGTACTGTGTTAGACTAACCAAGACTTGTCACAGCACTTGCATATTATTGCTCTTTTGTTGTTTTGATTGCTTCTATTGCCCTCATTTGTGAGTCGCTTTGGATAAAAGCGTCCGCTAAATGATTAAATGTAAATGTAATAATAATTTGATTAGAATAAATAAATAAAAATTTATATAATACATATAAAAGTATGGTACTATAGGTGAAAATATGTAATACAATTTTATTTAAAAAACATTTGAGTAAAATAAACATTTCCTAAAGAGTAAAATGGGTAATAAATTTAGCAGTACAGTAAAAGAGAAATATATAATATTTTGATTAAAATTAAGAAATAAGTCAAATGCATAGAAATACACTGAACAAAATATAAACTTTTTTTTTTTGCCCCCATTTTTCATGAGCTGAACTCAAAGATCTAAGACTTTTTCTATGTACACAAAAGGCCTATTTCGCTCAAATATTGTTCACAAATCTGTCTAAATCGGTGTTAGTGAGCACTTCTCCTTTGCCGAGATAATTCATCCACCTCACAGGTGTGGCATATCAAGATGCTGATTAGACAGCATGATTACTGCACAGGTGTGCCTTAGGCTGGCCACAATAAAAGGCCACTCTAAAATGTGCAGTTTTACTGTATTGGGGGGGGGGGGGGGGTCTGGATACCAGTCAGTATCTGGTATGACCACCATTTTCCTCATGCAGTACAACACATCTCCTTCGCATAGAGTTGATCAGGTTGTCCACTCCTCTTCAATGGCTGTGCAAAGTTGCTGGATATTGGCAGGAACTGGAACACGCTGTCGTATACGCTGATCCAGAGCATCCCAAACATGCTCAATGGGTGACATGTCCGGTGAGTATGCTGGCCATGTAAGAACTGGGATGTTTTCAGCTTCCAGGAATTGTGTACAGATCCTTGCAACATGGGGCCGTGCATTATCATGCTGCAACATGAGGTGATGGTCGTGGATGAATGGCACAACAATGGGCCTCAGGATCTCATCACGGTATCTCTGTGCATTCAAAATGCCATCAATAAAATGCACCTGTGTTCGTTGTCCATAACATACGCTTGCCCATACCATAACCCCACCGCCACCATGGGCCACTCGATCCACAACGTTGACGTCATCAAACCACTCACCCACACGACGCCATACACGCTGTCTGCATCTGCCCTGTACAGTGAAAACCGGGATTCATCCGTGAAGAGAACACCTCTCCAAAGTGCCAGACGCCATCGAATGTGAGCGTTTGCCCACTCAAGTCGGTTACGATGACGAACTGCAGTCAGGTCGAGACCCCGATGAGGACGACGAGCATGCAGATGAGCTTCCCTCAGACAGTTTCTGACAGTTTGTGCAGAAATTCTTTGGTTATGCAAACCGATTGTTTCAGCAGCTGTCCTGGTGGCTGGTCTCAGATGATCTTGGAGGTGAAGATGCTGGATGTGGAGGTCCTGGGCTGGTGTGGTTACACGTGGTCTGCGGTTGTGAGGCCGGTTGGATGTACTGCCAAATTCTCTGAAACGCCTTTGGAGACGGCTTATGGTAGAGAAATGAACATTCAATTCACGGGCAACAGCTCTGGTGGACATTCCTGCAGTCAGCATGCCAATTGCACACTCCCTCAAAACTTGCGACATCTGTGGCATTGTGCTGTGTGATAAAACTGCACATTTTAGAGTGGCCTATTATTGTGGCCAACCTAAGGCACACATGTGCAATAATCATGCTGTCTAATCAGCATCTTGATATGCCACACCTGTGAGGTGGATGGATTATCTCGGCAAAGGAGAAGTGTTCACTAACAGTGATTTAGACAGATTTGCGAACAATATTTGAGAGAAATAGGCCATTTTTTTTATTCATGAGTTAATTATTTTCAGTCTGTTCTTAATGAATTTATTGAAAAGTTCACAAATCAGTCTAAATGAATTGGGCCTGCTAAAAATAATGCTCAAAGATTCCAGTAATCACAAACAACTTGAAACCAGCCTATATACTGTGTATACAGCCTTTGTTATAACTTGATCAGACTAATTGCGGTTTGTCTTTTCTTGTTTCTCTAGCCAAGAATGTAGCAACCGAAATCGCCTCCCAGCTCTGTGTCTCTGTGGCCAAGAAACTGGAAGGCAAAGTCATGGGCACGTTCACCAGTGAGTACTGCGCTCAGCTGCTGAACAGCCTGTCCAAACAAGAGCTTTCCCACACGTGTTTGTCTTCTGTCTTGCGTTCTGGCCTTCCTGGATTATTTTGCTCTTCTAAATCTTCTCCTGGCTTCTTCTCTCTAGCTGTGGCCTCTACAGTAAAGCAGGCTCTGCAGGACTCCCTGGTGCAGATCCTGCAGCCCAAGCGGCGCGTGGACATCTTGAGGGACGTGCTAGAGGCTCGTTCTCAGCGCAAACCCTTCGTCATCACCTTCTGTGGGGTGAACGGCGTCGGCAAGTCCACCAACCTCGCCAAGGTAACAAAAATAAATAAATAAACCTCACTTAAAATTCTTTTAATTACCTTATAGAAATTTAAGGTGTGGAATAATTGGCTTTTGATAAGAAGTGATTGAAATTAAAAATAAAAATGTATATGCTGTTTTTCATGTTTTCATTCATGTGAAATACACTAACGGTAAAAAGTTTGAAATAATTATGATTTTTAATGTTTTTGAAATAAGTCTCATTCTCAACAAGGCTGCATTTATTGAATCAAAAATACTGTAAAAACAGTAATATTGTGAAATTTTATAAAACTTTTTGTTTTGGGGAAAACCTGCTTTTTACAGTCGTTTTACACTTTAATATGTTATCAATAGACATTGCCCCACTCTGCTCATATGGTATTCATTTTTTGGGTGCAGGTCTTAAAAAGTCTTAAATTTGAGCTTCAAAATCCTGCAGATACCCTGACATTATATAGAAATCATAGGGGTCATGTGACATGTTATTTGAATTTTTTATTTTATTTTTTGTACAGATCTCCTATTGGCTGATCGAGAACGGCTTCACGGTGCTCATCGCGGCCTGTGACACGTTCCGCGCGGGTGCCGTGGAGCAGCTGAGGACTCATCAGCGGCGTCTGAACTCTCTACACCCCCCTGAGAAGCACGGAGGACAGCCCACCGTACAGCTCTTCGAGAAGGGCTACGGCAAGGATGCTGCTGGGATCGCCATGGAGGCTATCGCCTTTGGTAAAAACCCTGTGGTTTTAGAGGAAATGAAACTTTAGAAGGATTAATTTGTTAACACTTCTCTCTCTCTGCAGCTCGTAACCAGGGCTTTGACGTGGTGCTGATCGATACCGCCGGCCGTATGCAGGATAACGCTCCTCTGATGACGGCTCTGGCGAAACTGATCGCTGTCAACACCCCGGACCTGGTGCTGTTTGTGGGAGAAGCGCTGGTGGGCAACGAGGCTGTGGATCAGCTGGTAGGTGTAATGCCACATATGGCCCGTAGAAGACACTGCTTCATAGTGTGACATATGAAGTAGCCATCTTTGACCAGCAAATGTTTCTGGACAATAAAAAGTGCTTTTGCACTAGGGAGCGCTTGATGTTTCAGAGAGGTACAACTAGATTAGAAACGATATCTGGGTTGCACAGTATATCCATGATGTTTACTTGCTCTGTTTCTATTGCATGTGGGAAACTGATATCTGAAACACAGGCCTGAGCTTCTCAAACAATTCCCAGGTCATCATGTAGTGAATGTTTTTTTTTCTTTGTTGTAGGTTAAATTTAATCAAGCGCTGGCTGATCATTCCAAGACTGACAAACCCAGGCTCATCGACGGCATCGTTCTCACCAAGTTTGACACCATTGATGATAAGGTATATCTCCAGGTCCCTTTGTTCATGGCATGTTCTTTTGAAATGGATCTTGGTTAAAAAAAACTCCACATTGTTTCCTGTAGGTGGGCGCTGCTATCTCCATGACCTACATCACAGGTCAGCCCATCGTGTTTGTGGGCACCGGGCAGACGTACAGCGACCTGCGCAGCCTCAACGCCAGGGCTGTGGTCAGCGCACTCATGAAGGCCTGAGATACAAGACCTCTGCTGCTCCAGCGACTTTCACGGTTCTGCTACAGCTAGATATGAGACCCTGTGACCCTCTCAGCTTCCTGTGAATGCAGACATGCCTACGTGTTGAAATGATAGGTTTTTTGTTTTTTTGCTGTCCTACAGGTTTAACTGAAATTCAGTTCATATTTAGGATCCTCCTTGTGTTTTGTTCCAGGAAAAAAGTGTTTGGAAGGAATATCATTTGACTTGATCTCACCTCAGCAACCATTTTTGATTGACATGCAATACAGCCAATCAGACAGCAGTGCTTTGGTTTTCATTTAAATAATGAGATAATGGAAAGTATTTTTGCACTTTTCTGCATCTGTTCTCTACGATCAAGTGTTCTTGTACTTTCTGCCCACCACAAAAAGATGGACTGAGGTGTTATTCCAATGTTATAAGAGATTTAATATATTCTAAATGCATTTTGTCTACGTTTTATGTGATTAATGTAGGTACATTCAGATGATGCCCGCAACCCAAACCGTCTCATGAAATCACTACCATAGTGCCTCAGCTCATTACTATAGCCGTTGATCCCAAAACGATTCTGTACAAATGCTGCCTTTTTTCATTCTTCCTTTTATACTCAGGCTTTTCATGTCTCTGGATATGAAAAGTATTAAGATATTGTAAGGTTTGGTGCTTGAGGTTTGAAGGCGCCTCAACAGAGAGTTCTAAAATGCTGCGTATACCAAACTGTCTGAAGCCCTGCAAAGTTTTACATATTTGTTTTAATTCATTAGTGACTGTACTGCCATTTTGCTTTCTTTCAGATCCCTTCGTCCTTTTATTTTAGAACAAAGTCAGGTCTTAATTCTCCATCACCTCATGTTAATTTATGCTAGCACAATGGCAAGACTGGAGAGCTTCATAGAGAAAATTTGTTGTACTTTGAGAATGTGTAATATTTCTTAAATAAAGCTGCTATATTAGCTTGTAATGATGGGTCATGCTTTTGCAAATGAACACATTTATATTCTCAGTTGCAGAAAAAAAAAGTTATAATAGTGAGATATAAACTCAGGATTGTGATTTAAAGGGGTCATTGGATGCAACATGCACGTTTTCAAGTAGTTTGAACTGAAATGTGTGTTGGGAGTGTGTACACAACCCTATAGTGATAAAGATTTTTTTTTATCTCGTTAAATAATTTTCCCTTTCTCAAATTGAGCCAATCTCAGATGCCTGTCTGTGTGGTCTGGTGTCTAGACCGGCCCTGAATGAGCTGTAAACAGGCCACCATTGTTTCACCGCCGGAGCAGATGTAGACAAGAATGGCTCCTAAGTGATTGAGGTGTTTTGTTGTTGGATGTAATAATGAACATAGCAGTCGTCATTTACTCCTGTCATCTGAGCCGCTGAAGACACAGTGGATTACTTTTCTTTTTAAAGGGAATGCGTCCCTGATCTACCTAAATGCATCTATCTTAGTGCAAATCATTCGTGATCCAGCTTCACCTACAGAAGAAGTGAGTATAAGGTTTTTTAATGAATCGTTGCATATTGCCTTTCCTTTTGCTAGTTAGCGAGTTTCACGATGAATGCAGCTAAAGTTTACAGTCTCTCATCAGAAAACGACTCGGAAGAGAGGGGCGGGATCAGCAGAGCTCATTTGCATTTAAAACAACATGCAATAAAACGGCTTGCTGTAGACAGAGCTGTTTTTGACTGGGTAGAAACGGTGTTGATTTATACTACCATTGAGAAATTTTAACCAAACTATGATACACGAATACAAAATAATAATAAATATATATATATATTTATTTATATTTACATGTGTATTTTTTTTTTATTCTCATTTTTATTGTCTGTGTGACGTTGTTGTCTCTGTGAACTGGAAGCTTGTGACACTAAAACAAATTCCTTGTATGCACAAGCATGCTTTGCAATAAAGCTCTTTCTGATTCTAATACAGACTTTCCATTAAGACCCTAAAGAATCATATCAACTTGTGGAAAATGTGCATCTGATGACCCCTTTCAAAGGTCAGAAGCTAATATAAAAAGTAGCAGTTACCTTAATTTTTTAATTCTGTGGCAAAAGACTTTCATTGAATTCACATTCTGTGTATCATTTCTACAGAAATAACACAAATAGGCATGTCTGTTGCATTCCAAAAACAAACTTACCTCATCACTGGTGTGGTCTGATTCTGTAAAATTATGACTTATATAGGCTGGTTCTTATGAATCAGTCAAAAAGAATTACAAACCCGTGAGTTATCGGTTTAAAACGGTAGCGTCACCAAATTCAGCAAAGCAGGTACTGAGCTACTGTAACAGCTGACTCGCTGACGACTAGGGATGTAACGATTCACTCAACTCACAATTAGATTCAAAATTTTTATTTTTTTATTTTTTTATTGTATACTACTGTATACAATATCCGCACAGGTGGCACTTAAAGCATTTCCTTGTTTCCGCTGTAAACAACTTATGAACTTTAATATGCTTTATACAGAGGCAAGATGAAAATAAAAAATACCATCTAAACTTTTCAGACATACATTCACATAAAATGTTCTGGTGTAGTTGCCGCCAATAGCCTTGTGGGCAGCGTGCCGACAGAGTGTTTCTGGGTCTGGGAACATTTGAGTTGTGTTGCCGTCTATGGAGGGTCAGAAAGCTCTCGGATTTCATCCAAAATATCTTCATTTGTATTTCGAAGATGAATGAAGGTCTTTCTTGTTTGGAACGACATGAGGGTAATTAATTACAGAATTTTCTTAAATTTTTGGGTGAACTAACCCTTTATTAAAATTAAAATAAATCTTTCAAAAAATGCAAGTTCTGGTGTAATGTAGTACTGTTTTGTATAGTATGTAGATGCTGATCAATCCACCTTATTTTGCAAAGTATTTTCTTGCAAAGAATTTTCTTCAAAGTCCACAAACCAGTGTGTTTATGATTACGATGATAAATTCAAATAATATAACAAATACCAGTTTGCTTCATCAAGCAGCATAATGGATTGTTGTTGTACAGCTAAATTAACTGGAAGCAGATGACACCGGAAGTTTCGTACATTCAAGTTATGGCCTCTCTTGCTCGTAATTTAAACAAGGTGTGTAGATGTAATTCTTGAAAACACATTCACTGCATTTGTGCGCGCTCATTAACAACAACACATTTGGTACCAAACAAATGCTTTATTTTAAAATAGCATATAAATACCTAAAAGACATTTGTGGACAGAGATGATAAAACAGTGGAGTTGAAATACAAAAGGTTTATAAACAACTGTTTACATGTCTTTTTTGAGCATTACTGACCAAGCATTTATGACTATAAATGGGCACTAACTGTCAAAGTGCAATAAAATGTTTGAAATTTTGTGTGGCTTGAGAGGAATGATGGCATGATATTATTATCCTTATTAGTCTCGTAAAAAGTTCAAGTAGATTCATGGAAGCTGAGAAGTTTCTATAAGTAAAGCCTGAGAAATCACATCAATTTTAAGTCACACCTCAGTCCCTCTGACGAGGCGTTTATTGCATTTCCTCCTTACAGAACAGATTTAGTAATAAATGAAATGTCCGGAGTCGTATTTCAACTAATAAAAATGTCTGTGTACTGTATATGGAAGCTTGTTTCCATAATTTTTTTTTAAAAATTAAAAAGATAATTGCAACTTTTTTTCTAACAAATCTGACTTTTTTCTTAGAATTCTGAATTTACATCTCACATTTCTATATACTGTAATTCTCAAAATACTGTATATGGAAGCTTGTTTCTGCCACAGAATAAAAATAAAGGTAATTGCAACCTTTTCTCTCACAATTCTGATTTTTTTTCTTTCAATTTTATTAAAATCATTATTTTAATTCATTATTTATTACAGCAAATGCTGTTATTAAACATTCAATTGTCCTGTACTATGTAAAGTAGTACTAAGAATTATTTAGTTTTTTTTTTAAATGAGGGATTTTTCACATTACAGTAATACAGTAATCCGAATTTGAAGGTGGGCAATGTTTAGGTGTGATACAAATATGTAGCAATGCAAAATTAACCATGTTAAATATGACAGTTATATATATGTTCTTATTTAGAGGTGAAATATGACATGGACATTTCTTGATAATTTTGTGAGGTTCACACAATCACCATTTTAATATTGCTGGTGCATTTTACTGATGTGAAAATGTGGAGTGAGACTGCATTACTAACACTCCAGTTAAAATGTTTTGGTGTTTGACAGCTCATGCTTAAGATCAGACTGCCCTGAACATCATTCTTGGTCCACACTTCACTTTAAACCACATAAAAAAAAAATTCTCCCTCACATGAAGAGCTTCATAAACATTTTCAGAGTTGCAGGAGTTCACAGTTTGCTTGGTGGTACTTTTACTGACACCTTTCCCGTGTGAAGCGAACTGGTGGCGCTCGGTTTAAGTTTGAGAAATGAGTCTGTTGTGTGTGAAGATCTAGTCATACCAGATCGGAGCGGAAGGGGGCAGCGGAGCTGTGGAAACGTTCCCAGACTGCCACTTGTGTCACGAGTGGTAGTCTGGACAGGGAAAGAGGAAGAGCTACAATGAAGGTCTCGTTACAACAGTGGGCATCAACTGATTTCATCACGGGTGCAGAGGAGTACAGTGGGAAGGGGAGTATAAAACAACAACAGAAGCCCTTGTGCTGGATTCATGTTTCTATCGTTCTAGAAGCATGCACTAAAGGAAAGAAGGGAAAAGGAAAAAATGCGTCGTCATGCTCCAGTCAAATGCCCAAACTGCCTTTAGCATGCAAGCTGGTTGAGGTGCCAACACAAAAGCTGTCCTAACCTTGCAGGAGGTTTTTCTGAGTCGTAAAGCCATTTTGACTTTCTTCGCCTTGTGAGATGGGAGATCCTGAATTAATCCAGCAAATTAATCCGTGAAAAAAAAGAAACATCAGTTGCATGTAACGCATCTAAAAAGTGATGACAACTTACCCCAGCCATTGGTGACCACATCCCGGTCCACATCCCGGTTACAAATCTCATTGGCCAGTCGTTCGAAGTACTCCGGCAGATCGGCGTATTCGTTGCCGTACGAGATGACCTTAATGCCCTTGTCCAGCATGTTGTCTCGGAGCTTCTTGAATTCGCCCACATCCTCTCGCCGCACCAGCATGAAATGCTCAAGGTCAGACTTGTGTTTGACCGCCTCGAGAAACAGTGCCTGGAAGGTGGTGTCATCCACTGTCCTTCCGCAGCCCAGGAATACAAAAGACTTGGTTTCATACAGTTTCTGGATCTCCCTCTGCAAAAACATGCAACGATGTAACAACTGACATGACTCTCCTTACACTTTGAACACGCCAGTCCACTCCTCTTTTTAAAAATAAATAAATAATAAAAATTTAAAATATATATATATATATATATATATATATATATATATATATATATATATATATATATATATATATATATATATATATATATATATATATATTTTTTTTTTTTTTTTTTTTTTTTTTTTTTTTTTTATTAATTTAGAAATCATCATATATTTTTTGGGAGTTGCACCACATAACATTTTAAACCTAAAATAGCCTTGCCTTACTTTTTTTTTTTTTTTTTTTGGGAAAATCGCATTTGTGATTTAAAACAATTTTAAAACATTAAGGTTTGCTGTGCTTGTTTGTAGGGCTGCACAATTTGTAAAGTTGTGTGATTATATATCAGTATGACTATAAAATAATGTATAATATAAAACAATAATAATACACATATATATCTTACATTTTATTATTATCATCACCACATTTTTTATTATTATTATCACATTTATTATTTTTAATGCTACTACAACTACGGTTACATTACTAATATTCTTATAAATTATTAATAAAGTCTTAATTTCTTTATTTTCAAACATTAAACCATCAACCTTTTATTTTGACAGAAACTACAGGGAGCCCTTAATAAGCACAGTGCCACCCTTCACCCTTTACTTTGAAAAACACAGTGGATTTACTTAAATTACAATTTGATAACCGCACTGAGCCATATCATAATTTCGGTTCCATTTCAATGAATCCCTATGCATCACCCTCACATTTTTGACTTTATGTGCCTGAAAACATTCAGACATTAAAACATGCTCATCATAGAAGAGGTGTAGTCAAGGTTCGAATTGCATTTTTAATGCATTTTTTTAACTGCATTATGTCATAGACAATCATAACATTATAAATTGCTTTTATCAACATCATATAAACTTCATATAATGCTGTCCTGCATGTTTGCATTTGGGTAAATTATTTCAAGGACTGGACAGTGAGCAATAAAAACCGCCACAAAAGGGAGTATCTCTTCAGCCCAGAAGAAGCCCTCACAGTGTCCTCCGTCCCGGTGAATTATCAACGTTCCAGTGGTGTGACTACAGAATACTTTCACTCACCATGACTTCTGTGTTCCTCAGAACGTTCTGGTAGCCAGCAGGATGCAGTACGATGCCGCTGGGGTTTGTGTAAACACCGTGAATATGGAGTACGCTCAGTCTTCTCTTCTCCTGAGCCCACTCCAGAACCTGCACACACAAGCACACAGCGGCATTTCATACTCCACTGCTCCCAATCCGGCTCCCACTAGGAGCTTCCAGCTGCTTTTAATGACTGCGGGTCCTAATCAAGAGGCATTTGATGGAAAAGGTGCATAAACACCCTGCCTAAAGGCCACGCTGTGGAAAACCACACACGGCCTGATGAATAAAGACACAGGAACTGAACATGCAGTCACTTGTGTTTCCGAGGGCCCTTCAGCTGCTGTAGAGCTTACATGCACTAATGCACTACATGATGCTCAGCCTGAGACCATAAGGCTGATTTTATGGCTAATAGCTGAAGCTTTCACTGCTTTGTGCTGAAGGAAATTTATGGCCAAAAGCAAACAGAGATGAACCCAGTGTACTGAACATCTGAGGAACAGCGTTTCACAGCTTTATTTCAAAGCACACTTTGTTTTTAGTTTGCGCTGAAAGCAATTGATGATCTGACGATGGTATTTTTGTCCCCATAGTCTCATCTTCAGACTATGTTTGCAAACATTTCACTAGCACTGTGGAAAAATATATTTATATAAAATTTAGATTTCACACAAAAAAAAAAATGTTAAAAGTTGTTGTATGTTGTAATTTATAAGAATGCTTGATTGACAGAACTACTTTCAAAATTACACAACAACATAATTATAATAATAATCACTGTTCCAATGATTATTGCGGTCACTTTTTATTTATACTTACAATCATATGATTTTCACAAACAGATTTATTTCATGGAGAATATATGACATTTAGATTATTAAAGTATCTTCTTTCATCAACATCATCAACACTACATTTATGCACGGACCACATGCAAATCTAAAAGTTTGACTTCTTTCACGATTCAAGCGTCCAATAATGCAGTCTGAACTGTAAAGCTAATTCACCTCATTTAAACAGAAAAAACAGCTGGTACCTTCTTCTCATCTGTGAGATCTAGAGACTCCAGCTTGGTCCCTTGATGGGCGGCGTAAATCTCTAGCAGATTGTCAAAGTTGGTGGTGAGGACCAGAGCGCCGCTCTCCATCAACTGCAGCACGGAGCGGAGGAGATGTTTCCCAGCGTTCTCCATCTTACACTCCAAGTCATCAAACACCTCGTAGAGGCAGTCTTTAAAAAAGGTGGAGCGTACATTTCCCGTCCTCTACAGAGACCAAAAGAAAGAAATTAGAGATTAATAGAAAAACAAATCAACTTGAGGTGTATTCAAATAACTCTTCTGGGAATCCAGTGTTACAGGAGTCAACAAAAGCAGGCTTTTAGAGGGGAAAATAAGCATTGTTTTCTTCAAAGGTCTTGAAATGTTCTCTATACAAATTAGCTTGATTTTTACACATGGTGGTGTTCACCAATGCAATCTTCAACCCTGATAATAGGAACCTCATAAGAAACAATACTTCAGTCAAATATATTTAAGCTATATTTGTAATTAATTAGAAACTCTGCACACAATTCGATTCCCAAGTATTGTGTGGAGAGAGCACTGAGAATAGAGGAGTTTTGACAGCAGTGCCCTTGTCCTGGTCAGACTCAATCTCATTACACTGAGCTGAATTCATTCTCTGAGCCTGGCAGAGGCACATGGAAAACCAGAGAGAGAGTCTATGAATAGCTTGCAGAATCCACTTTGGCAGGCTAATTATCAGCACCTCCACACCTGACGTGAACTAATGCCTTTCAACTGTTTACACCTGGTATTAACCTCTGTCTCAGCATCTGATCATATGCGGTCAGCATTAAATACAGATGAAAATAAAACTTTTTTTGTATCAAACCACTCAAATTGCATTTGCAGGGCTCCAGACTAGTTAAAACAGTTGATTTGAGACCAAAAATATTAATATACAAATTATATTTTTACCAAAATCAATTTAGCATTATATCACTAACTCATCAATGCATCCTCTGCAGTAAATGGGTGCCATCAGAATGAAATAGCTAATAAAAAATTGTTTCTTACAAGCATGCAGCTTTTCAATTCACAAAACATTATTTGACTGGTAACGATGATTACTTGTGGATTATTGTGATGTTTTTTATCAGCCATTTGGATTCTCATTCTGATGGGTCCATTCACAAAAAAAAAAAAAAAAACGTTGAAAGTTGTGAAAACTAGGACGGTGTATTTGTTGGACATTATCTCAGAGGAACTCTCTACTTCTCGTATACATGGATCTAATGTGAAATCTGTAAATTCATGGCATTCAGCTTTTAATCTTGTGTCTTCTTTTCTAAAATCTTTGTAAAAATTATTTTATTGTTATTTGTTTATCTATTAATATTAATTAATATGTTTATTATTATTATTAATTATGTTATTTTATTTATTTATTTTTTAAGTCTACTAAGGGGTGGGATGGGTTTTTAAATTTGTACAGCTGATTTTTGTTTTGTACTACTGTTCCACAAAATAAAACTCAAACAGTTGTTAACAAAAAGAAAGTTGTGAAAACTACCCATAATCTAGGACCTTTATACTATACATGCCATTGTAAAGACTAGAGGTTTATCCCTTACAGCCTTGATTTCATCGGTGTCGAATTCAATATGGTGTCTACCCTCACTAAGGTCTATTTAACTTTTTTTTTTTTTTCTGGAGCCCTGATTTGGGTACTCAATGAAAAATAACAGCATTGAGCAACAAGCATTCGGAAATTAGATGAACATACAATCAATTCTTGTAAGGGTCTGGACTTTTTTGTGCTTATCAACATAGTAGCTCAATAAAATTGATGTCTGAATCAAAAAAAGCAGTCTGAAAGTCAAGCATGACTTATATATTCATGTCCAAACATGTCAAAGCTTGCTGTGAAATTACAAAGAATGCATTTCTAAAGAAACATGCAATGCCGAAGCTGAATGAACTAGCATCTAGTCAAGGCACGCTGTTCTGGAGGTGTGAATCCTGGACGCATGTTCAGATTAGCCTAGTTTTTTGCACCACTGCTCTGCTCATGTGAGGCTCAAAACTCTCAAAAGTAGGTTAAATCACTGAAAGACCTCACACTAACAATAACAAACAAACTGAGCTTGGAAATTCACTGGGTGGAGACAGACAGCAGGCTGATGTTTTTCTAGGGTAGTTATTTTGTTGATGTGAATTGTTCAGCTACCACCATTCCAGGCAATGAAACCCCAGCACTGGCGCTGAAATTCATTACCTAACTCCCTTTCACAAGCCTAATGCCATCTAAATCCTCTAGTGACACTGGTGGGTTTGGATGCAAATGATACTGAGGCTTGACAATGAAAACCAGGGATAAATCCCTGAGTGCTGTTTTGACGGGGCGACAAAAACAACAACATCAGTGGCACACGGTTCTACGCCCCATTTTGGCTGGAGAGAGAGCAAGGGACTAATGATGGACAAACTCATAGTTGTGCTCTTCAGTCCATGCATTGCATGGCATTGTGTTCATGATCCACATGTTTATTATGGATAAGGTTTTTCCTTGCCCTGCCACCTTTTCACTGATCACAGAAACATTGTATGTTTAGCTAAATATTTGAAATGTTATTTTTAATATTACAAATTAAAATTACATAAAATCTGAGGCTGGACACAATAGATCGATTTTAAACATTTATTTGATTCATTTTGATGAACAAATATGAATTCTTAAATCCTAAGATCCATATTTTAGTCAGTGCTGTTTCCTGTTGATGTGTGTACAAAATAAATTATAAAAATATATGACAAAATATATGAATACATGAAATATATACACCAAAGTCTCATCTTTCAGTCAATTTTACAATAAAATTCTAGCAATAAATGTGGCTTTCAACACTTTCAAATGTGGCATTACAGATCGCTGTAACCACATCAGTTTAGAATTAAAACTATTAAAATTATTAAATGGACGCCACCTTATTGGGACAATAAAGCCCTCACATCTACCCTAACCCTACCCATACTTTATTTTCAACTTTTTGATTATTTCATATTATAACATTTTTATTGAAAATAAATTCCCCTCTGATGTGAGATTTGAAAAGGGAGAATGAAAGATCGGCAAAAGGCGGATTCAAACTCTGGTTGATCGCATCAAATAGCATACGCCTTACTATCTACGCCACTGGAACTGATGTTTAATGTGCATCTTTTGTAGTGTTAACCAGGGCTCGAATTGAGGGGGGATGCGGGGGGATGACATCCCCCTGGTCGAAGAAAAATGACAAAAAGCATCCCCTCTGTAAAACCACCATCCCCCTTACTATCCCTTTGGATTATTAATTTTGTGTATTACGTAAAACTTATGCACATGAAATGTTAAAATTCTCTACTTATGATCGTTTACAAACTAAATAACGGCGATTGGCCAATCAGAACTTGGTACTGTAACAAGCTGCGCACAAGCAGAAGCAATTTCGTCATTTTCCGCGCAAAATGGTTCAAGCTAAGTTTTTTTAAAAGAAGGCAACAGAAGGTATGATTTGTCCTCGATTAGAATTTAAAGACATTCTCCTGATATAATGTATGTGTGACTGTGAGGGCCCGAGAGATGATAGGAGAACTGATATTATCCAACTCTGAGAGAAAAAAATAAATAAAAAAAGTTTTATATATTCCGTAAATGAATCCGTTTTTGAATGAATCGAGTGAGCCAGTGATTCAATGGTCCATTCACTTGTTTCGTTTCTATTGAATCAGCCGTTTTGAACGAATCGTTTGATATGAATGATTCAGTAAGTCATTTATTAAAACAGGGACGTTTACTGGTGGTTTTGTCGTCATATTTATTTATCCATGACAGACCTAAATCAGCCAAGGTGCCTGCACAAAAACACATTCAGCTAAATATTGTTTAACTATCAATATTGACCAAAATTCCTCTATTTCAGATCCCAGAAGGAAAAAAAATATAAATAATAGTTAATTTAATAAGGCTAATTTTTCATTAAATAGAAACCTTTTTAAAAATTAGCAATTTTGTAATCATTGTGTAAAATTAATATAGAGAGAGAGTGTGTGCTTTCAAAAGTGGTAAGAAAATGAAAAACAACATCTTACCGGTGAAAGTTTCTGGATAAGGTCATGAGCAACATGCACCAGGTTCTTGTCCTCTTGCAGACTTTTCTGGAAGCGGCGGCTCTCTTCCTCCTCAAGCAGATCAAAGTCATTGGCAGCATCTAGCAGCGCCTGGATAAGACCTTTCCAGGAGCGCAGCGCAGGCACCTGAGGAGCTACAGCTGAACTCACCCCCGTGCCGATCACCAGCACCAGCTCAGGAGCACGCTTCGTCTTCAGGCTGGGCAACAACTTCCTTTAGTCAGCCAAGGAGGAGGAAATGTAATCAGGTCAGAGGAAACACACATATGGATGGAACTACGCTACAAAGTTGCATGCAAAGCATGGCTTAACCTGACTTCAAAAATATGATCTGAAACTTTTAAACAAACAATCAGTAAAAGGAGGTCCTTATCTATAAGAAAAAAGTCAACCTCATTAGCTATTTTCTATTTCTTCTCTATGATGTTGGTGAACCTCTTTTTAAATGTTGGACATGTCTAAATGTAATTAAAACCCCTGGATTGTGTAACTTGTATTGATGTGTTTAAAATAATCATTTCTAATTCTTTCAAAATCTGTCTCATCCAATCCTCTACTCTAATACAAAAGAAAATATTTTGAATAATGCTGGTAACAAAACGGATTCAAATCCCATTTACTTCCAAAGTATGGACAAAAAGTACAATGGAAATCAACAGGAACCAAAACTGGTTACCAGCCTTCTTCAAAAATATCTTATTTTGTGTTATTCAGAAGAAATGAAAGTCATACAGGTTTGGAATGACATGAGGGTGTTTAAATGATGACAAAATTGTCATTTTTGGGTGGACTAAAAACCTATCTGGCGAAGTCGTTCTTATTAGGAAATGCAGGTCTTTGAAAGATCTCGTTCATCAGAACAGGTCAGCAAACAGGAGCTGACTTCAATGAAGGATATTTGGCTTGCCCTGGGAATGTGCTGGCAGTAAAGCAAGACACGAACATCTGTTGTTTTCATACCTGGCCTTCTTAGCCACTGTGTCGCCATCCTCAGAGTCATGGGAAGGACGCTTCTCTGTCTTCACTGTAACAACAGAGGCCATTCGACTCCTGAGAAACAAAGTACAAGTCATTTATAAAGCAACAAATATTGACCAAAAGGCTAAGCAACAGACGACAGACAAATAGAATTCATTTATGCACAATACAACACAGTATCACACAGTTTTAGAACATAAATTCACTACATATAAAACCCCAGTGAATTTAAGATTAGTGCTGTTACCAGGAATTAATTAGACCAACGTCAAGGGCTCATTTAGAAGGTTAATGAAGCTTAATTGAATTAATTGCCTTTGCTATCTTGACATTGAAAGAGATGTATTCTCCTCTGGCTGGAGGAACAGCTTTTAGAGTATTTACATGCTCATGATGATGAAATCTGAAGATGCTGCAGTGATTTGTTCACTCAGGAGCTAACAGATGTTAGTTTTTCTTTCAAATTCATGCCATGACAGATTGGGGTGCACATAAAAGGTCCAAATAATCAATCATAGCCTACAACAACAAACACTGACCAGACAGCCAATACAGCCTCTTGAGCTAGCAAGCTAACAGGCTAGCTACAATTGTATTTTTTAGCCCCTAATAATCGAATTATTATAAAGTAATAACAATTGTTTTATGTAAATCCTTGAATTCAACCCATTACAAATAATAATAATGTAATTATTATGTTTTGGTTGTTTTAGCGGGTCACCTGCTGCTTTTGTTCCATATGTGACACAATAAAGCTTTAGCATACAGGCTAATATTACACTATTGTCTATATGGATGTTATTTATCTCCAACCTACAAGACTAACAAAACAAAAATTAATAAACCGTATACTTTTAAGATACACTTCGTTCAACTGGAAAGGCGAGATAACGAAAAAGAGGAGATTTAAGTTACCAATCCGCTAACTGGTACATCAAAAGACTAAAAGAAAGTAAGTTTACGTTAACAACAACAAGGATATGTTTTTTAAAACACAACTTACCCAGATGAACAGAGAAAAAATGAGGATCCGACTCGAGGCGCTTACTAAAACACTATTTTTATCGAACAAACTTTGAAGTGGCTTCCTATATAAGATCTCAATACCAGCAGGGTATCAGTGCCAGTCAGCCTTCAGAGTCTAATAATGAATCAGTTCAGTTTCAAGCGATGTACCTGTCTACAGACTTTCCTCCGAGAGTCGTGTACACAAGCTCAGGCTTTACACGTGCCCGCGCATCACAGCGGATGTGCGCGCCCCCGCGTGTCTATGGGACGCCACACATACACACACACGCGCGCGCGCGCGCGCACACACACACACAGTCAGAGTGGTAATTTTCTTTTAAATTATGTGAGACACATTAAATATGTGAGTAACATAGCTGATTTTCCAAACTTTTTCATTTTATAACAGGCTATTAAAATAAATATATATATATATATATAAAAAAACATCATAACTTAAACCGCTTTCAATGGAAGCTCGTTTCCGTCACCGAATAAAAAAATAAAAAATTGATTATAACTCCCAATTCAGACTTAATAACTCACGATTGCAAGTTTATATCACACAAAACTGTTCGAGAACTGGTGTGCTTCTCTGACGTGTTTCATTAATGAATAATCATAGTGATGTGTTTCATTAATGAATAATCATAAGTGATTCAGTGAGCCATTCATAAGGCAGAATGTTTCAGCTGTTTGAACAATGACTCACTTATTAAGACAGGGATTTGCCACCATCTACTGGCGCTTTTACTTCTATATTTAGAGTAGGTCTATCATTTCTTTTTTTGAAATAATTTCATATTTTACTATTCATTTGTATTTTTGTATGTTGAATTAAAATATTTATTTATAAAGCTACTTTTTTGTAATGTCTATTCATTGTTTTGTTTTTTCAAAATTAACACAATGATAACCATTATCTTTAATTAATCAGCATGATGTGCATGTTAAATAATTAATCTCACTAATTTGATTAATTAATCGGCATATTATGTAATTAATTCGATAAAAAATGTAATCATTTTTAATCATTTTAAAACATAAAAAAATTATGAAAAAAAGTCATTATAGCGAGATCTAAAGTCGAAATTGCAAGATAAAAAGTCTGAATTGTGAGATATAATGTCGCCTTTAAAAATAAAAAAATTTATATTTTTTTATTCAGTGGCGGAAATTGGCTTCCAAGCTTTCTACCTTGATTCTGTAGGTGGCTGTTCAAATTCATTGTCTTTTGGACTAATCATGTTCTCTAGCATTCGTTTTCTGTCGTCTTCTCTGTTGTGCTTTTCTCCATTGGTCTCTTTTGCTTTGTTTCTCGCTCTCACTCAGCTCTGTGACTGGTTTCACCTTTCCATGTCTTATTAGTCTGTACCAGGCCTCTTTGCTTTCCTAAATATTGTGCCCTTCTTGAGGGATCAGCATCACGTCGAGCCCGGTATCTCCACTGTTTCTCTGCTGCTGACATCTATAGAAATCATGGAAAGTGTTGATTAAGTACTTACTGTTTTTTATTCATTAAAGAATCCTAAATGAAATATATAACAGTATTTAGCAGCACAACTGTTTTCAACATTGATAATATTAATAAGACTAATGTCTTTCTTGAGCTGCAAATTTGCTGAGGTAATGATGCGGAAAATTCATCACAGGAATAAATTACATTTTAAAATATATTCAAATAGAAAACTTTTCTGTTAATTCCAATAATATTAACAAATCTTACAGACCCCACTGTGAACAGCAGTGCAAGTTATACTCAGTTAAACTATTACAAGTATAGTTATATATAAACTAGAACACACAAACAGGCTTAAATATAAAAATGATAATGATTCAAGTCTATGACTAACATTGCTGAGTAACATTGTTGACAGGTGTAGCATAGCTGACATACTTGTCTTTTTTATGGTCAGACGCATGGCATTTTTGCATAATAGCATAATATAATGTAATCTCACTCTATGAACTAATATCAATGAAATATTAAATAAAATTAGAGTCCACTTACCAGTTTGTCTTTTAAATGTCTGTCACTGAAAGGCAATGCAATCATGTGATGTACATGGTCACATGGTTTTGGGACAAACTATTGCTCAGCTACATGACGGTGTTGTATTAGTAACTTTTTTGACAAAATAATAAGATACTTATTCATGTTGATAATAGAAGAAATATGACTATATATATTAGATCATATTGGATAAATAATGTTTAATGAAGCTTAGAACTTCATTAAAAATCATATTTTTATAAATAATAATATAATATAATAATGTATAGCATTGGCAAACAGGTAACTCAATGGCAGATGGCTGAAGAAAGAGCTCAAGTCTGTAAGTTGCTCCTTTTATAGCGGTTCGGTCTCAGTGAAAGTAGGATATGTTCCCATTCAAATGCTGCCTACAATAAAAAAGTTAATGGGTTAATAGCAGGGCATGCTCTATTTTGGACAGGTCATGATGTGCCTGTGGTTAATGAAGCTTTAGGTTTTTATAGCCTCTTGCATAGAGACATAAGAGCATCCTTACTTTTCAGTACTTTCTTCCTCTAGTACTTTCACCCACTGGCCATGTATTTGATTGCTTCTCACTGACTGCACATGAAAATCAACATAATTTAAATTAAACAGGTAACTGTATAAGGATTCAGTGATCCAACAAGCCATGGTGTTTATCTTTATAAATCAGCAGATGCAAAAGTGATGGCCTAAGAAATTATTTTTTGTTGCTGTTGTTGTTACTATGGATTTGGAGGTAACATTATTATATTTTATCAGATTTTTTCCCAAATTCTTCAGAATTTCTTTAATACTGTATAGCTGATGAATGATGCCTCATGGGTTAGTAGTAGAGTTGTCTGACAGAGTCTGACATCTAGTGGTTCATGTATTGAGGGAAAACAAGCAATTGTAGGACTGTTCTTTAGAGATTTTATTACATCAACAAATGTTGATAAATAACGTAGCCATATTCAAATGGACATTTTGTGGGGGATGCTGATCAATCACAAACCGAGGAGAGGCATTATGGTATATCCAGGTCTGATACTGCAGCAAAAACACGACTGCATTTGCAAGTATTTGCTAGAATATTACTTTGGTTTAGATTCATATTTCTAGATAAACAAACATAGACCCATTTGATTCATTAATTAGTCAAATATTAATGTCCAAAATAACTGCTCTTTGAAAATTTCTAGCAAATTTCTGATTTTGTTTCAGTTTAACATTCAGTAAATCACAGGCACTCAACTGTATGAAGCAGAAAAATCAATCCTGCAAGCCTTCACACAAAACAAGCAAAGTGAAAGTGATAATGCAAGTCTTTCAATGCATTATTATTAGGTAAATAAAGTCATATATTCTTAAAGCGTGCTTCAAAAATAATATTTCAATCAAAATTTAACGTTACTGGATCGTCACACCGGTAATCTAGAAATGTTTTCTGATTTTTATAGTATTTTACAAAATGCTAGAGAGAAGGCACTCCATGAATGATATAGTGAATAGGAACATGGTGGTTAAAAGTTGCATATGAAAGCAACGCGAGTCGATCGCTTGAGTTTGTTGAGCTCATAATCACGAAGTTTGTGATAGCATGCACCATGAGACCAGCTATGTTATTTTTATCGTGCTCCCTGTCTGTGTAATTCACAAACGCAAATTTATTATGCACAGCATAATCAGATGACTGATTTTGAAACGGAGTACGTTTTCTGTAAAGATAAAAGGCTTGTATTAATAGGGGAATGTTTATTTGCAAAGGCTAGCACTGCTAATGCAGACCTTGAGCTCTTGAAGCTCCGCCCTCTTCTCCGGGAGCAACAGCTCATTTGCATTAAAGCAACTTACTCAAAACAGCACGTTCTGGCTCACACCCTACACTGTAAAAAAGAAAAAAAAAAAGTTGAGCCAACTTAAAATTTTAAGGCAACCAGCTTCAGCAGATTTTTGAGTTCTCTCAACTTATTTTTGTAGGAGATTCTCAATTTTTTGTTGTATAAACTTAAAGCAACATGTTGAGAAAACTCAAAAATCTGCTGAAGCTGGTTGCCTTAAAATTTTAAGTTGGCTCAACTTTTTTTTTTTACAGTGGCAATTTTAACAAGCTATAAAATATTATCTGTGGTGTATTTTGAGCTAAAACTTCACATACACACTGGGGATATCAGAGACTTATTTTACATCTTGTAAAAAGGAGCATAATAGGTCCCCTTTAATTTTCTTTAAACATTTTATCATTTACTTATTTTGGTTTTGGGATGAACTATGACCAAGACATGTTCTTGTGAGTTTTGCGAACATTGTATTAATCACAGCATAACAGAAGAAATGTTTTTGAGCATCTGATATGTTGTTGCTTTGAACTCTTTTCAAAATTCAGCTGAATCCATATAACTTAGTAAAGGATGTGTCCTATAGTATATTTAGTGCATGACAACACAAGAAAGACTTTGGGTATCTAGGCAGGATGGTGCACAGTGTTTCTCTTTAAACTGAGATTGAACCTTCCCTAAAGTTAGTTTTTCCAATCAGAACGTTCAGCAGAACGGCCTTTCCCTCTCCGCACTCCTTCTGCGCCTTTTTAATGATGTCATCAAGCTGCGACTCATCCTCTCGGCCAATCAGGTAACCTTTGCCCCCGTAACCATCAGCTACAATATGGTAATCTGTAAGGAAGAGGTGGAACGGAGCAGCATGTGAAGTAACTCCTCACTATGATTGATGAAAAGAGCTTAATCATTACATTAAAGACTTTTGTGGACCATAAAACAAAGTTTTACTGCATAGCATTGACATTCAAACAAATGCAGCAAACAAGAATTTAATGACTGCACTAAAGCCTCTCACCTGTAAAGGCAAGACCGCAGGCTACATTGCTCCCGAGCATAGGCACTTGTTCTCTGGAGATCTGACTCCAGCACGCATCATTTCCCACCAGAGCGATCACTGGGGTCTGACGTGAGACGACAAGGCATTCGTTAGAGAAGAAGCAAGAGAAGCCAGAGCAATAGCCAAAAATACTGTCACAAATCACAGGGAGGCACGGAGACGAGGAGTTCACAAAACGGAAGTCTTTAATATCCAGATGGTTGACAGGGAGCACGGGCAAGGAAGACATTCAACGAAGGAAGACATTTAACAGCGGACGAGAAGACAGGGAAATAGAGGGCTTTTAAACAGTGAGAAAACTAGGTAATTAATAACACACAGCTAGAAACAAATCGGGGAAACCAAATATGGGCACGAGAGGAAGGGAAACACAAGACACGGGAAGACAGGACTAACAAATACACTGTATGGGTCAAAATGATCGATCTTTATTTTATACCAAAAATCATTAGGATATTAAGTAAAGATCATGTACCATGAAGATATTTAGTAAATTTCCTACCGTAAATATATTAAAACGTAATTTTTGATTAGTAATATGCATTGCTAAGAACTTCATTTGGACAGCTTTAAACGCAGTTTTCTCAATGTTTTGATTTTTTTGCACCCTCAGATTCCAGATTTTCAAATAGTTGTATCTCATCCAAATATTGTCCTATCCATACATTAATGGAAAGCTCATTTATTCAGCGGTCAGATGATGTCTAAATCTCAATTTAAAAAAACTGACCCTTATGACCCTTATGTTTTGTGGTCCAGGGTCACATTTATGAATGACAAAATAACCTTATATAATTCATACACTACATGGTTGAGTGCTTAGTGCATAAATGTATAGTGTATAAGTGCATAGTGTGTCATTTGGGATGCAGTTAAAGTAAATATAATCCATATGAATCAATCAATGTAATTCAATTAATCACTTTATATAATGAATATATTTCATTTAATGTTTTATTCACATATAAACATTTGACAATCTGACGTTTGAAATTCCGCAAGAACAAAAGAGATTTGCATACTTCAAGCAAGTATGGTTGAGGTGCCTTTGAGCTTGTTTATATCTAAATTAAATCTGTTTATCATACAAAATGATCATGTCTCATACTCATATGAAACCACTCAATTCATTTGGATTACTTTAATGATGTCTTGATGAATTTGGAGAACTATCCCTTTAAGAGATTAGAAATGTAGTAAATGTGCATTTTTACAAAACACATTCTAATACATTCTGAACTTGATTCTGTAAAAGTCAGTGATGTAAGTGCTTGTTACATGTGTAATGACTGGTACCTTGTGACGTGTGAAGGTATCAAATTCAGCCACACTGTATCCGAGTGAACCATCGCCGTAAACAATCCATACCTGTAAACAAGATATTGGCTATGTTCACATGCTCTCTTATAATGTGATTAAGGCTGTATTGTGCATAAAAATGGAGCGCTTAGTGAAACGGTTTTTAACAACAAAAAAAAATTTATATTTGATTTAAAATCTTACCTCAGACTCAGGTCGACAAAGCTTTGCTCCCAGAGCAAAGCCTCCTCCAACACCCAGAGTCCCAAAGGCACCTGGTGCAAAGAGAAGCCACAAATCATTATGAACACAAATACTATGAGTGGATTTGACAATGTCAGGACCAAACATGAATGCATTACAAATAATTTTAATATATATGGTTATGTTGTTTTAAATGGATATAAAGTGTGTAATGTAGTTTACAAGTGCTGTTATGTAAATTCAAAAAGCCTTGAATCATATTAAATTGTGAGCATTTGAACAACTTGCATAAGAATCTACAGATTCAGACATAATGGAGGATAATCCTATGGAATCAGATTTTTTCAAAAGCTCTCAGTCTGACCAAACATGAAAACTGTGACAGCTCTGCCTCTAACCTGGGTCCAGCCAGCGGAGCGGGCCCCGGGGTCTCATGATATAAGCAGCGCTGCCGACAAAATCACCCCCATCAGCCACTATGATGCTGTCCTCAGCCAAGAGCTCATCCACACGATGCAAAACACTCAGAGGGTTCAAATGCCTCTCTGTCTTGTCATCTGCTTTTGATCTGATGGCAACAACTGGTATAATGAGAAACTATACTGGTAGAGAACATCAAACGTAGCCACATGTATATGGACAGACACCCCTTCTAATTAACAGGAGGGAACACTGCCAACTGTTTGGTTGTCCATACTGTTTGGTCATGTAGTGCAGGCCTGATTCTCCAGAGACAATGAATCCAAGCAGCTGAGATAAGATCACCTGTTAGCTTTCTCTTTGATGTCATCTCCCTCTTTCAGGCTCCTAGGCCATTCATCTGGACATCTGTGTCCCTTCAGGGCTTTCGAGAGATGCAGGAGGAAAGAACCAGCATCACCTGAATGAGTTAGGAAAGGAAACCGTGTCACATAACACACCAGCACACATGGTATATCTTTAAAGTTTCACTCTAGCGAATTAGCTCACTGGTCCATTTAAGCCACTGCTTATTTAATATTAATTCTATTACCTGATGTTATAGTTATATTAAAAAAAAAAGAAAAAAGGGGTATCCTCATCAGGATATTAAGTAAAGATCATGTTCCATGAAGATATTTTGTAAATTTCTTATCATAAATATATAAAAACTTCATTTTTGATTAGTAATACGCATTGCTAAGAACTTAATTTGGACAACTTTAAAGGTGATTTTCTCAATATTTAGATTTTTTTGCACCGTCAGATTCCAGATTTTTAAATAGTCGTATCTCAGATCCTAACAAACCGTACATCAATGGAAAGCTTATTTATTCAGCTTTCAGATGATGTATAAAACTCAATTTAAAAAAAATTGACACTTAAGACTGGTTTTGTGGTCCATGGTCACATATTATGTAAAAGTAAAATGCAGCTGTTCACCTTGAATGGCCACTGTTGGCTTCCAGAACATGTCTGAGTTCTTTAGTAACTGACTCCTGTCTCTATTGACAGCGATGATTTTGCTCCGTCTGTTCAGCACTCTTCCGTAACTCAGTCTGAAATCACACACCGTCCCTATGCAACAAAAACACATTCAGGAACAAGAACTAACTATGCAAAACCAAGGCTTCCCAAACTTTCCACTTCCCACTAAATTTATTTTTTATAAATAATTCCATGACTTGTGTATGTATGAAAAGTATTAACTGACTTTTCCAGGCATGGAATCACAATTTTAAAATTCACTGAGATTTTCAGACTTTCCAAACACACAGAGTATGTGTATGGAAAATATTTCTGCACAAATTCCAACTGTATTTGGCGATGTTTCCCACCTGCCAGCAGCACGAGGTCAGCATCTTTTAAGGCATCTCTCCTGTTTTGTCTAATGTGCAGTGGACTGTTCTTTCCCAGCATCCCTCGGGACATTCCACCCAGGAAGCAGGGAATGCCTAAAGATTCTAAGGCCTTTCTGTGATAGAAAAAAAACTAAAATCTGACTAAAAATTGACATAACATGCACGTGTTTTGGGTGCTTATGATCAATCATGTAAAACACTGCTTGTTGTTTTGGACTGGAAACCAAATGCATTTTTGATCAATGTAATCTATATATACAGTACCAAAAGTCAAAAGTCTGGACACACATACTGAATTTTCATAGAAATCTTTTTGATCTAAATGTTTGTACTGAAATACATGAAATGTCATTTGTTAGAGTTACACTGTGGCTGTGTATTAACAAAATAAATAAATAATATTTAATCATTTTAATATATTTTAAATGGATGAATTAGAGAGTGGGAAGTCACCATACATAACATTTTTCAATACTGTTTTACAGCATCCCAGGATGCATTTCATAAATCTAGATAAGTATTGTGACACTAAAGACAAAATATGAGCTGGTATTGATTTGTTTCACATTTCTGTTCACTACATAATTTGCATACATTATGTACCATCTCATACTTTTTGTGTGTTTGAGCAGGTGCGTCCACGTTTTTGACTGACAATGTATGAATTCATGTTATATGTCAGCATTAATTTACAGGAAGTGTTGTAGTGGGTAAATCTGGACTGGACAGAGATTTTCAGTCCTGAAAAGGCAACCCCTGAACTGTTCAATGAAGATTTAAAGAGACAGCTACTCATTTACCTGACATCATCCGCTGGTGTAGGGGGCAACGTTGCCTGACTGCCTAACAGTATGACAGGTTTCTTGGCTCTGCTCACCAATTCCACACACCTTTGGACCTGCAAAAAGTAAAAGGTTAAGAGCCACTAAAAGTGCAATGTTATCTTATCTTCTGTATTTGGGGCAAAAGTCAACATTTCTCCTTCATCTTTGAGCTTTCTTTCCTGGGGTGGTTGCATAAAGGTTTAAACTAGTCTTACAAGTCAGTCATCTATTTATTTTCTTTAAAACTGGTCATGTTTCCTTAAAGGTGGTCACTGGGAAGTTAGACTTCATAAGACTGATTACCTCTTGGTTAACTGCTAGTTGGTCAGACTAGTTCTTAAGACACTGTCTTCACATAGAGGCTAAGTTTATGCAACTGGCACCTGGTGTCGTTAATGTAATGTGTTATTATAATGAGACTGGATGACGATAATAGAATCTTGTAATATTATCGTTATCATGATCAGTTGCATCTACAGTCTAACTTACATTTACATTACATTTATTCATTTAGCTGACGCTTTTATCCAAAGCGACTCACAATTGCTATATATGTCAGAGGTCGCACGCCTCTGGAGCAACTAGGGGGTTAAGTGTCTTGCTCAGGGACACATTGGTGTCTCACAGTGGATTCGAACCCGGGTCTCTCACACCAAAGGCATGTGTCTTATCCACTGCGCCATCACCACCCCTTCCAATAAAATATATGCCACAAAAGGGTAGAGGTCTGCATGGGCTTTAAACTGAAGCCTGAACCCGGCCCGTACCCGAGATCGTCTGACCGACCCGACCCAAGCGGCACAGTTAAATTTAAAAAGATGCATGCATTTCACGATTGCATGCAACGGTCAGTAAACAAATGTATGTAAAGAACCAGATTCATCAAAGCTCGGCCATTTCACAAGGCAAAAGAAAAAACACTTACCAGTGATGAAAGTTTATGAACATCAGGTGCAGCGCAGCGGTCACATAAATTCTGCCGAGTTTTTGAATGGTTGTATAGGACAAGACGATAATTCTTCCAACGTGCAAAGTATGCTCATTTTCGTCAGTTAAGGCTCGTTAGCATTCGGCATACTTTAAATCTTTATCCCCTCATTACAGAGAAATATAACGTTGCGAGTCAGTAGCCCATCGAAGCTATTTTAATAATAAAAGTTTCCGTGCTGTGTGTTTGCTGCGCAATCTCTGATATGTGTGTGTGCGTGCATCTATGAAAGCAGCGATGCCTGCATATAGTTTTGGTTTAGCTACAAACCCGAGCCCGAAGCTATCCATTAAACATTAACCCGACCCGAAACCCGAAAGTATTTCGGGACCCGTCTGGGGTCGGGTAGCAGACCTCTACAACAGGGTAGACAAGTTTCACCTCATCCTCTGTGGCATGTGGGATGTGAACAGGAAGTGGGGACAGATCACGCGTCTCCCAAGCTCCAGCAAACAAGTTTGATAAATGATTCCGGAGATACCTATGTGATGACAAGAACGGCAATTGTTTCAGTCATGCTAAAGGCGGTTATTAAAAAACACACTGCTTGTCATTTAACAACAAGATGTGCAGGAATAATAGTATGCAAATAGGGAGAAATGTTTATACCATGCAATGATTTTCCCCATCAGGCCTTTGGGAGTGTTTTTAGGGGCAAACTCTTTTTCCACCACATGGTACGGGTACAGCGTGTCTATGGGAAACTCTATAAACACTGGACCTGTAAATCAAAGAAATACTGTAGAATTGTGCTCATAGAGTTAAAACAGCACTCACATATAATTACATAATTCATAAAATTAAATTTGCTCAGTGAAAGATAAAATAATGACATCATTTGTGCTGTAGTAATACACATTAAAACTCTGGATTGCTGAAAAAGGTGATGATCATCTTATAAGTATTTGTATTATTACATACTTTGTGTCTAATAATACAAATAATACCTCTTAACACTCTTCAATTCTTCTCTTAAATGAATGGAATCAGCAGTGGAGACTTTTCTATTGTTGCTACAGTGGTGGGAAAATGGTGGACAGCATACAACTGGCTAAGGGCGGAAATATGCTAATACAGGACAGCAGTATGATGTCATAATGCTTAGAAAATCAAATGGCTTGGTAATTGAGAGAGTTTAGGTTTTTTGGGAATTAAAAAAGGAGTGAATGGATTTTTATCATTGTAGGGTGGTTGTGTGGCACTGCTAAGACACATTTATATGCAAACACCACATAAAAGTGAATTTTGCATCAAATGTCCCCTTTAAAAATTTCAGCATGTAGAGTCAGTTTCCCTCAGAGACATTCATATAAAGCCACCCACCCAAAATAAAAAGGCCTCAGATTTGCACAAATCACATTAATGGAATACTTCAATGTCAGAATGGCGATTTTCACTGAAAGGCAAAAAGTTTGCAGGTATGAGTACATTTCCGGGCCGCTGTACCTGGTGTGCCAGATTGTGCGATGGCCAAGGCTTTTCTGACTGTGGGAACAATTTCTCTCACGGTCCTCACTGATGCACAGAACTTACAGAGAGGCTTGAAGAGGGACATTTGGTCAATATCCTGTAGTGCACCTCTTCCCTGCAAAGAAACCATAATATTAATGACAACTCAATGATGCAACAATTAATTCACTGAAATTCAACTGATTAAAAGCCTGTTCAAACCAAGAAGAATAACAGTTACAATTAAAGCTGCAAGCAGGGATGAAAGGGCCCTCGCACCCGGGTTCACCGCCACCCAGTGGCTTTAGGAAAACAGCGAACCGTGAGCAATATGAATTTAAAGTGGTAAATATAGAAGAAATAAGCCAAAGCAATATATATGTGCCACACTTCCTGCTGCCAGCTGGTGGCGCTATAACTATAACTGGATATTGGCATGTAGATGTCTTCAGGCCAGCAGTTTGGTATGTTTGAGTTAGTATAAATCATGACGTATCCTATTGCCAACAGGTGGCGCTATGATTATAACTGAATATTGGCATTTATATGTCTTCAGGCCAGGACTCTTATTAACATGTGAAGTTTGGTGCAGATTGGACATTGCATGTTTAAGTTACTGTATAACAAGTCATTTCCTGTAGCCAGCAGGTGGCGCTATGATTATAATGTAATATTGGCATTCAGTTCAGGCCAGGACTCTTATCAAAGTCGTGGCCTAATGGTTAGAGAGTCGGACTCGTAATCCAAAGGTTGCGGGTTCAAGTCTTGGGCCGGCAGGGATTGTAGGTGGGGGGAGTGAATGTCCAGCGCTCTCTGCACCCTCAATACCACGACTGAGGTGCCCTTGAGCAAGGCACCGAACCCCCAACTGCTCCCCGGGCGCCGCAGCATAAAATGGCTGCCCACTGCTCCGGGTGTGTGTTCACGGTGTGTGTGTGTTCACTGCTGTGTGTGTGCACGTTGGATGGGTTAAATGCAGAGCACGAATTCCGAGTATGGGTCATAGTGTGTCCCTTCTTCAGTTGGATGTACATTAAGTTATACGTGACAACTTCAGAAATATACTGTCAATACCATTAAAATAAGATAAAAAAATAATGGCATGTAGGAGATAACAGTTTTTGCATACTTACCATATTTATTAAAGTTCATGAAAATGTAATAAATTTATATGCATTTTTTTTTTATATAGTCACTTAAATGAAACATTTTCAAAGTCTTTGAAGAGATCTTGAAGTATTTGCTATCCTGTGGCTCCCTCGTGTGGATAATATTAGCATTATGGCCTTCATTTCTGAACTACATTAAGATGAAATGACCAATATTCGTATAAATGTTTAATGATTAGTTTACTTATAATATTGTAATTTTAAGCAGTATTTATTGATTATTATGTGACTTGTTAAATGGTTATTTATCAATTATAAGACATAAACAATATAATGCTGAAAAATAGTACAACAGTTATTGTCTTCATAAAATTTTCAATAGACACTTGCTATTTTGTATTGTAATGAAGAAAGCATTCATGACAACCAAAATTGTCATTACTAAAAAATAAACACTAATTTCATTCATTTCAAAAACTAAACGTCAAGTATTTCTGGCATTTTAAGCAGCTTGTACGAACCCTGGTGATATTTGTTATAGACCGCTGTAATTGTGTAGATGCCAGTTGAATTGTGCGATAAACAAATTGCAAACAATAGTATAAAAGAGCAGGTTTTAGGTAGGTGTTTAGATCCAGAAATTAAAAAATCAAATGAACATTTGATGTACATACAACAGTATTTTTCCATGAACCCTTGCGATTTTCTATTCTAATGAAAAGCATACTAGGCTATGACAACAGCTTCAACAGAGTTGGCTAGCTGGATGCGAAATAATCTATGCAAGTTTCGTGAAGTTAAGAATAAAAACGCAACGTGAAGCTGTTTTTCCTATAACGTGTGACAGCTCTATGAACGAAATCTTTCGATCTGATAACGGAATATGGCAAATCTGGTCTCTTTTTAATCGGGAGAATTTCCGAAAATAATGCTGTGCAGTTTTTCAAGATCTATGTACGTTTCGTGAAGTTACGAGCTAAAACATAACATGTTTTTTTTTTTTTGCTTACCTTCATGTCCCAATTTTTTTTTATGTATTATAGCTGTATAAACGAAATGTTTAGATATCCTTTATTTTTGAATTAATCTTGTCTGTGTTTGTTCAAGTAAAACACATGGAAATTAAGTAGTTTGTTGTATTTCTCCTTTTAAACGTGGAGGGCAGCTGCCGCGATTGCGACGTGCATGTCAGTAAAACATGAAAAAACAGCTCACATGCACTCAATATAGATTTGCACTATGTTCTTCTACATGTTTTATGATAAGTCACTGGTGTCTTTAAACTTAAAAGGTTGAAAGAAGTGCAAATAAACAAGTTTAAGAGGACACTGCAGTGAGCTCGCTATATCCGCGCTCCGGGAGCGATCGACACACACTGGATTTAGCTCGTTTTGTTCTAATTTGCGTATTGCATGCAATTGCTGGAATATTTCATTTTAAAAGGCTCTAAAACACGTATAAATGCTGTTGTTGTGAGCACGTTCGGACTGCAGTTTGTTCGTGTTTAACACTGTTCTCTGGCCAGAGATTCATTATTAATGAGCCCTGACCCGGTAATAATCAGATATGTTGGTCAGTGTGAATGAAACTGATGTATTTATTTGTATTTTTAACCGATGTAAAAGTGAAACTGATCGAGTCATTTGGCTCCACCCGAGGGGAATTGCTCCTATAGGGGTGCAATTTTTCTCAGACAATGGAAGTCTATGGGAAATTTTTCAAAAAAAAACTAAGTCTGATCAGTCTGAAAAGATCGGAATCCACCCAATCTTAAAGAGCTTCTGCATAACTGCAGTGCATGCTTATAATAAGCAAAACATTATTGTGTGTTGTTGTGGATGCTTATAGTTATTGTTATACAGTAAGCATCATTAATGTTATCGTTCTTTGTGTGAAAAGGCCATTAGCAGATGCAGTGCAGTGTAGCAACAACTTCATAAAACCAAAGTTCAAACTTATTTTCATTGTGTGTGACATTTGGGTGTCTCCAGACAATGGAAGACAAACTTGTTTGGTTACCAAACACAGGTTTGTAACGACATGAGGGTGAGTAAATGATGACAAGATTTTCAATTTTGTGTGAATGATGATTTTTTTTTCAAGGCTAGTTCCCTGAGAATCACTCTGGAGTTGAGATAAAATCCAATGTTTACACAAGACACAGATAGAAAGAAATATGAAGAAAAGATAAGGAAGTTATAGAGACATAAGCTAACCAGAGCAGAGAGCAAATATGCAGGTGACATGCGCATGAACAGCACGTGACTCATAGACTATAAGGCACTTCCTGACCTGTAAGAGCGTAGCAGCAGCACCACCAATCAGAAGCAGCGGTGATTCGGCCATTTGAGCGTTCTTCACCGCAGTCACTGTGTTCGTCAGCCCCGGCCCCGCCGTCACCGCAGCCACACCCACTGTACCTGTATCAGTAAAATGAAAGATTATCAGCTACATCTTCTAACATGATGCATCTGTTTTCTGTTTTTGATTCAGTTACCAGAAAGTCTTGCTACAGCATCGGCAGCAAACACAGCGGTGGCCTCGTGGCGTGTGTCGACAATGCGGATGCCCAGTTTCTCACAGGCCACCAGGACGGGTGAGATGTGTCCTCCCACCAACGTAAAGACAAATTTGACCCCATGAGCTCGCAAAACCTCAGCCACGCTCTCTCCTCCGTGTCGAGGGCTCTGTCTTTCTGTCTGGGAATGATAAACATTAAAGTTGCAATGAAACGGATCTAGAAACAGATATTTTCCTTCATATTTTTACATACACACTGGGGGAAAAGTTGTAAATAAAGATTACTGGAATACGTTTTACAATAACATACTATTGTATTCTTTCTACTTCTAAGTTTCACATTCAGTGCAATTTGTTACTTGCTCAATATTTTTTGCTCAAAATTTGCTACCAATTTCTCAGCAAAAATTGTATATGCACCATTTTTTCAGTGCATCCAAGTGTGACAGATTATAAAAAGAAAAGAAAAAAACAGGGCGGGACTTGTTTCTATAATTTGTTTGTTGATTGGATGTTAAGTCGTACGCGCTGCAATCAAAAGTGGAAGCAGATGAAGGTGAGCTTGCAGGAGCAGGTTTAAGTGACTAAATGATTGAAAAAGTCATCACCAGAGACAAGTCAATCTTTTTCACCGGAAGGTCCAGTTATGACATTTTGATTAAATATGCATGCATTTAGAAAACATATGCATGCATATAAAAATTAGGTGAATTATCATATCATGATGTAATAAAATGTAACGTCAGACTAATCTTACTGTGTTCCTGTTTGTGTAGAGACACTCATTACCGGTTTTACTTGTTTACTTAATCCTTACAAACCAAACCATATGCTGTTATATCAATTTCTGGCAATACGATACAAATGCTTAATAGGTGACACATTGTTTGGCATTGAGGTCTGGCCACATGACAGCAGGCCTGTTATTAGAGCATTACAGCACCTTTTGTTTTGTTGAAGAAAAAAAAACAATAACCCAATTCCTGCTGTTGTTGTTAAGCAAGAATAATCATACACATGTACACCTGGCACACATACTCGTGCAAAACTGTGCTTCTTCACCTGATAGATAGATAGATAGATAGATAGATAGATAGATAGATAGATAGATAGATAGATAGATAGATAGATAGATAGATAGATAGATAGATAGATATCTATGTTGTGAGAAGTTTATATATTATAATCAATGGCGATTTTTTACAACGTTTCATACCTTATGAAATAGCTGGTAAAGTAAGCCTAGTTTATAGGATGCAAGGATCACACCCCCAAGGGCAGCACCCAGAGAGCAGCCCAAAACCACAGAAATGTCCATCACTAAAGAGGGTTGGTGGTTTACAAGCTAATGTCCACCTGTCCTGTCAGAAACCTGTCCAGCAAAAGCGGGAAAACGAGTAAATAAGCAAGCCGCTAATAATGTCGTAGGGTTCAAAGTTGGACAAATGGCGAGACAGTATTAAACACGCTGTCATTGTTGATATTTTTATGGCCTGGTTAAGGTCAGACAACACTGTACCTGCCAGCTCTTCCTCCCCTGCTGCAGCTGCTGCTGAGGCCGATGAAGGGGTCGCTCCGGAACACAAAACAGAAAGCATTGAATGGACCGAGAGCGCTGCGCAGTAGGCGGAACAACTCTTCCGCTATTTGCGTAATTGTCTGTACGCTCATTCAGCGCTCTCCGGTGATTCACTTTGAGAATAGCAGGCTGCGCTGTCACGTGATTGACAGCACAGTCATCCAATCGGAGGCTGCAACGTCCTGTTACTCTAGAAACCACCACCAGAAAATGTATGTCTATTGTTAATAATTTTTTTTTTAATTTAAGTGTTTTGTTATTGTTACGCAGGCACACATTTTTTTTATTATTATTATTTTTTTATTTAACACAATTGATGTAGGTGACACCGCCTTTGCTCTAATACTGTTCGAACAAAATAATAACTTTGAGAGTAGCCTATCTCAGTATAACATGCAGGAGTATCTTCCTTAGACGTGTAGCCTACTGCAGGTTACACAGCCATCTATAATAATAAATAATAAATAAGAACGTTTTAACAACACCTTTTTTAATTTTCATAGTTCATAGAAGCAGCCCTGATAGCACAGATACATCTCTGAGACGTCTATCTGATGTCTGCATCTACATCTGCAAGACGTATTTTTTAGGGTGTTTGCTCATCTGCAATACATCTATAGGACGTTTCCGTTTAGATGTCAAATAGACGTCTATTAGATGTCTTTAAGATGTTTATGATTTAGAATGTATGTAAAACTGACGTCTGCCAGATGTTTGTAGACAGCAGATGCTTTCCAGATCTTTAACAGACATCTTGCAGACGTAGGTGTGCTATCTGGGAGACAGCCACTGAAACAATTAGGCTTCCCATGTTGTGTGTAAACGTGTGAAATGTCAGCAAAACGTCTACTTAAGTGAACTTTTACTTCGTCGGGAAAAATGATATTTGATATTTATAAGACTTTTTGAACAACTACTTTCGGTAGTCAAAATAAGGTTGTTAAACAGTTAAGTTAATCATAAGGTAGCCTATTTTTAAATCATGCCTCCAGGCCAGACATAAGAACCAGTCCCGGGCGCCAGATCCTGTCAGAAAATATCTGTTTTGTCTGGTAACAGGTAATTGGCAGCAAAGTTGTCTAATACCCAAAACCTGTTAACAATCAGCCAAGTAGTTGACTGAGCAAAGCCAAAGAAGGACAGAAGCAGGAGACGAAGTAATGATGATAAAAAAGGATCAGTTTATTGAATAATCTTAGTTGTGTATATTTCAATGCTCAGACTTCATCTGACTAGCACAAATCCTGCAAGTGTTATTATACTACAAGCAATGGGAAATTACTGCTTCACAAAAACATCCCGAGACATCATTCTCTTTACTTGTGAAGACAAATATCTCGTAAAACGACACAACCATAAGACTAAACAACAATGGAAAAAAATAATAATATAAATGACTGATCAATAAATGAATCAATGATATGGGTATATAAATGGTTAAAATTATTAGAAACGAATATATGATTAAATGGAATAATAAATGATGATAAATAATTATTAATGAAGGGGGTAAAAAAAAAAAGAAAGTAAAACACAGCACAAATGTATGGTTGCTCTCTCAAAGCAACACACACAGAATGCTACTAAGAACCCTTAGATCCTTAATTGCCCCAGAAAACATTTGATAACATAGATGGATTAAATACAAGCACACTTCCATAATCATCAATTCATAATTCCATGAGGAAGTCGTGGCCTAATGGTTAGAGAGTCGGACCCGTAATCCAAAGGTTGCGGGTTCGAGTCTCGGGCCGGCAGGGATTGTAGGTGGGGGGAGTGAATGTCCAGCGCTCTCTCCACCCTCAATACCACGACTGAGGTGCCCTTGAGCAAGGCACCGAACCCCCAATTGCTCCCCGGGCGCCGCAGCATAAATGGCTGCCCACTGCTCCGGGTGTGTGTTCACGGTGTGTGTGTGTGTTCACTGCTGTGTGTGTGCACTTTGGATTGGTTAAATGCAGAGCACGAATTCCGAGTATGGGTCACCATACTTGGCAGTATGTCACTTCACTTCATATTTCGAAAAGAACAGTTCTCCTCCGTCATACCAGCATCAGTGGAATGTGTCTCTGACGGTTGTCTTACAACAGCAAAGCAAATTAACACTCTTACGGCAGTGTATTATGTCTAGCATGTTCTTTTATTTTAGAGAATCAAGTTGCAAATAATATATGTTGTGCTCATTTATATGATCCATAATTAATTACAGTTAATACAGCTGGTACATGTGGAATAGACAAGACAAGACTCTACAAGCAAAATCTTTTCTTTCCTTTTTCATGTAATGGTCAGGTTTTTATAATTTTTTTTTTGGCTAGTTTGCTTCCATAACATGTCTTCTATCAATCAAGTGGAAAAAAACACAGCTAAAATACAATATTTTATTACAGATTTTTCCTTAATCTGCCTGTAGGTTTAATTAAAATGATAATACTTATGTTTAAACTGCTTAAATGCTATGATTATTTTTCTCCTGAACGGAGCTAAAATTCTCCCCTTTAAATATAACATTTTATATGCAAAAAAATCTGTATGTTTTTTCCAAACGTTTTATTCTTATTTAAATTCTGAAGGTTTTTACAGAGGGGTTTTCTTTGTATACAAGTTAAAAGTTCTAAAAGTTGCTTTTGACAGTATTTTCTGATGTATAGAGTGATCGAAAGAGATCCAAAATCTGGCTTTATCCAGTGTTAAGACTACTGTTCTGGAAATGTTTGCAAATTAGTACATATTTAATCAGATAATATCTCATTTGCATATTCAAACATAGTTCATAAAACCTGCAAAACAGCTGTCTTAATTTGATATGATTAATCAAATGGGGAAGTCTATTGCTAAATCTGTACACTTGTCATGTCTTGCTTAAAGTAATACAAGTTCAGATCTGTTTTGATGGAGGTAAGCCTGAGATTTCGTGGTAAAGCTGCAGGTGTTTCATATGAGGGTGCAAAACAGTTGTGTAGATACGTCGACTGTCTTGCCGTATTCTAGATTTTCAGCAAAATTGATTGTTTTCGCAGCTTTGAGTTCCTCAAAAACAATAATCTAAAAGATTGAAAGGAAGACAAAAAGAAAGGATTAAAAGGAAGACAGGATTTGTATTGATTAATGCAGAATAATTTGTCTAGAACCAGTTTAGACATCAATGACGGCTTTTGTCATACTTCACCAGTCAAATGCAGTCATTCACCTCATTATCTCCACTCCTGAGCCAGGGACCAGGAAGATAGAGGGCTTTCTGAGGACCAACTGACCAGTGGCGTCCAAGATTTTGCCCGTTCACAAAAACCACTCCTTTACTCCAATTCTGCCAATAATACAGAACAACTGTGTCTTATGTGTTCTATGGCTTTGAGCAAATATGTCAGTCAAGGAAAAAAAAAACGGTGTAGAAATTTGCTGAATGCTCACTGGCAGCTTCACAAAAGTATCTGTGGGCTGATCGACTACCAGGGATCCTCTGAAAAATGCAGGGTAGGTGGGCTTCGTACCGACAGACATCCATTTCTGAGACTGCAGTCTAAGAAAAATGGAGAGATTCAAGGAATATGTAGAGTTTGTGTCTTCATTATATAGCATTACACACTTGCTCACCAATGGATCTTCTGCAGTGAATGGGTGCCGTCAGAATGAGAGTCCAAACAGCTGATATAAACATCACAATAATCCACAATTAACGTATATAATCCACAAACTGTGAGCTTGTAATTAACAAATCCATCAATAAGATGTTTTTAACTTCAAAATGTTGCTTCCAGCTAAAATAAAAGGTCTATATCCATAATATATAATGTTTTCTCCAGTGATAAAGTCGTCTCATCTGAATCAGGAGAGAAATATGATTATAAACGATTAAGCACTGTTTACAAGCGAAAACAGTCCAAATCAGTTCTGAAAAAAATATATTTGGGTGGATTTTAATGTGAGAGGACAATAGAGGATGGACTTTTTCACTGGAGGACGTGTTATGGATTATGTATTCGTATATGGCCAGAAGCGACGGTTTAAAATTAAATGATGGATTAACGGTGAAAATGGTGGATTTGTTTCTCACAAACACACAGTTTTTCATTTCACAAGACATTAATTGATGGGTTGGAGTGGTGTGGATCAGCTGTTATCAGCTGTTTGGACTCTTATTCTGACGGCACCCATTCACTGCAGAGGACCTGTTGGTGAGTAAATGATGTAATGTTCAATTTCTCCAAATCTGTTCCAATGGGCGAGGGCGAGTAAATTGTATTTTCATTTTTGGGTGAATTATTCCCTTCAGTTTTGTCCTTATGCTTTTAAAACACCAGTTCTTAAATCCCAGATAAACCAGTTATGCCAGTATCTCCTGCAGCTGAAGTTTCCCGGGCCAGTATAGCACTACAGATACACAATACAGGGAAAAATGCGCAGAATGAACCTGTTTATGAAACTGGTCTTCATATCCAAACAGTGCATGGTGAATTGTTTTAGAGGTACATTGTCCAGAGTTATATCACCAACAAGCCCTGCGTGGATAAAATAAAAATGAATGAGCATGCTGTTATGGTCACTATACTTCTGCTCGTATCTATTATTATAGTATAGTGAGATGCAATTAAACTATGTCAATATTTGATCTTTTTTACTACACTGTTACTACACCTTTCTGTTGGTTGTCAAGAGCTGGACCATAGTTCACTCGTCCACAGTTCTCAACAAGCAAACTCAAGGTCCTCTCATTCTGTGAACAGAAATCATTATGTATTTAGTACAAGAAAAAAGAATGTTGTAAATCAAAGACAGAAAATGTGTTCAAAAACATTTTTTTTAATTGTATTATTATTGTGCAATAAGTAGTAACTATTGAAATCTGTTTAAGTTTGAGGTTTTTGTTTGGCATGTTTAGTTTAATTACCCTTACGTAAAACCTTAATAAACCAACAATGCATCATACTTACCTTACTGTGAGGTATTTTAACTTTCTGTGTTTTATAGTCTAAAACACCAATGAGTTCTCGGTCAATAAACACCTTCAAAAAAAAAAAGGAATTAGAATTCTCTCCTGAATTTGTTCTTTATTGTCATCCATAATAACAAGACTGATGGACTTACTAGAGCTCTGTCACGAACATGGTTCCTTGAGTTGAGATCTCCACCTGAATAAATGTCAGTCTGATAGAGTGTGTATCCGCAGGACTGACCATTGTTGTGGTTTGCTGGAAGGCTCTCCATGCTGACAGGATCATCAGCTCTGAAAAGCTATGGGATAAATGGTTTAGTCATTTTGGGAACATGTCTTGCCAAATGTGTTCTTCCCTTTCTAGTTTCTTTCTTATACCAAGAACTGCTTTCAACATGAAGCAAACCCATTATTCTTCCCTAATGTGACATATTTTCTAGTAAAAAAAAAAAAGGGTATTTAATGATAAAGCATGTATACTGTCGGTTTTGATTATACAGAAGCAGAAATGTGTATGTTTGAGGCACAACACCATATGAGGTTTATTCTCACAGGTCAAGCAAGCACGGTTGAGCTTGTTTACAATATTTGGCAAGCCCATTTTAATCAATGTTTACATAAAAGCCTAAAATATAATGTGATTGTTTCACTTCAGAAGACTTTCACTGCTCGATCTATACTTTTACAATGTCTTTAACTTTTTAAAGCTTAAAAACGGTGGTTATGAGTACTTTCAATTGTTAGACAAAAAAAATATGTGACAAAAATCTTAATTTGTGTTCCGTTTTTGGGGAAAGACAAGGAGTGAATAAAAATAATGTAATAGTGTGATACATTGTTCTTACAGTTTCTGCACACTGAAGACTCTCCCATAGTGAAATATAATGAGTAACTGCCACCGGCTCATATGCTCTTCTGCTCTGCACAGCTGGCGGCTCTGATATCGGCTCATCTGTCATAAATACAGACAGACACACATAAAGAGACAAGCACAGAGGTACAGAGAGCTTCAGCTCCATAAATACATTTTAAAACATCAGATTCTGTAATCAGGGACAACATTGCAGAAACATACTGCTGTAGGTGCTCAGCAGGTTCCTCAAGAGATGATACTTGGTTGTATAGTCACCACTTTCGGTTAGTGGAGCATCATAATCTAAGAGAGATGCAGAGGAGACGATGTTTAAGCGCCAATTTTTAAACTCACCTGAAGAGTAAAATACATTCCCGCTCCAAATTTTGGGGACTGAAAGATTTTCTTATGCTGCATTTGTTTGGTCACAATGAGTAATATTGTGAAATATTATTACTTAAAATAACTGTTTTCTATTTTGATATATTTTGTAATGCATTCCTCGTATGCAAAGCTGAATTTACAGCAGCGACTACAAACTTTTGAATGGTAGTATACATTGTCTCAGTGGTCATGAATATTAAAACTACTGAACCGTAGCTGCTCGTCTGTGGTTTGTAGGTTCCCAAGTCAACTGCTCCGTTCATGAATCCAAAGCTGGTTCCTCCATGAAACATGTAGAAATTGATGGAGATGCCACGATCCAGAAGCTCTCGCACTATGGAAATCATTTCTGTCAAAACAGAAGAGATGTGGACATAATACATGTCAAAGCAGAGATAATTTATCAGACATTACTGACAAGAAGAAAAGGATCATGCAAGGCAAATGGATTGTTTTTCAGACATTCATATATATTATGGTATTGTTTCATGCAGAAAGTAAGCTTAGATACAAATTGTCCATTCTAGCTGGTCTGTCCATCTCTGTCAATGTCCACATACTCACCTTGTGCAGAGAAAACATGATGAGGTTCCCCCCAGACATCAAACCAACCAGACCAATATTCCATCACCATCAGTGGCTTCTGTGGCTGCAGCAAAGAAAATGTCCAAATCTCTTTTGTGCTGTCTATATGTTGTAGGCTGCATTTATGTATTGTTCATTTTACAAACAAGTACTAGGGATTTCCTTGTTTTAAGCCATATTTCTAAATCATACTTCATCTTCAGAAAGTACAGTATAAGAGCTGCAGGATACAAAGCAGATTTAGTAGATATTTGGCCTAAAAATACAGCTGCAGTCATTTAACAAAGTAAATTGCTGTATACAATTGTAAATAAGGACAAATTTGAAAATATTCCAAAAAAATGTACTGACCTGCAATTCTGCTAAATGCTGTACATCACCGAACGTAAGTTTCTGTAGGTTCACTGTCTGCAAGACTTTTCAAAGAGATGACAATCAGATATAATCTGCGGTAGAACAATTTTACTTACCTACACTAATGTTCAAAAGTTTGAGATTAGTAATATCTCAAAAACACTCAAAAACACGTGTTTTTTCTTGCACTTGTGCAAAATACTGTTGAGTTAGCATCGCTTTATTAACAAGCAGTGAGGACACTAAATACATGAACGGATGTATGAATGCTACTGTACCTCCATCTGCCCCTCCACAATTCAACCCATCATGGTTGTCTGATGTGAGGAGAAGCTCTGAGACTCCCCGGGACAGTAACACCTGTTGATTTTGAGAACAAACTCTGTAGGTATGAGAGAACTGGCTCACCATAATGCAGAGTAAATGATAATGATTTAATTTCCTTCCATACCTCTTTGATGAATGACATGTATTGCTCATCCTTTGCATATGAACCATATTCATTCTCTACTTGAACAGCAATAATAGGGCCACCATTCTTATACTGCAGGGAGAGCAGTGGAGACAAATTCAAGACCAAAACCAACCAAATAAAAGCTAAACAAAACAAAAATAACGCATATTTGACCTGGAGGGGTGTGACTCTCGGAATAAGTTTATCAAAGTACGAGTTCACAGCACTTGTGAAACCAGAGTAGGTCGTTCTTAATTTCATTTTCTTATCCTGCAGCAGCCAGCTGATTAAAAAAGGTAAGAAAAATATATATAAAATAATTTATGTTTTATTAAGATTAAAGACTAAAGAAAACAAACACATATACATTTTCATAACAGGTGAGACACTAACCTTGGTAACCCACCCAAATCCCACTCGGCACATATGTACGGCCCCGGACGCAGAATCACCCAAAGGCCTAATTCCCCTGCTAGACGAATGTATGCCCTTAAAGCATGCAAAGATTTCCATAAATTAATGAACACTAATGAATTGTTAAAATGGAATGTGATATGAAATGTTTATTCTTGAGGCAAACTCCACTGTGGTTCATACACTTGTCATACACTGAAAACAGTAATACTTTGAAATATTACAGTAATTTAAAAGAACTGGATCATGTGACACTGAAGACTAGAGTAATGGCTGATGCAATTTCAGCTTCGTTATCAAATCACATTTTAACATATATAAAAAAAAACAGTTCTTTTAAAATCATAATAATATTTCACAATATTACAGTTTTACTGTATTTTTGACCACATAATTGCATCCTTGGTGAGAAGTCTTTGTTCAAAACCATTAAAAAAAAGCATCTCTAAGATGGGTTTTGCAACTAATATTTTCCTCTTCTTTTTATAGTTCAGAAATATCATTTATTAATTTTATATAAACAAACAAACAAACATTACTTACTCAAGATCCAGCTCCTCCTGAAAAAGATAAACTCCTCTTTCTGGTTCATGAAGATTCCACGGCACATACCTGACAGACAAAACATGACGAATATGACTCTTCTAGAAGATTCTGAGGGGAAAAGAAAAAGTGTCCTTCAGTGTGTCGTGGTCTTACGTGGTGAGAGTATTGAGACCACAGGCCTTGAGTTTGAGCAGCCGGTCTCTCCAGTACGCCCTGGGGACCCGAAAGTAATGGATGGAGCCTCCGAGGATCCGAAATGGGGCTCCATCTAAAGTGAAGTGAGTGGAGTCTGCCCTCAGTCCCTGTCTCTCTGACATTCTCTGAAAGAACCACACTATTACAAAAAAAAAAGACCGAATATTTGATTTCAAAGCAGTAATTATGCTCACACTTGGTCTGAATCTGTATAAATATAAAAAGAAGTGTGCTTAATTGTAGTGAATGTGCACTTAATAAACATGCAGACAGTATGATACTAAATAAAAGGCTGTTTAAACAGAGCACATGTTTATGACTACATTTAACACACTTAAGTACACACTTTTAAAAAGGGCGCTTTGAATTAAGCATTGATTTTAAACAACACTTTAAATCTTGTTTAATAATCTTTTTTGTCTGACTTTGAAGTGCACTTATTTTGATGTGTTAACTAACATAATGCACATGTAACATCATTTTAACAGTAAAATGTGCAATGTTCATCATTACAAACATGTATTCACAAATGTACTTAAAAACATGGCATACAAGTTTCAATAGGAATACATATATTTTAGTTACCATAAATGATTGTCAGTACATTTGGCACTTTTAAAAGACAATACAATTATGAAATTACAAAAAAAAAAAAAGCACTTGTAATTTCAATGAACCGCATTTAGTTTAAACTTACACTATAATGCATTTTCATTTAATTGTAAATAACATGCAATTAAGCGTCCAAAAGCATTACATTCAGTTTACATTTAAATACATTTTGTATTGTTTCTATAACAAGTACGTATTTTATTATTATGTTAAAGTGTACTTCTTTTACACAAGGGTTAGTAATAGTAGTAAACGTGTTAGAACACTGAACAAATTGAATCCAATGTATCAAATGGGCCTAATTCAAAATAGCATACACTACACATAAAAACATAAATAATATATTAGCCTTATTATTGAGTCTTACCTACAACACTATTACACTGGCAGTTGTTCAGAGAGGAGCACTAATCGAAGCTGTGCCACTGTACCAGCTGGATCAATGGGAATCAATGAGGCACAGTCCAGAATACACTGATACAAAGAGAACAAGGCAGGCTTTGTTTTGAGGAGCAAACAAACATATAGAACGCTGTTGTGGAGGTTTGGAGGACTAAATAGAAGCACACTTATACTATATCTTATTATCCACATGATTCTGAATTCATTTTAATTTTTCTAAAATATATGTTGTTGTTTTTTTCGCGTTATTTAATTATTTCAATCTATTCTTTAAGGAAAAATGGCTTTTGCTACATTGACCACATACTGCCATCATGTGGTGTAACCCATTCCATACAAACACCATTTGTCCTCACTTTTATTTTAATTGTGAAAGTTTAAGAGGTTTTAGGCCTGCCAGTTGAGAAAGTTTTTTAAAGTAGGACAGAAACATTTTAATAATTTGGTCAATTATTTATGATCAGTATACCTCACTAGGAATTACTGTACAATATTTGCCCATAAATCTTGGTGTGGAAAAAATATTTTTTATAGCCTAATATACAATTGCATGGAATAAATGACCAGTTTTATTAAAACCCTGCATTATGTTCTAACCATGAAATATTTTTCAAACAGGTTTTTGTTTCATGATATTGCTTCAATTATACAAATCAAAACAGATTACACTGTGCAATTAGCAGACCCCCGATGGTACATGTTGGCCTACGGGAGAAGAAACTTTGCGCATTGCATTCATATTCTATCATATAGTATCACAGGCAGACGTATCCTCTCATTATAACAAACAAAAAAAAGTGTAGACAGAGTGTTAATAAGAGATCCATTGTGCAGTGTAAGGATCGCAATGAGTGACAGCTTTTATTGATTATTAAGGGAGTTTGCAAATGCGATATTGATTTAATACAACATTTAATTAAACAGTAAGTTAATATTAAGTGATTTAGGCAATTTGTCTGACTACAACTCTATGGCCTTATTTTGCTCTATTTCGTCAATGAAAATAGTTTCTGACAAAGCCCCAGCTGAGCCGCTGCGCAGATCCATTCAAACACAGCGGTGTTTCGTTTATGAATGAACTGCGTTTTTAAACGAACCTAGTGAGTCAATTATTAACACATTAACACATCTTACCCATTCATAAAGACAGTCACATACTTCCTTCCTGAATGAATCAGCTGTTCAAAAGAATGAAGGATTCTGTGATCAAATCATAGACTGTAAAAAAAGATGGACGACACGTCTCCGCTTCCTTTCACTATATTTGGAGCCAGAGTCTGCGCAGTAGAGATTGGTTTGGAGCCAGAGTCTGCGCAGTAGAGATTGGTTTGGAGCCCGAGTCTAGTCTGCGCAGTAGAGATTGGTTTGGAGCCAGAGTCTGCGCAGTAGAGATTGGTTTGGAGCCAGAGTCTGCGCAGTAGAGATTGGTTTGGAGCCAGAATCTAGAGTCTGCGCAGTAGAGATTGGTTTGGAGCCAGAGTCTGCGCAGTAGAGATTGGTTTGGAGCCAGAGTCTGCGCAGTAGAGATTGGTTTGGAGCCAGAGTCTGCGCAGTAGAGATTGGTTTGGAGCCAGAGTCTAGAGTCTGCGCAGTAGAGATTGGTTTGGAGCCAGAGTCTGCGCAGTAGAGATTGGTTTGGAGCCAGAGTCTAGAGTCTGCGCAGTAGAGATTGGTTTGGAGCCAGAGTCTAGAGTCTGCGCAGTAGAGATTGGTTTGGAGCCAGAGTCTGCGCAGTAGAGATTGGTTTGGAGCCAGAGTCTAGAGTCTGCGCAGTAGAGATTGGTTTGGAGCCAGAGTCTGCGCAGTAGAGATTGGTTTGGAGCCAGAATCTAGAGTCTGCGCAGTAGAGATTGGTTTGGAGCCAGAGTCTGCGCAGTAGAGATTGGTTTGGAGCCAGAGTCTGCGCAGTAGAGATTGGTTTGGAGCCAGAGTCTGCGCAGTAGTGTCGTGAGGCAGAGCCGCGGAATCAAACTCCCGCAGACCCAATCAAGCATAACGCCCCATTTTTATAGCATCAAATTACTACCTAAAATCAAACTTATCACAAAAACGAACAATTGAACATATATCAGCGTGATGATAACTACCTTAAATGACCAAAACCATATTTCGGAAAATTGTATTGAAAGTGTAATTCTTTTTATTTTGACTGAAGTCCCATTTGTTTACATAGAGAGGGCGGGGTTTATGACCTGTACTGCAGCCAGCCACCAGGGGGCGATCAAAGAGCCCGCAGCTTCACTTTTTTCCCCTTTATTACTTTTTATTGTATTTTAACAATACACATGTACATATAAATTTCCATATAACAGAGAAAACACACACAAAGAAAGAAAGAAAAAGCTTCTCAGTATTTTACATTAATATACATTATCACCTTTTTTCTTTTTGTCTTCTATCAACACATTTCCAACTCCACCCCATTTTAAAAACTATTTGAAAGGTCCCCAAACTCCATCAAAAATTATGTATTTATCTCTTAATATGTAAGTTATCTTTTCCATTAACATATTTGTTACCATTTCTTTTAGCCACCATCCTATATCTGATGTGCATATATACTTTTCCAATTTAAAGAAATAAGTTGTTTCGCTTGAAGAATACATATATTTATAAATATATACTCTGTCTTTTTTAAATTGATCTCCTTGGGATATAAATGAAATAAAACGATTAAAGGTGACAGTGGTATGTTAACATCAAGGATCTTTTCTTTCACATCTTTCACATCTTTCCAAAAATTCCTAACTTCTTCACACTCCCATATACAGTGATATAGAGTTCCTTTAAAGATGCTGCATCTTAAGCAAGTATCTGGGATATTTTCATTATACTGATGCAATATAACTGGAGTTGAATCCTCATAAACCATTTCTATTGTAGCAGTTTCAGTCGTGTTCATTGTTAGGGATTGAGCTTCCTTGCATGCTTCCATCCAGTCCTCCATCTAAATATCCCTGATCCGATCTCCAAGCTTCCAATTTACTGTTTGAAGAATCCTTTGAACCTGACACCAGCATATTATATAATGAAGAAATTAAACCTTTACTAAAACAATTTCTTGACATTTCTTTTTCCAAAATAGACAACGGTGGCATATCGAGGGAATTATTTTGTGATTTGAGGATAAAATTTCTTATTTGTAAATACTTAAAGAAATGTTTTGTAGGAATATTGTATGTATTAACTATTTCCTCAAATGACATGAGTATTGTTAACATATAGATAGGATTGGAAACATTTTTTTTAAGATCTTTCAATTCTGAGGAATATAAACACAAATTTAAAGGCAGGCCAGACTTAATGGCAGCCGATTCCATATCCACCCAAAACAGAATTGTTCTAAGCTGCACAGCCCAATTATACCAATGAAAATTACACTGTAGACCTCCTCTATCAGCTTCACTTTTAAGGACGAGGGAGACCCACCCGGATCAAATCAGTGACTTGCCGCCACCTGCTGCCAGTGTTAGTTTAATTTTTAATCTTTTTTTTCTGTTATTTAAATCATTTAATATTTAATATTCAAAATGTTTTTAAAAATTCAAAACCTCTGAACCTCATTATTTGTCTTGTGTGTTCTTCTGTGCCACCTCTGTAATACAAATTTATTTCTTAAATACGGATTTCATTTTAATTGGTAACTTATTCTTAATATACTTCTTATTCTTCTTGTTTTTATTCTGTTATTTTAATTAGAAATGTTAAAAAGCTTATATATATATATAATTTTTTATATTTTTTTACATAAAATGACATACTTTTAATAAAGTTACAGAAATGCCATTACAAAGGTAAAAACTAAATTCTCTGTAAATCACTTTAAGGAGTCAAATATCGCCTCATAATGGGAAGGTTAATTTTTTATCACAATTTTTGATTATTGATTAGAAGGTGCTCCTAAATTTTTGACTGTGCTCCTAAATTTTTTTAAGTAGAATTATCCGGAGTAGAATTATCCTTTCCCAAGTCCAAGTGTTAAGAATTAAGATAAATGTATTGTTCAAGTGTAGTGTAATTGAAATATTGTCCATAAAATATCTTTATTTGATAAAAAAAAAAATTATTAAGACAAACCAAATTAGGATCTGCCTTTTGGCAAACTTTTTTTTTCTCCCTTTTCAAATTTCAAATCACATCAGAAAAGCATTTATTTTTTAATAAAAATGAAGGAAATAATCAAAAAGTTGAAAATAAAGTATAGGGTAGGGTTATGGTAGGTAGGAGGGCTTTATTGTCCCAACAAGGTGGCATCCATTTAATAATTTTAATAATTTGAATTAAAATTAAAATTTACACTTTTATTTTTGCATTCTGTTTTATAATGTATTGCAATACTGAGGTGCAGATAATTGCCACTACTTGCAATAAGTAGTATAAAAAACAGAAAATCCTGCTATTTTAACTGTAAATAGAATCTATAGATATTTTCACTAATAGCCGCTGCCTTAAGTGATTCTACAACGGGATACATTTGAGAGATATTGAGTTAGAAAATACAGTAAATGAAGTCGCCTATGATTAGGTAATTAGTCTGATTAACATGACGCACACACAAAGAGACACTCAAATTGAAGGATTCTGTTGTTTCAGGTTTCTAGAGTCTAGGTTTATGTTTTTATGTAGATTTCAAGTATTTTAGTTCATACAATAATATATATTTATTTCAATCCCATGCTGAAAAAAAACTAAAATAGAAACCAGCACATAATTTGTAATGGTTTTACTGATTATAATGAGACTTGTATTGGTTTTAATGGAAACTGTAATGGTGCCTGTTGGTCTCTACTGGTAATTGGTCGTTTAAAAAAACCCCCAAAAAACCACTAAATCCGAATGTAATATGTCCCAAAACACACTACAGGAAACCATTAGTCTTGGTGAATTCTTTAATTCTATGTTTCAGTTTTTAGGTGCTTTATTGGCACAAGTAATATTTGTACATTCCTATTGCCAAAGAATTTCATTATTGTTACAAACAATCAAAACAGTGATATCTTAGCTATCAAAATAGATCAAGCAGAACTGAACCGTTTAGGGGTTTGACATGGACACGTGTCTGGATGTCTTCCAACCCCCCAAACAAAGCACATTCCCATTAACAAACATATTAAAACATTATATCGGACACCGACTATATCACAGTAGGAAACCAGACACCAATCCACCAAAGGTGTTGACCTAAAACACAAACATAGAAGCCAAAGTTTCTGATGGGGCTATAGCCCCGTCCTAGCACCGCCCTAGTACCGCCACTGGCTACAGGTCAGGAAGGAACTCCATAAAACCAG